>NC_054879.1:44997072-45616134 GCF_018320785.1 Cheilinus undulatus
ATGTTCTTAATGATGGGAACCATGCGGCTGCTGAGAGGTGTCATTAATGGGGCCGGTTTATCTCAGCCTTGTGTGATAAATGATGGCAGCTCACTTGCATGGTGTCATGTGAAGGTTGATTAGCTACATGCTGGCAGTAACACAACCCTGGGTTTAATGGTGTTTTTTTTTGTACATCATGTGTGTGTAAGCGAGGTCAGGGATCCGTATGTGTGGTATTTGTCACTCCTGTATCAGTGCAGAGCGAGTGTTTAGAATAGTTTGCTTCAGATCAGTTTTGCTGCTGCAGATGTAGGGGGTTGGGGGGTATAGCAGCAGAACACTTCCTCCCTTCCTGTTGTGTGTTTTGCAGGAAGGAAGTTGCCGGGTCACTCCAGGCTGCTGCTCGCTGATTGGTCGGAGGAGGATGTGCAGACTTGGCTGTGCGAGGAAGGGCTAAAGGAGCTCAACAGCATCTTTAAAGTCAACAACATTGACGGAGCAGAGCTCAACAAGCTGAACAAGGAGACCGCTGCAGAGCTGGGAATCGGTGAGGATGGAATACAAAACAAAGTCATGGACATAAATGCACAAGACACATGCACTCGTTTTAGTGTTTTCGTGCAAAATTGCTGTTTGATCCTGAAACATGAGCAGATTGAATGGGATAGCATAATATAAGCCGCTTTTTATCGATGCTCTGATTTGTTTTTCCCCTCCAAACAGCTCTCCCCAAATAGTGATCTGATTTAGGGATGTGAGGCTGCACTGTTTCTATCTGCTTATACAATCATAAATCACGCTGTGAGGACAGAACCCCACAGAATGACCTTTACGTCACAAACAATGATAATCCCTCTGAAAATAAGATTAGTGTGTTCAGGGCTGGCCAAGGTTTCAGAGGGGAAAGTCACAGGACGATCTGTGGCCAGAAAACTAAAGAGCAACAAAACACTTCTCCCTGAAGATGGATGCCAAAGTGCAGGAATGAATAACGTTTAACTCTGTTCCCACCAAGTCAGGCATGCTTTAAAGAAAATATTTACAATTTCCTAAACATGCTGGACTCAATATAAGAAATGGAAGTAACTTTTGGTTTAAAAAGTAAAGCCAAGTTCCTCCTTAAACCTGCAGTGGCAAACAGGTTGACTTCCTTTTGTACCTACAATGCCCATTACAGGAACGGAGGCTAACATATCTTATATAATGGGATTGATGCTCATTATGTAAGTTATGTTATGAAATGGTATGCTTATGTCAGAACTGCAGTTAAAATAGAAGGTATACTATCAAAATGCAAAAGTCATCAATGGTGACTTGTATACATCCAAAGAAAAACTTGGTCAACTGAATTAACACCCATGCACCAAACAACTGATTAGTCATTGGAATAAAAAAATATTTAGAAATATTACTTGTTGTCTTGAAATCACTTTAACCCTTTACCTACTGAGTCTAAAAAATGGCGATTTGGACATATTTTGTTATTATGGCTATAAAATAGTCAGGAAATGCCCTAAGTCTGAGAGCTTTGGTCTCTTTTCCCAGGAGTCCTTGAACTTGACTTTTGTTAGCAGTTTAAAAGAAGAAAAACACAAAAACAGATTTGTTTTTCATGGCTTTTATGAGAAGAAATGTTGTTATTGCTCATGAAGTTTTGATTTGACATTTGAAATGTGAACCTATACATGTTTAGAACAATCACCAGTCATTTTTTGAGTCTAGGACTCTGGGTGTGCAAAACACAGTGCAAAAGTTAACTATATACATAGGTGAAAATTAGTGCAAATAAAGGTGGAAAAATGCATTCTCAACATTCTCAAGTAATATATTGTTATTGCGCATGACAGACACGCACAAATGCCACTATCTAACGCTATTTTTTGAAAACAAAACCTCACTCTCGCTCGCTCTCCTTTTCTGCCAAAGCCGCCGTTTTCACAGTGCTGTTCGACATTACCGTAATATATATACCACACATTATATATTGCCGGAAAGCACAGATTCTCAGCTCTCTGTCAGCATTGGAATTTTTTAGATTGAGCAAACTTTCGAGGAGTTACAGTGTTGAGAATCCGTGTAGCAGTCTCGTGATACTTCTGGTATTTTGCTATGGTGTTTTGCTATGAATGCCCACATCATATGGTTGCGAGTAACATAATGAACCATATATGTGCGCATGCCCACAATTCTCAGCTTTCCAACGCCGTGGGAATTTTTCTGATCGGACAAACTTTGACAGAGTTATGGTAATAATAGTCCTGACATATAAAACAAAGTGCCGGCATCGGGTCAGTAGGTAAAGGGTTAATCAGGGACAGGTTCCTCCTGGTAGTCGAAGTGAATTTATAAACAACATACCAAGCTTTTGAGCATTATTAATTATTTTGTCTGTTGTTTTGTATGTTGTCCTGAAATAATTACTGACCCAGACACTATCAGTGTGCCCCTGCCTGTACTCATGTGATTTCTGTTAGAGTTACTGTTACAGGTATTGATGACAACAATGCTAAAATTCCCCCTACAGCTGATGTGTCCAAATTATGGCTTAGGGGCCAAATGTGGCCCACAGTCCTTTTATGATTTGCCCACAGCAGATTCTAAAAACAAAAATTAAATATGTCCCGAATTGACTGTATTGTGCGTAGTTTCAGCATGGAGTGGTGCTACCATGTTAATTCTGTAAACAAACATTTTGACAAGAAGAATTTCTTGATTTTTTTTTTTTGTGGCTAAATTGAGATAACACTATAAATAGGAAAACTATTGACAATCAAATCATAAGGATATCTGGATTTAGAATAGCCTGATGGATTGCACAGCAGCAAAAATGGCATTGGGAAGGTCTGATTTCAAAAGTATATCATCCTTATCATCTTCAAGCACCAACATTCCTATGAAATTCAGCAGTTTTTCTTGTTTTGTGTCCAAATGTGGAGATGGGCTTATTAGTGGCATTCTCATCCTGACCAGGGACCACCTGAAATCTCACTGGCCACCCAAAAATCCTTGAAATAATTAGCTATTTGCCTCATCAGTCATTAACTGGCCATTTATCCATCATTGGCCATTATCCTATCATTAAAGACCCTGTAAAGTGAAACTCAAACATATCTTAACACCCTAGATATGTTGGAATAAGGTTGCTGCAAACATGTGAAAACACTGAGATCTACATGGGACTGAATTTTAAGTTTAGACTGTTAGAAAGTTTTTCACCTCTTTCCTGGCTGGGTTTAATTTAGGCGGGGCAAATATATGGACTGGTGATGTCATGAGCCCACAGTGGGGAATGACCCCGCCCCTCTTTCACTACAAGGCAGTTCATCTCAGTCCAGTCGGTTGTTAGCTGATGTCACTGCCTTCATTGAAAGTTAACAGTCAGTTAAATGCTGTTTTTTTGTTAATTGTGAGGTAAATTTTCCAAATCTATCAGCCACAGTGGTAGATGGATCATTTAGAGCATCATAACAGAGATTTGAGCCAGAAACACTTTGTTTCTGCTCTGGCACAGAGCCAGGCCGTTGTGCTCTGATCATAAGGTCAACGTAAGGTCAAGGAGTGGGCACAGAATGAGTGCTTTCCTCCAATAAGATTATAGCATTTTTAAATCTGAGAGGATTGTTTTTCTCATGAGTGGGTGTGGCTTCAGCTTATTCAACAGACACGCCCACACCATCCTGGAGCAGATTTTACTGACTCATTTTTCATGATTTTTGAAGCTTAATTTTATAAATTTAGAGATGCTTTATTTGACTATAATTTGCGTGGTGGTTCATAACACAGTGACCTGTCATACAACAAACCTAAATACAGATTTATTTTCCCTTTACAGGGTCTTTAAGCATATCTTAGACTTGGTTTTACCAACCATGCTTTAAAATGAGGGTAAATAGGTCCAGACAGCATGCTGCGTAGGTCTGTTAACTGAGGTGAACGAGGAAAAAACGGTCAGGGAGGAAGAGGCATCACTGTGTCTCTCCTTCACTGTGGTTATTTTTTCAGACACACAGAGACAACAGGCCTAAAGAGCACTTTAGCCAAAGGCTAATCAATTCATGAGCTCAAACCACACTGGCATTATGAATATATTAAAACAAGACACTGTAGATATCAGCAGTTATTCAATGTTAAAATCAGCAGAGTAGATTTTAATTAGCTCACTTAAGGAGCCAATGGTTAAATTTATGATGTGTTCAAGAACAGTAGGATAGAATGATAGTGCGATGATATGTTTAATAAAATGTCTTAATGTGTTTACATGTAACATCAAGAAAATGAAATTTTAGTTTTTGAACAGAAACTTGAATAAATACAGCTGTGAGAATCATCCAAAATTAAACCAGGATGTTTGGACAAGATTTGTTAAAAATCCTTGATCTGTTTAACAGCACTTGTAATAGGGGTGGCAATAACTCTGTGCTCATCTGTAATTTGAAAGTTGTATTCTTTTTTTCTGCAGAAGGAAAGACCAGGAAAAGCTTGACTTTTTATTTTTTTTACAAATCTGTATTATGATTTCGTTACTTTGGCAAACTTTATTCCCTTTAATTGGGGGAAATCACAATGAAGCTCGTTTCTCTTTTAGGGCTCATTCTGCAGAAGAAAATGTGAGTAAAGCTGCTGTGGCTTATTTTCTTCTGTATTAATCAGGTTATCAGCATTACTCCAAGGATAAGATGGACTAAGAAATTACAGGGTTTACATTGTAAATAAAAATACCACACCAAAAAGGAAATCTTGCATGTTAGGTGTTGAACGCTGTCCTCTGGCTCCACTGTAAGTGCTGAAAAATTCACCTTCATTCCCAGACAATGATTGTCAAAGGGCTCTGAGGTTGCCTTCAGATAAACTTAAGTTAAGAATTACTTTTGGGTTTTAAATGTAATTTAGATTGGAGGAGGATGGAGAAGGAAATCAGGGAGAAAGAGACTGGAATGACATGCAGGAAAGGAGCCACTCATAGGACTCGAGCTTAGGCCGCTTATATGGTGACTGCGTCAGTCTCTATGAAAATGACATGGCCAAACTGCTAGGTCATCTGCACCCTTAGGCTATCCGTTTATTCATGTCTGCTCAAGGGATATCCAAACTATGGCCTGGGGGCCAAATGCGGCCCGCAGTCCGTTTTTGATTAGCCCTCAGCAAATTCTTGATATGAAATGAAAAATGGCCCACATTGAACATTAACATCACGCTTTACTGTATTGAACTCAGTAGTAACAGCTCAATGTCCAACTCTGTAAACAAACATTTTGCCAAAATTTATTTAGACTTTTTTTCTAACTAAATTGGGACAACACTGTAAATAGTGAACACATTTTCAACCAATATAATCACAATATCTTCATTTATAACTTCCTGATGGATTACAGTAGCAAATACCAGTTAGATTTTAGGGCGGAGCCAGAGGTAGCCAGGGCTGAACAGGGCCCCCAAAATCTGATTTGCATCCCCAAAATCCTGAAAATGATTGTCTATTTTCCTTTTCAGCTGTTATCTAGTAACTTTGCATATATTAATCTTCATTGGATTGGTTTTATTATTTTAAATATCCTCAAGGTGAGGAACAAAAAAATTGGTCCCACTGTCCTTACATATTGCTGTGAATGGAAAAATTTGGACATCCCTGGTCTAGTCTTTCTGCCGAGCTTTTTACTTTACAAACATGAAAGCTGCATCCATCTTCTCAGCCGGATGTCTTTTAATTCGTATTTCCCAAAATATTCAGGCATTCCTTAAGCCAGTGGTCCTCAACGTTGGGGTTGAGACCCCCTTGGTGGTCCCATGACACTGAGACGGGGTCTCCAGATGCCTTAAAAAAACAAGGAGTATTTTTTAATTTACGCTTTTGCCACTTTACACCAATTTTGCCAGTGTTGCAGCACTTTTCAAGCTGTCATCACTTTTTTCACACCAATGTTGCCAACTTGAACACATTTTTGCCACTTAAAACCCATGTTTTGTCGCTTTTTTCTGCCAGTTTTTGCCACTTCTGCATCAATCTTCAATATGCCACATTTCACAATTTAATATGCCCATTTTTGCCAGTTTATCCAATTTCTGCCTCAGCTAACCCTTTTCTGCCAGTTTTTATTGATTTTTCATCCAATTTCACCAAATTTCCACCTATTTTTGCTGCTTTAACACCATTTCAGCCACTTTTTAAATCCCCTTTTACCACTTAATATGCCCTTTTTTTTTGCCATTTGAACCCATTTTTGCCATTTTTGGCTATTTTTTGCCACTTTTATCTAATATTTGGCATTTCTAACTCATCTCTGCTACTTTTAAACTCAAATTTCCCCACATTTTTTTCCATTATTAAGCCATTTTAGCTATTTTTAATATATTTTAATTCTGTTTTAAACAAAAGGATTAACATTTTTAAGATGGCTACTTACTGCACAAATTAATAAAAAAGATATTTGTTTCTGTGATAAGAGTGGTTATTATTCAGGCTATATATAAAATATCACAGCTTAACTTTACAATGGACCATGATTTGCTGGCCCTCAGTTTGGCTGGGCCATTTTTCCCCCTTAATGGGCGGCCTTGTTTCCACATGACTGTTCTTGAATGTTCATGGCTGTGTTCAGCCACCTTCAGGTACAGTGGGTGTCCCCGGTCTCTGACACCTTTATTTTGGTGGTCACAGGCTGAAAAGGTGGAGATCCACTGCATTAAGCTCCTATAAATTTGTTTTTTCCTGTTGACTTGCAAGCAAATTTCGAAAAATACCTTTGCTAACTTTCATAAAAAGTCTGGATTATTTGGCATGGTTTGATACATCGAGTACTAGCTTGTACCTCTTTTAAACATTAATTTATTCATTAGTTGTAAGCCAATGTTTAATTTTAGTGTACATGCACGCTTCTCAGTGGTCGACTAAAACCCCTTCACTATCATCCTGTCACATTAATCTTAATTTTTTACTTTAAAATGTGCATGTACGCTTTGTCAGAAATGTGCATGAGGTGCACTCAGTGGACGGTAATTTAAGCAGATCAAAAACGGACTATTCTGTTGAAATTAACACATGCAGGGATTTTGTTTGGTAGCATTATAGGTGCTTAGTGTTTCCCAATTTGAATATAATGACACTTCTAGCTTAACATAGAGATAAGATACACAGATGCAGCTATAGCATAGAGCTGCTCATCTTATAATGCAATCAAGTAAAAGAGCGCTGCACAGCGCTGCCTGTTAATCACTGTCAACACACTCTTTTTATTTTGGCAGCCGTTGAAATCAGAGTGAACTTTCTTTGCATGCTTCCCAGTGATGCTAAACATGTTGTGTTTAGTTGCAGCATCTCCAACACGTGTTTAGCATAGAGGGCAGTTCTCATCATTACCGCAGAATGAGGACAGAGGAAGCAGAGGATTGCAACATTTTCTGTCCTTTCTGCACTCTGTAACCAACAAACTATCATTTCCGTGCATGCTACTTGGGTAAATGTGTGCTCTTACACAGACACACACTCACGGAGCAAATTAGATTCCGGCACATTTTACTTGATGAAATATTCATGAATCTTTGAGTAAAGGGAGAGAAAAAAAGTTCCTCTCGGATATAATTCAGTGTATCTCTGCAGAGACAGCCCAATTCTGCAGTTTTATTGTAGCGTCTCATCAAATGATCAATCTAAATGTAAAGTGGACGCTATACTGGTAATGGCTCGTGCCCCTGTGAAAAATGTGGGAACTACTTATGGAAATCTTAAACCCTATAGAGCTGTTAAGAGCAGTTTTTTCTATCAGAGAGTCGTTTATTGGATGAATCAGAGGATTTAATGGGTTCAGCATCTCTCATCGTTAGAGGAGGTTACGATTAAGCACCGTCATTTTTCCCAAAGGATCCAAACTATTTGTGAGTGTGACAGAAGACCACCAATGCTACATGTGTTTTCATTTAAAACTGAGTGCAGAACTGTCAAAATGCTGACATCATGCAAACAAGAAACCACAGCCGCCATGGTGTCAACTTTGATAGATTTCTCCCTCTTTTTTCATTTCTTATCACTACTAATGTGTGAAGGATTGAACAGGCTTATTTTTCTTCTGCTGCAGTAAAAATCTTATGATGTTGAATATTTTAAAGGATATTTTTTCTATTTTTGGCAGAAGGCATTCATGTCTAATATTATAAACCACTTTTAATCACCTTTCTCTGAACTACTTTTCTTAGTAATTGCAGTATTGTCAGTAGATTGTTGAAGATGCAATGTGCAGAATTTTTGCACTGAAATGTTTGTTAATTAAAGGTCACATATTATGCATAATACACCTTTTCAGCCTTCCCTAGCAACAATATGTGCCCCTGGCCTGTTCACAATCCCCTCAAATACCAGAAAAATCCACCCCCCTCCCCCTCTTTCTCCAGCTTTCAGAAAATGTGTGCTGAACAAGCTGTTCTCAGATTTTCTCCTTATGATGTCATGTGGGGAGTTGGCCCTGCCCCCAGAAAGTTCCGCCCTCCTCAGGAGAGCCCCATCCATTTGCATATGTTAATCTTCATTGGATTGGTTTTATTACTTTCAAATATCCTCAGGGCGAGGAACAAAAAAATTAGCCCCACCGTCCTTATATATTGCTGTCAATGGAAAAATTTGAGCCAGACAGCTTAGTGACATTTAAAGCCACAGAAACAGCTCATTCTCCAATACTGGAGTGTTTTTTCAACAACAAACTTCACAGGCATATTTTGGGGACCTCTGAGACCGATATAAACTTGTCTTAAACCAGTAAAAAAAAAAAAAAAAAAAAAGATGAGAGACATTATGGGACGCGTTTTGTCACATGGGCTGTCATGACCAGGCTGGACAGACATGACTATTTAATTGTTGCCATGGTAATGTTAGATAGAACTTGAGAGACTCCCAGCAATCTGTTGCAAATTCAGATCTCCAAGGTCACCTCTGTTATGCGGAACTTCACCTCCCCTACTTGGCTTTTCCATATCAGGTAGAGACGAGGCCCACTGCTTAGCTCTGCTCACTTTTTGTTTTGAATTGAGACTTCTATTCAATAAAAACACCACTCCAAAAGGTCTGTTTATTTAAAGAAGGGGTATTATACTTTTCCGATTTTTAAAACATAAATATAAAGTCACAATGTTGGGTGTCCATACTTCACGTATGCAAATTTTCAAACTGCGAGATAAACGTATGTGGCAGTAATCTTGGAATTAGAGTGTAAACTGATGAAAACGGTTCGTTGGGAATCTCTCCGAGATCCTCCCGAGACGAGATTTCGATGGAGCGAACTGATGAGGTCATCGCAATGGGATCTCCTGACTGGTTGTCCGTGCTGCCAGCAGAGCAGAACAGACCGCCCCCACAAGATGAACAGAGATTAATAAATACACCGCTAAATGCGGCGCGGGATAAGTCCACCATTATCAAAGCCATTTAGTAACACAGTAATTAAACACTTACCAAACAGATATGTCCTTCTCTATCCTTCGCTGCTGCTGGTTTTCTTCCCCTTATCTCTCCAAACTGTCAGGGTCAGACTCTGGGTCTAATACGTACCGACGTATATCAAAATTCACCATATATTACTCAGTTGGACCGGTTCATTCAAAGTTTACAAGTACTAGCATTGCAATATAGCCACATTGGAGGGGGTGGGCACAAAACATTGAGTCCTGCGCCGGCCAGCCTCCAGAAAATCAGCCAATCAGAGGAAAGCAGGTCCGGGGGGGGGGGGTTAAAAGACAGTTAAAACAAAGTGTTTCAGACGGAGGTTAAAATAAGGGTTTTTCAGGACGTCAGTGTGAGAAACATGAGGAGTTTTTGGAGCTGTAAACCATGTTAAGCTACTACATGGGTATCAGAGAGATGGTGTAAAGCCTTGAAAAAGGCATAATACCCCCACTTTAACCGTTAACAAATGTTTTGGTTTCATAGATGAGGGAGAAAAGCTGTTAAAAGGGCCCTTCCTGGTTCATGCTACTACATGTGATCTCAGCATGTTTGCAAGAAGCATGCAGCATGACAAAGGAAGGGCACTTTTTACAGCTTTTCTCTGTCGTTATAAGATACTCATCCATGAAACCAAAACATAGTTTACAGTTTAGAAAATTCACCATATGGAATGTCGTTTTTAATTGAGCAGTCCTCGAAACAAAATTAAACAGCTGAGCTGAGCAGCACTGGTCTCTGCTTGTCATACTGTCTTTTTAAAGATTTATACTGGGCCAAAGTTATTTTCATAAATCTGACCATTTTTTACACACAATGATTGTCATTATGCCTGCAGCACTTATTTATAAAGGGAATATTCAGTTTTATTCCTCCATGAGTGTAATCTGGGACTAAACAGGAAAAGAGAAATGTTGGTGTTTGCTTCTTAGCAGAGACAAATGAATATGAAATCATTTCCACATTTAACAACTAATTTATCATCAGTATTTGCTTCACACATCACAAGTCTCACAAGGGCTTGACCTGCTTGTGATTTCTAAATTCATGCTGAGTAATGTGTTTGTCTCTCAGAGTCTGTGGGTCTTCGCGGTCGTCTCCTCAGGAAGATTGAAGCCCTGAAGGCAGAGCAGAACGGGTCAGAGGCCCCAGATGAGTTTCTGTGTCCAATCACCAGAGAGTTGATGAAGGATCCGGTCATTGCTGCAGGTTAGACAACAAAACTGTGGAAAAATCCCTTCAGTCTTAATGTGAGGGCACGATTATTGTCAAGATGCTATCTGTGGTATATGAGGGATAAATGTGGGTCTGTTCCACAGATGGGTATTCCTATGAGAGAGAGTCGATTGAAAGCTGGATCAGGGGCAAGAATAAAACCAGCCCCATGACGAACCTGCCCCTGCAGACCTCGATGCTCACCCCCAACAGATCTCTGAAGATGGCAATCACACGATGGAAGTCGAGCCAGTAGACAGCAGCTTAATTTAGAAGAATCAACCTCAACGGGTACTTCATCATTTTACTGTTAATTTTCATCTGATTACAAAGTCTGATGATTATCACTGAGAGGATTAATTGGTATTCAGGGAACAGTGAAGGAAATCAGGTCTTTGATGAGATAAGGTGTGTTTTACAAGCAAATGATGAGTCTGATTCAGCGAGATAAAACACAAGCTAGTAGTAAGGAATTATTATGTGTCTTTAAATTAGAACTAAACTATCCTAACTCTCACTTACAGTGCCGTGAAAAAGTATTAGCCCCCTTTCTGATTCCTGATTTTTTGCATATTTATCACACTTAAATGTTTCCGATCATCAAACCACTTTTAATATCTCACAAAGACAACCCTAGTAAATACAAAATGCAGTTTCTAAATGATCATTTCATTTATTAAGGGGGAAAAATCCAAACCTATCTGGCCTTATGTAAAAAAGTAATTGCCCCCCTTGTTAAATCATGAGTTAAGTGTGATTAACCACAGTTCTTGGAAAGCTGAGCTCAGTTTCACTGGCCACACCCAGGCCTGATTACCACCAGATTTGTTGAATCAAGAAATCCCTTAAATAGAAGCTGTCAGACAAAGTGAAGTAGGCTACAAGATCTCAGAAAGAAACGCATCATGCCACCATCCAAAGAAATTCAAGAACAAATGAGAAACAAAGTGATTGAAATCTATCAGTCTGGAAAAGGTTACTAGGACATTTCCGAGGCTTTTGGACTCCAGCAAACCATGGTCAGAGCCATTATCCACAAATGGAGAAAACTGGGAACAGTGGTGAGCCTTCCCAGGAGTGGTCAGCCAACCAAAATGACTCCAAGAGTGCAATAACGACTCATCCAGGAGGTCACAAAAGTACCCTGAACCACATCCATAGACCTGCAGGCCTCCCTGGCCTCAGTTAAGGTCAGAGTTCATGAATCAACTATAAGAAAGACACTGGGCAAAAATGGCTTCATGGAAGAGTTCCAAGGCCAAAACCACTGCTGACAAAAAAAGAACACAAAGGCTCGTCTCACATTTTCCAAGAAACATCCTGACGATCCCCAAGACTTTTGGAGAAATATGCTGTGGACTGAAGAGACAAAATCTGAACTTTCTGGAAGGTGCTTTCTGGGGCTGATTTACTGCTTCAGGACCTGGACCACCTGCTGTGATTGATGGAACAATGAATGCTGCTGTCTACCAGAAAATCCTGAAGGCAAACGTCCGGCCATCAGTTCATGACCTCAAGCTCAAGCGCTCTTGGGTTATGCAGCAGGACAACAACCCGAAACATACCAGCAAGTCCACCTCTGAATGGCTCAAAAAAAAACCAAAAAAAACTAAGGTTTTGGCGTGGCCAAGTCAAAGTCTGGACTTAAATCCAATTGAGATGGTGTGGTAGGATCTTAAATGCGCAGTTTATGCTGGAAAACTCTCCAATATGGCTGAGTTAAAACAATTCTGAGAAGAAGAGTGGGCCAAAATTCCTCCACAGTGATGAGAAAGACTCATCACCACTATCACAAACGCTTGATTTCAGTTACTGCTGCCTAGGGTGGCACAACCAGTTATTAGGTTCAGGGGACAATAACTTTTTCACACAGGACCAGATAGGTTTGGATTTTTTCCCCTTAATAAATAAAATCACCATTTAGAAACTGCATTTTGTATTATGAGAGATACAAATATCTATCCATTTAGTTAAACTTGTCTGATCAGGTCAGGGTCCTTTTAATTAGAGGCAATGGAGGACGATGCATCAGGTTATACATGTTTGACTGATGACTGTAAGGACACACTTGTAAAGCAGAGTCTTCATAAGGGTTTTCTTGGTAAAATAATATGGATAAAAAATTCAGTGTATCTATCAAAAATCATCACAAACTGATGCAAATATAATGTGCCTTAATTCCATCATATGCAGCCGCAGTAGCTACTGTTCAGTAATGATCTGTTGCATTAGCTCAGACGAGCAGCCATGTTTCTAACTCATGTTGAATGTTCTTGTTCATAGTAGTAATAAAATGCCCTCTTCACTGAAGACGGCCTTACACCTCACGACTTTTCCTCCAGTTTCAAAGTCGCAGACAAAATTCCAAAGTCGGAGTAAAAGCATGCAGCCTTGCTAAAGTCTCAGCTTGCTCCCGTTGTCTCAGTCGTTAGGTGTAAGGTGGTCATAAGACACAATTTTAGCCGTTTTAAGGTGGTCTTTCTTCAATTCGTTCCAGGCTGAAATGACAGGTACGGTGAACCACCGCTGGGATTTTCAAAGTAAAAGCCTGATCAGGTTGTTTCTGTGGCGAGACGACCCTCGTTATCAAAAGTACTTTTATTCTGAAATGTTTCTGGGATAGTTCCTCAGTTGTTGCAGTAACATGCAAAGTTGCTTCGGTGTTTAACTTTCCTTTCGTTTCTACTCGATGTAAATGATTTAAAAACATCGAATTATAAGAGATATTAACTCAAATGTGATCTCCTTCTACATCTTGTTCTCTGCTCAAAAACTGTTGTTGTGAAGTTCCACCAGATGCATGATGGGAAATAGCAACCCACAGTCTTTGCAAAATCTTAGTCTGAGACTAAAAACTCAACGGCTTGCTAACAAATGGTCTTTAGATGTGAGAGGGTCTCAGATGTCAGTCTTTTTAGAGTTTTAGTGAAGTCCTCTGGCCAGCATTAGGTGGAGTAATGATCAGAAAGCCTTGTGTGTTTTTCCTCAGTGGGTCTTTATTTCTCTCTCCCATGGTGGCTATGGCAGTAATGTTTTATTACAGTATGTGATCACAGCTAATAAAGCTCACAATACTGAAAACATGGCGACAATTGCATTTAACGTACATATTAAAATAGAGCTGATGGCACTGTGCCCTGAAACCATTTCTGTTTTATAGATTTTTTTTACTCTGTAATATAAACTGCAATTGTAGCATGCACTTAAACTCAACATCATTGAGAATCATAAAATGTCTTAGTAGCTGTGCAAAAATAACTATATAAAATATATTGCTTTTACAATTAACCAAGCCATTGGCGCTGTAAATAAATTAAACTAGACAGCAACAACAAGCAGATACAGAAAGAAATTCAATTGTTAATGGTGATTTATATAATGTACAAACACATTTAACAAATGCTTCTTTAGAACCTTTAACACCTTTAAACAACATTGTGCATAAAACTCAAAATACACAAGTCTGAACTTGTCATTACAATAAACATAGACCTTCAGTGAAAAGAAGGAAAGTATATTTATAGAATATTCACAATGAGGATCTTTAACATCCTTCCTAAAACACAGGAATGCCCATCCTTTAGACTCTCTTCTTATCTCTCAGCACCATGGACGTAGTGAACACAGTTCAAACTCCATTTCTCTTCTCTAATAACATCAGACTGTAACTGAACATGTTTAAGCACTTGAGCGGCCTAAGTGTGTATAAAGTGCTTACTGTCACCGCTGTGTTGATGAGGGCTCTACAGTTCATGCCCAAATACTTCCTTCAGTGCAATGTCTCCAGCTTGGCTGAACGATGGCGGACATGTTGTCTTGTAACAGAAGCTGACAGCTACGAGCGACAGGTTGGGAGGAGAAAATCTGGAGTGTTCTGTACACTTCCTGCAGTCTGTATTCACACAGGAAAACAAAGCGCTTGATTCTGTACTTGTTACAAGGCTTTAAGTGAGATTGATCCTGTTTGGGTTGATTTAAAAAAATGAAAACAACTCTCTCACTTTAGATTTTTGCCGGTGTTTGTGCGTTGTGGACTGTATGAGAGATAAAAGAAACATCTCTACACATTCGACTCTATAAACGATCGCTTTGGTTTCATTGACGCTACGTGGATGGCAGGATTATCTCGGGTGAGGCCAGGCTGCTTGGGCTTACTGTCCATGAAAGTGTGCGGCAGAGCCAGCGCTGGCTTGGACTCTTTGTAACAGTTGGCGGCTTGGCAGAACTTCTCAGTGAATTCCTTGGCGTGCATGCCGTTTTGTAAGCTACTCATTGCCATAGCACCCTGAGGTGGTGGAGGTTTGTGCTGCTCCTGGTAAGTGCTCACTGTTTTGGTGTAAGGCAGCTCACAGTCGACGGGCAGCAGGCCCATAGGTGACACGTTGTGACACATGAGACCGTCGGATGAGTGGTTGATCCAGCCGCGGCTCGGGTGGCTCTGCAGGCCATGATGCTGCTGTTGGAGCTGCTGCTGAAAGCGAGCTGTTTTGTCTGTGATTCCCATGAAGGGTCTGGGTTTGTACTCCGATGCAGTGCTGGCCTGTTGACTGTGCTTGGATTTGTCCGAGATCTTGGTGCGGACATCAGGGCCCAGCTTGCCGCTGTCTGATAGGCTACTGCTGGACGCCAGGCTGCTGGTGGAGCTGGATACTCGCATGCTGCCACTGCTGCCGCCTCCCTGTGACCCCGCTGCACCACACATTACTTCCTTTCCTGGTTCTGTGTGGTTCCCCTGTGGTCCAGGACCAGAGCAGGCCAGCCCGTCCAGAGACGATGCAGAGTGAGCAGAGAGCCTGTCTTGTCCCGGAGCCTTAGAACTGCTGCAGGATGAGTAAGAAGCCTGCGAGGAGTGCAGACTCTCATTTTCACAGCTGGGACCCATTGAGGCGGATGCAGCTGCAATAGATGAACGGTTCCCGTATACGGGCTCATCAGCAGGTGGTGGTAGAGGGCTAATGTCAATCCCTGGGCCCGGCTTCAGCATACTGGACATGTGGCGGCTGGGTAAGGGACTTGAAGGAGCATACTGGGATTTGTTCCCTGTGGCTCGGCCCCCAACAGCCCCTCCAACAGCCTGCATGGAGCTCATATGCTGGTTGGTCTTAACGATCTGGGCCTGCTTGGTGGGCTGCAGGACCAGACCCTGTTGGGCCAGCCCCTCTCTGTGCTCTCGAGGATAGCGGTGAGGGGGAAGCCTGCTGGGGCCTGGGGGTGAGCTGGGGTTTAGACTCTGATTCTGGTGTAACAGACTGTTAGCAGCAGGCTCAGACGGTCCGACTCTGTTGTAGGGATAACTGTTCTGAGTCCAGCAGGCTTCAGCCGGCCTGTCCTGCAGCGAGGCCTCCTCCTCCTCATCCTCCTCCTCCAGGATGTCCCTCTGTCCATCCACACTCCTGCCGAAGCTTTGTTCTGACAGCCCTCCCTGCCCTTCATCTGGCTCCTGGTCGGAATCGTGCCCTCCTGATGCCTGACTGGAAGCAGCTGCAGCACCGGCGAGGCTTCCTTTAGTCTGAACGCGCTGCATCTGTTTACACTCGTCCTCTACTCGAGCCAGCAATCGGCGGATCTCCCGGTTATTGGGGCACAGCTTGGCTGCTTCATGCAGGTCAGCCAGGGCTGCTGTAAACTGCCTGTGGATGGTAGAGACAAACACAGATCCAGATCACATAATTTACACTCTAACAACCACACAAGCTGTTCCCGAGCTGTGCTGAATAGTTTACCTGCTGCTCCTTTTCGCTCGTGCACGGGCATAGAAGGCCTCGTAGGATTTGGGTTTCAGCTCCAGTGCTTTTGTTGCAAACTCCTCAGCCATCCCAAAGTCCTACAGAAGAAGCACAACAGCCAATGAGGCACAGATGTTTGAGTCACCGAAGAAGAATAAAAATACACAGTACAAAAATATGTCATGAGTCTTATTAAAAACGAGCTGAACCCTAAAGTTATATTTGAGGCTGCTTTTTAGATTTGATTATTAGCCATGTCATAACGAGTCAAGGTAAATTAACAATGAGGAACCTCAGTTGGAAATGATGACGTATGGTAATGTAGAACATTGGTTCCCAACCTGGGGGGGGGGCAACTAAGATCAAGGCAAAACAGTACTTAAATAGTTTATGTGATAAACATTTGTAGATTTTTGAGGATTTTTTATCCATGAAATAATTAAAACAGATGTCGGTTTTTAATTTGTGCAGTTTGTAATGGAGTCAGTGCCATAGAGCAGAAGTCTGTGGGATTCCAGCAGGGAGGAAAATGTTGATCTCAGATGTTTTTCCAGTAATTTGAATGCTAAAATTATAACAGTTTTGCTTCGCTTCATTATTTACCACGGCTTAGACGGATGAAGCGCTGCTGACATTATTTCTTGCGTAACGGCGTACGTCTTAGCCTGCGTTTAGTGGAAGACATCATCATTCAATCAGCACCCATCAAACCTTATGTTGTCTGATTCATGTGGCACAGTGTCACATGCCAGAAATTTATACGAACGCTAAAAACTCACATTCTTGAGGAATAAGAAAAGCTAAGCCCCCCAAGACCAACACAAACAAATTAAATATCATTTTAATAGTTTTTCATTTCTAAATCCCAATAGAAAAGGCCTATAACTCACCAAAAGATCCATGTATGAACTGTCCAGTATGTGTCCAATCATGATTTTAAAAAATAAAAGCAAATCTAATTTGACAACCTCAAAGCAGACAGAGCCTCACGCCCCCCCTCAGATCTTTGGTGCCCCCTTAGGGGGGCAAGACCCCAGGTTTGGAACCAATAAATGAACCAGTGCAGATCATTTCAATGGGGGTAATGAAGATATATGATCATGCAGAACAGTGTTTCCCCAACCTTTTTCCATGTGAGCCCCCCAGGACAGACACAAAAAAATAGTGATACTTTATCACCAAAATTAACATAAATTGTAATAATTTTTGTGTAAATCCAAACAAAGTAGCCCTAAACAAATTCTTTTACCCAACAACCATTGTATGAATTACTTATTATAATAATTATTTCAGTGTTATACCAGATTTTATGTTGATATGTGGAAATCTAATTTTAACAACCTCAGGTAGACAGAGCCTTGCGCGCCCCCTGAGTTTTCTGGCGCCCCCCCTAAGGTGGTCTTGGACCACAGGTTGGGAACCAAGGACACAGAAGACACAAGCAAGTATATTTTTTAGCTTGTTCTAAGACAGACATGGTTTAAAGGGGACATATGATGCAAAAATCCATTTTCAGGCTTTTCTAACAAAAACATGTGCCCCTGACCTGTCCACAATCCCCCAAGTACCAGAAAAATCCATTCCGTCCCTCTCTTTCTCCACTTTTCAGAAAATGTGTGCTGAAACAAGCCGTTCTCAGATTTTCCCCTCATGCTGTCATGGGGGGAGTTAGCCCCGCCCAAATGTCCGGTTGGCCCGCCCCGATTGGAAGAAAGTTCCGCCCACCTCTCCTACTCCTCAGCTGAGAGGAGGATTAGTAGAGCCACAGAGAGGCGGAGTCAGGGGTGGAGTCAGACAGCTCAGTAACATTTAAAGCCACAGACACAGGAGCAGCTCGTTCTGAGCAGGGCTGAAACAGAGGGGTTTTTATACATGCAAAAATTCAATACTGGAGTGTTGTTTTCACTAACAAACTTCATAGGCATGTTTTGGGGACCTCTGAGACCTGTATAAACTTGTCTTAAAAAGGTGAAATATGACCCCTTTAATTATGATCTCAGACGACAGCACTACAGTACCTACAGAGGGTCATAGCGATGCCTGTATCGTTTGAACCACAAATTTTGCCTGTGGCTTCTCTAAGAGAGTTTACCAATAACTGCTGAGCTCTGTGGTGACAATAGATGGCACACAAACGTCACTTAACATCAGAAAATAATAAAAAAAAAAACAGCTGCAGTTGCTTGTTTCACCCTGTAGAGGGCAATCACGATGCACATTTTTAAGACAAAAAATGGAGTTTAAATACTTGGTGCCAAAATGTCAAGATTTGGGCCCTGACTGATCCATGCTAAGTCCCCATATACAGGTTTTCAGCTAAATAGGGGTTGAAGGGTTTAGTTCTTCTCAAGGATATAAAAGTAGATTTTACATAACAGAACGGCTGAATTTGTCCCAAAATAATCCTCTAAAGTTGCACTTGCTGAAATGGATTTGTTCATTTTGCTGATAGCTTTTGGCTTGTAATAACATGAACAGCTGTCTCACTACTAAAAGGCCTTGGCCAGTCATCCAGTTAGTCTGAGTCATTAGATTTGAGTAAACAAACTTTTAGGAAGAGCTTCTCTGCAGAAGCACTGATCCAGAAAAGTGACCATGATAATTTAAAAATACCCACTGTTCCCTTGTTTGCTTCGTCGTCATTTTAGAAAGATCCAGTCAGTCTGGAGTAGTCATTTAATTCCTCAGTCTGTTAAAACGTTGGGTAGGAACCCGAACAGAAAGACGCACAACTGCTCGGCATAGTCAAAGTGAGCAGACAGGCTGGCACATTCAGGAAATGATATTTGTTCATCAGAAAGATTAGAGATTGTGTCCACTGCCCAGTACCTCCTGCCTGATGCCATCTGAACACTAACAAGCTTCTCCTGCCCACACAGACTCCAACCATTAGTCACAGATTTAGCTTTTTGTCTAAAACACTTTGAAAAACAATGGGGGATACTTCCTAGAATAAACATTCTCTCTAAAGGAAACATTCATTTGACAGTGCCCTGAGATGTTCATTACACTGACAAATAAAAGTGAGGTGGCTTATTTAAAGCCATAAAAGGATTGGACTAAAAATACAGAGGAACAAAAGAAAATGGAGTGTCCCTTGAGAGGCTTACGTTGGTTTTTCTGCGACAGCGTGAGAGATTTAGATACAGAGAGACCCTGAGGTCTTTAAATGCCTTAAGGTCATCTCCAAAGCCTTCTCTAGGAAACTTCCTCAGGGCGTACTGGTACCTCTGGGCCGCCTCCTTCATCTTCCCTTTCTGTGAGGAGCAAACATGAGAGAAAAAGAGGGACAGAACCAGAAGAAACGTGGGTTAGAGAAACAGGGAAAAGTATTCTCCCTACAATAGCTGTTTTTCATTGTTTGGGAGCTTTTGTCCTCATCAATCACACAAACATACAAGTAACACCTGACAGGTTTGTCCTTTCTGCCACAAACTCAATCTGTTAAATGTCAGGCATCGATCATGGCTGCTTTGGTGAGTGATGCAGAAAAATCGAGATCTATTCATTCCCTTCATCTGACTGAGCGACAAACAGATGGCAATCATTTCACTCTTATCAGTTTTTCTGCTTCTATAAAAAGAAATCAAGCTAATATCTTATCTAACTCTACTTTTAGCTCACCTTGTAAAGTAGGTTCCCCTCCTCCATCAGCTTCTGCAGGAGGATGATCAGGATATCAGGCTTTGACGTAGCCATGGCCCAAGCAGCATTTCCTGTATGCACAGGAGGTAAACAAAAACACGTCTGTTAGTGTTGTCGTGAATGGGGGCCAAGAGACGGTCAGTGTATTCTCTGGAAATTGGTACAAGGTAAAGTTACCTAAAGATTGTACCTGATCGATCGTAAGGAGACGTTCTGTGGCCTTAGTTTAGTGAAGGCAGTGAGGGAGTTAGGAGGGAAAGAGTGAAGAGAAAAGAGGTCATGCAACAGTGAGAGTAGTCATCTGTAGTGAAAGGAAAATGTGCCATAAAGTGAAGTGTGACAGTATGCAGTTAAGTGTCCTTCAGCTTGAAGTGGCCTTGGAAATGCATGCAGACTACTTAAATGTCCTAGCTGTTTCTGAGACAGCAGAGTGCACCGTAGATAAGTCAGGGAGAGGCTAGCTCTCTGGATGACGTTTAAAGACCCGGTAGAGTGAAATCCAGAATTTCTGTCTAAACACTCTAGATATGTTGGAATATAGTTGTTGTAAATATGTGAAAACACTGAGATCTACATGTGACTGAATTTTGGATTTAGACTGTTAGAAAGTTTTTCACCTCTTTCTTGGTTGGGTTTAATGTGGGCGGAGCAAATATGTGGGCCCCCACATATGGCCCAGTGGGGCATGACCCCACCCCTCTAACACTACAATATGAAATCACAGAGTAGTTCATCTCAGTCCAGTCTGTTGTTAGCTAATGTCACTACCTTTATTGAAAGTTAACAGTCAGTTAAATGCTGTCTTTTTGTTCATTGTGAGGTAAATTTACCAAATCTATCAGCCACAGTGGTCTATGGATCATTTAAAGCATCAGAACAGAGATTTGATTTCAACAGACACACCCACAACATCCTACTTCAGATGTTGTGGGCTCATTTTCATGATTTTGAAGTTTAAATTTATAAACTTAGAGATGTTTTATTTGACTGAAATTTGACCTGATGGTTCATAAGACAGTGGCCTGTAATACAACAAACCTAAATACAGATTTATTCTCACATCACAGGGTCTTCAACCTATCTTTGCCACCTTTATGTCACTTTGAGCCCAATTTTTGCCACATTTTTTCATCAATTTTGACTTTTTTTGTCTATTGTAACCAATTTTTCCACTTTTTTGCAATTTTTTAACCCTTTTTGGCCAAGTTAACAATTTTTTACTTTTTTTGCCACTTTTTTGTCCTTCATTGACCACTTTTGACCAATTTTTTCATCACTTTTAAGCATTTTTTCCACCTTTTTGCCCATTTTTGTCTTTGTTTGGCCTCTTTTTGCCACATTTTTTCATCACTTTTAATCATTTTTTGCCACTTGTCACCACTTTTGCCACTTTTTTCCCCCATTTTTTTGCCCAAATTTGCCATATTGAAAAATAACAATTTTAACTGATTTTTAGCACTTTTTGCCTATTTTTTTGGCTTTTTTTTGCCCCAATTTTCCATATTTAAAAAAAACGATCCTGATTTTTGCCACTTTTTTCACTTTTTTTCCCTTGTTTGGCCACTTTTTGCTTTTTTTGCCACGTCAACTCATTTGTTTTCTCCTTTCATAATTATTCAGTTCTTCTCAGTCAAAGTTGTCTCAGTTTCTTCAACTTTATTTTCTGGCATCCTGATGTTTCTGCACATTATGGCCTAGCTATGAAGTTGACATTACTTTCCTAATCATCAAGTTCAGTGTCTCCATCAATAGTGTTTACATTCTCAATAAAAAGGTCATTCTGTTTAAGAGGATAGCATTTTAAGAAGGCTATATCTTACCAAAGCATAAATAAATAAAATAAATGACAAATTTGTTTAATTTAAGAGTGTGGCCTGTCATACAGCAGACCTAAATACAGATTTATTTTCACTTTACAGGGTCTTTAAGTGATAAGTCGCGCTCTTAAATTAACAAAGCAGCACGTGAGGGAGGAGAGGAAGGACATGCACATGCACTGATGTACCAGTAAAAATGAGCATACACATGAGCAAGAAGCAGGAATAGAAACAGGGTTTTTCCACGACATTCCACAAATTAGTCTGTTTTAACTTGAGAGACTGAGCAGCACAGAAACAGGCTGACATTCTCTAGGTTATCTGAGATAAATCCACAGACTTCAATAAAAAAGTGATCTTATCCCAAACTGACAGCACTGACAATCTGCATGAGCATGTACAATAGATGATAAATGTATTTTTTAAAGTAGTTTTATAAAGTGTTGCTCTTATTGGGTCTACTTACCCAGCTTGGCCCCTTTCTTCAGCAGAGTCACCACCACCGATGTGTTTCGACAGCCTATGGCCCGATCCAGAGGCCTCATCCCACTGTAGTCCACATGCTCTATCACTGCTCCTCTCTCCACCAAATACTGGACCTGCATGAGGGCACCAGCAGTTAAAAACCAGCTAATACTGTTGTCAGCCAGGAGCCAGGCTAACGCACAACACTATGTGCTCAATAAAGAAACAAAGAGGCTCTCAGTGAGCTAAACAGACTAGGACTGGTGTGTGTATGTTGTGTTTCTCTTACGATCTCTGCATCTCCGTAGAAAGCAGCGAGGTCCAGCGGAGTTCGTCCGTTTTTGTCCGTGTGGTCGATGACCCCACCTTTCTCCACCAAAAACTGCACAACGTTCTTATGTCCTTTTAAACATGCCCAGCTCAGAGGTGTGAGCCCCTCTTTGTCCATCGAAGTCAAAGATGCACCTTAGAGACAAACAGTAAACACTTGAAATGAACAGATCAGGCTAATGAAGAGTCACCACCTCGTATTTTTGTAATACCAGGAGGACCTGAATTCTACTACCTGCTAGAAAGACCAAGAGCATAACGTGTGTGGAGAAAAATGTATAAAGCTGCTGTTGGACATATATTTCTGGTCAAAGAAATATTGCAACTTCTGTAATTTGATAATTGCAGTCGGTCAAATTGAGATTTAGTATAAATTTTGATTAATTGCCCAGCTGTAGTTGCTGCTGATTGTGCAGTGCAGCGTAAACAATCTTGTGAATGACAACATGAAAACATAAATCTCCTACCAGTTTTTTTTTCCAGGGAAAGTCACACTAATACTACAGATGATTATGGATGTAATGTGGAGTCAAGAGACAGTACAACAGGGTACGACAGTGTTGCACTCAAGTTTAAGTACAGTTACTCTGGTTAAAAGGTACTTCAGTAGAACTAAAAGTACTGATGTTAAATGTACTCATAAAAGCAGGGGAGGTAAGTAACTAATTACATTTGCTAAAATTACTGTAATGGAGTAGTTAATTTGCAGGGATGCATTATATTGGATTTTTGCCGATATTTAGAGATTCATTTAAACAGATACCGATATCAATCCTGATATTTAAATATGTTTTACACAACTAAAAGTTCAGTCTTTTGAATACACTTTAAGGTTTGAGAAAGAAAAAGAAACAAACCTTTTCTCTTAAAACAAATGTAAAAGTTTAAGGAATGAGGATGAAAAAAACAATCTTAACTTACATAGGTCTGTTGGTCCAGTCTAAACTCCACTAATTTATTAGCATATATGGCCAAATTTTAAAGTCCATATTAGGGCTGAATGATTTGCAAAAATAATCTAACTGCAATTTTTTCCCAATTTTGTGGTTGCGATTCAATATGCGATTATTATTGGGTTCCTCATCTTATATATTTTTCAAAAAAATACAAGCAATAAATCAATTCTGTATTTTACCTACATTTAGTAACATGAATGTAGAGCAAGGCTCTGCTCTAAAGATGCTGCTTGGGTTAGTCAGCAGCTTGCAATGACTTTTTGCAAGCAATTAATCCATAGCAGCAACAAAGCTTTAAGCTATAAAGGAGGAGGCTGGGGTGGGGGAGGTTAAGCTTTCCCAGCAGGAGCAGCAGCGTGGTGCATCAGCATTAATGTAAGCAGGGATTGGTAAGAAGTCATATTTAGAAACACCGTTATGTTCTCATTTTGATTAAGAAAAACATGCAAATAAAAAACAAAAAGGAGTTTTTCCGTAAACCATTCTGAAAAAAAAAAAATTGACACTTTTGCATAATGTGCACAAAATTTCTGCATTAAACCGGTGTTTTGACACATTTCAAATTAAAGAAATATTGCACTTTCTGCTATTTGTGAATTGCAGCAGGCCATATTGGGATTTAAGCTAATTTACGATTAATTTTCCAGCTCTAGTCAATATATGCTGATATTCACGGCCAAAATATTGGATGTAAATATTTATATATCAGGTTGATACAATCATGCATCCCTAGTTTTTGGGGTATTTATTTATTTTGAAATCAGTACATTTCCTTCTACTTAAGGTTTTAGCCCGAGTAACTGTACTTTTACTTGAGTACAAAACTTTTGTACTTTTACCACCTCTGTTGACTACAAAGTAGCACATAACATCTGCTGTTGTACACGTCAAAAACTGGAGTGAACTCTGAGTGAAGTTATCTACTGAGTTGACTTTCTGCTTTGTTCTTTTCAGAGGAGACCCACCTTACCACAGATTTTCATGAGTTACAGCAGCTCTGTCATATTGTAAAATATCTTAAAGTGTAGTTTATATGTAGTGTGGGTCAACATAGGCAGTTCTTAACATTAAATTTAGTTCTTTTTGAGTTAAATTAGCACTGTCTATTTTGTGGTGCATTTAGTTTTATTATAGAGGTGTGAGTTTACCTGAATTACCTGGCTGGAGATGTATTCTCTTGCTGTTCTTGCCAATAAGGAAAGATCACTGTGTAAACTTTATATTAAATACTTTCTACTTTTGCTTGATTAGATTTATAGATCAATACTTTTACTGAAGTACATTTTAACCAGAGTATCTTTACTCTTTCATGAGGATAAAAGTTGTGTACTTTATCATCTCAGGAAAAAGTACAAGCACCAAAAAAAAAAAAAAACTATTCAGTTACAGTACTTTACGGCTACGTTCACACTGCAGTTAAAAGTGACCTGAATCAGATTTTTTTGCTCACATGTGACTCGTATCTGATTTTTTTCTGACAGTGTGAACAGCACAAGTCACATTGAATCTGACCTTTTTGAATCAGATTCAAATCACTTTCATATGTGGTTCTAAATCAGACATGTATCTGATTGTTTGGAAGTTGACTGCTGTGTGAACAGGCAAACAAAAGAATCAGATCTGAGAAAAGATCAGAATTGAGCATTAAGGCCTTCAGTGTGAACGTCGCCTAAGTATATAAAATTAGTTGCTTTTCCACTGCTGCATAGGAGATAGGAGTGCATAAAACATGTGAAAGCACAAAAATACACACTGGAGCACAAAGTTTATAAAACATTTGTAAAAAAATAAAACGCCAAAAGGTAACAGCTTATGCTGTGCGAGACAATGAATGTTGCTAAGCAACTGAGGCCGCAGGAAATGTATCAATATAAGTGCAGCAAAGTCTGTGGAGTAAACATCACCAGCTGTGGTCTTTATGGGTAAACGTGTTCACAGATAACATTCTGAATTCAAACAGACAATTTCAGACAAAGTCAGGGACCAGCAACTTCCAATTCAGGAAAGTTATACCTGATATAAACGCAAAGACAGTCAAAATAGCGCCCACTGTTTTTCTAGTGTTAATGGTTGTGATCAACTGTGGCTATTCTCTGGTCGTTATCTCGCCACTCACCTTTAGAAAGCAGAAACTCCACAGTGCTCAGGTGACCCTCGCAGGCCGCCACCATGAGAAGGGTCCTGCCCTGCTTGTCGCTGATGTTAATATCAGCACCGTGCTGCAACAGCAACTCTGCAATCTGTAAAACAGACACAAACACCCTCAGAGAACAGACGGCAAACGCAACCGGTGCTTACACTAAAGTGAAGTCTATTCAGTCAGCGGGCGCAGTGACCCTGTGTGGAGAAGCGGATCACAGTCACCTCAGAGAGGACATCGACACTGCACTACGGTAAAATATCACACACTGTTGAAGGTTCGGATAAGAAAATGTTGAGGTGTTGCTGTGTGGTTGCTGTGGAGACACACAGCTTTTCTCACCTGCCAGTGTCCCTGCCTGACGGCACAGAAAAGAGGAGACACCCCCCGCCGGTTGACCTGCTGCACCACCGCCCCCTGCTCCAGCAGGAAGCTGCACACCTCCATCTTCCCCCGGCCGGCTGCTGCCGTCAAGGCTAGCGGGAGGCGAAAGGAGACACAGACATTAAGACTGAAGAACTCTTTGTTTGGATTTGAACAGAGGGAGGAGTTAAGGTAAGATAACAGAGGCATCTCTCTACACCAGAGAGGACACTGTATAGGAGGATTAGCGAGTCTGATAACGTTTAGCACCCAGAGGTCTGTGCAGCCCATGGGAAACATCCAGCATGTGAAGTATAAATGGCTTGTATATAAATAGTGTTTACAATCCTAAAATGCTTCTATTCTTTGCAGAGTCCAGATAAGCTGAGACATTCGGGCTAATGTTTGGTGCTAATTGAGTTTAAAAAACCGACAATGATGTTATGCTTATTAAAATCCTGCCTCAAGCTCCCCAGGCCTTTCACAGAGAGATGAGAATTCAGGCATTTATGCATCGGCAGACAAACATTAGGCAAGAAAGTCGAACAATTCTGTTTAACAACCATTCTTGTTTATTTTATGTATCTTTGTAAGACTGTGATTAGCTGGATTTAACTGTGTCTGATTGGTTTTTAGCAAAAGAGGGAAACAAATGTGAGCTGGTGCTGGTATCTGAGTCTAGGAAGAATACAAAGAGAGTCTTTAAATGTTCGATGCTCACAGTTAATCAGCGCCTGCTGATGTAGAAGGCAGCAGATGGGCTGGTCTTAAATGAGTGCTAGTTGTCAAAACAAAGTGAGATCCAGCGTAAGAAGCGGAGCCGCTCTGCTCTCACATTCACCTCTGAGAGATTTAAGGTGCTGCCGAGCCTCAGTATCTGACTGACATCATCCATCTGGATAAACAGTCATCAGAGCCAAACAGCCCCGCCCTCCATCTGCTCAAAATATGGCTATCCTCAGACAGAACAGTCAAGACAATAAGTCCAGGCAGCTAAACTTAGGCTCAGTCTATTCTCCAGAGAGCAACATTAGCATCACCTGAGCAGGTCCATGGTTACAGTATCAGAGGTTTCACAGGTTGTTGATATATGTCTGCACATCTTAAAAGATCTACATGCCAGATCTATAAAATACATTTCTATAAACACAAAAGAGAAGATCTATTTTCAACATCGCTTCAGTTTTTATCAATAAAGTCATCCCTATTTTATCTTATCTACTGTTTTCTGAGCTATTTATCAGCCTTGTCTCAAATCTGCTGTGCCTGCTCTTCTAGCCCACCTACAAAGCTGCTTTGACAGTTTTCTAGGAGGGGACACTAAATCACTGTCTGATGGAGAGATTTACAAAGCAAACACATAATTACATCCTTATCCAGCATCACTTCAGCACCTGGCTGGAGAAACACAAGACACACTGGAAAACAACCGAGAGGGGTTTAATCTGACTTTCAAATCACAGCTCTGCAGAAACACAACCTCAAACATTTTATGCACGCTGAACAACACTTTAAGTAATAATGTTGAAGGAGAGTTTGTAATTCCTGGATTTGTTATGGCTGCTAAAAGCACTGAGATGACATTTCAGCACAAAACTCATTCAATTAAAGCATGTTGGAGGCTATTTATACGAGGCAGCACAACACTGATTGCTATTTGTAAAATTACAAGTTTGCATTGCCTGAGGACTGAACAGATGCTCAATTACATAAGAATGTTTTTTTTTTTTATACTGAGCACAGACATTCTTTGTTTTGCCTTCAAAAATGCCTGTTTCTGAGTCCATCCACTGTCTTCCTCTATTAAATAAAGGCCCAAAAATAAATCTTAAAAAAACAAAAACAAAAGAAAAGCTTTCTTTAAAGGTCACATATTTTACCACTTAAGACAAGTTTATATGGGCCTCAGAGTTCCCCAAAACATGCCTGTGAAGTTTGTTGCGGTAAAAACACTCCAGTATTGGATTTTTGCATGTCTTAAACCCCTCTGTTTCAGCCCTGCTCAGAACAAGCTGTTCCTGTGTCTTTAAATGTTACTGAGCTGTCTGACTCCGCCCCTCTCAGGAAATGGATGTGGTTGGCTGTTTTTGAACTGGCCTACTCCATACTCCTGCCAAATGCAGTATGCAGTATGTATTGCGCACTGCATACTGCTTTCGACAGTAGTATGCAGTATGACTGCCAGTCGGACGTTATTGTGTAGTATGCTTGGCCCGGTTTAGCTGGTTTCAGGTATACAGAAGTACGTCATACCCTGGTCAGTATTAAACGATGCTAGTGTTTTCCATCCATTTATGTACAAAAAAATCTGGGAAGTGTTTTTATTTGATTTTTTGGGGATTTTTATAGCCATTGTTTTTAGCTTAGCATGTATAGTGCAGTGAAAGGACAGCACCTTTCCGGCCGTCACGAGCCGTGATGGCAAAAAAAACCAAAAAAAAAACAACAGTGACCTTATTACAACTTATTTCGCTATAGGTCATGTTAAAAAGGTAAAGATAAAGGTAATGGCACTTTTTGTAACCTTCAGCCGCTCTGGTGTAAGTTCCGCCCCTTTCCGCTATTACGAACTCTGACCCGGTGCTTTGCATTGTGGGTAACGGTAGACGAAGCAGACTGGTCCGATGCATTCTGTGAAATTTTCCCGAATCAGTATGTCATCCGGGTATTTTTGGCATACTGCAACTTTCGCATTTGTTCGCATATTGCATACTGCATTTTGGGAAAATCAGTACGCACTCTAATATAGTAGGCGAATTCCAAAACGGCTGTTCTCCTTGAGGGTGGAACTTTCTTCCAAGCAGGGAGGGCCAACTGAACATGGGGGCAGGGCTAACTCCCAACATGACATCGTGAGGGGAAAATCTGAGAACAGCTTGTTTCAGCACACATTTTCTGAAAGGTGGAAAAAGAGGGGTGGGTGGGAATGGATTTTTCTGATACTTTTTTTTCCCCATTTATTTATTTGTGCAAAAGGAAGAAGATTAAAATAGTACAAAAGAATACATGGAACATATTAAATGCACAGGTGGGACAAAAGAAACCCCTAAGGGCTTATAAGAGGGTCCCACATAATATTAAACACAAACATCTGCTAGATCCTGTCAGGGAAAAAATATCAACAAATTC
Source organism: Cheilinus undulatus (assembly GCF_018320785.1). Lineage (NCBI taxonomy): Eukaryota > Metazoa > Chordata > Actinopteri > Labriformes > Labridae > Cheilinus > Cheilinus undulatus. The sequence goes on from NC_054879.1 coordinate 45,026,265, forward strand.
ATATTCTTAAAGTTAAAAGCAGGAACATAATACAGTTTACAGGAAAACAATTTTTGTTCCGTAGTACAATGCACTTAAAAAATGCTATATGCAGTTTAAGATCTCTTTTGAAGGCAAAAATAGAAGTGTGACTGCGGAGTGAGGCAGAAAATCTGTTCCAAATTACTGGGCCTCTGAACCTGGTTGAAAACTGTCCAAGGCTGGTTCTATAGAATGGAGTATGGAGAAGATCAATAGATCTGGTATCATACTGGTGGATATCAGACCTAGTCACAAAAAAGCCATTGAAAGATTCAGGAAGTAAATTATTAAGGTACTGAAAAACAATAGTGCCTATTTGCATAATATTTACATCAATTATATTTAATATTAGTAGGCTTTGAAATAATTGAGCAGTATGAGTATTCCACTCTGAGTAGGTGACGATTCTAACAAATTTTTTTTGCAATAGAAAAATGGAATGAAGATTAGTTTAGCTGGCACATACTATATTACTGTAAGAAATGAAAGGATAAACTTGGGGGGATTGTAGACAGGCCAGGGGCAAATATTTTTGTTAGAAAATGTATATTTTGCATTATACGTGACCTTACCATTTACCTGCCCTGCACTGAAGGAGGGAATTTGCCACACAAAGTACCATAAGCTGAATTTCTAATTTGTAAAGGTATTTTTCAGAGCATGTTTTTATTTTGAAGATATTAATCATCCTGTAAAGGAGCGTGGTGGTTCAAATGAAGAATCTTGCTGATAAATAAAGCTAATGGAGATGAATCAGTCCATCAGAAAGCAGTAAACACTTCACTAGTCTCAGAGCACAGCTGAAAAGCAGTTCAATCCTGACTGTGGTGACATAAATATTTTGTCATCTAATCGTCTTATTGCCATGACAAGAATTGACATAAGTAAATTATATAAATTTTAAAACCTTTGACTCTGCATTTGATAGAAACAAAAAACTCATAAAATAACGAGTGATGTGCAGAAGATTATTGTAGATGCAACAGACGAATATGTTGGTCTCTTCCTCCAGCCAGCCCTGCTGCTGATTTTTAACCACATTGACAATGAGCCAGTGCAGATGCATCACCTTTCTTTGCATAACCAGGTAGAGTTTTGCATCCTAAGAGGGGATTTTAAAAGCTGAAGCCTGCCAAGACGTGTGATTCAACCTGCCTCGATTTAAACACAGGACACAAAGTGGGCCTATTTACTCAGACAAGTAATGTTCTGTTGAATTTTAAATATGAAATGCATTTGCACAGAAATTGCTTATTCTCTGAGAATTGTTTCAGAGACAGCCATGAACGGCCGGTTCTAAGGGGGATAACTCGTGAGCTTTTAGGTTTCTCTGAATCAGAGCTGCTACCAGGTCAGATTATTAAATCTGCTCTCTGAATGGCAGAGAAGGGATTTGAAGTGAAACAGAAATTTAATATATCTCTCAGTGCTAATCATTTCTGCTGTTTGCATCCACCCACAATAAACAAAGCCATTTTTATTGTCAGACTGAACGCTACAATGTCGCATCTCTCCGTCTAATACTAGTTTTTTTTTCAAGCATGCAAAAACCCCATGTCCTTAGATGTCCTTAAATCGAACCTTTTTTCCCTAACAGCGAATGAGCAGAGATCATGCTCAGGCCTGTTTCCAGATGGCTGCAGAAATATTTGACTAAGTGGTCATATCAGGGGTTTGGGAGTCATTTAGTTTTAGGTCAGTTGTGTCATAACTCAGCACCTTTCTATTACTACCTGGGACTTAATCTTTCATTACTGCTGAAGCATGCTCAAGAGGGTGATTAAGCATTCGCTCTGTAAACGGAGCTGAGAGGAAAGTACTGCAGCAGTCGCAGCACAGGTGGCTTCAGTGTTTATGAAAGTGTGATTACTATCATTCTCAACAGAAGCAGCAGCAGCCAAGGTAACAAGGCCCAAAGCTTTGGATAAATGTATTACGCTTCTAATAACAAGAAGGCCCAAGTTTGAAAACAGAGACAGAACAGCAGCTCCACAAATGAATATTTCAGAGGGACAACTCTGTGTTCCAGGTCTGCAGTGAGGTCTGAAGTCCTGCAGTCATTTAGCAGGACACAAGCTAACCGCACTGTGGACGGCCTCTCCACTAATAGGCTGACCTACATTCCTGTAGCAACAAACTTTTAGAGCTAAATCCTGCTGCCTTACAGACACAAAGAGGCTATTATTAAAATTGTTAGCTTTTAGACATCTATTTTGGTGTGATTCGGAGCAAAAATATAAAAAAAATCAAATAAGGAAGGGTGCAATTTGAACATTTATAGCATCAGGAAACTCAAAGCAGAAGCAGGACTGAAGATAAGAGACGACATTTCAAATGGGTCTGACACATCAGGCGGGAAACTTCAAGTGTAACACAGCGTGACGTGTCTGATACTTACAAATGTAGCAGGAGTATTTTTAGAGCTCAAATGGATAGTTGAAGAAAAGAAGCACATTTGCTACAAAAATCCTGTCCATGTCTTTGCATATTTAGAAAATGAGAAGCTACATTTGTACTTCATTTCTGCACTTTAACAGCAGGCAGGCACCCTGTGATTTTCACAATATTTCCACCTTTAATCTCAAATTTATACCTGCCTTAAAAAATATAATATCTGCAGGGTGCCAAGGCAAGAGAGGCCACTTGTTCCGTTGTGGAATAACTTTTTTGAGTCATACTGTGCAGGTTTAGCTCTCAGTCTTCATTTTTGGTGGGGAAACATACATTTCTTTAAGATGGGGGTCTGGGGGTCCTTGAATTTTATGCACTTTATTGTGTTTCTTTTTTGAGAAAAGAAAATAAATGATTGAATTTGAATTTAATTTAAATAAAAGCCTAAATGTCTTGCTTTCTCCTCCCACATAAATGTTCACACCATTCACAGTCTTATAATGCTTATGCAAACATGACAGGGCAGGTGTTTTTTAAAGGTCACATATTATGCAAAAAAAGCACTTTTTCAAGCTTTTCTAACAAAAACCTGTGCCCCTGGCCTGTCCACAATCTTCACAAGAATCAGAAAAATCCCTTTCCCCTCCCTCTATTTCTCCATCTTTCAGAAAATGTGTGCTGAAACAAGCTGTTCACAGATTTTCCCCGGATGATGTCATGTGGGGAGTTAGCCCCGCCCACATGTTCAGTTGGCCCTTCCTGCTCACAAAAATGTTCTGCCCTCCTCTCAGATGCCACATCCATTAAGCCTCATTCATTTCCTGAGAGGGGTGGAGTCAGGCAGCTAATTACCATTTAAAGCCACAGTCAGAGAAACAGCTCATTCTGAGCAGGGCTGAAACAGAGGGGGTTTTAGACATGCAAAAATCCAATACTGGAGTGTTTTTACCGCAACAAACTTCACAGGCATGTTCTGGGGACCTCTGAGACCAATATAAACCTGTCTTAAAGGGGTACATTATGTGACCTAAATAACCTTTGATGATCTAGATTTTAACATGATTGGGGAATAACTCTCAATCTATCATATATGTTTTTATCCAAAAATTCAAACATGCTGATATTTGTAAATATTTATGAAAATAAATATATATAATATCTAGAATAAGTCTGTGAATAAATAAAACTTTTTTTGGTCATCTGTGACGCTTCCACTACACCAAAAAAAATCCTGATAGTGTGAACTTTACTCGTCACCTTCAGCTTAAATTTTCACATCTGTGGCAGATAACACCTTATTCTGTTTTTTAAAAATCCATAAACGATCAATACTCTCATAATACTTCTTCAGTATTTTGGTTCTTTTTATATATATGTATATATATTTTTTTTTTTGTTTACTTTTGAGCATTTTATGCCTTTATTGACAGAGGAGGACAGTGGACAGAATCAGAAATAGAGGTGAGAGAGCTGAGAGAAATACGCAAATGACGACATGAGGCCACAAACAGCAGCTTATGTCCAAAACATCTACCCTCATAGTCAAAGTATGTGCCATATTTCTTTCCTTTAATCAGAGTCACAGTAGCCAGACATCTCAGAAGTCACGCTAAAACCTACTAAACCAACAAGTTTATGTATCAGTTAAAATATAGATAGATTATGATGGTTAAAGATGAATTTAATGATGATTCTCCATGCCTGCTCAGCTGAAATGTCCCCAGTGGAAGGCTGAGTAACTTTAAACTTTCTTGACAAAGAGCACTAAAAGCATAACGCAGCTGACATTCATCAGCATGTTGGGAAATCATTTGTTCTCAAAATAAATTGTGTTTTCCAGACTCTAAGTAGAAACCCACATGAGCTGTGCTAAGTAATGTTTTTAGCAGAGAGGACAGCGCAGGAAAACTTGGAGCAGCCATAAAATGCACACGCATTAAGGTCGAGCGACCTCCACATCAAACAGAGAGCATTGCTGTGCAGACAAGAGAAACAAGACCTTCTGCTGCAGGACGCCATCACAGCGGTGAGGTCCAGAATGCAAAAACAGCAGGTGACGATACTGCCAAGTAAGGTAATGCAGAAAGATGGATGAAAACATACCTGTCTCTCCCCACAGAGTGTCGTGGCTATCAATTTGCACAGCGTGCTCATTATTCAACGCCAGCAAGCCTCTCACAACCTGCCAAAAAAGAAACTTAGATTAATGGCATACTGTTTCAAGCATGAGATATCAAATAAACCTTCAAGAGCTTCTACAACAGTAATTTTTAAAGAGAGTTTAAGAAGAGAAATGTGATCTGTTGCCTGAGAAGATTATTATAAATTAATCACAGCAGACTTGAAAACTACAGGCCCCTCAGCAACTATCGAAGGTTATGCGAGTCCAAGCTGATTTATACTTCAACTTTAAAGGGGTCTGCTTCAACATGTGGGTTGACAGCCGAGCCTGGCCCAGATCTGTTATTCTGTGCCGGGTCTCTGGATCCCATCCCAGCTAATGAGGAAGCCAAAATAAACCTTGAACCCGCCCGAGTTGTACCTGGGCAGCTGAAGGCACTGCGCCATGATCGATCCCCAAATCCTTTTTTCTGACATTACAAGGCCGAGTAGGTCCTGGAATTTTAAGTCATCGACACCGCAGAGGAGGTGTGTTCACTCTTTACCTGTTCTGCCCTTTACACTCTATATAAGCTAGTGAAGCCTGCTGAACACTCAGAGTTTAAAAGGTGTCTGAAAGCGTGGAAACATTTGGTATTCAACGTATGAAAGAGAAACCAATGAATAAAGCAGACACAAGAGCATTTTAATAAATATTTCATTCATTCTGTTATCCAAGCGAGGGTTTCCTGTATAGAAAGTGAAATATTTGTGTTTGAGTCAGACCTGTGTGTGTCCCATGCTGGAGGCTGCTATCAAAGCCTGCTGCAGAGCTTTGTTCTTCAGAGCGCAGTCCTGCTGCTGCCCTTCAACACTCCACTCCAGCTCCAGCAGGTACTGGATAATCTCTGGGTGTCCTCTGAGCGCGGCATGGACCAGTGCACACTGGCCACTCTTATCTACATGATCAACCTGGTGGGAATTCAAAATACAACTCTGTGGCATGAGAATATATACATTACATGTCCAGGTAAAAATAGCAGTAGATTCATGTAAATGTCCTCACCATGGCCCCCCTTTTGCAGAGCAGCATGACCAAACTCAAGTGTCCCGCAGCAGCTGAGAAGCAAAGTGGGCTCATGCCGTTTTCAGACACCACGTCCACACTGGCCCCAAACTCCAGCAGCAAGGAGGCGATTTCAAGATGACCAAGGTGACACTGGACGCAGAGCACTGGAGCGTTGTTTAAGACTTCTGTGCGGTAGTTCACATTTGCCCCGCCCAGCATCAGCAGACGGCTGACCTGATGGACAAAAGATGCAGACATGTGGTTGGAAACATGTCATTAGAGTAAATCTAAACCACTATAAAAGATCTATTTAGGCTTTTAATCAGGGGGTGGAAGACGGAGGATGACACCAAACACTATGTATAAGTAGAAAATAAAATACCTGTATTTCACCCTGACAAATAATAACAACAATGAATTTTCCTCATAGTGCTCCCAGTATTCCACAGTGATTATGAACTGGCGACCCAAGGGCCACATCAAAATGAAATGCCTTTTTCCTGCACATTTTTCACCAATCAGGACACAACAGATTATCCTCAAACTCAGTCATGGACAACATGACAGTCCTACAAATATTTAGCAAAAATATTGCCCCCTGGTAGCTAGGTGATAAGGTGATGTTTCAAGATTTTTTTTTGTTTGAAAGTTGATGATTACAGCTCACACAAATCTCAAATCCACCATCTAAAGATATTAGACCCGTGTTACTCAACCCTGCCCAACCAAAGAGCCAAATTTTTGGAAAATTACCTTTGCAAGAGCCACAAGCTGAGTGGTGAAAAATGGCGAAAAGGGTTACAGTGGAAATAAAAATAAGCAAAAGGTGGCAAAAATTACCAAAAAGTGGCCAAAATGGGTGAAAAGTGACAAAAAATGAGTTACAAGTGGCCAAATGGTCAAAAAGCGGAAAAACAGCAAAACATTAGTGAAAAGTGACTATAATGGACAAACAACAGCAAAATGGTGGGAAAAATCTGCAAAAGTAGCATTTATTGGCAAAAGGAAGCTTTCATGGGTGAAAATTGGTAGGAAATGGCAAAAAGGGAAAAAATTAAAATGGTGTGCAACAAGTAAAAACAGGATAAAAGTAGCAGAAATGAAATAAGAGTGGCAAAAAAGGGTCAAAAAATGCAAGTAAGGGCAATGGAAATATACAGACTGAAAATAAGGGTTGAGAGTTAAGTTTGACAATCGAAGCCTACTGTAGAAGTGTGGGGAAACAAACTGACTCATGACTTGCAATGGAAAATTTCTGAGATCAAAGTTTCCTATTTTAAAGTTTTTCTGTGGGAATAATGTTTCAAAATTAAGACAAAAAAGAGCCACAAATCATCACAAAAGAGCCCCATGCGGGTCAACAGCCACGCATTGAGTATCACTGCTATTAATAGTAAAAATATTCACAACCAAATAATAAGACATCTTGATTTACATTGCCTGAATGGATTACAGCAGCAAATAGCAGCACCAATGATGTTCCAGGGGTGGGGCCAGTGGTAACCAGAGCTAACTAGGGCTCCCTGAAATCTGATTGGCCTCCTCAAAATCCTTAAAATGGTTGACCATTTGCCTTGCCATCAACTAGCCATTTAAGCATACCCAACCACTGAGCATATCTTAAAGGAGATATATTATGCAAAAATCACTTTTTCAGGCTTTTCTAACACAAATATGTGCCCCTGGCCTGTCCACAATCCCCTCAAATACCAGAAAAATCCATTCCCTCTCCCCCTCTCTTTCTCCACCTTTCAGAAAATATGTGCTGAAACAAGCTGTTCTCAGATTTAGCTCCTGGTGACCTCACCAGGAGCGTAAGCACCCGCCCCCAGGTTTGGTTGGCCCTCCCCCCACTTGGAGGAAAGTTCTGCCCTCCTCTACTGATCCTCTCAACTACCAGCTAAGATGCTGGATAGCTCAATGGGTTATCCTGCTGACTATGGTCTGGGAGGTTGATGGTTTGAATCCCAGTCAAGTTCTAACCTTTGGATAAAAGTGTCTGTAGTGCCAGGAGTGCTGCATCCATTTCCTGAGAGAGGTGCGGTCAGGGGCGGAGTCAGACAGCTAATTACCATTTAGAGCCACAGACACAGAAATGGCTTGTTCTGAGAAGGGCTGAAATAGAGGGGGTTTTAGACGTACAAAAATCCTATACCGGAGTGTTTTTTTCAGCAACAAACTTCACAGGCATGTTTTGGGGACCTCTGAGACCAATTTAAGCTTGTCTTAAAAGGGTATAATATGTCTCCTTTAACCAACATTAGTTAAGCTTTACTAACTTCAGTATCACGGTGAGATATATAAAAGTGGCCCCACCATCCTTATAAACTTCTGTATGTGGCCCCCAATGGAAAAGTTTTGACACCCCTAGCCTAGCGGTCTAAGGCATGACCCATGTACGTGGGCGGCCCGGGTCCGAATCTGGCCTGAGGTCCTTTGCCAAAAAAAAAAAAAAAAAAAAAGAAAAAAAAGAAACTGTTCTCCCTGACTGACAGACATCCATGGTACATCCTGGGGACAGAATAGGATGAAGTGCAAAATTACAAAATGAGAAATCAGGATGACTTTTTGGAAGTCTTTTGATTTTATCTTCCTCTCTGCTGCTTTTAAAATCCCCTGAAGTTTCCTTAAAGATATACACACAGACTGTCACCAAATAAACACAACAGCAGTGCACACGGTTTAAAAACTGGCTCTTGACAAGACTTGAAAACAAAGTTTTTATTCAAGCAAAATGTGTGGCAAAAACTAACTTCCAAATCCATAAACTTATCCCAGTTCAGAGGTTTAGGGATTTGTGGACACCGTGGCCAATGACTAATTTAAACAGCAGCAAAATCATAGATACACTTCATTTTCCTCTTCTAACTCATTCGAGTGCAAGTGCTCGTACTGCTTCAGCCTACTCCTGAGATTTTCTATCAAGCAAAGGTCAGGCACCGAATGAAGTGGTCACATTCTTCTGAATGCAATTATTAAGTGTGTTATTCTCTTCTACCGTGAGGAAATCAATAATAAATGCTTGGTCAAACTGAACCACGGAGCCAAATGAGCAGCCAACAACAGGAAATGAAATTCTGTTATTTGTTGGATCCACTGTGGAATAAATTAACAGCTGTTTCCCCCAGAGGACAGAAGAAGGTCATTCTGTAAAACTCTCTGAGCCAAGTTACACGGACAAAAAGCAACACTCAGAAAACACTAACAGAGTCAGGTTGAGTAAAACTCAGTATAATTATGTGCCAATTTAACACGGAAGGACAAAGATTCTCTCCTCCATGAAAGAGCAAAAAAACCCCAAACAACCTACAGCTGACATTAATTTGGATCAGTGGATTCTCAAGAAAATGCTCCAAGTCAACAACTCATTAAAAGACTATCCTGAGTCTAACTGGATCATATCTGTTTAAATAATGGTCATTAAGATAAGCCATATTCCAAGTACTAAAAAGGATTTTCTGTCCCCCATTCATCTTCTGCTGACCTGTTACCTCATCACATTTCCTATTTTACTCACTCTGCCACACATTTCATCAAATATCTGCTTTCCAATTTCCTGTTGCTCATTTAAGATATTAATATCCCCTGGCAACATCTGATAAATTATTGGCTAATCACTGTGTGAAATAAGAAACTGACTATTTTAGTCTGGAAGGATTATTCAGCTACAATTAATAAATGATAGGAGATTCTGCCAAAGATGCAAGCTGTGTCTAAGTGTCTCTTTCTTTTTTTCTCGTGTTTGAATAAGCTGTTTGCATTCATCCAGTGTGATAATTTCACATAACAGTCTTTTTTTTTTAAATATAGATTTAGTTTACCTTCATTAATATCACTCATAAAAACACAAACTAGACTAATGAATAATCTGAGCAGTGTTGGGTTAGTTATTATAATTCAAAATTTTTAATACTACATTACTGTATACTTTAAGTTCTCAAACTGCTGGTTTCTGAGAGAGGGAAAGACAGAAAAACAAATCAAACGTCCCTTTCAATTCATGATAATCCAAAACTCGACGAACATCACTCATGGAAAGCTGGCTTGAATCCATAGACGAGAAAAATGAAAATCACAGAGCAGTTCAATCAAGACATATTTTGATGTTTCTGCTCTTATTTTCAGTCTGAGGAGACTAGAATGTGTTGATCAAACGTAAACTATTCCCAAACCAGAAACTACTGTGAGTTTGCCGTCTAATCTTTCCAAGCACCTGCAAAGGCAGGACGCTAACACAGCTGTAGCTCCCTGCTGCTCAAGACAAAAACCTAAAAAAACACCAACCAAGCACAGAGGCTGGAGGTATAAGAAAAGGCAGAGATAAGTAAGTGTAGTGTCAGCATTATAGAACAATTTGTGTTGTTTTCCAATTTTGAGCTACAGGATATGGGCTACTGTGGGCATAAAAAATGTTTAACTAATGTTTTCAATTGGCACTTAAGTGACTGTGCATCTCAGCAAATGTTACTCAGTGAAGCAAAAATAATGCAACTAGTACCTAAAAACATCGAGTAAAATAGAAACACAATACGTAGCTATTAGAAAAAACTACCAATGTATTATGCAATACTTTTTTGAGTAACTACTCCAACACTGGTTCTGAGACAAACTAGGGTGCATTCATAGATACAACTATTGGTTATTGGTGCCAATACCAAGTTTAAGAACCCATCCTCATAAAACAGCTGATTCTGTGCTCATTATCATTATACAGCATGATGTTAGCCTCTTATTCTTTGAGCAGGTCAGCAACACTGGAGCTATGTATGTGGTATTGTAACAAAAATGAGGACGAGAGAAGAGCAGACGGCAAACTTGTCAAGAAGAGTGAAAGAATGAAAAACATCTGATTAAATAAAATGTACTTCTAAAATTAATTTCAAGAACTGCGAAGGTACTGATGATTTATAAACGACTTAAATGCGAGGACTGATAATGTAACATAAAAATAGGTGATTTAACCTCCTGAGACCTGAGCTTTTCTTTGGAAAGGATTTCTAGTTTCTCCCATATATTTTCAATAAGTGTAAGTAAAAACATCAGCCTTATCTCTGAACAGGAATAACTTAGAAAGTTTCCTTTCCAAAATCCAAACAAATTTCCTAAACTTTTAAAGAAAGTACCAAAACTTTCTGTGAAAATTCTTAAACATATTTCTAAAGAATCCCATAAAAAGTACCTCAACATTTATTTAAAGAGTCCTCAAATCTTTCAGGAAATCTTTATCATAAAACCTAAACACTCCAATAAAAAATCCCCCCAAAAACTCAATGAAAATTCCCACTAAAGTTTCTTTTTAAATTCCTAAACAGTTCTCAAGAAGAAATCCTCAAAAACATGAAAGAAACATCCAGACTAATTACTTCAAATTTCTATAAAAAATCACGAAAATTTAAAGTACAACCCCTACCCCCAAATTTCCTAATCCAATTCCCCCCAAAATTACAAATTTCTCAAATTCCCATGAAAATGCAAAAAAAAAAAAGAAAAAAAAAAAAAAAGAAAAAGAAGTTATTTTGCCCGAAATCATCCCCTAAATTTGCATGAAAATATTTAATATTTTCCAAACAAACTCCCCCAAACATCCAAACAGCAAATTCTCCCAATATTCCAAGCAAATCACTTAAACTTCAATGGGCATTATCTCAAAAACTCTACTAGCAGAGATGTTTACTTTGTTGTAGGAAAGCCAAAATGTAATGCCCTCATACATGCATGCAGGTGAAGCACTAACTACAGTGCTAATATGCAGGTAGAATAAGGCATATGATAAAGTTGATGGCAGAAACAACTTGCATCACTAAAGAGGGTGAACATTTTTACAGTATGCTTAAAGGTGACAAGGTGAAGTCTGTTACTGAAAAAACACTCCAGTATTGGATTTTTTATGTCTAAGAACCCCTCTGTTTCAGCCCTGCTACAAAGTGCTGTTGATGTGTCTGTAACTTTAAATGTTACTGAGCTGTCTGACTCCGCCCATCTCAGGAAATGGATGCGGTTTAATGGATGTGGCTCTCATGATCCCCCTCTCAGATCAGGAGAGGAGGGCCAACTGAACCTGGGGGCAGGGCTACCTCCCCACATGACATCATGAGGGAAAAATCTGAGAATGGCTCATTTCACCACACATTTTCTGAAAGGTGGAGAAAGATGGGGGGGGGGGGGGGTATCTGGAACTTGATGGGATTGTGGACAGGCCAGGGGCACATATTTTTCCAAGAAAAGCCTGAAAAGAGTATTTTGCATAATAATTGACCCTTAACTTCTTATTGTGGTGTGCCTCAAGGTTCTGTCCTGGTCCTTGTTTATAACCATGAGTATGCTGCCACTGGGCCATGTAATAAGGGGGTTTCGGTGAAAATTGGATCATTTTTATGCTGTTGGCATTCAGTTGTGAACTTCTTTTACGCCCGATGACACAGATAAGGTTGATGTACTTCTTAACTGTCTGTCTGCTGTTAAGGACTGAATAAAGTCTAACTTCATTCAGATCCACACAGATAAAGCAGGTTATTATTTTTACCTCAGGTATCATTGTCTCCAAGGTTGTTAAGTGTATTTGGCCCCTTTCTTTCTCAGTCAAATTAAATCTGAAAAATCTTGGAGCAGACATTGTTTTTGGATCAACATATTAAATCATGAACCAGTTCCTGTTTCTATCAATAATGAAACATCGCTAAACTAAAATGTGTTGTCTCATAAGCTGAGTTAGACATGTGAACTCATGCTTTTGTAGTGGTGAAAAGTTGCGAAACTGGGTTTGAGTGGCAATAAAAATAAGTGTAAGTGGCAAAAATGGTCAAAAAGCAGCAAAGAAGTAACAAAAAATAAGTTTAAGTGACAAAAAGTGCTAAAAATTGATAAAAAATGAGTTACAGGTGGCAAAAATGGTCAAAAAACTGTAAAAATGTGGGAAAAAATGAGTGAAAAGAGACTAAAATGAGCAAAAATTGGGAATAAAATGTCATTCAGTGGAAAAGGTAGCTTAAATGGGCGAGAAGGGGCAAAAAATGACGAAAAAAAAAGAAAAAATTGCAAATCGCAAAAAACAGGATAAAAGAGGCAAAAACTGGTGAAAAGGGGCAAAGAGAAGTAGCAAACTTGGACTTAAAAAGCAGCACAAAGGGATTAAAAGTGGCAAAAAAAAGGAAAGAAAAAGGGGGAGAAATGCAAATAAGGGCAATGGAAATATACAGACAAAAAACATAACGATTGACTATTAAAGCCAAACTGTGAAAGAGTGGGAAAAAAACTGATAATGTAACTTGCAATCCATAATTTCTGAGGTTAAAGCTGAACTTTTTCAAGGTTTTCTGGGGAAAAATATTTCAAATGAAGATATTTAAGAGCCACAAATCATCACAAAAGAGCCACATGGGGCTCAAGAGCCACACGTTGAGTGTCACTGCCTCAGGTTCTCAGATTAGAGTTTACTTGCTGTTCCTAGGTCCAGCTAAAAACCAAAGGTGATCGTGCCTTTGAGTTGATTTTTGTACGCCTGTTCTATTTCTGTTTTATTCTAGCTCACTGTATGGATTTTTCTTGTTGCTTTCTCATTATATTTTTTGTAAAGCACTTTTAGATGTCCCAATCTCACTGTGACATTGGAGTGTCAGATTCTTTTTTTTTAATTATAAAGAAATGAACTGATCATTTGACTGATATATTAGCAGGAATGACTTGTCATCTCCATGCTCAGAGAAGTCGCTACTCATAAATCAGCATTGTCTTCAAACACCTACTATAATGTAGTGTTTTTTTTTTTTAAGAAGAAATAACTTAGATGTGTTTTACATTTTAGAACCCTTACATGTAAGAGAGACTCACTAGCAGATGCTAAGTACTTCAGTAGTGAACTCACTTCTTTACGGAGCTTCAGGTCACCTCAAACACGAGAGCATGAGAGGAGCTGGAGAACATATTTACCTTGACGTTTGGTGTGTAAAGATTCCTCAGGGAGGCCAGGGCTGCAGAAAGGCCATCGGCACTGCAGCTTATCCACAGAGCCTGCAGCACACTGGATGACACACCTGTTTTCTTACTCAGACCCTGCGCACACATACACACACACACACACACACACACACACACACAAACCAATGCATACATGAATGCAAAAACACATACGTCAAGTCACTGAACCTGAGCCACACAAGCTGTCAGTGCTTCTCTTCACATCTTACGGCTTATCCTCGGGTGACATACCCTCACATCATACAAATAAATCAGAGTGAACAGCATGGTAATCAAAGGAGAGCTCGATTTTAAACTGAGATGGATGTAGAGAGCACATATAGGTACCTTGAAGATGTGTGCTTTGAGGATGTGATGTCCCAGCTCCATTGTCTGCTGACGGTTCAGCTTCCCTTCTTGGCGGGAGAGCATGAAGGCCATAAGAGCATGGCCAGTCCTGAGGTTGGAAAACAACAGAGGAAGAGGTCAGATGTAAGAGAAAGAGACACAAAAGAATAGAAATAGGCAGCTGTATCGGGCTTCTACATCAAGATTACCTTTTTAGCACTTTCTTGCAACAGGTTAAATCAACAGAAGCATTCAGAGTTTACTTTTTTTGCTTGTCTTATCACTAAACCGATCATTCATTTAGTCATAAAGGCACCTTGGCAATGTCCTAGGGAGCTATTTATTCCTTATTTGTGTTAATAAGCTAGTGTATAATGCTGAGTCATGTCCCATTCACTGAATGATAGGGAATAGCGTTAAACCCCTGAGTTTTCTCCTCCCTCACTCAGACACTCTGCTGTTAATTAATGCAGAATTCATTAAAAGGACATGCATGATTGCAGATCACTTTGATCTAGTTATAAATTCTCTCTCGTCGTGCCTGGCCACAAACAGAGAGGCAAAGCTTTTGTCTGCATGTGCGTTCCCTGTGCCAGACTCTGAGCCTTTGTTTCTTTTTTTTTTTTTTAAACCAGCAGAGTTGGAGGGCTGTGAATGACCAGAATATGAAGCTCGGCTTGGGTCCATTTTAAAGACACTGCAGTGTGCACAGAGGTGATACTGACAAGCAACAGGGAGGAGGAAGAGCAAGCCAGAGTGACATCATCCAATTTATTAAGTGTGAATGACTGAAGCCTCTGATGTGGGCGAGGCAGGGCTCCAGAATTACAATTAGGTAGCGCCACTAAAGCAGATAAGACTGTCTCGCAGGGCAAAGAGGGCACAGAGGGAAACAATGGTAAATTTTCAACAGATTAAACTCCTGGAAAATTATTCTAATTTGGGGAAAATGCATGATGGCCTCAAATGACTGTGTATTATAAACTTAGCACAAGAAGTAAGGATATTTGTGTTTGGTAGATTATTCCTTTGTTGTAACAATGCATCTTGGCAATGAATGTTATACCGTTGGAAAGCCTGTATATATCCCTTTAAAATGGTGCCAAATTTGTAAGGAACATGCATTTGTGGGATGAGCAGCAGAGCTGAGTATGTGGGTTGCATCCATGAAAAATTTGCCAAATCTTCTCTCTCTGTTCCAGATGTCTGAGCAGAGAGCCGTCAGCCATTATCGTCCTGTGAACCTCGACTGCAAATCAGGGTGAGGAAATGGTCTTCTTGGGATGTCGTCTTCTTGGGACGCCCACTTCGCGGCCTGTCTCTGACATCCCCCGTTATATGGAACTTGGCCTTCAGTTTGGGGATGGTACTAGGGCTCACTCTAAACAATGCCGCATTTTGGTTTTGCGAAACACCAGCTTGAAGTTGCCCTTTCACACGGGCACTATCAGATCAGTCAAACATGGCATACTGATTCTTGGAGCAGACACCTACTGACCACCATGGCAGGACCTATGCTTACAGGTGCTGCCACTCAGGTGCCAATCAGGCACCTGATTGGCAGCTACTGGGGTACCAGAAGCTTAAAACAAGAGTCAATAGCAACAGCAAAATACACTGTTTGGAATTGGCAGAGAAGATTTGGCTAATTTTTCATGGGCCCAACCCACATACTCAGTTCTCCTGCTCATCCCACAAATGCATGCTCCTGACAAATGTGGCACCATTTAAAAGGGAAATAAACAGGCTTTCCAACAGTATAAAATTTATTGCCAAGAAGCATCGTTACAACAAAGAAATAATCTACAAAACAAAAATTTCCTTACATTTTGTGATAAGTTTACTTATAAAAAAAGGATGTCAAAGTTTTGCAAACATTCTTCCCCTGAGGATTGATTAAAGGTTAGCATTTTATTCCTGAAAAGAATGACTTTTGCAAAACTTAATTATGTCTATCTAATCTTTGTTTTTGCACACCAGGCTTTTTGAAATTCTGCACACATCCAGAGCCATGCTACCAACAGCAAAAGCTTAAGAATTAAGAGAAAACTTACAAGTAAGCTTTTTCCTTTTAATGGAAAATTCACTTAATCTACCTGCAACAGGGATCTTTGTATGCAGCACATGTCTAGTGAATTTGTTTATATGGAAGACATTAACAAGATGCTATGAACTGCATTAGCAACAGCATTATGAATAGAGAGTCTTTGTGATTTTAACAAATACCTGGAACATCTCAGACTCAATTTCCTCTGTGACTCAGACATGAGTCATGCTGCACATTCTGATGAGGACTTTCTTCTTTGCTGTCTCTCATGTTTACTTCTCCTGCAAAGTGATGGCCATGACTCGCATACCATTAACAACCAATTCAGAGCCACTCTGAGGAGTGATAAATAATGGTTTCTATTCAACATGAGAGTGCTATCTGGTTTGCATATTTTTGGCACTTGAAGAGAAAATATTTAATTATCAGCACAGCTTGATTTGGCCGTTCTTATTGTTTTTTTTAGTTCTGATTTTAATGTGTTCCTAGATGCAGTTTAGATTTGTCATGCACACTCTCCCAAAGGGGAACGCTGCTGAATAACTGCTTTTGCTTATAAAGAAGAGGACTAACCTGGGGTCACAGAGGAAGTCTGTACTCTCCCCGTCAGCTCGCCACACCAACCACTCTCTGAATGAGGGGTGGCAAAACATGCGTGTCTTGTCCCGCCGTTTGATGAGGAAGCATGAAAGTAACTCCATGCGTTGTTGGAAATCCTCCCATTGCAGCTCCCCGTGCATGTAGCCAGCATTGATGGCCGTGAACAGCTGTTCGTCAGTCATGGGGTGCAGTGAGGCGAGCGCCACATTTAGGATCGGCAGTGAGCGCTCGAAGGCTGAATTGGTCATGAACTTCATGTTACACTGTAGCTGGTAGAGCTCAGCTAGCGAGACGGGAACCACTTTGTAGCTGGCGCTCTTAATCACAAGGTGGCCTCTTTCAAACAGATCCAGGGTCAGTTTGAGATACAGGTAGGAGCCCTGGCTGCGGGAGATGAGGTGGCTGCTGAGCTTACCCACTGTGATTGGGTCAGCTTTACCATTCAGGCTGATGTTGTTCATGATATCCTTGCTGCCATTGATGCGGTACTGGATGTAGGCGCTGAGGTCGTTGCTTATCTCTTTGTTGTCTGTAAAGTCATCCAGTGAGATCTTGGAGAAGGGCAGAAGGCTGGTGATCTCCTGCAGAAAAGACAAGCAAAGACAAACAGTAACATATCTTACTTCTGTAATTGGTGACATGTCTGTGTCTGTCTGTGTTGATTTGCATGCCACACCGTTGCTCTGATTGTCCTTGATAACTTTCAGAAGACTTCTTGGGTAAACTGGTTCGAAACTCGTGTCATGAAAAAATCATTCACTCAGAATTGCTCGTATGTCAACTTGAGTCATCGGTGCAGCATAAACATGTCTGAATATTGGTCCGTCTTTGTGGAGCCAGCATCACAAGGCATGTGGGCCGTATGACACTTTATTAAAACTTTGTAAATCAGACAAAAGGTACAACTTTAATGCTCCCCTTATTGTGTTGTTGCACATTCATTCAGTCAGTCAAACCTTTATTTATTCTCGAGAGGACATTGAGGTTTCCTTCATTTCCAATGTTGTTGAGATTACAAGCACGTTAGAACAAAGCAAGGCAAAACAACAGTCAACTACAATCAGTTAAAACTGATTGTAGTTGACTGTTGCATCAAAACAGTAACGATTGGAAACAAATTGACTAGAAACCAAGGTCCCTAAACTCTGCAAGAGAGGGTAGGACAATTTTTAAATTTCTTTGAGGGTGTTTCGTGTGCTTTCGACATTGAAGCAAAATGCAGTTTTACCAAGTTCTGAGCAAGTTCGAGGAACTTTAAGAACTAATATATCAGTAGAGCGGGTTGTGTGAGTGCCTTTTTTCAAGGGAAGGCCAACCATCCTTCTCTCAGGACACCATGATAAGCGCTGTATTCATCACAGTTATAAATCTAAGGGCAGAGCGATAGCCAGTGTCTAAAGGCCTGAGCGTTGGCAATCAGAGATGCTGAGCCTTTATGCAGTTGTGCACCCTTTTCAATGCAAATTGGCCTTATTGCATTAAGCATCTAATGATGAGGTTAGTAACAGCACGGCATAAAAAGAGTAAAGACTGACTACTTTTGGTGAGAGCTGATGGAAGTGTGCTGCGTTTTTTATGACGTATGAACTTTCCAGGGATCAGAAAACAATTTCACCTTTTGTATGGTTTTAAAATAAATTATGATAAATGATGTGTAAATAAGCTTGGTAAATATTACTCTAACATCGCCGTAGATAAGCCATAACCAAGATAAATCAGTCTGAGATTCCCAGCTGCTTTTTTTTATCCTTGTATGGCACCCTTACACAGGGTTATTTCCTTCATGCAGAGGAAACTTCATCAGGGTGGTGCTTTAGAAAACATATCAATACTGCTTTTAATTAAATGCACTGTCTGTTATTCTGAATATCTAACATGCATTGTCAGAATCCATGTGGGATGCTGATGGGATTTGACACACCTGTTGCAGGTGCAGGTGGAGAAGATAGCATGTGCTACAGGAGCAGGTGGTAATGGTCAGAATCCGGCAGGCGGGAAGAGAATTAAGAAAAGGCTCCTGCATAGGGCTCTAGTTAGAAGTAATTTTTGAGGAGTCATGCTGCTGTACTTGTCAATTATATTAAAAAGAAAATATCAAAAAAGGAACAATAAAAATAACACTTTTCCATTGAGTTTGTCAAAATATTTTAAATTACTTATTCCAGACACAGACAGAAGAGTTGTCCTGACAGTTTTTCTCCATTTTAAAAAACATTCTTCTTGTGTCGATTTTCTATCAAACTGCTTTTGAGCAGCAGGGAAGCAAACATGTTCGACTATCGGGCCAAAGCAGACACTTTACTGCAGGAAGTATGGCTATGGCAAAAACAAAACTAGAAAAGTGAGTATTAAGAGGCAGGAGATGGATGGATGGCATGGTTGGGGTAACACTTCTAGCAAAGGTCTGAGCCTGAGCTCACATTTCAATCTATGTCCTGCGGCTTGGAGAAATCAATGCACCTTAATCCTCCAATCCTCTGGCTGTCTGAGGCTAGAGAAACATTGCCTCAGTGAGATAACACTTCTCCTTTCCTCATCATGACAAGGTACAGTAAACACACACACATGTATACACACATGCCCAGAGTCACTGATACTAATCCCAGTGGAGGGTAAAGTGCTAGCAACACCTCACAGATATTAGTCTAGCAAGCAAGGGCTGATATGTTGAAGACCTGTCCGCCAGGGGTGAAATCCTATTTGTTTGTTCAGAGTGCAAAACAAAACTGTGACACTTTCATAAGACTTGATATGTCCCTGTGATTTTGAGTGAGTCACCCTTTTTATCTCCAAGGCACGCTGACATGTAGATTCATTTTATTCAAAAAGCTGCATCCATGTGTCAATCAGAGATGTTCACTTTGACAGAAATAATTTAAGTGTATTTTATGCATTCAACTGAGACGTCAAAAAACCCTTTTAACACCACAAACTTATCCTGACAAGCAAAAACAGCTGAATTTATAAAGGCAGCATACAGAATGTCAGAGTTACAGAGTTACATTATTGATCTAGCACATCCACAGGAGCTCTGCATGGACTGAATGATAATCCTGCCACATAGTTGCAGGATAAAACAAATGAATTTGGTTTGAAGTGCGTAGCATAGTGATGGTCACTACCTGCATGGTGCATTTATAACTGAACCCTGAATGTCAGTCAGCCTTCACATTATTATCCAAGGCTCACAGTTTGTCCCAGTTAGAAAAAAAAAAATCAGCCGGCATGTGACACTACAAGCATGTCAAAGCCTCGGCTACCCACAGTGGGAGTTCAACACCCAGCTGAGCACGTCTCTGTAACCAGTCAACCTAGTGTCAATTCTGCTCCGAGCTAGTCGGCTCAAAGTGACTGACTGCTCCAATACTGTCATGCAGTTTTGATTCCCGGGTCACAGATACTTCCATTCTCGTTGAATGTTTCTGGATATGCCTGACAAAATGACTCAGTAGACTCAGAGTATGATAAGGCGGAGCAACTCTGGAAACTCAAGTCTCCCATACCAGTAAATTGACCCGGACGGTGACCACCAGTTTAAGCCAGGGGGGAAACTTGGTAATGATCTTAGTGATGAAGGAGGCGATGGTGTCTCCGTAGTCAGGTTTATGGAACTCAGCTTCGTTCAGCCCGTCTATCAAGATGATGTGGTCCTCCTCTGGTATTTTCCGCTCTGAAAACACACACAATAACAAGTGAAGTGAAAATGTTTGCATTAGTCTGAGATGCAGCTGTAGGCCAGCCTCAGTATAGTATATGTTCTGGATGTTCCCCTCCCTATGTCGTTACTGGGAACACTTTTTTTGATGTATTCTCTCATATTTGTAAGCAGACAATAGCCCCTCATTTCCACACAGCCCTTTCTGGAATACCACACCCATATGTAGTCTCACAAGCTTGCAGGCAAATGCTCTAGTATATGCGTCATCGCTTGCTCGCACACTCACTCTTTCTAAATTGGAATTCAAACAAAGCTCCATTTTTTGTGCAGTGGGTATGAGAGGTGCTTATCTTTTTACCTTTAGAAAAGTTCAGATACAAAATAGTAGAGCTGTGCAAAAATATCGATACGGCAATATATCGTGATACTTTGACATCTGATACAATATTGATACTTCAACTCTTAATATTGATTTTTTGGTAAAAAAAATAAAAATTCATATTTTAGCTGAGTTGTTAGTAAAATACAACTTGCTCACAGGTTTGTGTGAGCACAAACAGTGAGTTAAAGAAAGGAAATGCCGTTTGCAAGCTCTGTCTTGCTGCCGTGAAATATAGCGGGAACACCACCGACATATTGTGTGATTTACATACACATCATCTCTATATTTTTCGTATTTACCTGTGTAGAATATCGCAATATATCACAATATCGTGATATCCTGATATATCGTGATACTATCGTATCGTGACCCAAGTATCTTGATGCATATCGTATCGTGAGGTTCTTGCCAATACTCACCCCTACAAAATAGGCAAAAAAAAAACCCAATAATGTCTGCTGACCTGGAGCCCTTTCATGGATTCTGTTAGAGCTTTTCCCTTTCTTTGAATTTTTATTTTTTTTGTCTCATTTTAACTCCACTTTCCATTATCAAAAAGAAAGAATTTAAATACAGTTATGTCCACTTGCTTTTGAAAATATTTAATTTGCAGAGTTATGAAAAGAGGATCCTGTAACCCTGTCTAGATTACTTTTTTTAAGAGCCTTGGATGCGGGTGGTTTCACTGCATTTGTCATTCGTTTGTTATTACACTTGTGTGTTACTTTGTAACATAGAAATATAAAATGTTTGCATTGGAAATAATCAATGAAAGCACTGGCTAAATGAAACTTGCAGTAGGAGTGCAAGATGACGCTTTAGCACTTTTGTTTAGCCCCTTAAAATCAGAGAGCCCACTAGCAGATTTTTGCAACGATTCAGTAATTTACAAACTGACTGCTCATAAGTATACCACGTGTTCTATACAACCAGAAAGCTCTCGTTCTCAGAATTCCACCATGTTAAACATTCCAGGATAAAACCACCACAGCAGCCACAATTAATGCATTTGTTAGGCTACAAACAAACAATACTAACAGTGACACATCTCCCCACTGGAAGCTCTCCTGCACTCCTACATCAAAAAAATCCTGCTGCATTAGAAAGAGTCACCAAAATCTAAACCCAGTCAAATTTTAAGCACAAGAACAGGATTACATCCATAAAGATCCATGCTATCTCAAATTTGCCAGTGTTGTTCTCAGTCCTCTCTGTTTGCTGGAATACAGTCTTTATTCCCATGCAATTATTAGCGATGCTATACAGAAAAATGTCTGCCAACCTAGATCCTTTCTGAAGTCTCCAGTTTGAAAATACCTGGACTTTTTTCCCAGAAAGACAGGTGTAAAATACTCATTTTCTCTTCTATTATTATCAGCTTTGAACCTGAACTAGCTAAAGCTTCATGCTTTGGTCAAGTTTAACTTAGCTTCAGGTCTCTCTGCCATGATAAAAATTCAACCAATAGCAGCTAAGGTGAGCCTGACAGTCTGGGATGAAACTTCAGAGTTTTACATTTCTAAGGACCCCTCATTTGTGCTTTAAATCCAAATGGTTCAAACACAGCATTGAATTTAATTTTGGTTTTCCTGGATAGGAGTTTTTGACTAATTTTACCCAGAATTCAAAGGGGCTAAAGTAATTTAAGATTACAACATTTTGCAACATTTTTCAGTGCCTTCTCAAAGAAAATATATACACGCTCATACCCAAATGAAATGTATAAACACAAAGTAGTCAAAACTGTAAGAGGCAAGTAAGTGTAAGTGAGGGGCCTATATGGGCGCAGTAGGGTCTTTCAGTGGGTTGCAAATGTAGATCTTTAAAGAAATGTGCCTAAAGTCTATAAAAATCACTAAAAACATATTATTTTGGTCATGTCAGGTTTTTTACTGTATGAGGTCCAAGCTCATTATTCATTCAATAAATCTAAATAGATAAAAATATCAGAAAATTAAACCTCAGTTTCTGACTGAGGGTTTTCTGGTAGGTCCTTGGGCTTAGGATCTTAAATTTTCATTTTATTCCCTTGATTAAAGTCATGATAGAAGAGGCTGATTTGAAATGAAAACAACTGTGTATCTTTTTACCTTTCCGAAGGTTGGCCAGTGGCTCGAGGACCCCCCTTCGAAAAGCAGCCATGGGGTCCTGCACACAGGAGCGCAGACTGAGCATGCTCTGGAGGTTGGGCTCTTTCAGGAGCAGCTCCCGGTACGCACTGAGCTGGTGTGCTCTGCACAGCAGAGCAGCGATGCTATGCACAAACTCTGGGACCAGGCAAGTGTACGTGTTATCGGCCTGGCAGTAATGATACGCCACCACCTGGAACACAGAAAACAGACAAAACAGACTGAGTCAGGGATGTTTTAGACATAATTTTAATAGAAAGAGGAACATCTGAGCAGTGTAAACTAGTGTTAGCTTTAGCAGGAGTGGAATCTTTCATTTACCGAAAAACATCACCTTAGAAGAAAAACTGATTTCTTATATTTATAGCCCCCTTAGTGCTGCATTTTCCCCCTCATGAAGCTGAGAGCTTCACTACAGCCTCACTAGTCCCAAAAAGAAGCAGTGATGATGTAAGTGGGCAACGGCTGACCACCTCAGATAAACTCTGCTTTAAAAAGGAGGAGGAAGATCCCATGTGGAGGCCTAAAGAGGGATCCTGTGTGGAGGAACAGAGCGCCGCAGTGTTTGAAGGAGTTCTGATTTAGAAGGTAAGAGGAGGGACGGGGATGAAGGAGAAGGAACGAGAGATGCCCTGGGGACATTTGACTGTGTTCTAATTACAGTCCAACCTGGAGGAGCTGACACACTTAAAGGGGCAGCAGGAGGAGGAGCAGGTGACCTGTTCCTCTGCAGGATGCTGCTGCCTGTTAATTCATCAACTATGATGACAAGCCTCTGGAAAAGTTATGAGCTGAAGTCTAATCCCACCAAAGTCACTTCTGAAATTGTATTTCCTTAGATTGTTATAGAAACAACTGTCGTACGCTGTTTAGTGAAAGTCTTATATGAGGCTATAATGTTTCTGTTCTCCTGGGATGTATGTGGGTGTAAACTGGCCATATAATTAAAAGGAATTCCCATTTCACTGAAGCAAAAAACATGTTATTGATTTAAAGGTCTCAAACGAGGCTAGAACAATACAACTATAAACTTCAGCAATATTTCAGGGCTTTGTGATAGCTGCACTAAAAGAGAGGTCTATGAGTCATTAAGCCTCTGCAGTTTGGCTGGAACAAAAGCCTCAGGTGGAGGCTTTGTCCTTGGCATTTTTCATCTGATCGTCTCCACAAGAAACTTTTTAAATTGATCAAATAAAGAGGAGCTCTGCAAAGTTTATGTGAAATATCTGAGGATGGAAGACAGTGAGTAATATGTGGCTGAATTTAGCACACAAGGAGGTCAAATTTCTACAAGTAAATTAAGAAACAGGCTTCAACAGCACAAAACACAAATTCACTTAACTTGGTGTTTATATCATGGTGATAAGATCAACCAAGTAAGCTCCTCAAGGTATCTAGGCATTTACTCAGACAGCCTGTTTAGCTTGGAAATATATGTTGATAACTTATGTTCTCCTTTACAGCAAAGGCCGTATTTTTTACACCGACTCAGGGTGTTTGGTGTTGATCAGAAGATCATGTTTTTGTTTCATCAGGCTGTTTTAGAGAGCATAATCAGGTACAGGATGTCAGGCTGGTATGATAATCTCTCTGTCCAGTTAAATCTGAACATGTTTGTCTGATGCAGACCAGGGCTGAACGATTTGGGAAATACTCAAATTGCAATTTTACCCCCAATATTGCGTCTGCATTTGATATACAATTATTTCTGAAGTTCTTCATCTTATGTCACTTCCAACAAAAACAAGCAATAAATCATTCTATAATAAAGCCAACACAATACTAGATAAAACTAGGGCTAAAACTCACATTAAAAATTAGAGCTGAACAATTTGTGAAAATAATCTAAATGCAATTTTTTCCAGCATTTTTTCTGCAATTTCTTGAGACAAGTTTTTATCAGTCTCAGAGGTCCCCGAAACACACCTGTGAAGTTTGCTGCTGAAAAAATACTCCAGTATTGGATTTTTGCATGTCTAAAAAATCCTCTGATTCAGCCCTGCTCAGAACGAGTGGTTTCTGTGTCTGTGGCTTTAAATGTTAAAGACCCCGCCCCTCTCAGGAAATGGATGTAGCTTAGTAGGCTGAGCTTGCCTGCTCCTTCTCTCAGAGAAGGGTGGAACTTTCTGACAAGCAGGGAGGGCCAACCGAACCTGGGGGCAGGGCTACCCTCCCATGTGACATCATAAGGGGAAATCTGAGAATGTCTTGTTTCAGCACAGATTTTCTGAAAGGCTTGGGGGGGGGGGGGTCTGATTCTTAAGGGGGAATGTGGGCAGAAATGCCTGAAAAAAAGTGTATTCTGCATAATATGTGACCTTTAAAAACTTGTTTGTGTCCACCTCGATTAAAATTTGCAATAATGATTCCTGAGGCTGAGGGGTTTGTACTGCATTACAGCTCTATAAATATATACATATTTCTATCTGATCTTGTGCAATATATGTTGGCTGTTGGTTCTCATTTCTTTATTGGTGCTAATCCATGTCCTTGTAGATCTTGTGTATATAGAATGATTGTTTTTCTTAGTGGATCAATTCATTATCATGATCATTGTAATGGCAGCTGAATGTGGATTCCAAGATAGATTTCCCCTAGGAAACAAGTGTATCGTATCAACATAAAAAACAGAATTTGGAGAAGTGGAAAACTGTAAGAAATCAACAATAACTAATCTAAAATTCAAATATTACACTGCAGTGTGGTCTGGATTGCATATTTGAACACTTTTTCTGTCTTTTGTTAGCCTTAATAGCTCAAAAGTCACAAAAGCAGTTGACTAAAAATATAAACAGGGCTGTGATTTTCACCTTTGAAGAACACAACGCAGCAGCCTGGTTGAAAACAGAGCCTATAACACTTTACTCTCAGTGCGTTTTATGTCACACTAATTGAGGGCTTTGTTTAAAAGACAACAAAGCAGCAGAGGAAAGCAGCTAAATTACACTCAGTAAATACAGCAGAGCTAACTGCTGTATGTAAAAACACAATAACTCTGAATAGATGCCTGACAAAGACGCTGCAGTGATAGTAAACCAGTCTGTCGGCTCCTCAATGAGCATTACGATTTTCAAAAATGATGATGCAACACTCTGCAGTCCACCTGCACTGTTTCATCTATTGGCACAACAATGAATGAAATGTGGGGAAACAAAGCCTAAAATCTCATCCCTGTCATAACATCTTGCAATAAACCATAAAATGCAATGGCCTCGCTGTCCCCGTTATGAAAACGCCTGATTAAAAATGATTAAAAAGAACTGACAGAATCTGACAGAAGCTGCTCGGTGTTGCATCAGCATTCACACATCACAGGAACAGAGCCCCTGGGAGGGTGCCTGTTGGAAACACTTTACACAATAATTGGCTGGAGGGATATTGCTCGGGCTTCATAGACATTTAGATGAGTCTCAGTGGCATAAAGTCGGCTGTGTGGTGCACAAACTTTAGTGTTCCCAGCGGTAGAGGAGAACCACTAAAGTGACGCTTACTTGTCCCGTGCCCCATTTCACTGTCAAAGAGGCAGGAAAGGAGTATTAAAGCTTGTAATAGACACCAGGTTTTAATAAGTAACACTGACAATGGGGATAAAAGTAAGCTCAATGACAGGAGTCTCATTAGACAGCTGTGTCACCCATCAAAGAACTAACAACCCAACATCACAACGATGCTCAAAGTGAATGGTGTGCTCATCGAAAATGAAAGTGTGCCTATTTTTATTTTACACCTCTGAGCAGGCAAAGCCTCAAAGAGTTTGAGCAAGCAGCTGATGTACAAACAGCACATGCTGTCTGTAGTCAATGAGTGCACTGTGACATATCTCAGTAGTTACTGTACATACCAAAATGTGGAGCAAATAAACATGAATCCAAAAGAAAGCTTGAAGCAGAAATCCCCTCTCAAACAGACATTTCAGCAGAGAGAGCAGGCCGACAAGTTGGACCACAAGTGGAGAGACTGCTCAATCAGCAACCTCGGGTCATGGAAATAGAAGCCATTGCAAAATATTGCAATACTGCGACTGTCCACTTGAGGCTGCCTGCAGGAACACCGGAAGTCTTGTCATGTGGGTAGTTAGCTCCGCCCCCAGGTTCAGTTGGCCCTCACTGCTTGGAAGAAAGTTCTGCCAAGAGTAGGATCAGGAGAGCCACATCCATTTCCTGAGAGGGGCGGAGTCAGGAGATGGAGTCACACAGCTCATTAACATTTAAAGCCACAGACACAGAAACCACTCATTCTAAGGAGGGCCTATCATAAAGCTGTTACAGTGCTCTGTCTCGTATCCGGGCACAGTTGCATTCACATCTCATCCAAACCTTGCCACAGTCCACTTGAATTGCCCCCGAGACCACCTCCCCAAGTGGGCCTGGGCCTGGTGCCCAGGTGCAGTTCATTTGCATTCACACTAACCAAAACGAAACAGACTTCGGGCTCAGGTGCACTCGGATCGGGACCGATCCCCTCGTGTGAAAGCCACCTAAGACATGCAAGATCCAATATTGGAGTGTTTTTTTCCGCAACAGACTTCACAGGCATGTGTTGGGGCAGACTGAGACCAATATAAACTTATCTTAAAAGGGTAAAATACGACCCCTTTAAGTTAAAAATTGACAAAGACAACAACTGACAACATGAGAGAGGGGAGCACACAGAGGCAGCAATATTTTACGAGAAATACAACAGTGTGGTGGCCTTAGGACCTGATTGATTAAAAAAAAGGGCAAATTTATTTTGCACAAAAAAACAAAAAAACAAAACAAAACAAAACAAACAAACAAAAAATATATATATATATCTCGGTTTGCCTGTTTGAATGCAGCTTTAAATTTAAGTGATTTGACCTAAATGAGGTCAGTTTATTAAAAACAGCTAAACAGTTCAAAGTATGCAATTAATCCTTTAAATGTACCTTGTTATAAACTTAGAAAGTGGCGACTTGTAGCACCATGAATTAGCAGCTAATCATGGTGGCTTTGATTATGATTTACAAAGAAACAGTTTTACTGTACCATTATGTACTGACCTAAATCTACAGACAGCAAAACTCTTAAAAGGAACCCTGCATGATCAGACAAGTTCATCTTGTTGGATAGATATTTGTTTCATTTGGTCCGCGCTGGTACTGGCAGTGTATTTTGCTGCTTGCAGCTCTTGCTGCCAAAAAAGCTTTCATACCAGACATTAGTTTGCTGTGTGTTGGCTTTGTCTCCCTGCTGTCAACGCTCTGTCATTCCTCCTAAGTTTTACCTTAATAAACCTCCCTACAAGTGACTGGATTCAGTGTATAGTGGAAGTGTGCTGGTAGCTTTTCAAAATAAAAACATTATGTATATACGAAGGGAGTTTCTCCAAAGGTATGCTCAAGTGGGCTTTCATTTTGAAAAGTGCAAACCTGAAGTGTTTTCATACTGTGTTTATCTTTACCTGCAACATCTTGAACCGTGTGGAAACAGAAAGCTTCATAAATAGTAGAAATTTGGGGAACAACCTTATTAAACAGATGCATTTTATCTTGTGGCCTTCATCTGATTCATCAAGAAAAAGATTTCAAACATATTCTACCCATGTGGACGAAAATATTAGCTACAACAAGGTAAATATGGCTTTGTATTTATCATTTTCTTGTCTAGTTTGACTGATAACTGCAAGGAAAAAATAGAAAAGTCCTCAAATCTTAAAATTCTCTGTGCATGAGACATGCAGCGTCTCTAAGATGCAGCCCTAACACTGGCTGACAGTCTGAAACAGCGGTAACTGAAGAGGGTTAGTGATGTTACACTGCCAGTGTGGACCAAAACATGGCGGCCTCCTGGTGAGTTTATAAACTCAAATGACTCAAAATGTAGATATCCGGTGAGTTTTTTTTAGTTCAATATACATATGAGAGATACAAATACCCATCCAACAAGATGAACTTGTCTGATCATGCAAGGTTGCTTTAAATGTGAAAAAATATGTATTTGAATAAAAAATATAAATGAGCTCAATAATGTAAATGTAGCAGCTGATATGAAGTAAATGTCACACTAGAATACATAAGAAAGTCTGTTAAGTCTGTAGTGTGTTTCCATGCTGGGGAAAGACCCTCATTTTTCCACACGACTCAATGCAAATGCCACCTCACTTTGAGCTAAAAGGGCATGCTTAAGACCTGAGCCAAAGTTTTCTATCTTCCCAACTCCTCACAGTCACTGCAGCACGCAGATGCTGTGTACATTAATACTGAACTCGCATCTCATGGCCGAGTCTTAAACTAAGCACACTGGCTCTCAAATCAAACAAGCCTGAGATATTAAAGGTCTCTGAAAGACCAATGGCAGGACTGTCTTTCATTATCCCAGTAGATGGCTGAAGACCATCCATATTTCATCCTCTGAATATCAAATAAATGAACATAAGCAGCCATAGATCATATACAAACAACATAAATCAACTGAGCAGGGCTGGTATCAGGTTTCTGCAGAGCATCTCATACATACTAAAAGCAACTCTACACAACATGATATCTCTGTAATAAGAAAGAGGAATACAAAGGAACACAGCTGAAAGGTAGGCTTCCTAAACAAACTAATGTATTCCATAGACAGAGGATAAACTGGCATACTTGTAAACAGTCTGCTCTGAAGTGACAAATTACCTTCTGTAGCTGACTGACATAATAATTCAGGGTTTAAAGGATATTTTAGGATTAGTAAGCCTTTAATTTTCCCCTTCTTTCAGGTTTCTTTAACACTTCCTCTTGCTGACGTACCTTTGCAGCCAGGCGTTTGACAGCCTCCTCCCTCCTGCGCTGCATCTCAGGTGTCCCGGGGCAGCTGTTGGTCCGCAGCGTGTTGGTAGCACTGGACGGTGGTGTGGGCTGTGGGGGCTGGCTAAGAGGAAGCTCTGTGCTTACTCCTGCACCACCTGAAGGACATAAACAGGCACTTTGTCTCATATCAGTGGTATGTAAAAAAAAAAAAAAAGTAGTTCAGAGATTGGTGTATGTATCTTGACTTGACCTCCAAACTCTGCAAACTAATTTAAAAATCCAAATACAAGAACATACAGTAAAACCTTGAAGAGTATTGATTTCCAGAGGCAAATAGTAAAATGGATTACTTTTAGGGGAGGCACTGGGACTGTTGGAGGCTATCTGACGCATGCGGCCGCCGTGGCAGCTCAGCGCTACTAGCCGGGAGATAATGGCTGTCTTTCCATAGCCTACGCTGCCCACCACCACAGCGCCTTGGCTCTCTGTGGACTCGCTGGCCTTCAAGACATCCTCTAGCTGCTGGAAGAGCCAATCGCGGCCTACGAACACAGAGTCTGTGGTGATGCTAGGCACCTCGAACAGCAAGGGCTTGAGCATGATGTCCACGGGTTTGTAGGGAGCGAAGCGAGCTGAAAGAGAGAAATCAGAATTTCAATTGTGTTAGAGTCTTCACAGATGCAGAAATCATTGCTGTGTTCCTCTGTGTGCCATGTAAAACCCAAACTTCAACCTTGCAGTCTTAAAACAGCTTCTAAGGTATTGTCTGCTTTACTGGGATTCATGCAAATCCAACTGATTCCACCATGTTAAGTGGCTGTGAGAAAGGACTCTTACTAGTCCACTTCAGGACTATTAGATCCCAGAACACTTGTTCATTCAGAGCTCCCCTAAAGCCTGCATGCTTCTATCGATATGACTACCTACACTTCTGTTTCTGCTGCTTTTAAAGCCACAAGTCCTGCTAATCTTCAGAGTAAAACCTGCTGGATTTTTCTTCTTCTTGCTCTTATTGAAATAAAATATCTGCCTGCTTTATCTCTGGACAAAGACAGTCTTCCTTTCCTTTGATTTATGTAAGAAATTACAGTCGTGTTTAAAAAAAAATATGGATGTATAGAAATGCCTACTCTAGGATGTAGAAAGGAGACTTTGGCCAATGTAGGGGGTGCTGCAGGAATATGGGAAACACGGGCCACTAGAGCAAGCCATAAGGTCGCTGTATAATCAGAGGGCCAATCTACATCCTAAGTGCTAAGTTGAACACGTTCCCAGTGTATGTTGGCCTCTGCCAGGGCTGCCCCTTCTCACCAATTCTGTTGTGATTTTCATGGACAGGATCTTGAGGTGCAGCCAAGGTTAGGGTTAGAATTTCATCTCTCCTTTTTGCAGATGATGTGGTTCTGTTGTCTTCTTCAGCCAGGGACCTCCAGCATGTGCTGAGGCACTTTGTAGCAAAGAGCAAAGTGGTCTGGATGAGGGTCAGCACCAAGTCCAAGGCCACGGTAATCTTTTTGAAAACGGTGAAATACTCCCTCCTGGTCGCCTCCCTGTGCAGGTCTTTCAGGAGCATCCAACTGGGAGGAGACCCCGGGGTAGACAAAGGACTTGCTGGAGGGATTATATATCTCATCTGGCCTGGGAACGCCTCGTGAACCCCCAGGAATTGCAGGAAAATGTTGTTGAAAGGGGGATGTCAGAGCTGACCTGCTTTGCCCCAAGTGAAGGAGTTCTAGTATTTTGGTCACAAGTGAGGGTAGAATGGACCGTGAGCTTGACAGGCAGATTGCTGCAGCATTGGTGGTATAGTAGAAATTGTTGTGGTGATGAGAGACCTTAGCCGAGAGACAAAGCTCTCAATTTACCAGTCGATCTTCGTTTCAACTCTCACCAAAGGTCATGAACTCTGGTTAATGACCGAAAGAATGAAATTGTGGGTTCAAGCAGTCGAAATGAGATTTCTCAAGAGGGTCTCTGGGCTCAGCCTTAGAGATAGCATTAGGAGTTTCGAAGTAGAGCTGCGGATTCTTCGTCTCGAAGGGGGCAGTTGATCTGGATGCCTCTTGGTCGCCTCCCTGTGGAGGTTGGACTGGGAGGAGACCCTGGGGTAGACTCACGACTTGCTCATCTGGCCCAGGAAATGCCTCATAATTCCACAGGAATTGCTGGAAAATATCGCTGGGAAGGGCGATGACTAGGCTGACCTGCCTGCTGCCACTGCGACCCAACCCCAGGTAAGCAGAATAAGATGGATGGATGAATTATGGATGTTCAATATATTGCATCTTCATTTTAAAAATACCCAATTGAAATTGATACTAGTAGTAGATTTACTGCAACATTACAACATTCAAATGCATGTGATGTTTATTGAAATGTCTATATAACACTCTTCTGTGAGAACTGCTGGCAAACGTTTGACTTGACCCAGTGTGTGGGCTATGTCATGTCTCTGGCCTATACACCCACCTTTGCTATAAAAAGCAAAAATAATCTCAAGACTTTGAGCAAACTCGTTTTGTTGCACTGTTTTTTCAGGCTTTGTGTCAAGCAGCAGAAAAATGTATTTTCTGTCAGCAACACAAAACTACATTCAAGCATCTGAAAATAAATGTTGAAAATATGAGGAGTTAATCAAGGAGATCTATCATCATGCTTCAGCTTCGACTCCATGTTTCAGGAGGTGTGGAAAGGGAAGAAGGGGTTTTCAAAAGAGGGTTAAACAGTTTGAGTATCCAACGATGTCAAATTAAATTATTCATGTACTCATCAAATATTCACTCTGTGGGATTTCTCTCACTAAAACTGGACATATAACAAAGTAAAAGGCTAGAGAACCAAAGGAGCCTTACATAAGTTGATCTCTGGAGCTAACTGTGCACAGAAAATACATCGTTTCTAATCAATAGCCAAAGCACAACATAAATGCATTTCTCTTAATCTGCTGATTGTCTGATGAGTGATGTATTCACTATTTTTCCTAGTGTTCCTTCTTTGTGTACAGCTAAAATGTCCAGAGGAGTCACCTTTAGCGTCCTGAGGTGGCCTTCCTCCTGTGTTGTGCCAGGGCAGGCGTATGGATGTCCGCAGTGGGGTGTTGCGCTGTTCATCCAGAAAGCTGAGGTCTTCCAGCTTAGTGGAACTTGTTGCTGTTGACAGACACAGAAAGAAATAGAGAAAAGGTGAAGTAGATTTATCACTGCCTCTATTAGAGGTGGAAAAAGTACCAGACTATTGTACTCTGGTAAAAGTATAGTTACCTTGGATAAAATTTTCTTAAGTAGAAGTACAAGTAGTAATCTATAAGTCTACTCAAGTAAAAGTAAAAAGTCATTTAAAATTTACTTAAAGTACTGAGTAGCTACTTTTGATACTTGAGGGGGTTTTACAGTAAAATATATCGTCTCACTTCAGCAAGAAGAGCCAGCTCAGAGAAATTCAGCATTTTTGACCCATGGATCAAAAAAAAAAAACAAAAAAAAAAAAAAAAAAAAAAAAAAATAACAACATATAAATGCATTTTTTAAATTATTGGACTAAATCCTTTTATTCTCAGAATAGCACAAGTTTTACATAATGCTTAATATAAAACTATATATTTTTTTAGAAAATCATGCACCAGTTCTATAACTTTTTAATATGCTGAAAGCTGTAATTTATTATTGTTTTACATTCAACATAAAACACAGCATGAGTAGTCTACTGCGATTTCCATTACAGTATAACAAATAATAATAAAAAAATAAATAACACTGCTTTGTCAAAATAGTTCCCAAATAAATCAAACTCTAAATGGAGCATGGGGACAAGAAATAAACCATACAACTGAAAAAATGACTATATTTACATGTTTTGTAAAAAAAAAAAAAAAAAAAAAAACTATCACACAACCTAGCACATGTCCTTATTTATATTATAACTTATTGTTACTGGTTTCTGAAATTTACTAGCTACATTTTCTCTCTGTGAGTGGAGACTAAAGACTGTAAAAAGAATTGGACAAAGCCTGTGTGACGTCAGCTGTTTGATTACAAAAGGCGACTTCCATACTAAAGTTGCTGTCTCAACCAAACTTTGGATAAACCTAATGGCCCGCCCTCTAACTCAACTTCCTGTCAGCTAGCTACCTAGCATTCTGGTTGACAGAAATGGAGCTTCTGCCTGCCAAGCTATCTGTCAATCAAATGAGATGCCCCAATCAGTGCGCAGTGAGGTTTTTCCTAAATATAATCTGAACGATTGTGGTACAAAAAAATTCACCCCCCGTACAGTGAGAGCACATGAAGACATTAGCTGATGAGATATGCTTGGGTTTTGGAACCAGGCTGTAAACCAGTTTATTTCTAGTGTAAAAAACGGCTTTCTAACATATGTTGTGTATGTGACTTCCAAAGCCACAAGTGGACTCTTGCGGTATTGCAATATTTTGCACTTCTTCATCAGCTTCATTTTTCAGGACTGGAGGTTGCCGCTTGGTGGAGACTGAATGGCCATGGTGCACTGAGCAACATCATCCCCCTCCCCTCCAGCTCTTCTGTTATCACATCTGATTGGTCATACACACAAACAGATGCAGCTATACACGCATATGGAGTCAACCACAGCGCTTATGTTGATGAGTAAGTGTCTTTAAGGTGTTGGCTGTGGCAGAACACCTTTATTCTCCCTTTATTCTGTGCTTTTTTGTGTGGGAAGGGGGGGTGGGGGAGGGATGGACGGCTCTCAACAGTGTGCCAGCTCCCATCGTTCACACTCAAGAGCCGGCACTTATGTCTTGACCACACAAAGACGAAAACAATATATTTCCGTTTTGTTTTGAAAAAGTTTTCTGTAAACACAGGATCGTTTCAAGAAATGTATGTGTAAGCACGGAACCACTGAAATCAACTGAAAACACTGCAGTATATATGCCAAGCCTGTAAGTGGCGCTGTAACGTTCCCATGGAAATGCACCAAAAGAGAGGAAGATTACAGAAAACTGCCACACACTTTCTCCTGGTTGTTCTGCGTGGTGGGTTTAAGAACATCTGATGTCTGCTGTTCTCAGTGGTGGTAAAGGAGCATCAGATTTTGCTGTAAAGGCAATAATAAACTCAGTAGCTTCTGCAGCTCAAACACACCCCTGTATCTGCCATTGTTGTTTTGGTGTGACATGTGCATGCGTCGCAAGTGGGCTAAGCTATGTGTGATGTAGTCGTTTCAAGAAAGATGCAGTTGCCTGTCCACACGGAGAGGAAACGGGAAGCGTTTGCAGATTTGTTCACTCTGGGACCCGGTTTCAAAAAGTAGTGTTTACGGCCTCCCAAAATGCCGTTTCTGTGCGGATGAAACGCCGATACGAAAAAAAACTTTTGCGTATACTCCTAAATTTATTTCCATGTGGACGGGGCCTTGGAGCGGGCTCGCTTGAAACTGACACATCACAACTCGCTACTGACCATCATGTGCTGTTAAAGTCAAACTTCTGACCATTTTGTTGTTGGCAGAAGGCTAGAAGGCAGGTGTGAAAATGACCTCGGCAAAGCATATAGAGTTTCTGACTGACCAAGTTCTTCCATGATACAAAAAGAAGAACCGTGCCTTCTGTTGCAAAATGATCTTCATGCACAACAATGCACCATCTCATGCTGCAAAGAATACTTCTGTGTCATTGGCTGCTATGGGCATAAAAGGAGAGAACTCAGTGTGTGCCCCCCATCTTCCCCTGAACTCAACCCTGTTGAGAACCTTTGGAGCATCCTCAAGCAACTACAAAAAAGTACAAGCACACAAAAAAGCTACTCAAGTACAGTAACTTGAGTAAATGCAATTAGTTACTTTACACCTTTGGCCTCTAAATAGCGTTTGCCCCAAGCCAAAACTCTGAGGGTGATGTCTTGTTTCTAAATAAGACTTTTCAGACAATAAAAGTTTAAAAAGTTTCCCATATATAAAGTCAGACAGATGCACATGATAAAGAAGTATTTGTAGGACATAAGGCATCAGAGAGAGAAGGTGAGCGCAGAAGCAGCAAGTCACTCTCTCTGACATTTGTGTCGCTTGAGGCAGTTTGTGCAGGTACCGGTATACCGTAGCAGCGAGACGAACAGTGTCCCCAAGTCGAGGTAGAATTGCTTCTTTTTTCTTTGATTTGAGCTGACAGCTACACACAAAAATACAGCGAGAGGTCTGTGCCCTAAAAGACAACCACTCAAGTGCACAGCAGACAAACCTTTCACACTGTAAAAAACACAGAGGAAATAACCAATCAAGAAAAATATAGAAATGTTTCACTCTGTATGTGCATCTTGAAGAAATCCCTCACAACCATAATGCAAAGCAGATATTTCTAAATAAATGCACTGTCATTCAATAACAGCACCAAATAATGAGCTGCATTAGAGAACACAATTAGAGTTAATGTGACTGTCATTTCAGGGCCCATAATTGATTTTCTTCTAAGAATAACCTTGGTCTGTAAACATATTAAAAATATGCATTAGTACCACAAGGTCTCTCTTGCAATTGCTTTTCATTCTTCAACAATGCTATCACCATGGTGATCCATGCTCTCTTGGTCCTGTTGAAGAGCAGTATCAAAGCCTCTGCTCTCTCCTCACTCAGCCCCGGCTGAGAGAGACTGTCACAAACACTCAACTCTTCTCTTCACTCCCTCTTTGCTCATCACTTGGTCGCTAACTTCCTCTATGGAATGTCCCACTAATTAAAACCCGTCTGCTGACAACAGAGTGACTGAGGACGCGGTTATAATCAATACAAGTTTGACTAGTTTGAAAAAACGGCCTTTATGCTTTCTTTTACTGCAGCGGATGGTGCATTCACTATTCACTATAATGGAAAAAGTTGAGCTCAACCAAACAAAATCACAAAAATAACAGCAAACACAATCTGGTGTCAGTGAATGCAACGCACTACAGCACTAACAGTCCATTCTTAAACTTAACTGCACAGCTTGAGTACTTACATCTAACAGCAGAGCCAGGCCGGGCGGTGGGAATTCTCAAATCCCTCCCCTTATCCCAAGCATGGAATATCCCTGGGCAGGCATACAGACAAGTAGGCAGGGTGCAGACCCTTAGCTAAATCTCTGGAGAGTGCTCCCAGTCGATGAGCTCACCGAGGGCACAAAAGCAATTCCTCTGCCCCAGTGCTCCCATGCAGGCACACTGGCAGCATTCAGCTGCAGAGCAGGGGGCTTGGCTGCACCCTCTCCAGCGCTCAGCCACTCACATCATCTGCAGTGTGAGGCGCTCGCTAAATTAATTCTTTTTCAAAAGTCATCAGCCCTCCATGTGTTGCACAAATGCATGCACCTCCGTCTATGTGCTGCATGCGTTTGAATGTATTCACCAGAACTAGATAAGCACACTGCAGAGTTTAAAAAGGGAGTGAATTAAAAGGAAAATAAATGGAAAACCAAGAGATCTAGTCTCCAGTGGCTGATTACAGTCTCTAATGGGAAGCTGCTGTAGAACTAATCAATGATCCTGGCTATAGTTAGGTGAGAGGGACTGAAAAAGGAGGCAGAAAAGCAGAATCATGAGAGAATAAAACGTGGATGCTCAGAGGAACAGGAGAGAGAGTGGGAATCAACCTTATGTATCATATCTGCCTCCTAAAGCCCAATACTGACACGCTGCTGACCACATGAAGAGGGTTTCTCTTTTTTCTTCTCTCATCTCTGAACTTGAAGCAAAGAACCCAAAAAGCCACAGAGAACCTCATTTCACACATCTTTTTCCCATGGGTCCAGTATTTTAACTTTGTCTACCTGAAGTACCCTAAATGCTTTATCCTGTCACTACAACCTTTTTATTCTTTCTACCACATTTCCAAAATGTTTCAAAAGCAAAGAATTCCCACAGGTAAACTTCCTATCACCCGACCCCCCTCTTCAGTCCTTTTCCCCATCGCTCTCCAGACTCTTTCCTATTCTTACACACCTTTACTTTGAAAAACAGACATTTGATACCTTGAAGTCGCTCCTCACCGTGACTTTGAAGCTACACCGATGTGTCAAGACTGTATTCTGATGAAAATGGAATTCTTTTTTCCTCAGGCAGGCCTGCCCTTTGAATCCTTCAGCACTGTGCTTCCCATGACAGGCGGCAGAGTAAGGCTGATTTCCTTTACTCCAACCAATGCCCCCTTATCACCCTGCCGTGAATCTACCCTCACCTTTATCTCTGAATACAATCAGAACTCCCATCACATTGCTCACCTCTTTGCTGTTTTATTAGTTGTTGGCTTTCATTGTAACCACTGTGTGACATTTCATGAGTGCATATTAAGTATATCAGAGAAGGTCCTCAAAATCTCTATGATCTGAATCTCTGTGCATGCAGTTTATAGGTAAAACATTTCTTTACATGAACTTTTTGTTATTTTCTTCATTTATTATTCAGTATGAAATGAGATATTACTGCTGTTACTTTGCATCTGAGTTTCTGCTCTGACTTGAGGAGATATAAGTGAACTTTCCAACACTGGGGCTCTTATTTTGATTATTTTGACACCTGTAGTCCCTTTTACATTGCCATTAAAGGCAGGAAATTATGCCCCTGTTACACTTTGATGTAAATGTAAATGTCACGGAGGTGTACTGCTAACTGCTGAGCTGGCATCTGGGGTAGAAACAGAGATGCAACATAGGGGAAACAGTTAATTACACACTAGGGCTGAACGATTTGCAAAAATAATCTAATTGTGATTTTTTTCCCCAGCATTGCAATTGCAATTTGATATGCAATTATTATTAGGTTCCTCATTTTGTGAATTTTTCATCAAACTCAAGCAGTACATCATTTCATTGCCAAATGGATCTACAACAGTTTTACTTGGCTGAGAAAGCTCTGCTCAAGAGATTCTCCCTGGGTTAGTCAAGCAGCATGCTTTGACTTTCCATGAAGTGTGTAAAATCCTCACAGTTATGACAATGTGCATTGAAAACGATGAAATTATTCAGAAGTAATGAATCCATAGTAGCATGAATCTGAATAGGAGGGTGCAACAAGCTTTAAGCTATAAAGGAGGAGGCTGGGGTGGAGGAGGGGAAGCAGTGTGATGCATCAGCACTGACGCAAGCAGGAATCAGTGAGCAGTATGTCGTCTTTAAATGGACCACTGTGTTGAGAGAAAGAGCTGTGATTGGCTGTGGGACCTGGGAGGTAATAATTGTTTCAGCTGGCTATCAGCCAATTGAGGCTGGGGGTATGACTTAGGTGAAATAATGCTAAGGAGGGCACGAGGCTTTGTCTGAGGCTGCCAAAATTACATCTGCAAATGTTGACTAAAACCATGTGATTAAATAATTTATATAAAGGTTTTTTGATAAGAAACACATGTATAGGTCTTTTCAGGGTTTTATCAGTGAAACAATTCAAATCTATGTTGATTTTTGGTGGCAGTGTGTCACTTTTTCTTCTTTCTTGAGTCCTGAAGGGGCTCTGCTTTTCTTAGGTATATGTATGGGGGGCTTCAAGGAA
This sequence comes from Cheilinus undulatus, assembly GCF_018320785.1. NCBI lineage: Eukaryota > Metazoa > Chordata > Actinopteri > Labriformes > Labridae > Cheilinus > Cheilinus undulatus. The sequence continues at coordinate 45,065,199 of NC_054879.1, forward strand.
AAATGGTAGGGAATCACTGCACTACATCATACGTTTTGATGTTCTGATTGGCCTGTAAAGAATGCAACTGAGTTTTTGTTCAATCCTTCTCAAAGACTTTCTTCAAAGGGTCTGCTCTTCCCAAACAAAGACTACGGGAGGAGGATGTGAGACATATCCTATGCAATGGAAAATTGAAATGGAAAAAATCAATGAGCTAAGATAACTATCACATTTAGAGTGAATAAAAGTGCAAAAAGAGAGAGCAGCTTGAGTTTTCACACTTTCTTCACTGAAGGAAGCCATGCACAACTCTATTCAGAAGCCAGACAATACAAATCTGCTAAAAAAGCTGCAAAAGAAGAAAAAGGACCTTGGATATGGAATAAGACTTACTTTCCTGTAGTTCTTTAGCAACTCTTACATAACGCAATGGTGGGGTGCTGTCAATCAAACGTAGCCAGATGGCCCAATGGCGGTTACGAACACGCTGTCCCTCTGAGATCGGGCATTTGGCAAATTGTGATCAGTCGATGAAGTGCCACTGAGAGGAATATTAAATCGTTCTTCAAAACCCAAGCTGATTGATCTCTACGATGGTTTTTACTTTGCCCCTGCTGTGACATTGAGCTACCGGCAATTCTCTTAGAGTGGATTTTTGTAAAAGACGTGGCTCTGTGACCTTTTCACAGCTGGAGGCCATGAGTCAGTCAAGTTTCTTTTAGCTTCTTTTAATCTTTTGCTGAAATGATCAATTTTTTCACCAAGCTGAAGGCAAAAGATAAATCTATGGCTACCTGCAGACATCACAAAGCATAGACAAAACTGAGTTGACGTGGTCCGAAGATAACAGCCGACACTGTTGTCTGAAAACAACCAGAACGATGATGAGCTTACAGCGTATCAGAAAAACTGTTACATCATACTTTCCTGTCCTAGCACTACAGAGAGACAACAGAATATCAAACTTAATAAGCCAAACCTCTTTTCATGCAACAGTGCTGCAGCAGTTTGGAAGGTATCATTTTAATTTCACTGTCTGACCTTTGCAAACATCATTGACTGACAGATTATGATCAAATAGAGCAGGTGGAGAAGACTTCATTTCCTCCTAATAAAGCACAGATGTCACTGTCTTCCATAGATTCTCAATGTGTGGCTCTTTTGTGATGATCTGTGGCTCTTTTATGTCTTCATTTTAAATATTATTCCCCCAGAAAACCTTAAAAAAAGTGAAACTTTTTTGCCCCTTTTCACCATTTTTTGCCACTTCTCATCCATTCAAGCTACCTGTTGGTATAACCACTTACACACACCATCTTTTTGCTCTTTTATACCACTTTATTTTCCAATTTTTGCCACTTTTATCCCATTTTTGCCTATTTAAGCTACCTTTAGCCATTAAATACCACTTTTTTGTTCATTTATGCCACTTTTGTTGCAACTCTTTATCCATTTTTTGCTACTTTTCATCCATTCAAGCTACCTTTTGCTATCAAATACCACTTTTTTGCTAATTTTTGCCACTTTTTTCCCAATTTTTGCCAATTTTATCCCATTTTTGTCGATTTAAGCTACGTTTTGCCAATAAATACAATTTTTCCCTATTTTTTGCCCATTTTTGTCACGTTTTTTACAATCTTTTATCGATTTTTTGCCACCTCATTCCCATTTTTGCCCTTTTTCATATTTTTTTGCTCATTTTCACCAATTTAAGCTACCTTTTGTCATTAAATACCACTTTTTCCATAGTTTTTCCCCTCTAGCCAATTCTTTTCACCACTTTTATCTCATTTTTGCCATTCTTCACCATTATTTTTTTGCCACTTTTCACCCATTTATGCTACCTTTTGCCATTAAATACCACTTGTTTCCCCTTTCTTGGCCCGTTTTTGCCACTTTTATCCCTTTTTTGCCCTTTTTCACCACTTTTCATCCATTTAAGCTACCTCTTAGCACTTAATACCACTCTTTTTTTGCCACATTTTTGCCACTTCTGGACCTTTATTGCCACCTGTAACTATATTTTGTCACTTCTCACTCATTTTTGCTACTTTCTGACCATTTTTCCAGTTCTTCCTCCCCATTTTCACCCCTTTTCACCTATTTTTGCCACCTTTAACTTATTGTTATTGCTACTTCAAACTGTTTTTGCCACTTTTCACCACTTAGACTGTGGCTCTTACAAAGGTATTTTTCAACCTTTTGGCTCTACGGTTAAGCAGGGTTTAGTAACACTGGTTTAGATACTCCAATAACAAATCCACAAGGTTTCCTGTCAAATTTTGGAGCATCAGGTCAAAAGAAAGTCTAGCATAGGATCTGAGATCCATTTCCATCAGTGAATACATCACTGGAGATTTTCCTTTACAAAAGAAGACCTTAGTAGAAAAAAAAAAAACATTTATATGTCCTGAATCTCAACATGACTCAGACCACAAAGCTCTGCTGAATGGAAAAACACCTCAGATGCACTGTGGCCTCGTTCCTGAGCCTCAGTGACCCCAACTCAATCGCTCTGTCTGAGAAACCTGACCACAAGCAGCTCAAGCTAAAGTTTCAAAACCATGGCATTCCAGTGGCCAGAACTAATATGGCCCTTTGACTCTGTAAGCCTTTGTATAAAACTCTGCATGAACGGCTCAAAAAATAGAATTCTTATTACTCTAGAGTAATGTAGTGTGGCTGCTAGGGTGGCACAGACATGTAAGGGGAAATATCAAAACCCATTTTATAAAGAAAACTGTTCCTGTAGATTTTTAAACAATGCAAGAAATTACCTAAGTGCTTCAACGTACTCTTGACTCTTACATTATTCAACATGAAAAACTCCAATGAAACTGTATAGTTTAATGCAATCAAGAAAAAACTCAACACAAATACACAAAAATATATTTGATCACTCACTGTATTTGAGTATTAGCAAACTGCACAACTTTAAATTAACCTTAAAGGTCACATATTATGCAAAATACACCTTTTCAGGCTTTTCTAGCAAAACTATGTGCCTCTGGCCTGTCCATAACCCCCCCCCCCATGAATCAGGACCCCCCAGCATTTCAGAAAATTTTCCCTCATGATGTCATGTGGGGAATTGGCTCCAGCCCCAGGTTTGGTTGGACCTCCCTGCTTGGAAGAAAGTTACACTGTCCTCTCCTCATTTAAAGCCACGGACACAGAAATGGCTCGTTCTGAGCAAAGGTGACGTATTTTACCCCCTTAAGACAAGTTTATATTGGTCTCAGAAGTTCCCAAAACATGCCTGTGAAGTCTGTTGCTAAAAAAACACTCCAGTATTGGATTTTTGCATGTCTAAAGACCCCTCTGTTTCAGCCCTGCTCAGAACAAGCTGAGAGTATGTATTTATCTGATTCTTGGGAGGATTGTGGACAGGCCAAGGCACATATTTTTATTAGAAAAGCCTGAAAAAGTGTGTTTTGCATAATATGTGATCTTTAAGGTTGATTTTAGTCTAGTTTTAATCGTCTTGACGAAAACTAAATGTAGTTTTGTCAGTCTTAGTCATCACAGATCTATTTTATTAGTTTTAGTCTAATTTTTGCCACGGAAAAAAGGCTGTCAACGAACATTTTTAGTCATAGTTTTAGTCGACGAAATTAACACTGGTTTGGATATTTAACATCATTTTGTCCAAACTTTTCTGGAATTGGTGTTTGTAACAAAACGCTTTAAGACCTCAAGTGATTTTGCTGAGGTTTTTTTATGCAGGGTATAATAACCATTGTAGATTTTTGCAGGTTTTCTGATAGCTACTGAAGTGAAACCACCTGAAAGAACTGCATTGACTGTATAGGCAGGCTTGTGTGAACATGACTGAGAAAGGTTAAACTCTCTGCCATGAGCATATACTTCTTTTCAGATAGGATCCCTGAAAACATAAAAACACCAAGGGAGAAACATCAAGTACATGTGTAGGGCCTTCTGTGAATTCCACAAAGCCGCTTCTGTGGTCGGCTGTGACCTTTACATCCAGCTATATTTTTTAATCAAAGGGATGATAAATGTCTGCATTGCCTTTGGAGCCAAAAGCATTTTAATACTGCCTCACAAGTTATGAAGGAGAACATTTACTCTGAGAAATAGCTGCAGAGACAGTCCCTGACAAAACTAACTAATGATACAATTACAAACGGCTCCTAAAGAGACATCTAAATTCCTCTCTGTCCGTGGTGACAGGTGCTGCAAGCCAATGTCTCTGCAAATTGCCACAGCACATGCAACTCCACACAGACCTTCCCACAGCAGCTCAGGGACAGGCGAGCCACAGAATGAGTGTGATCACCACAGCGCTGCAAATGACACTTCTAGGTAACACATACACATTCCTTCGACATACATAGCTTAGATTCCAGAGGCCCAGCTTTACAGTCTCTGATTGGCATGAGACAGATGGATAAATCTGCTTCGCCTAAAGAAAAATATTGGCCTTTGTGCTGCAGCCCTCTGCAAGTCTGAGTGTTTCTCTCAACTGCCTGTTGTAGTTACAAATGTACACAAGTCAGTGGATAGAAGGACTGCACAATGCTTCAGAAACAAACATTATGGTTTCATCACTGTCTGCTTTATAGGGAAATTGATCTCTATGAAAAACAGACAAGTCCATGCATCTATCCCTATTTTTTGCCCACATATCTCAGGTTGATCAAGGCTGCCCATATTTTCCTCTTCAAAGCCCCTGAACTTCAGCTCTCTGTGAGGGATCCTACAGGTTTTCCTAGGGCAGGTAAATCCTTTCTAATGTACTGCTATGTAAGAGATGGACAAAGTCTCAGTGATTGTATAAATAATTCCAAAGAGGCATAACGAGGCCAGACGATGACATTCCCTATTTTTGAAATTCCATCATGATTTTAGTCTTAGTCTTTAGGTGAAATGTCTTTTAGTTTTAGTCACATTTTAGTCATTTCTACATTTTAGTCTAGTTTTAGTCCATAAAAAGTCCTCACATTTTAGTCTTTATTTATAGTCCAAGCATCTTTTTTCTTGCCTAAATCTGGTAAAAAGTAATGGTAGTGTGTTCTCTGCATCTGTGTGTTCTCCGCCAAAACCAAATTACATTTTAGTCTAGTTTTAGTCATCTTGATGAAAACTAAACTTAGTTTTTGTCAGTGTTAGTCATCACAGATCTATTTTTGTTAGTCATGGTTTTAGTTGACGATATTAACGCTGCTGTCATATCACAAACCTAAAACTAACATTAAGACTGAGGTATAATCCAACTCACACCATTAAGAATATGAGCTACTGAACACAATTTTGCTTTTTGAAACAGGCTATAATTTCAGCTGGGCATTTCCTTTTTTTTTTTTTTGCCACCAGCTTCAAGTTGGGATGGAACCTGAAACCTGGTCTAATAAGGACTTAGTCCAATTTTCATGACCTTCATTAATTCTTAAGTCAAGCTTTACTCAGCTTTTACCAACTCTGTTAAAAAGTATTGTCATTTTGATTGAATTATGGAAAAAATATCCATTGCAGTATCCACTTCTGCTTCATCTTCCTTTTACAAGTATGCTGGTTGCTCTTTGCCCAGCTGGATGACTAGAAACATCCAGAAAAGACTGAAGAAACATTCTGGTCTTACCTACAGGAGCTAGCCATAGATCCTTTCAGAGCACCATCATTTTTCATCCTCCTGTACTGACCCATCTCTTTTGGAAAAGAAGTTGCTCCCAACCCGAAAGAAGGTAATCCAATATTTTCAAACAGAGTGACATTTCTCAGACCTGGAGGTGCTGACTCTCATCCCAAGAGCATAGCATGAAAGTTATTTACTCACTCCTAATGATGACAACATACCGACTCTAGATGTGTCACAGTGGCCTGCAGGAGCTCATAGATCTCTAAGCAGCAGCGTGTCACAAAGTGATGGAGGCAGTCTTAAGGTGGAAAAAAGCTGAAAATAAATTAGGCCTTTACATTCATGTTGGCTCTTTATGTCAATGAAAAGTATGCACAGCAGAAGCCTTGTTATTTAATGAACAGGCACACAGAGTCTGACAACAGGGAAATAGTCAGTAAGCTTCTGGCACATTGAGTGAATTCACTAATGATGAATGCAATTTTGTTTGTTTTGTACAATGGGATCTCTTCCATTTAGCTCCTTCCTGCTTCAGTAATTACTTCTCTAGAATCATTATTTTTATTGAACAAAATTTCCTTGAGCATTAACAAAAGAAAGAAAGAAGAAGTGGTCTTCCTTTCACAAAGTGACATTGCCTCGGCCTGGTGCGGACCATAAATGAAGCTGTCTCGCCACGTCCTTGATGTCCTCTCCAAGGGCTCTGCCACCCAGCGTAAAAATCTGAGGTGTGAATTCTGCAGGTCCCCAGAGGGCAACGCTGCATAACTATGACATCAGGCCATAAACTCTTAGAGCGCCGAGGGAGGCGAGCACGCCGGTGCCAACACGCAAACCAACACACATAAACAGCAGAACAGTCCCTGGTGTGTTTGCTTTATGAGGCAGTGTGTGTCTGCGCAGCTCGGGTTTATGTTAGCGGTAAAATAACGGTGAGATGTTAAAGATTATGGAATCATGGAACAAGAGCCCAGCCAGTGAACAGGCATAATCAGCACAATCCCATGAACCACTTTATGTTTAATCTGAGGGTGCATATTCCTCTGTGGAGCAGAAGCAGGCCACTGTGTGAAAGCTACAAACAAGTTACAGCACGTGTACTATGTCTGGGAACAGACAGCAATCATGTTTTGCTTGTTTTGCTCCATCTAACTCTCTAAACAGCCAAAGTGAAACCCAGAGTGACATTTTTCATAAACCGAAAAGGCAAACCTTGAGCAGATAGGTGGGAAACTTGATGGAAATTGTACAGAATCAAGGCTAACCTGTCACCCGTCAATTGCTGACAAGTTCTCATGTGGCAGATGTTTTCTATCCAAGGCCATTCAAACAAGTTCATTTGAACTTGAGAGGAACCTGAGCTGTGTCATCAAAGAGAGAAAACACTCTGATGTGGCTGTGGACAGGAGTGAACAATTACTGTATTTCATCATACTCAAACCCAAGGGAGACATTTTTTTTTTTTTTTGCAGGAGCGTTAAAGCAATTAAACTTCAGAACATTTGCAGCTGTAGCATCCGAGTTTAAAAAAAAAGGTAATCCGCTCTTTTTATCTTGTCATGTCGCCCAGCAGTATAAACAAAAAAACATCATCTTCAAACTAAAAAACTCATCTTCTCATGTTGAGATTTGCTATTCTGTCTGATCTCTGTCTGGATCCTTGTGTGTTTGCTGTCTCAGTAAGATTTTTTCTTCCTTTCCTCTTTATCTTGGCTATTGATCTGACCGGAGTCCATTTATAATTTCATGATTCTTCTTCCCCAGTTCTGCTAAGCCTGCCTCTGCTTTTAGCATTACTGGTGATTTGCCTCGATAATGGGAATGTCTGCTTTTACAATGCAAATGCAACATACAGTAAACAGCATCGGCTCTACAAAGTGTGTCACCATCACCTCCAAAAAGTCTCGCCAAGGGCACTTTTAACTAACCTGACATACCAGATAGACAGTTAATTTATTTACTACATAATAATTATAACCTTATTTATATAGCAACTTTAAAAACAGATGTTTACAAAGTGCTTTTACAGACATAGCAAGAGCAAAAACTCACAAAATTCACAAAATAAATAAGCAATAAACCAAACAGAGAAAGTCTTGATAATCAAACAGAAAAATGAAAACAAACTGAAACAAGTCTACAGAATTAGCAAAACTGAAAGGAATGGGAATGACATAGATGACCTAGAAGGCAGTTAAAATACTAGAAGATGAAAACATCCAGGAAAAGATCGTATGATATGATATGAAAGCATATACACTAGGGGTGTAAAGGTACGTGTATTTGTACTGTACCGATTCAGTATGGGCCTCTCGGTATGGTACAGACGTGTACCGAACGAATACATGTGGAACAAAGCTCACATAGAAAAACAGAAAACCAGTGACTAAAAAAGTGACTAAAATGGGCAAAAAGCAGTTAAGAGTTGCAAAATAGGGCAAAAATAGGAAAGAGGTGGTATTTGATGGCAAAATGTTGCTTAAATGGCCAATAAATGGTGAAAAGGGCAAAAATGGGATAAAAGTGGCAAAAAGAAGTTGCAAAAATGAGCAAAAAAAATACAGGAAAAAGGCATACTTGATGGCAAAAGGCAGTTTAAATGGGCAAAAAGTTACGATATAATAGTGAAAAAATGGCAAAAATTGGGAAAAAGTGTCAAAAAGAAGTGGAAAAAATGGGCAAAAAGTCAGAAGAAAAAGTGGTATCTAATGGCAAAGGTAGCTTAAACAGGTGAAAAGCGGCAGAAAAATGGTGAAAAAAGGCAAAAATTTGATTAATGGAACAATTAAATTCAACTGTTATGCCTTCTGTATAAGTCTGGGAAACAAACTGATAAATGTGATTAATTTCTGAGGTCAAAGTTTCCCTTTTCTAAGGTTTTCTGGGGGAGTAATATTTCAAATTAAGACATAAAAGAGCCACAAATAATTGCAAAAGAGCCACACACTGAGTATCACTGAGCTATTGTAAACAAGCACATACACAACAACAAACCCCCTCCTGTAACTATCACAAACTCATGCCAAAGCATGTTTGCAGAAGAGCTTGTGAAAAGCTTTTAGTGTTGTTTTTAATCTTTATTTCATACAAAAACCTGGTCCAGTTCTGATAAAACTGCAGCTATGTTGTGGCTACATCCTAGCTAATCACCTCACTGGAGGCAGCAAATGAAAACAGCTAGTGTAACTAAGCCCCGCCCATAGCTACCACCTTGTTCTCCTCAAAATGATTGGTCGGTACCATGTTTGGTGCGGCAGAAACATTGTAGATCGGAGCTTTTCGAGACGGTTTTTCCTGATGACAGACATGGAGTCTGGCAAATCCATCTTTTTTCATCAAATTTGTCTCTTTTTTTCTCACACTTTAGTCTGTCACTGCTAATTTATGACCTTTATAGTGCTTTTACTTCTAGCATGCTCTCAGCCTGACAGTAAATGTGCAGCATGTTCCTTCAGAGAACCGCATACAGTCGCAGAAAAGTCTGCAGACAAAGTGCTTTATTTTTTTATTATATGCATTAAATCCAACAACTGTCCTTAGTGAATCCTAGCTAAAACTACTAAAAATGACTGAATTTTTTTGTACAAGCTTCAGCACAGTCTGGACTAACCTTTGAGGAAGCATGTAACTCGTGGGCTCCTAAAAACAACAGGGCAAAGGTTAAAAGCAGCCAATGGTAAAAACAGAGAGGGGCAGTGTGAGGGAGATCAGGGGATGGAAAAGGGGGAGAGACAGAGAAGGAAAAGGGGGTAGAAGAGGGATATCAACAACTGTGACAGCTGTGTGGATATGGTGAGCTGAGCCATAACAGGGAGGCTCCAGGGCAGGAATGCAGAACAGATCAGCCAGACAGTGGCTCTCGCCTGGGTCCAACATGGCAGGGCTAAGGCACAACACACAACAGCTGCCTAATCCCAAACCTCTGCCTTCAATCCCACTCTTCATTGGACCTGGCCTCAGAAAAAAACTTTTCGTTTATTCCTGCATTTTTTCCCCCTGTCTCTGTCTGCTACTTGTATGGCACAAGAAGTGACACAACACTTGTCAGCCTCAGGCACAGGCTGTATCACAGCATTTCAATCTTGATCTGAGTGGTGATGCAGCGCAGTGAGACACCTAAGCACAAAGTCATTTTTACTGTCAGCATAACAAAGGGTTACTGGGCTACAAGAAGAAGTTAATATTTCATGTGACGCTAAATGTATGCTGAGGAGAAGTAAACAGTATCTTCCTTTCCTGACTGCACAGAAGAAAGCCAGATGTCAAAGCCAGAGAGCTGTTACCTGCTACAGAGTTTGGCCTCGGCATCATGAGGGAAGAAGATGTCTGTGGTGGATATGGAATGGGTCCCTCGGGTGAGTGAATTGGAGGCTGAGGTGCCCCTGCTGATGTGTTGGTCTGCTGATGTTGCTGGTCGGTCTTAGATGGGGTGTCGGCTGGTGTCGTTGTACCGCTGTTGGACTCTTCTTCAGCCACAGGAGAGCAGGTGTCAGCCCGGACGTTCTGTGCCAGGCCATGGCGCCCGCTGCCTCTCAGGCTGCCATCCTTACTCCACTCCAGGCTGGAGCCGCTGCGGTCATCATTCTCCGAGGAACTAGTGATGGTGGCTGAGAGAAGATTAAAAACACAAAGGGGATTAGAGACAGCGAGGGAGGTAAGATGAGGGTAAGTGGCGAGAAATGTGAGCGTAGGTTCTTTGTGTGCCATGAACATTTATCAGTCTTCATCTCTGCTGAGATACTGAGCTGTAATGGAACTTTAAAATTTGAATAACTCCATGCTTTTCCTCAGTGCCCTTATCAACACCGTTCACCACCTGAATTTTTATTAGCAGAGACAGTCTGCTCGCACTAATGAAAGATATGATGGCACAGATTTGTAAAAATCATTTTCAGAGCACAGATTCTTTGATTGTCTTTCGCTCTTCTGGAAAGACTGAAAATCTCAAAATGTTCACACGGATTGGATGCTTTACTGTGAAAAAAGGCTCACCCAAACATAAATCAAATAGAGGAATAGCTTGTGTTGACAACTGTATTTGTAATTTTCATATCAAACAGGTGCTTTACAAAAAAAAAAAAAGACAACAAATCCTTTAATCCTCCTTCAGGCTTATACAGCCATGGAATATGATGCTAAACTGTGAGCAGAGGGCAAAAGCTACATATTGACAGGCAGCTGGACACAGAAACGTCAGAATGAGTCAGGAAACTGAACTGACTGGCCAGCTGGCTGTGTTTGCATCATATATGCCTAATCTGGATTTCATAATACAGATGCATGTTGCATCATGAGAAACACTAATAGATCATGTCCTGGACCTGTTGTCTCCTCTGTTTTTGCTCTAGAAATATGAAGTTACAAAGACAACCCAAGTAAATAGAAAATGCAGTTTCTGAATGATTATCTAATTTTTTAAGGGGGGAAAAAATCCAAACTTATCTGGCCCTGTGTGTGAAAGTAACTGCCCACCTTGTTAAATCATCAGTAAACTGTGATTAACCACAGTTTTTTAAAAGCTGTGTGCAGTTTCACTGGCCACACCCAGGCCTGATTTGTAGAATCAAGAAATCCCTTAAATAGAAGCTTTCAGACAAAGTGAAGTGGGCTACAAGATCTCAAAAAGAAACGCATCACGCCACGATCCAAAGAAAATCAAGAACAAATGAGAAACAAAGTGATTGAAATCTATCAGTCTGGAAAAGGTTACAAAGCCATTTCCAAGGCTTTGGGACTCCAGCAAACCACGGTCATTATCCACAAATGGAGAAAACTGGGGACAGTGATGAACCTTCCCAGGAGTGGTTGGTCAACCAAAATGGCTCCAAGAGCACAATGACGACTCATCCAGGAGGTCACAAGAGAACCCAGAACCACATCTCAAAGACCTGCAGGCCTCACTGGCCTCAGTTCAGTTTAATGTTGAGTTCATGACTCAACCATAAGAAAGACACTGGGCACAAAAGGCATCATGGGAGAGTTCCAAGGGCAAAACCACTGCTGACAAAAAAGAACACAAAGGCTCGTCTCACATTTGCCAACAAACATCTTGATGATCCCCAAGACTTTTGGAGAAATATTCTGTGGACTGACAAGACGAAAGTTGAACTTTCTGGAAGGTGTGCTGCCCGTTACATCTGGAGTAAAAATAACACAGCATTTGATAAAAAGAACATCATGCCAACAGTCAAACATGGTGGTGGCAGTGTGATGGTCTGGGGCTGCTTTGTTGCTTCAGGACTTGGACCACTTGCTGTGATTGATGGAACTATGAATTCTGCTGTCTACCAAAAAATCTTGAAGGCCAACGTCCGGCCATCAGTTCATGCCCTCAAGCTTAAGTGCCCTTGGGTTATGCAGCAGAACAACGACCTGAAACATACCAGCAAGTCCACCTCTGAATGGCTCAAAAAAAGCAAATTTAAGGATCTGGAGTGGCCAAGTCAAAGTCCAGACTTAAATCCAACTGAGATGCTGTGGTGTGGCCTTTAACGGGCAAACGCTTGATTTCAGTTATTGCTGCCAAGGGTGGCACAACCAGTTATTAGGTTCAGGGGGCAATTACTTTTTTACATAGGGCCAGATAGGTTTGGATTTTTTCCCCTTAATAAATAAAATCATCATTTAGGAACTGCATTTTGTATTTAGTTGGGTTGTTTTGGTGAGATATTAATATTGATTTGATGATCTGAAACATTTAAGTGTGATAAAAATGCATAAAACTCAGGAATCAGAAAAGGGGCAAATAATTTTTCACACACATAAACTATCCTGAGCATGGCATTAGGAGTGCTACTTTACCACACAGAAAGGTTTTTATGAGCAATGCTAAAGGTCTGTTATGCCTGTCTACTTAAAAACTCCTCTGGGTGCTGTTTTGAAAATGTTAAGACATTGCAAAATCTCCACAGTTCCACCAAGAAGCTTTTAATGTAATACAAAGCCAAATTAATGTGCTTTTGAAATCAGAGGCCAACTCAGACTTCAAAGAGCAAAGAACATTAATCACAGGCTGGAATCTGACTTATGGATACAACAAAGCTTTGTTTCTCCATTTCTGCACAGTCTTATGGGGGCTGTTTACACCAACTTCACATTATGTAATTTTCTCACCAAACACGCTTGGATATGACACAAGCAGAGTCGAGAACATGTGAGCATCATCCTGGGTGGCAGCGTGTCAGTGCTTTATGCTGGGAGATACATCAAGCTTCTATAAATTATTAAGCAGCCAGCTATGATATTGCCCTGGGGGGATAGAATGACTGACTCATGATAATCAGTATATCAGCTCTGCTGGAGCCTTCATTGGTGTGATGGAGCTGGCTTTTATTGCAAGAACCAAGTGATTCAGGCATAAAATGTGTGACACCATAGTTAAGAAAACTGTTAAAGCCCATTCCACTGCAACACCTCCCAGCACTTAGAGAAGTGACTCAAGTTCAACCAAGGATAGATGGAGGATCATATGGTTACAATTTAGCATTGAATCATCAACACAAAGGTTCAAAAGCCATTTTCAGAATGAATTTCTTATATTTGTATGGCCGCTGCGAGCTTTGCGAGAAGAAACAGCAGGCAGATTAATATATCAATAGACTATGCCACATTCCTGTCAGCTTATATAAATCCCCAGATGTCTTACAGCACTATAACTAGAGATATAATACAACCTCAAACTGTGGCAACTGTCACCTCAATGCTCGGTCTCTATGCAAAGCTAATAACTGACACATGGTGGAGGATACAAACAACCTGACACAAACTCTACTCAGTCCAATAGAAATCCAGTGGGATTAACAAAAGGATGAATGAGTGACGTCACACAAGGGGGAGTTTTGCTAAATCAGTGCGTACGAGGTGAACATTCTCAGGCTGGAAATTAGAATTAGATGAACTTAAAGTGAATGCCGTATCTATTAGTTATAGTCCAGAGCAGGGAAATGCTCTGAAAAGAGCTAAAATCAGTAGATCATGAGCTGTTGTGGGATGCTTACACTTCTTATTAAACTATTGATTTACAGTGCCATTTTCAGAATGAATTTCTTATATTTGTATGGCCGCTCAGAGCTTTGATGAGTAGAAGAAACAGCATTTGGCAGATTTTAATATATGCAACTTTGTAGACTATGCCACATTCAAATCAGCTTATATAACATTTCCACCAGATGTCTTACAGCACTATAACTAGAGATATAATACAATCCATCTTGCAAAGCTGTGGCAACTGTCACCTCAATGCTCGGGCGGAGTCATGTCATAAGCAAGCAGCAACAAGAGGCTGGCGCTGTTATGGCGGAATACATTAGCGTGGATGCTGCTAAAGCGCCAGTTTTATCATAACTTGACAACATTTCTTCGATAAAAGAAGAACAAAGAACAGCAGTGAATTGTTTTCTTTTCAAAAACAACAAAAGTCATGTACTAACATGTTTACAGTCGCCATGGTTCGCGGCCTTTTTGAAGTTTTCTATGAACTTAAAGTGAATGCTGTATCTATTAGTTATGTCCAGAGCAGTTGTTGCCCTGATTGGCTAAAATCATGTAGACAGAACGTTCATCCAATCACCCTTCGAGTATTTTTTTTTCAAAGGCTCTGCCCTTTCCCAAACACTGTCTATCGAAGGTTTTCCAGATGGATGTGTGAAACAAATCCAGCTGGCGTGTCAGGTTACCTATGGTCTGTTTGTGGATAGCAGTGTGTTTCGTGGGATTAAATCCTCCTTGTGCAGTTATTTTTTAACAGGTATAATCTGAAGTCGTTTTCACACCTGACAGTCCGGGGGACTCAGTTTGTTTTGGAGCTGAAATTTCCATCCATTGATCCATTGTCCATTGCTCTGGATTGTACTTTTATTTAAGGACACGAGTGTTACATGAGGGCTGTTTAACAATGACTGGAGCCCAAATGCAACTGTAAAAACTGTGTCAAACCTCGCCTCCATCCCGCATGGATTCTGACAGTCCATGTTAATCATCAGAAAAACAGACAGTAAATTTGATTAAAGGCAATATAAATATGTTCATTTAAGCACCACCCTGATTAAGTTTCCTCTCTGAATGAACAAAACCCAAGAAAACAACCACATCCATGTCATGGGAAAAGGTGCCACACGAGTCTCAGACTGATTTAACTTCTGGTTATGGTTTAGTAATAGCAATGTCAAAGTAATATTTTCCAACCTTATTTACTTTTATTACGTCATACAGAGGTAAAATTGTTTCATGATCTCCGGAAAGTTTGTGCATCATAAAAACTTCAGCCCACTTCCATCAGCTCTTGCAGGCAGGAGGATAATCTCTACACTATCTATGCTGTTACCATCATGATTAGTTCTAAATGCAATACAGCCAATTTGTATGGAAAGAGGTGCCCCCCACCCCAAATAACTGCATAATCACCCATCATCTCTGCTCGCCTTTTGACATATTTACAAAGTTTTAGTGTAGCACTTCTTTGTGGAGCTTTAACAAAGCATGAGCGCTTCTGACATCTATGTGTGGCGTGTCTCCTGTATTATCTTGTTAATATAAGCACAGAGAAGTGCTTTAAAGAGAGCTTTCTTTGATCAGGGATCGTGGAGCAGGTGTATGATAGTGTCCAAATACGTTTCCCTGTGTTTCAACAGAGTCCAGTTGTTTTCCAGCTCTGCCACTACTCTTATGAGCTTGTAGCAAATGGAACGCTTTCAACTCAGGTGTGACGTGATTCCCAGCTCCGACGTCCCACTTCCAAGGTAAGTGGAAGAAGTGGCGGAATGATGACTCAGAGCAACATTTTGGGACTTTATAGAAAATCTGTACATATATCATAGCACGAGTTTCAAACCAATACACATAAGAAGTCTTCTGAGTGATATTAAGGACAATTGGAGAAACACTGTGGCATGCAAATCAACACAGTCATTTCTCACCTATGATCCCACTGTCTTTGCTCTCAAGTGTGGAGCTGGGGCTTGTGATGGTCCCACAGGGGCTGGAGCGGCTGAGAGGGGGCCGACTAGTCGTGCTGTTGAGTGTTGAACATGGGCTGTCAGTGCAGGGAGACGCCGTGCTGCTGGTCAGCGTAGAGCACGGGCTGATACCCTGGCTGGTCACAGAGCACTGGAGGAAAAAATGAGACACAGGTTTTAGGAACAACAAAAATATGCTGATATGAATCAAATATGTCAATGAAGTATGTAGTCAACCCGATACAAACTGTCAGCTGGCAACCAGCTCACATTTTTGCAGCATGAGCTGAAGCTATAACTACAACAAACAATAATGTTTGAACCTTATTTGGAAAGAGAATTGAGAAAACTAGGGAGAATGATTTCATTTGCATATCTGACTTGGATCATGTGAAAGCAGTGCAAAACTTTCTTTTACAAATAAACAAGGCTTTCACGTGTGAGCATGACACACGAGCCGAAGGGCATGAGCGCTGCAAAAGGAGCAAGGCTTGAAAATTACACACTCATGTGTCTGGAAGATCCAAAAAAAAGCCTGAAGAGGATTTCATGAGGGAAGAAGTCTCTACTTTGTTGTGACACAATGGACACCTTTTCTTATGCCATCAAGCCAGTCTGACAACCATACAACAGCTGAATCTTTGACCTAACTGACAACTGAACAAATCCAAATTAAAGCTGGTTTGTCCTGTTTCCCTTCTTCCCCAAACTGTATTTTGATTGTGAACAATGTACTGTAGCTAAAGAAGGTTATCCTTGTCCTACTGTTATAAAACAGTTACACACCACAGAGAGCCTGACAATCACAGTAAGTTTTAAACATTCTTCTCCTCTTTGTTAAGCTTTATTTGCATAAAACACAAGATTTCGGCAAAGCTTGCAAACTTCAAGACAAAAAAATATCAACCTAAATCCTAATCCTTTCAGGGTTTCTTGTGGATACTCTTTCCATGCAGGTAAAATCAAACCAACTCTTTCCCCAAATACACTCTCCACCCTACTGCTTTTGAAGCCTGAGGGACTTTCACCCACAATTCTTAAACAGCAAACAAGGCTACCTGAAAAAAGCTGATTTACTCACAGCAACATTTCACAAAAAATTCTGACAATACGTCTGCAATATACCCATCTACATAATTCATTCTGTAAATATTAAATGCCAAAATTAACCCCAATTATTACAGAGCTCATTTATCAATGCATGTGTTAGACTTGTCTTGCAGAAACTGAATAAGCAAATTGTTTAAAGACATAAAGGTTATTAATGATCATCCCCGATGCACTTAGTCAGTGAATGGCATGTTTAAAACACAATTGTGAGAGACATATTTAACTTTGTCACAATTAGCACCACAAACGTAGATACAGGTACTGTGCATTACAGAAAATATTATTTAAAACTTTCAGCTCACATTGATTTAACAAAAATGAAGCAGTTTTTATTGCAGAAAATATTTATTTAAGAACAGCCACTGTTGAAGCTGAATCATTTTAGTAAGCCCTTGGAAGGACCGCGTTTTGCTATAATTGTTACTGTATGGGAAGTTCCACCCACATTCATAGCTCCAGTAGACCCCCCAGGAATAATGTGGTATCCACCTTATTTACTTACTTACAGCTTACAATACAAACAATGTGAACAAAAACAAGAATATATCAATATTTACAAATTCGAGGTGAATTCATATCGAAACAACTGTCGTTTGATAGCATCTATCATTAGCTGCTGTACTATGTATTTAATGTACTTCCACTTTAGCACCGGAAGTTTCGCCCATATGCAGATTTACAGTAGCAGCCCCAGGAATAAGGTGGATAGAGCTTTACCTTTAATGGATTTTTCCCCTTTCATTGCAAATTTACCATTCTTATTGGCTCTTGTTCTGCTTCTCTTATCACGTCTGATTGCTTTTACCCTCCTTTTAATGTTTTTATTTCTCTTGTTTTTTTACCTCTTTATGTCCCCTTTAACTTCTCACTCTTGCATTTTGGTCCTCTTAGTCTCAACTTGTGTAGTTTTCTATGTTTTTATTGTTTTTATGGTACCTATGATGCCTGTGCTCTTCTGATCAGTAATGTCTTAGTTGTATTGTTACAATGCCTGCACACTAATGATCTTATGATATCATGGTTTACTTGGTGTCTGTTTAGTTTATTATCTCGATCATGTTTTCTGTTCTGTTCTTGAACTGTTGGGTTCTGTTGATGTTTCTGGGTATCATTTTTTCTGTTGTCTTTGTCTTTTTTTAGCTGCTTTGTCTTTGTTGCTAACTATGTCAAAGCACTTTGTAAACCCTTGTTTTATTAAAACAAGAGGAATGCTAATTGTAGCAACACATTTCCTATTTCTAAGTTTTTTGCAGTGTTTTTTGCAACATTCCATTTTAAGGCTTTAGCCTCAAGCTTTGCCACCAAACAAGTTACAGGAAGACCCAAACTGCTTACTGACATTCAATAATTTACTGAAAGGCTGAATTAAAAAAACATCATGCTGGGTTAGAAGTGTTGTTAAACAGCAGTATGGAGGAAATACGAATTGCTCACAGATGACACTAATGTACTCCTCCCTAACTGAAAACACACACCTACACACACACAAACAAACATGAAATAAAGTCCAACACTGCTCGCCTCCTTTCCTGACATCTTTACCCATCAGTTTCACTCATAAGCACATCTCAGATTTGTGTGTTTGATGTCAAAATGTGTCCGAGACGTGTCCAAAATGAATGAAGGAAGCGTAGCGTGCTGCGCTTTGCTCTGCTCTTCACACAGCACTAGCTTAATTAGTGGAGCCAAACAAACTGAGGCTCAGACCTAACATAACTCTATTTCTGGACGAGAACTCAGACACTCTTGTTACATACTCAAGAGCCCCTGGAATAGCACTCAAGTTACCGTGGGAGACATACACAACACTAAAGAGCTTGCATTAAAACATAAGCACATTTAGTCAATTTTAAATACAGTTACTTTCTTTGAAGCAGTCCAACACCTCCAAAAAGATCAAAAAGCACTTTTGACAGTTACCGTTGTTCGTGCCAAAAATATAGATCCCAAAGGTGTCTCCTAAATCCTCATCCAAATATAATGCACAGAGGAAAGCCGCTTAAAAAAATATCCAGTCTTCTGATACATTGTCACAACTCCCTCTGCCTTCTCATCCTCAGCCTCTCTCCTCTATCTCTCTATCTGTGTGCCGCAGGAGCGGCAGCAGCTGCTGCTGGAAGAGGGAGGGAGGGAGTTGGAGGGGAGGGAGGGAGAAAATCAAATACCTTCTTTTCATTCTTGTCGTCCATAGGTATGCGTGCCGTACCCGGGATCCCTTCTCCTAATAAAAAGCCAAGCCTTGTCATCAGTTCCTGAGTGGCAGGGGAGGAGGGGCTTGGCTGTTTCTCCGCTTGCAGCTCTAGAGAGGAGGGAGAGAGAGGGAAGAGAGAGAGTGAGTTAGCGGGCACATTCCCTCTCTCCGCTGGATGGCCCACACAGGGGCTGATCTGCCTGCCCTGCCCTCGGCGGCTCTGCTCTGAAATGTTATGCTGCACTCTCCAGCTGCTGCTGATGTGGTGCAGACCAGGAGAGGAGGAGGGGGGGGCAAGAGAGTAGGAGAGAGAGAGGGAGGTTGGCGGGGGCAATGGCTAGTGTGAGTGTCTGTTCTAAGAGTGTGAATGCGTGTGAATGTCAAGCATTGTTAAGAAAGCAGAGGCTGCAAGTGAATGTTTGTGTGTCCTGCAACATGCCTTGAGTGCCAATTTCAGGGCTTGTGGTTGTTTACAGCTCTCACTCATAGAGCCTCTGAATATCAATGAGAGGACATGGGATTTCTTCAGCTTCAACTGTTCGTGGTCTTCACTTCAAAGTTTAATTCTTGTTAGGAGGGAAATCTCAAGGTTTGAGTGCCACTGACAAGACAAGAAACACTCATTAAGTAGAATTAAAACCCCTCAGAAAGCATCATTTCTATCATTTTATACATGAAGACAGAAGCTTAGATATAGGTGTGGAGCTGAGCCAGAGTCATAACTTTACCTGAGAGTGAATGACATTCAGAGAGAGAGAGAGAGAGGGGGGCAGATGTCCAAGTTACAGAAGCATATTATACAGTTCTCTGTCAGCACCTTCCCTCCTCTCTCCTTCTCTTTCCCCTTTACCCTCTTTCTTCCACAGTTATTAATAATGTTGGCATTTACAATGTACTCACCCAAAAGGTGTTTTCTAAAGTCAACATGCACACAAACACGTACAATTACATGCAAACTAGTACACTTCTTTAATGCACCTTTCATATGTACTAATGTGGATGAACCCCACCTTACAGAATTAACTAACAGCACTTGATGAAGACAATAAGATGCATCTCCACCATTTTTCCCTATCGTATCTTTCATCATTTTACTGCCAAAATGGTCAAATATGTAAGATGTTTTCCATCCCACTCTTCAAGACTAGTTAACAGGCTATAAACCGACTGGCTCCTGAGAAGCATCCCCACAGCATGATGCTGCCGCCAGTAGGGATGGTGTGTTTGTGGTCATGTACAGTATTTTGGGTCTTGCCAGATGGCCAAAAAGCTCCATCTTGGTCTCATCAGACCAAGGAACTTTCTCCCACTTGACCATGGAGTCTCCAACATGTCTTTTTGTGAACTCTAGTTGAGATTTGATGAGTTTTCTTCAACATAAAGCTTTGATTGGTGAAGAACCCGGCCAATAGTTGTTGTTTACAGTCTCTCCCATCTCAGCTGCTGAAGCTTGAAACTCCTCCAGAGTAGTCATAGGTGTCTTGGTGGCCTCTCTCACTAGTCTCCTTCTTGCACACTCACTCAGTTTGTGAGGACGGTCTGATCTAGATGGATTTAACGGAACTTTGGAGCAGTGCTACTCAACATGTGGCCCTGGAGCCACATGTGGCTCTTTGGTGATGATTTGTGGCTCTTTTATGTCTTAATTTTAAATATTGTTCCTCCAGAAAACCTTTAAAAAGGGAAACTATGACCTTAGAAATTATCCATTGCAAGTCACATTAATCAGTTTAAATCCCTACATTTATGCAGTTGGCTTTAATTGCCAACCTTTATTTTTTGTCTGTATATTTCCATTGCCCTTATTTGCAATTTTTGCCAATTTTAATTTTTTAGTTTTTTGCCACTTTTAATTCATTTTCACTGCTTTCAGCCCACTTTTGCCATTTCTTTTTGCCACTTTTTGCCCATTTTTACTACTTCTATCCCATTTTTGCCACCAGTTTTTTGCGTCTTTTACCCTGCTTTTTGCTATTTGTAATTTTTTCACTTTTTGCCATTTTTCACCACTTTTCACCCATTGAAGCTGCGTTTTGCCATTAAATGACACTGTTTTCAGCATTCTTGCCACTCTTTGCTGCTATTTGACCATTTTCACATATTTATGCCCATTTTAGTTGATTTTACACTCATTTTTTGCTATTTTTTGCTGTTTTTTTGGCCATTTTTTTGCCACCTGTAACTCATGATTTTGTAAATTACCACGCATTTATGTCACTTTTTGCCTTATTTTTCTCCTTATTTATTTACTTTTCACCCACTTTTTGTCAATTTATGCCTACTCTGCCCCTTTTTGCCACTTTTTTGCCGCTGTTTGACCATTACCTTTAACTTATTTTATTGCCACTTTAATCAGTTTTAGCTACTTTTCACCATTTACAGTGTGGCTCTTGCAAAGGCATTCTTCAACAATTTGGCTGTTTGGTTGAGCAGTGTTGAGTAATGCTGCTCAGGAGGATATTCAGTGCCTTGCATTTTTTTTTTTTTTTTGTATTTATATATTTCAATAACCTTTTCTCCGAGTTGCTAGGAGTGTGCGTTTGTCATCATGGTGTAATGGTAGGCAGGAATACTGATTAGCCAATGAGTGGACCTTCAAGACACAGGTGTCACTTAAAACACATCAACTTTACTCAGGTGATCCTCCTTCACAAACTGTACAACTTCTAGCACCAATTGCCTGGTCCTCTGTTGAAATAGGTCAATCTCTTTATATTCATGCAGTCACTTATTTTACTTAATGTTTTTTTTTCCAAATTGACATTACTTTGTAGAAATCTGTTTTCACTTTGACATGTAGAGGCTTTTTTTATTTTGTTGTCAAAAAAGCCAAATTATATTAACTATGATTGATTTATAAAAATCAGTAAAAGAGTAGAACATCTAAGGGGTGAAAACATTTCATAGGAACTGGAAAATCATCCTCAGTTTTTCCTGGGGGGTATTTTTCAACACATCTTTATATGATATCCTGGTCAAAGTATAATTGAGCGTGATGACAGGGTAGTAATTCTTAATGTGCAGTCATTGAATTCCCCAAATTCATGACATGAATTCCATTAATCAAGAACCCCTTGTGGGAGAATTAAGGCATGGTTTGATATCTAAAGTAATAATTTATCATTTTTAACTATCTTCTAAAACTCTCATCCTAACAAAACCCTGACACAACATCGGTAACAATGATGCCTTTTTTCTGTTAAGAGGAAGAAGCATGAAGAGTGAAAGTGGTGGGGTTGGTGCAAGGAAATCCAAGCCAACAGGATCTTAAGTCCTAAGCCCCCAACTTCCACTCATGACCATTTAGAGAAAGGTGATACAGCACAGAGCCCCCTACCAAAATAATGTATTTCTACTTTAGGAAATATATTCCCTCTACTGTCTTGGAAAGGATAGACACCTTCTGGCTTCTCGTTCAGGAATTATTTCTCTGGAGCACTGCTCTCACTGCTACCTGGTCATTAAAACAACAATGGGGGAGTTTAACCTCCTGAGACCTGAGCCTTTGTTTGGAGATCATCTTTAGTTTCTCCCACTTATTTGGGATAAATATGGTCTGATAAGTTAAAACATCAGTCTGGTCGTTAAACAGGAATTTCTCAGAAATTTTCCTGTCCAAAACTCAAACAATTCCATAATAATAATAAAAAAAACAAACTATAATATATATTTATTTTTGGGGGGCATTTTTGTGCCTTTATTTGATAGCGGAGGACAGTGGATAGAGTTGGAAACAGGGATGAGAGCGGGGGAGAGACAATAAAGGCCTCAGGGCAGATTTTAACCTGGGCCGTCTGCGTACATGAGGCGCACCTTTAACCACCAGGCCACCTGCACCCTACTATAATATATTTTTTAAGTGTCCCATGAAAAGTTCCCAAATATTTCTTTATATAGTCCTCAAATCTTTCAGTGAAACTTCTTCATAAAGCCTGAAAATTCCAATACAAATTTCCCCCAAAATTCCATGCAAATTCCTGAAAAATTGCAAGCAAACTCCCCAAATATTAAAGCATATGCCCCCTTAAATTTTTTGACATATTCTAGAAATTAAAAAAAAAATCTCCAAAATTCCAGGAAATGAAGGAAACATTTCCCCCCTAAAATTCTCTTCTAAGAAAAATCCTAAAAATTACAAATGACAATCCTAACACCAAATACCCAATCAAATTTTAAAAAATGCTAATAAATTCCCCATATTTCATTAAAAATGCATTAAAAATTGAAATAAATTCAAAGCAATGAAACCATACAAACATATCCTCTAAATTTCTATAAAATACTTTGATAACTTCCAAGCAAATTCCCTAAAATATCTAAACAGCAACTTATTCCAGCATTTCAATAAAATACCTTGAATCTGAATAGACATTTTGGGCGATAATTACATCAATTCTAATACCAAAAATGATTACTATAATGTAGGAAAGCCAAAATGTAATGTCCTTATATGTGGATGCAGTGTCTTAGGAGGTTAAGATAAAATGTCAAGTGAAGATAGTATGAAAAGTAAAACTTCCCAACTGTGGCAGCAGTGAGGAAATAAAACACTGCAGATCATGAACTATTTCCTGAACTGTAGCTTTTATTTTCAGTATTCACCTGAAGATCTCTCTGAGCATCTGTCTGAATGGTGCAGCTAAAGTCACATGTATGCAGACGAAGTTTTGACTAAGAAAGGCTTGTTGTTACTCATGAGGTAAATCTCCTTACTGCTGTTGAGTCAGAGAAAATGCAATTGTTCCTACAGCTCTGCAGAGCAGACGCTTCATTTGCTTTGGCTGAGAAAGAGAGCGCAAACATAATTTCCACTGCTGGATGAAATAAAAACTTGAATGCTAAATTAAAATAACCTAATTCAGACTCCTCTTTAGAGAGACCCTGCAGTAGAACCAGCTATGTCTTATCCTTGAGAAGCATATGAATTTTTACAGAGAGATACCCAGCATGCCTAATCAAGCAGATGTGAACGCTGAGAACAAATTCCCCACTAATTTAAGAACACCAAAGGTTTTTGGATTTTCCTGAAAACTTATGCTGGACATGATTGAGATACAAACAGCTGGTCGACTATCACTTCTGCAGGGAAGACACAGACATGCCAACAGTTTCTCCAAAGGCTTCTGTGCAAAGACAAAATGAAGCATTATGGCTTTGGCACATGTTAGTCATGTGCTGAGCTTTCAGCCAAGAACAAAATGTGTTAGACAAGATACTTGTGCTGAGAGTAACAGCAGACAAGAATATATCTTTAAGTTGAAATTGAGTTGAAAATTGATGTGAGCTCTCTGACACTTCTGCCCACTGGGTTGCCTGCTTTCTGATGCAAGTGTGTGTTTTATGGCTGCGCTGACTTAAGGCGAGTTTCACTGCCTCCAAGACTGCATTCCCTTTAAAGTCTGAGACACTGAAATAATATTACTCAGACCTTCTAAGAGAAGCAGTTCATTGACAAAGTATTCAACCCCTTCATTTTGCAGCCTGATGCTACCATTGCTTAAATTCATTTTTATTCTTACCAATCTACACTCAAGTCCACCCAGATGTCCCTTTTGCCAGCGACACTTTCCAACTCCTTCTGGATGATCCCAAGCACCACCTCGAGAATCGCTACCTCGCTGCCTTATCCTGGTGGGGGGGTTTGCAAGGCCCTGTGAACCTGGGAGCTGCGTTGTCAGGGGCATTAGCTCCTGGTAGGGTCTCCCAAGACAAATTGGTTCCAAGAGAGGGTAAGAATTCAGAAATCCACCATGAACTGGCATTTTGGGAGCCCAGATACCTCGCCCAGACTAGGTATACCCCCATAAAGATAAAGTAAAAACAGATTCTAAGACATTTTTTTAAATTTTTGAAAAATAAAATACTAAAATTTCACATGGACAAAAGTTTTCAGACCCTTTGCAACAACATTTTATCGTTGCTAAGATGTTTCTACACCTTGATTGGAGTCCACCTGTCACCTGTGTTCATTAAATGTGGAAAGTCACACCTCTATAGAAGGCCTCACAGGTGACTAAACTAAGAGCCATGAGGTCAAAGGAACTGTCCACAGAGCTCAGAGACTCAGAGGATTGTTGCAAGGCTGAAAAAGGCTACCAAAAGCTTGACAAAGTGAGTAAACCAGGAAGAAGGGCCCTGGTAAGAGAGGTGACCAAGAACCTGATGGTCCCTCTGACTGAGCTCCAGAGATCCTGTGTGGACATGGGACAAAGTTCCAGAAGGTCAGCCATCACTGCAGCCCTCCACTGGTCTGGACTGTTTGAGTGGCTAGACCAGGGGGGTCAAACTCAAGGCCCGGAGGTTAAATCCGGCCCGTGGTAAAGTTATACCCGGCCCGCAAGAGCATATGACTTTTCTATTATAACTGGCCAACCAGTATGAGGTCTGCATATTTCCTCCAGTATAAACGCGTTACCTTGATGATTTTAAATATCCTTGGTAAATTATAAAAATCTCGAAAGTAAAGAGTGAAAGTAGTTAGAGAAAAAGTCAGGAAGGTGGGAAAATAAATTAATGTTGTCATATTAGATTTTAATTTTTCATCTCACAGTTCTGACTTAAAACTCATGGTTTTGACTTTTTTCATGTTTTGACCTTTTCCTATCATATTTTGACCTTCAAGATTCACAATTTAAAATCCAGAGTCATATTTTACCTTTTAAACTTGGGATTTTGACTTTCTATCTCATATTTTTGCCTTTTAAAAACATTATTTCGCCTTTAAATTTCATGTTTTGACCTTTTGAACTAAGAAGTTTGACTTTTTATCTCAGTGTTTGAGCCTTAAAACTTATAATTTTGACTTTTTGAATCTCAGAATAATTTGTTATCAGTTTTATTTATTTATTTTTTTTATATTTTATTGATGGGGAAATGAGGTTTAAATGTTCAACTTGTTGGATTCTTAGGTTAGGCCTAATTTTACACTCCTGGCCTAAACAGTCGGGCCCTCAGGACGTCTCATTGGAGAAAGTCTGGCCCCAGACTCAATATGAGTTTGATACTCCTGAGCTAGACGGAGGCCTTTCCTCAGTGCAAACACATGAAAGCCGCTTGGATTTGGTAAAAAAAAACTCACCTGAACGGACTCTGAGACTAAGACGGAAAAGTTTCCCTGGTTTGATGACACCAAGACTGAACTGTTTATCCTAAAATCCAAACGGTATGTCTGGAGGAAACCATGCACCGCTCATGACCAGCCCAATACCATCCCAACAGTGAAGCATGGTGGTGGCGGCATCATGCTGTGGGGGTGTTTTTCAGCAGCTTGGACTGGGAGACTGCTCAGGGTTGAGGGAAAGCTGGATAAAGAGATATCCTCAATGGAAACCAGATCTGCAGTGCTCAGGACCTCAGACTGGGATAAAGGATGTACCAGAGTGGCCTAACCAGAGCTCTGCCTTGGACCTTAGTGGACATCTCTCATTTATAAAGACCTGGAAATGACTGTCCACTGTGGCAGATGTAAATGCAAACACAAACAGTTTTATTGAGTTTCAGGTTGACAGCAAAGCAGCAAACATGTGAAGTTCATGGATGCTGATATTATCATGCTAAAGAAAAATCACATGCAAGATTATTTAAGACTCAAATACATCTACAGCTCCTAACAAGCATGAACATTAGCATCAATCAAACATGACTTTGATGGCTATTAACCTCTGAGACCCTGCATGCACACATGAGGACATTACATTCTGGCTTTCTACAATGCAGTAATTACTTCAACAATATGAATATTTGAAATAATTGTCTGGAATTTCCATTAAAGTTTGAGTAATTTACTTGAAATACTGGAGGAAATTGCTATTAAAATTTTCAGGTATTTTCATAGATATTTTGGGGAATATATCTTGAAAATTTTTAAGTATTTTCATGGAAATTTCTGGAAATATTTGTGTCCTTGGAGAGTTTCATTGGAAATTTTTATCCTGTGGATTTTTTTATTTTTTAAGGGGATTTTTGTTAAATATATATCTGGGGGATTTTTTTTGAAATTTTCAGGCATTTTGGGGAAAGTATTTGCAATTCTGGGGAATTTAATCTGTTATTTTGGGGTGGGATTTGCTTTAATTTTTTTTTTTTTTTTGCATTTTCAAGGAAACTTGGGAAGTATATTTGTTGATTTGGGGAATTTGATTGCAGTTGGGGGAAGACGATGTGCTTTGAAATGTCCTGATATTTTGGGGAAAATTAATGGAAATTTATTATGAGGTTTAGGACATTTTCATAGTACAATTGAGGACTTTGCTTTTAAATTTTAGGGGAAATTGCTTTGAGATTTTCTTTCAGGAGTTATTAGAATGTTTAAACCTTATGAAATACTTCCACTGAAAAAAATGAGAAATATCTGAAGAAATTTTGAGGTACTTTTTTTGAGAAATTTTAAGAATAGAAATTTAGGTAGCTTCTTTGAAATTTTAGAGAATTTGTGTTGCTATTGGACATACTTCTTTGGCCAAATTTAATTTCTATTCAAAGACAAGGCTGAGTTTTAAACCTATCAGGTCCTACTCGTCTCAAATAAGTGGAAGAAAGTAGAAATGCACTCCAAACAGCTCAGGTCTCAGAAGGTTAATGCAATTTCTCAATGCTCTGACATCTGTTCTTGAATTTCTTTCATTAAAGTCTGTGATCCTGAAGACCCTTGTTACGGTACACAGATCCATACATTTCATAAACACAGCTCTGTTGAACAATAAAAAAACTAAACAAATCAATGAGCTACTTCACTGGAAATCACTCCAAGCTGACAGAACAGTACAAGTGAGATCTGAGCTAAGACTGAACATGGCGTTAATTTCAGCTGCATGATTTAATCTTTGCTGAGTGCCACTTATGGGTCAATAGTAATTTGGAGTACACAACAACAGATTGCATGCTTCATCAACTTTTATTAGATGGCTACGGATAATGGGAATTGGTCTGCGGTCTTTAAAAAGGGCACCTTACATGTCAGACATTTATTAGTATCATACTTTAGCTGTGACAGGCTGTTGTTACTGTGAGGGGCTCTTTCAGGGGTGGTGTGGCTTTTTGGCCTAAAAATAGAAAAAATAATGATTGTAAAGACTGGTAACAGTGAAGAATCACACTTATTGATCCTGTGGAATGATACTGAAGTAGAAACGGTGTTAATAGAGAAAAAAAGCAAGGGTTCATAGAGATCTGTGCAGGACCAATTCATCATTTACTCCTTGAAACCAGTTAAACCTTCCTGCCTCTGAGGACCAATCATGGCCCTGGGTCTGTGATAGACTTCTAGTCTTCTGACATAAAGGCAACATAACAGACAGAAAAGCACATGTGGGATTTACACAGCACTAGTAAGCCGAAGTGAGGCTCATGGGCCACATCGATAACACTATCTTCTATCTCTGCAAATCAATACACGGTACCAAGAACACAAATTAGATTCAGTGCAACTGCACCCCCTGCTAGTCACAAAACCTTCACTTTGTAAGCTAATTTCACAACACTCAGAAAGAAAAACCCAGGGAAGGACCTGTCCTTAAACCATGCTTATATGACATTTACATTAACATGAATGCCGCCTTGTCTAAATAGCAACTTCCACGAGCAGTGTTGTCATTATGCTTGTTCACCACACTACAGGGCTTTTAAACAGCGCTGCTGAATTGTTAACCCTGAGTCCAGGGTCCCTTTCTTTTTCTTACTTAAGCTGTAATAGCCGACTCATCAGCCCTTACCATTTCACTGCCTATTGACAGCAATGATACCGTAGAGCAGTGTTACTCAAGACTGCTCAACCAAAGAGCCAAATAATTGAAAAATACATTTACAAGAGCCACAATCTAAGTGGTAAAGTGGCAATAAAATAAGTCAGAGGTGGCAAAAATGGGCTTCAAGCAGCAAACACAACAGTGGCAAAAATGGGTGGGAATTACCAAATGAGTTGAAAAAGGCAAAAATGTTGCAAAACATGAGTGAAAAGTGACTAAAGTGGGCAAAAATCAGAAAAAAAAGTGGAAAAAATGGATGAAAAGTTGCATTTAATTGCAATAGGCAGCCTAAATGGGCCAGAAGTGGAAAAAAGAGGCAAAAAATGGCTAAAAGCAGGATAAAAGTGTCAAAAAGGGGATAAAATTACGAAAGAGGTGGCAGAAATGGTCTTAAAGCGGCAAACAATGGGAGAAAAGTGGCAAAAAAATGAGCTACAAGTGGCAAAAATGGTCCAAAAGTGGCAAAACTGTGAAGAAAAATGAGTAAAAAGTACCTAGAATGGGTAAAAATCTGAAAAAAAGGTGGGGAAAATGGACAAAAAGCTTAGAAAAGTGGCAAAATGGAAAAATAGTGGCATTTAATTGGAAAAGGCAGGTTAAATGGGCGAAAAATGGCAAAAAAGGCAAAAAAGGGGCAAAAAATTGCAAAAAGCAGGATAAAAAGTGTCAAAAAGAAATGGCAAAAATGGGCTTCAAGTGGCAAACACTGGGAGAAAAGTGGCAAAACAAGGCAGAAAGTGGCAAAGATTAATAAAAAGTGACCAAAATGGGCAAAATCAGAAAAGACGTTGGAAAAATGGGCAAAAATCATCAAAAAGAGGCAAAATAGAAATTAGTGGCAATGGAAATAGAAATAAAAAAAAATAAAAAATAGAGGTTGACAATTATGTTTGACAATTAAAGCCTACTGTATAAGTGT
This sequence comes from Cheilinus undulatus, assembly GCF_018320785.1. Lineage (NCBI taxonomy): Eukaryota > Metazoa > Chordata > Actinopteri > Labriformes > Labridae > Cheilinus > Cheilinus undulatus. The sequence continues at coordinate 45,094,696 of NC_054879.1, forward strand.
GTCAAACAAACTGATTGATGTTACTTGCAGTGGATAATTTCTGAGGTAAAGTTTTTTCCCTTTTTATGGTTTTCTGGAGGAACAATATTTCAAATTAAGACATAAAAGAGCCACAAATCATCACAAAGAGCCACATGTGGCTCTAGAGCCACACACTGAGCATCACTGACTCAGAGTTAGAGTAAACATGGCACGCAGAGAGAATTTAAAATCATCCTGCTCATGTAAAGTAAAAACTGTGATCTCTTATTGTTTTACCTTTATTTCCACTGCTAGAAGCTGCTCTAAAGAATCCACGTCATCTGTTGGTGGTTAAGCGTCTTGCTTCTGGGCACTTCAGCTGTGGTATTTAAAGGAGAGATGCATGCTGCTCTTCAACTTTCCGGCCAGATTTCACTAACCTGGCTGTGGATCAAATCAGCTTCCTTTCAGTCGGGAGCTCCTTTTTGTAACCTTTCTGTCACAGCGGCAGCACATCAATCTGATCCCGTCTAAAGCTTTATTGAACGGCCACTGCATTCAGTGTAACACTGCTGCTATCACGGTTTACGCTGCTGCCAATGGCCAAGGTAACTGTTGTTGTCGTTTGTCTGACCTCATCACCTTCACCAATAACAACACACTGTAGGGGCCGGACACCGGTGGAAGTAAGAGACTCTTGGACAGTTTGCTGTACTCCTGAGAGACCTTCTATGCAGCATGGTTTGGACTTCTAACACAGCAACAGACTTCAGTACTTAATTTTGCTATGGTGTCATCGACTATTCAGTGCTAATCTGAGCTCAAGGCCAAATAACTCCAGGGCCATATTTCTCTTTCAGTTCATAGAGAAAAAGAATCTCTACTAAAGCCATAATAAAAGAAAGCATGTACTTATAAAAAACTGACACACCATGCTTAAAGAATAGGATTTATAGAGTGTTATACATCAAAAAAACCCTATCAGAGTATGGCATTGATATTCCAGGGCTTTGACCTTCTGTTCAACTTCATAACAGTTCTCAATCTAAGACACATGAACACAACACATGAAGTCACCTCCAAGTGAAGTTTTTTTATATCTCAACTTAATTTAAAAGCTGCATCTCACAACCCACAAAGGACTCTGAAATCTCAAAAAAAAAAAAAAAAAAAAAAAAAGAGCTGGTCGTTTACTTATTTAAAATGCTATCAGCAGTGTAGCACCGACTGCAAGTCGTCAACCTGTAGCCTGAGATAATCCAACCATGGTGCGATGAATCCAAGCAGACCTGCTGGCTGCAGAGGCACAGACTGGGTCTGCTCTGGTTTTATATCAACCCTCAGTGGCCATTTAACATGCAGCCTAGCAGGATGGTTAAACACATCCAAGCTTACACAATAAATATCCCTGCATCTATTCAGCTGTCTTTCTCACTAAGATATATTTTTACAGTTTATTGGAGTGTTTTTGTTAATTAAAGTCCCTGGTAAGTGATAAAAAATCTGTACTTTAGGTTTTTTTGTATGATAGGCCACTGTGTTATGAACCACCACGCCAAATTTCAGTCATGAAAAATATGTCTAAGTTTGAAAATTTAAGCCTCAAAACCATGAAAAATAAGGGTAGGAAATCCGCTCTTGGGTGGTGTGGGTGTGTCGCCTAATGAGCGAAGCTACGCCCACTCATGAGAAATACGATCCTCTCAGATAAAAAAAAAAAAAAAAAAGCTCCAACCTGACAGGAGAAATCATCTGTCTGCCATGCTGCTCTGTTAAAACTCTCTTTTTAAAGCCAGTAGAGAAGCGATCACATTTAACCCTCTTTAACGTCTTTGCTGTTAAGTTGCTGCTGAAAATACCCCATTTCCTGATGCTGCTCTTCAAAATAAAAGTCTTCAATGATGATTAGCATTAGCACTAAACTTTAGCATTGCGACACTGACAGAAATGAGAGATTGAAGTGTTGCTGCTTGGAGAGAGACAGTCACAGTGTGCTTTAAATCAGATCAGTGGTTCTCAGCTGATTGAGTCACAGGACCCACCATCAACTCCTCAAGGAGAATTGCGACCCAAATATTGGAGATCTTTTTGGTCAATGAGTTTTTGATGAAAACAGTAGAGCTTGAGCCAAAGACAGTACAAAGGGTGTAACAAAACAATGAAACAGGACTAAACATGTATGTTTTAGAGAGTGTAATAGACAATTTGGCAACATTGTTATCCACCAGGCACACATCCATGACCCACTGAATAGGGCTTCGTGACCCACTTTTGGGTCCCGACCCACCTGTTGAGAACTACTCCTTTAAATCATCCAGGACTAAAGACAAGGGAAATATAGATTAAAAACACCGTCAGTAGTAAAGATGAGTGAAAAATAGACAAGCACCCCTGCACCTATGGTCATGAACTCTGGGAAATGACTGAAAGAACAAGATCACGGGTTCAAGTGATCAAAATGAGATTCCTCAGAAGAGTGGCTGGGCTGAGCCTTAGAGATGGGGGGAGGAGCTAGGAGTAGAGACGCTACTCCTTTACAGTGAAAGTTGAGGCATTTGATCAGGATGCCTCCTGGTCGCCTCCCTGTGGAGGTCTTCCGGGCACGTCCAACTGGAAGGATACCCCGGGGTAGACCCAGATTATATATCTCATCTGGCCTGGGAAGGCCTTGAAATCCCCCAAGATGAGTTGGAAAATGTTGCTGGGGAGAGAGATGTCTGTGTTGACTTGCTTACCCTGATGCCACCGCGACCCGACCCAGGAAAAGCAGAAGAAAATGGATGGATGGATGGATGGATGGATGGATGGATGGATAGATGGATAGAAGGACCCCAGAAACTAGCCTGCCCTGTGGCCTTATGGTGAACTCTGGTCAGAGTGCAGCTACCTGGCTAAGTGCCAGATCAGAGATTAAATTTACTGTTTTCTGGTACAAATCTATCTGTAATGATATTTTCAATGATCCATAGACCACTGTGGATGATAGAAATTTACCCCACAATGAACAAAAAAACAGCATTTAACTGACTGTTAACTTTCAATAAGGGCAGTGACATCAGCTAACAACAGACTGGACTGAGATGAACTGCTCTGAGATTTTATACCGTAGTACTGTTAAAGGGGTTAATTCTCCTTAGAAGCTGATGACCTCCTGGCTTGCTATATTTTCCCCGCGCAAATTAAACTTAGACAGGAAAGATGTGAACAGCTTTCTATTGGTCTAAATCCAAAATTCAGCAAACATGACACCCTTCATAGAGGTGGGAGAATAATCACTGCAACTTTAGTGCTGAGGTGGAAAGGAAGAAGAGCTGGGCAAGACGAAGAAGACTGTAAATAAACATATTGTTTTTACTGTACTGCATTGTGCTTTTTTCTATCCAAACATTATGATGAATGACATCTGTTGCCAGGGGCAGTGACTCACTGGTAGCTATTTCTTAAAACACTTGTCATTTTCAGTCATGTGGAGTCTCTCTATAACACTTCACAAAGGCAGGAATGTTGTCAGTGCTCAAGACATTTCCTCTGTCTTATAGTTCCATCTCACAGCGCCAACTTCATCATTGTTTCATGCTGTGGCATTTGGTTTGTTTACATTTGTGACTGCTGCACGTGCGGAGTGCTCTGCTCTTATTGGTCCATGTAAGTCAGAAAATATCATCAAAGGCAGACAAAAATGCCAAACCTTCCATTGAGAGGTGTCTCAGGTGTGATTGTTGTTCACTTTGACGCACTACACGAGATGAAACGACAGATTTTCAAGGGCTATCTGGTTCTGAATCCCTACAACTGCCAGGTCAGCCAATAATCATGTTTGAATCATGTAGTCAGACTTAAGCTTTACAGACATCTTTCATCTCGCATGAAAAATGCAACAAGTGCAGGAGCCAGGACTCAAGAGGTACGGCTCTGTGGTTACTCAATGTGTATCCCTCTTCACCCATGCACTGCACTGCTGAACCTGTCTGGACATTACCTGGAGGAGCTGCATGTTAGAATACAAATTCCTGAATCAGATGAATATCAGACAGAAATACCAGCCCTCAGTAGAAACTCGGTGTAATGTGTGATAGCTTACGTGAGTGAGTGAATGGTCACATTAATGTAGTCATGTCGCTGCTTCTCCCTATTTTCTGCTTGTTTCTGTATTGCTCTCCACTCTTTCACTGATACTGCAGTTCTAGTTTTGTTGCCTTGAAATCCATCATTAATTGGACTCTCTTCCACTCACAAACCTCTGTTACTATCCACAGCACACTGAAAATGGATTTGACGGAATTTTCTATTACCCTGTCTGTCTCTACCAGTTTGTGTGTATGTGATTGATGGTAGCAACTTCAACAGCTGGAGGTGGACCAAATGCAGCTGCCACAACACTCTAACGACAAGAAGACATTTGGTTAGTGTTGTCATGGGCAATAATAGGCACTATGTGTCACTGAAGCAGTACAGCACTTTTAACAAATGAGAAAAAAACCCCCAAAGCAGTACATTTTTAGTCAAATGTTTAGTGACTAGATGACAGATTGGTCTATAAACTGCCAGAAATGTGTTATTATGAGTGAAATAACTTAAAGGGGACATATTTTACCCTTTCAAGACAAGGTTATATTGGTCTCAGAGGTCCCTGAAACATGCTTTTGAAGTTTGTTGCTGAAAAAACACTCGAGTATTGGATTTTTGCATGTCTAAAAACTCCTCTGTTTCAGCCCTGCACAGAATGAGCTGTTTCTGTGTCTGACTCCACCCCTGACTCCGCCCCTCTCAGGAAATGGATGTGGCTTGATGGATGGGGCTCTCCTGATCTTCCTCTCAGCTGGCAGTTGAATGAAAGATCAGGAGAGGAGGGTGGAAACGGGGAGGGCCAACCGAACCTGGGGGCGGGGCTTACTCCCCACATGACATCATGAGGGGAAAATCTTAGAACGGCTCGTTTCAGCACATATTTTCTGAAAGGTGGAGAAAGATAGGGGAGGAATGGATTTTTCTGATTCTTGAGGGGATTGTGGACAGGCCAGGGACACATATTAGGGATGCACGATGTTGGATTTTGCCGATATTTACAGATTCATTTTAGCCGATACTGATAATTAAATATAGTCCTTTTGGACACACTTTAAGGTCTGAGGATGACCAAGAAAACAAACTTTCGTTCCTAAAAATCACTAAAAAGTTTAAAGAATAAGGATAAAAAAAGAAATAGACCTATACTGACACAGGTCTGTCAGCTCAGCCTAAAATTCCACCAATTTATTAGTGTTTATGGCCAAAATTTACAGTCAATATGTGCTGAAATACACAGACAAAATATCAGATGTAAATATCGGCAGAGATTTTGATATCTGGCAGTCCCGATATTTGCCTTTTTAAGCCACTATCTGCAGATACCAATGTCAGACCAATAATATCGTGCATTCCTAGCACATATTTTTATCAGAAAAGTCTGAAAAAGTGTATTTTGCATAAAATGTGACCTTTAAAATGCCTGGATTACAAGGGTTGAGCAGAAACATGTCCCTCTCTCCCCATTATTTCCTGTTTTCTTTGGTTTTAGGTAAGACAAAATGGTACACTTTATTTGATATATGAAAGCAATCAGTGCAGAATTGAATGCTATAGGAAGAAGCTTTCCATCTGGGATGCAGACTGTCTTGACTTGATGTTTATGATGGTAAGGTTTTTGCTTCTATGATCCACCGCTTTAAATAGTAAAACATAAAAAGGCATCTGGCTGCATCAAGAGCTCTTAGCAGCATTACTCTCAAGGAGTTCTCCAACAACTTTTCTCTTGATTAACACACTTCATTAAGCGATAGCTGTACCTCTTTTTCAAAACTTTAGGCCACAGAGCAAAATCTAATGAACCAGTTTAAGATTTCATTATGCAACACAGATAACTTTTGATTCCTGAGGAAGTAGTAGTGAAACAGCATCTTTGCCCCAGTGCCCATTCTCATAACATCTATTTATCTGCATGCAACAGCTGCAGAGAAAAATTAACTTGTAGTGCAGACAGTATGTTGGTGGAACCACTTTTCATTATCCCTGGAGCCAAATACAAAACAAAACGGCTATCTGCAGCCTGAGGAAGTTTATGAGCAGGTGTGAAGTAGCAGCCGTGTGCTGCAGTGACACTGTAAAAGAATGAAGACGGAAGGAGGAGGAGCAGAAGAAGCACGGAGGCTGAGGAGGGGAGCGGCATGAACAGACCAGCTCCACAGAGCTGTCTGTGCTCTCTCAGTGCTGAGAAACAATCCAGCCGGTGCTCATTAGCAGCTGGAGTTTCATTACCACAACAGTGGAGCCTGTTTAATGAACCCTCGATGAGAACATGCATCCTGCTCCCCCCCTTTAAATTTAGAGGTACGAGGTGACATGCCCCCCTGAAGCACTCTGAGTGCTCTTATTGCACATTCCAATGTGGGAACCACAATTGTCCTCACTATGAGCACAGAGGGAGGGTCCAGTGTAGCATACTAGGTGAGCCTGGTGATAATGTTTTATCTCTAAGTAAAATGAGATCCAGCAAGGTCACAGTAACCATAGTCTTGATGGACATCTTGGCTTGACAACACTCTGCTGTTTTAATAGCTGTTAGACCTGGTGACAGAACAAGCACTTCACTTAAATCAGAGCTAAATCTGCTTGAGAACAGATTGATAAGACTTTCAATAAATAATGAAAAATAAAAACTGCTGAGAAAATACAGAGAGTGGAAATATCCCATTAAAAAGAGACAAGATTACAAATCTAAGAAACAAGTCTCTTTGTCTCTGCTGCAACAAAATCACCTTCACCTGGCCTGTCTAATCGGGCAATTTCAGCCTATTAAAAATGATGGTTAATTGGCCAAAAGTTTGCCGGCATGATGCCCGTGTTCTATTATCTATCCAGTAGAGGGCGCTCTAACTCCTCTCATGTCACATGCATCATGTCTACCTCCTTACAGAAGAGTAAACTAGAGCTCAGAGCAGCATGGCTGAGCATCACATTTGTTGAAGATGCCTCGATGTCTAGTTTACAACTAATTTGTGAAATAAACATCAACCCCATAAGTTTCCTGTTTCAATTTAGCCTGCTTTTCCACGATTCATGACATGCCTTGTTGTGTCAGTCATGCTTATCTGTTTATTTTAGCGAGCTAAAGTTAGGATACCCTAGCTTAGCATTAGCTAGCTCAGCCAGAGTTTGATTCATAACGGCTACGCGGTTCACAAACACAGAAGAGAGAAAATGCAAATTTACATTTAGAGGATACCAGAGAGTCGCATATCATCTCACCAGTGACTTTTATGACGGTGTTTATCCACCTATCTATTATTTAGAGATAATAATAGTCATCATTTGTAAATACACTCACTGATCCCTTCATTAGACACATCTGTGCAATGTAATGCACACCAATAACAACATCTCAACAAAGAATTCTTCTGCCTTCAATCTATGGCTTTGTAACACAAGATTGAACTATATTGTATGCATTTGTGCATACAGCGGTGTTTATTTTAAGGTATATTTTTGGGCGTTTTATGCCTTTGTTTAGAAGAGGACATTTGATTGGGTCAGGAACAGGGAATAGAGAGTGAGGAGAGATGTGGGAAAGGAGCCACGGGCCGGACTTGATCATCCTGCATCTATGGGGCATGACATGCTAGGGCATCCGCGCTCTGACAAATTCCATTTTTAAAAGATTTATTTTGGGGCTTTTTGCCTTTATTGGAGAAAGAGGCGTGGATAGAGTTAGAAACAGGGATGAGAGAAAGGGGAGTTAAATGTAGTGACAGCGCCACAGACTGGACTTGAACCTGTCCAAGCTTTTATTCTCTTGCCTAAATCTGGTACCAAGTCATGGTGGTGTGTTCTCTGCACTCTGCTAAACCTGGGGTCCCTGCTTTCTACAGCTGAGAAACAGAGATAAAGCTGCATCGTTTTTGACAGATTTACCACCAGTACAGAAATATCATGGATTTTGAAACTTACTTTTTGTCAGTTTTATTCATCACAGATCTAATTCTGTTAGTCTTAGTCTAGTTTTTGTCATGAGAAAAAGGTTGTACACAAACATTTTTAGTCATAGTTTTAGTCGATGAAATTAAAACTGTGTCTGCGACCCAACATATTGAATTTTCACTAAGGAGTTGTTTTTAAGATTTATTTGTGGGCTTTATGTGTCTTTATTGATAGAGGAGGACAGTGGATAGAGTTGGAAATAGGGACAAGAGAGAGGGGAGAGACTTGCAGCAAAGGGCCTCAGGCCGGACTCAACCCGGGCCGTCCACATACATAGGGCGCCTTAAACCACTAGGCTATCTGTGCCCCAACGGAGTTGATGCAAGTTTTTCTGTTTCTTCAAAAAATATCACAACAAGGACACAAACATGTTCTTGGCTTTTCTGTGCAGTTTAAGGTTAATGTGATCTGAAGAACTTAACAGGAAAAAAATGGTTTTAAAATTGTAAGAACATGCCTCTGTGGATGTTTGAACTTGTATCATATTAATTGTCCTAAAGGGAAGGTAAAGTACCAAAATCTGGCACAGATATGGTACTGGTACCAACATATCTGATACCTACAAGCCCAAATTACAGCACAGATATCGATTCTCTACTTCAATACTCCACTGAAATTTGTGTGATTTATGTGTTAGGTTATACTGGTTGTCTCTTCTTATCCCGTATCTGATTAGGACATGATTTTCAAATCCAGAATCACATAAAATTAACTCCTGCTCAGCGACACTAATGCTGGTCCTTTCATTGAGCTTTGTTATACCATCATTTTTGTAAACTTTTAACTACTGCCACTCAGCGTGTCTGCAGAATAAGCAGTGAAATAGAATGCCCAAATGGTATCATGGTCGCTAAAAGGTGTTAATAAATGGGTTGTAAAGATATGACAGTAAATGTTGGTCTAATTACTTAGGTAGAGCAGAGGAGTGAAAGCCATACTGCACTGCACTTTCAGCATTGACAAGATAATCAGTACATGATGAAACAGGTGGTTAGAGCTTGGCCCCTTGCCCGGGAGTTGTAACATGGGGGTGTGTGAGGGAGAAACATAATTGCGGGAGAGGACGGGACCTGAGGTTCAGTTTTGAATGACAGAGACAGAGGTCTGTGACCACAGCTGAAACAATTTTGACAGGCGGACTGTTGGCCGCCTGTTGCAAAGGCACTCGTGCACGCAAACACGCACATACGTTAGAAAAACAGAAATGTACTTGTGGACACATGGAGTACAGTTTGCATGGACACACATGCACAAGAAACTCTATCCTTCCTCAAAGATGGAGCAGTGTGAGACGAGTCCACAGCAGGTCAAACGCGTGTTTCCTTTCTTAGCCTACAGCCTATCCTGCTCATCCACAGCAGTGATCAGTGGAGGCCGGCAAAGGAAAACAAGCAAATGCAAACAAACTCCACATGCAGGCTTTAATCATATCTGAGGGTAACCAAAAAGAAACACAGAAAATGATATTGCCTTTAAATCTAAAAACACAGGGCAAGAACACACTGCTTAAAATACAACAAACAGCCTCACTTGGACTCAGCATGTGACTGATGTGATGCATTCAAAAAAGGCATCCTTCAGCACAACACCCAACAAAAAGCCTCTTTACAGCTCACTTTATTCAGAGCCTAAATGTCACACGGCTCTCATGCTGCAAAATTTTCCATCTGTGATTCTTCTATCGCTGTATCGACATTCCTCGCTGACACTGACCTTGTTACAAAAGCTGCAATGTCGAACAACCATCTCCTCCTGTCTTGGCAGTTCACAGAAGAAGTTTACCTTCTTTGAAGAAGGAGATAACACAGCCTGGAAGATGCTCTCTGTATTGACAAAACAGCCTTGGATATATCCTTGTTTCAGCTGTATGTAGCACAGATTAATACAAATGAATCCAGGTGTTCTAGCAGGCTTACCAAAGACTCACACACTTGCTCTACGAGAGTGGTAAGGCTGCAAATAGAATCCTTATTCTACATGTGTTAATTTGTTCACATGGGAGATAAAAACGGAGCATGGTATGTGTGTCTACGCTCTCAGCTGGGGCCTCATCCTTCTACAGCTGGGCTATCACAATTAGCCGTCATTAGTGTAGAATTTATACAGCACCTAATGGTACATAATGAGTTGAGTGAGTTTGCTCGTTCCTGAAATTTCTCAGCAGTAAACTCGTTCTTACCTGTTATGTCTGGCTGTGAGAGGAGAGAAAGTTACTCAGCTTATTCTAAAGCTTTGAGCTGAAGTACATGGCCGCAGTAGTGCAAGTAAATCCTTGGATTTTTTCAGTTTTGTGAGAGAAATGTCAATATTTGAGAACATTTAGAAGTTACTGCTAAAAAATAAACTCAAAGTTTGAAAATGCCTGCAGCTGCTCAAGAAGAGGGGGACTTTTGGTGCTGTTTGAAAAGTTAAGAGTGATAAAGGAGGCAGTGCAGAAGTGGAAAAGCATTGTTGTTTCTTGAGAGTCCAGTAGAGGCTGGCTGCAAAAGCTAATTACATTTACAGCGGCTGATAATTTTAAACAAAAGATGAAGGCAACGGATGATAGTTCAGAGGCAAAGTCCGTATGTATGGCAAAAGCATGTAAGGGTTTAAGTATGATGATGGGAAAAGTCTTGTTCCTCCTCTGTCCATATATACCGCGTCATGTTGTCTCAGAGTGAACTAATCATGTGGCATCATACGTTACATCCAGCGACGTGTAAATACGGAAAAAGTGTTTCCATTGCAATTTTGCGATATATTTATGTATCAAATAGGGCTGGGCAAATTAGACTGAAGCACAATATGGCTTGCTGCAATTTACAAATATGCAATATTTCTTTAACTTTAAATGTGTCAAAATACTAGTTTAATGCATTCATTTTTATTTGCAGAAGCAGACATTTTGTGCATATTATGCAGACATTCAAGTTTCACTTTTTTAGAACGGTTTACAAAAATCCTCCTTTTTGGGTTTTACGCTTGTTTTTCTTAATCAAAACAAGAATGACATAAAAATGATAATGCCCTTCAATAAAGCAGTTGATATCAAATTTGCAGTTGGAGCTCCTACAGCCAGTCACAGCCCTCTCAACACAGCTGCATTTTTAACTAGAAAAGCACTCGGAGAGAATCTAATCAGTTCTTCCTTATGCCATTCCTGACATTTCCTGAAAATTCGTCCATAACTTTTTGAGTTATATCGCTAACAAACAAACAAACTAACTAACAAACCCTGCCGATCACATAACCTCCTTGGTGGAGGTAAATATGACGTACTTCTCACTAATCTCTGCTGATGCACCACACTGCTGCTGGGAAAGCTTAACCTCCTCCACCCCAGCCTCCTCCTTTATAGCTTAAATCTTGTTGCACCCTCGTATTTATCAAAACATCTGAAAAACCTTCTCATGAGAGCGTAAAAACTTTTTAGTGTTATTTGAGAGAATTTTTAGAAATTCAGGTGCTTCCATTACCTGTTTTTTTAAAGCGCTACTTAGATTTTGCACATTTCTAAGGGTAATGGAAGTGCAGCTATTTTCACATCCCTATAAATCAGTCGTTTTCCCTGGGTTAGACATATCCTAACTTGGCTCTTTGCAGGTTTCTAGATGTGTCAACAATGAAGTAAAGATAGCATTTCCAAAATGGGGATCACGACTGTTCAACTTCAAACAACTTTAAACAATGAGTGATGTCACTGAGACTATGTCCATGCTTTATATATGGTGACACCAGTGTTAATTTGGAAGCTATTTTTAATTTTAGTCTTCGTTTTAGTCTTTAATGAAATGCATGTTAGTTTTATTCACATATTAGTCATTTCTACCCTTTTAGTTTTTGTCTAGTTGTAATCAATGAAAACTCAAAACACTTTAGTCTAGTGTTAGTCCATAAAAAGTCCTCAAATTTAAGTCTTTACTTTTAGTCATAGCTTTTATTTTCTTGCCAACATCTGGTATCAAATCATGGTGGTGTGTTCTTTGCACTCTGCCAAACCTAGGGTCTCTGCTTTCTGGTTCTCTAGCTGAGAGGCAGAATAGCTACAGATGCATTTTGACAGATTTACCCACAGTGGAGAAATATCATGGATTTTGAATGTCTGACGAAAACTAAATAACATTTCAATCTAGTTTTAGTCATCTTAATCAAAATTTAAACTTAGTTTTTGTCAGTTTTAGTCATCACAGATCTATTTTGTTAGTCTTAGTCTAGTTTTTGTCATGGAAAAAAGGCTGTCGACAAACATTTTTAGTCAGAGTTTTAGTCGATGAAATGAACACTGGGTGACACCGTAAGAAATGCAAACTAAATCAAAATCCTGGCACATTTTTCTAAATTGCCTAACAAAGCTAGATAGTCCTGTTATTCTGAGCTTCCTAAAAGACTCTTTGTAGGCTTGATCAGCAGATCAGTCTTACACTTACAAACTAGTGAGGCTGCTTTATCCCCTAAGGAGTAATTTTAGCCTGGAATAAACTTAGAGAAGAGGCTGATGAGTACGAAAGGTTAAAGAAATGACTACAGCAGTTCTTCTGTACACAAAGTTCTTTGTTTAAGTTACACTTAATTCACCTGGAGCATAATTTGGTTTCTCTTTTATATGAGGGAGCAAAGGAGATAGAGAAGGATCATTTCTAAGTCAGTGCAGTAACACAAATGTGTAAATTTGCTTCAAGGTGATCTTTAGAATATTGTCATGAAAATCCAATCTGGTTCCACCTGAAGATTTGTGAATTAAACAGCTCATACACTTGTTTTTCTTCGAGTGCCAACTCACCAGCTGTCATGAGATAACATTTATCTGTTGGCCGCTATCTGCCGGTAGCCCACTCTGAGCCGAGGCGCTGCTCCATGCCAGCTCAATGTCAGACACACCCTCGTGGACTGGTATGAAACAGTCAACAGTGACAGTGCTGTGCCGGGTTACTACTGTCTGAGCCACGTCCAGTCGGAGGGCACTGCTTTCGCTAAAGATAACGCATCCTACAACTCCGCTTGAGCCTATGGAAGGAATCTGAGCCTGCACTGCTCTGTTGGAAACCAAAACAGACCACTTAATGGAACATTACCCCAACACAAACAAACACAACAACGCCCAACACGGGAGAGAATAGTTAGCAGAAAAGCACACCTTCCAAAAACACCAGAATACATATAATGAGTGCAATTACCGAGAAATGTAAGGCTTTGTCGTCATTGTGTTCACATGAAACAAATCCAGAGCACTGGTCAGACTTTGTATCCAACTGACTCCTCTGTAATCCAAACACACACTTTAAAATAAACACAGCACTGTTGTGTGTTTGTATAAGAGGTTACATGGAGGAACACTGCTCAAACGCACTCATTCTAGCATGGCTCTCTCATGCAGCTCATTCTATCCTCAGACCTTTTCCTGAACTTACTTAAACAAAACATACAGGAGTGTTCGCACCATCAGGGGTAAGTTGTGAATTCCTGCAGATAACTTGTACATTTCTTGCTGTTGAGTTAGGTCGAAGTGCCTCCAATTACACCAAAGAAACAAGCAGGAAACTAGCAAATATGAAGCAAAACTCACCATTGTGGGAGGACTCCTTGTTATCTGCCACCTTTCTCAGTGCTGACACGATGGCATCAGAAGGAACGCGAGGACTTTCCACATATTTGGGCTTCCTGGCTGGACCTGCGAGCACGAAGCGAAGATGCAGGGAGAATGAGAGAGGGTGAAAAGGAGTGTGTCAGACAGGGCAGGAGAAAGAGAGCGGGGGGGGGGGGGAGGGATGCAAAAGAGGAGAGAATGGGAGAAACAGAGAGAGAGACAGAGAGAGTTCTTGCTGGATTAACGTGTTCCAGATGGGACTAGAGATGAGAGGCGGTGGTGTCTTAGTTGGACAGGCTTGGCTGCACTCTGTAGCTCACATAAACTCACTGGCACACACAAACACACACACTCTCTCTGCACTGATAGCAGCTCTGGTCTGTCTGACATCCCTGAATGTTGTCTGCATGGCTGGAGACTCCCAGTAAAACACTGCTCACCAGCTAAGAGAATGTAAACTGCAGCAGGAAACCGCAAAAATTAGCCTCTTTGTGAACTTTAAAAATGAGTGTTCAAGCAAACAGGAGACACGTTTTTTTTCTGCATGCAAGATGTCCGCTGGAGGTGAACGGTCACATAAACATATGGTTACATTAAAGTCCGGGCGTCCTTGTGTAAGTTAGATGATGTATCTGGGGCAGCGGTACAGTCCTCTGAGGACTGCCTTTATGCCTTTAGTGAGGAGTTGAGGTTAGCTGGCTGCTCTGTTCCCTCTGCTCACCCTGTGACAGAATTAGAAAATCCCACAGCGACACGCAGAATGCTTGCTCACTGTGCTGAACTTTATCACACACTCAGCCTTTGAGACACAGCTCCTTCTGCAGCAGAGTACAAAAAAGGTTTTGTTTAAAACTGCTTTTTATCTGCCCTGGATAGAGGAAAAAAAAACTTTTTTTATTGAGTGGTAGCATAGGCCTTCTAATCTTTCCCTAGAGTGGCAATATAATTGTTTATATCTGCAGGAGATCCAGCAAAGACACTAGACTAAATACTAAGCCCTGAAACAAACATCTCCCAAGAAACTCAGCAGTGCATGTTTGCTTCTATCCTGCAGTCACTTCTTTTAATAAAGAAATAAATCCAAGTCAGGGAAAAAGCTGCAGGAAATGACATAAAAACAAGAGGGTACTGTATAATCTGGATCCATAAATCCAAAGAGAATGGCAACAGCATGCCTCCTGTTACATGCATCTTCAGCCTTGACCCACTGTAACCCAATCCAGACCCCCTCCTCCTCCTCCAGCCTCCTGTTATCAGATGACTGTGTGTGTAACCCCAGTCATAACATAAAGATTAGATAGAGGAGCAGAGATTTCCTATTACCACATTTGATAACTTGGTCACTCCCACCTAAAGAAAGGAAAAATCCCCTGTATCTGATGGAACAGCTTTTTTTAACATCACAGCTGTAATATCATGGTTACAGATGCAAACACAGGGGGTTATGGGGGGAAGTTAAAGCAGAAGCATGTGAGGAAATTATCTGGGAATGTCACTGCAACAAACCGAAGTCAGCTTGACGCACAGTGCCATCTATGGATATATGACATGAAATGCATAGAGTGCTTTTGATGCATACAGAGAGCTTCTGTCTCCACAAAATCATTGCTTGTTAGCACAATAAAAGCACTCAAAGTAAAACTTAAAGGAGCAGTTGTAGTTAGAAAGAGTTTTCTAAGTTATTATAATGCTGATGAAAGCACAAGCATCTAAGGCAGTGATGCTCAGCGTGTAGCTCTGGAGCCATATGTGGCTCTTCTGTGATGATTTGTGGCTCTTTTATGTCTTAATTTGAAATATTGTTCTTCCAGGAAACCTTTAAAAAGGGAAACATTGACCTCAGAAATTATCCATGACAAGTCACATTAATCAGTTTGTTTCCCACACTTAAACAGCAGGATTTAATTGTCAAACTTAATATTCAACCTTTATTTTTTTGTCTGTCTCCATTGCCCATATTTGCAATTTTTGCCACTTTTAATCATTTTTTGCCACTTTTATCCCATTTTCACCTCTTTTTGCCTCTTAAATCCTGCTTTTTGCAATTTGTAGTTTTCCCCTTTTACCCATTTAAAGCTGCAGTAAGTTTTTTATTTTCAGTATTGTACGCCCACAAAAACAATACAGCCCGTCAGGGTCTTGTTATTGAAGCCATTTAACAGAATAACACACTTCTGCAATGCCTCTTTGCGCTGCACTCTCACTTGAGGAAAACCAGCAAGGGACGATGCTCCAGCCAATGAGGAGGCTAGCACTTGCAGCCAATCACGGCTCAGGTCAGAGGGAGCATTCCTATTTGCCGCTGTAGCAGGTGCGCTTCCGCCTCTCAGCTCAGTAAGAAGTTGGTACAACAGCGGAGTTATCAGCGGTGTTCTGGCCTATGTGGAATTTGTTTGTGCTGAGATGAAGTGTTTTCAGAAGAAAAGCAGAGCAAAATCACTCCACGAGAGCTTTGCCACCATCAACATCAATTCAGCGGAAATGCACATCCGCGAGGAGGTATGTGAGAAGAGGGGCGGAGCTACAGAGCTCAAACATGGAGAAGAAAAGAAGGGAGGGGGAGTAGAGTTGATTCTACACAGCTCTCATCAAATGTTACATACTCGAGCTTTGTCAAACTTAATTGTCACCCTTTATTTTTTGTCTGTTTCCATTGCCCTTATTTGCAATTTTTGTCACATAATTATTTTTTACTGCTTGTAGCCCATTTTGCCTCTTCTTTTTGCCACTTTCTGCCAATTTGTGCCACTTCTATCCCATTTTTTGCAATTTGTATTTTCCCCCTTTTCCCCATTTAAAGGGATACTTCAACATTTTTGCAAATTCGCTCATTGCCATAATTCCTATAGTCTTAGTAACGCTCCTATAGGTTCATTTCCTTTAGTTGTCGGTGCAAGCTGTTTTTAGATCTGGGGGGCTGATATGTCAGCTGCTCAGCTAATGCTATGGAGACCCACGGTATTTCCAGCTTTCTCTCATCAAACTCATCAAATACACAATCCAACAACTCCAAAACACTGTCATGGACAAGCTGTGACCTGCACATTCACCACGCTATGAAATAATCATGGAATATTACTCGATGAAGTTGCTTTAGAGCGAAATGCAAAGCCGTAACTATACTCCAGACATGGCTGCTAGGCGCAGTGATTTCAAAAGCGCATGTTTAGTGCAGGTACTTCCATCAACAAAACTTGAGAAGAAGCCGTTTCTGCTACGTCCAGCCAATGATACTCCAGGTGAAACCAAGTAACTACGACACTGCTTGAGGTGCGCACTGTGTCGCTCCGCCCAGTGGTTTACTCATGAAAGTAGTTTCGAGTATTTGCTTTATGTGTTGTTATGTTACATAATTATCTGTTATTTTATGGCAATTGGCGAATTTGCCAAAATGTTGAAGTATCCCTTTAAGCTGCCTCTTGCCATTAAATGTGACTTTTTCCCATTTTCCCAACTTTTTGCTCATTTTAAACACTTTTCGCTCATTTTTTTTGCCACCTTATTTGCCGCTTTATGACCATTTTCGCCACCTGTAACACATTTTCTTTCACTTCTCACTGATTTCTGCCACTTTTCTCTCCATTTTTGTGACTTTTTACCCAGTTTTTGTCATTTTATGCCTATTTTACCCAGGGGTGGGGAAAAAATTGATACAGATTAGTATTGCGACATTTTGTCTGGTGATAAAATGTTTCGCAATACTCGTCGTGACCCAAGTATTGTGATAATATCATATCGTGGGGCTACTAGTGATTCCCACCCTAATTCTACCCTGGTCACCCATTGTTAGCCACATTTTTTGCTGTGTTTTGACCTTTTTTACCAGCTTTAACCTATTTTTATTGCCACTTTGATTGTGGCTCTTGCAAAGGTATTTTTCAACAATTAGGCTCTTTGGTTGAGCAGGGCTGAGTAACACTGATATAAGGAATGGATTTCCAAATCATGTGAAATTGAACAAAGCGTCTGATTTGTGAGCACAGATAAAATCTACACTATAACAGGGTAGATCCAGTGAAGCCAGCAACAATAGCTGCATCTGTGGATGGTCAGGCAGAACCTATCAGCCAGGAGTCACACGGCACCAATTAAAGTAGAACTCCAGAGACAGAGAGGGCTCTGTGTGAGACACACTTAGTTCAGGTAAATATCTTGGCCTGACAGTGCACCACAAAATATGTTCCATTGAGTGTATTCATTTAAAAAACAACAGGGGGCATGGTTCGAGTAATTTCAACCATATGTTAAAGTTCAGACTACTGCCAGAAGAAACACAGGATCCACACACCGAACATGAGGCTAGCTTTTTAAGAGTAATTTAAGGCCACATCTGATAATACAGAAAAGGGTCCTTCTGCAAGACTCTGATGTCAGACGGAGCACGCAGGGGTTTCCTCGCCATTCAAAATCTCATCTCCAGATTTAACGGGGTGTCATTACCGCCCTGGCCTTCAAGACGGGAGCGCTGACGAACCGGCAATTGCAGTTTATAAGAGGCATGAAAAGGTCGCAGAGATGAAAGTGTCAGACATGTGACCCTTAAAGGACAGTCTAACAGAGAGAGAGAACGAGAGAAGGGAATGAAATGTGCTCTCACTTTCATCAAGCCGTAAAGGCAAAATCCAGAATGTAAATGTATTCAAAAGCATGATAATTTATGAACAACGAGCGAGGCGGTTAAATATATGTGCAAAAATTATCACTGTGTTTGATGTGAGGATTTCTTTTCACAGAGAAATATCACCATTGTATCAGCACGTCTCCAGACTGTCTTACTACCATGATGGACCAATTAGAATGCATTAACTCCTAGTAATGTGGACATACCCCATGCAGAGAGGACAAGGAGAAATACCTCAATCTAATGTCCTCCAAAAAGCAGTACAGCAAAGAAAACTGATAAGACTGACTCACAAGGATGTTTGACAAGATTAAGAATATTTCTCTTGGAACATGTTGAATTCATTTTTAGTATGCTGTACTTAACTTTAATCCTAGATTTTTGTTTTATTTAAGTTGATATTTGTAGTTATAATGAGATAAATAATGTAGTTTTAATACCGTGCCTTTAAAAATATTCAACGCCTTGGATGTTTTACCTTTTTATTGATTTTATACATTAGTCATGATAAATATAATTTGGCTTTTTTGACAAAAAAGTTACAAAAACACCTCGTTAATGTCAAAGTGAAAACAGATTTCTACAATGTAATGTCAGTTAAATAAAAAATATGCAATGCAAAATAAGTGACGGCATAAATATCCACCCCCTTTCAAGTCAGTATTTATGCACCTTTGGCTGCAATCACAGCACAGACTCTGTGTGGATAGAACAGCCCTTTCCATGTCCAGCCACAGTTCTCTACTGGATTGAGGTCTTGGCTTTGACTCAGCCACTCTAGAACATTCACCTTGTTGTCTTTAAACCATTTCTGTGCAGCTTTCTCTGTATGTGTCAGGTCATTGTCTTGCAGGAAAATACATTGTCTCCCAAGCTGTTTTTTTTTCTTGCAGACTGCATATGGTTATATATTCATATTTTGCCACATTCATTTTACCCTGTACCTTTACAAGCCTTCCAGAACCAGTTGCTGAGAAGCATCCACACAGCATGATGCTGCCACCACCGTTACAGTGGGGATGGTGTGTTTGTGGTGATGTGCAGTGTTTGGCGTCTTATCTGATGGCCAAAAAGCTCCATTTTGGTCTCATCAGATGACAGAACTTTCTCCCACTTGACCATGGAGTCTCCCACATACCTTTTGACAAACTTTAGCTGAGAGTTAATGAGTTTTCTTCAACAGTGTCTTTCTCTTTGCCACTCTCCCATAAAGCTTTGACTGGTGAAGAACCCATACAACAGTTGTTGTCTGCAGAGTCTCTCCCATCTCAGCTGCTAGAACTCCTTCAGAGTAGTCATAGGTGTCTTGGTGTCCTCTCTCACTAGTCTCCTTCTTGCACGCCCACTCAGCTTATGAGGATGGTTGGATCTAGGCAGATTTACACATGTGCCATATTCCTTCATTTCTTCATGATGGATTTAACTGAACTCCTGGGGATGTTCAGAGCCTTGGGATTATTTTGTATCCATCCCCTGACTTGTACTAAAAAAACCTTTTCTCTGACTTTCTTGGAGTGTTCTTTTGTCTTCATGGTGCAATGGTAGCCAGGAATACTGACAAACCAGTGACTGGGCCTTTTTGTAATTTTTTGGTCAAAGAGGCCGAATTATATTGACCATGATAAAACATTCGAGGGGTAGAATATTCTATAGGCACTCTAACCACCCTAAACTTAAAAACATCACAGTATAGCCTCATGTTGCCTAACTAGCTTTTACCCTGCCTGTGTCAACACAGATTTTAACATTGGATTATAATTTTTGTCTAGTGAAACTTGAAGCAGTGTTTTCCACTGTTTAATAAGAAGTGAATGAGGAGGATGACTGTCCTACAGCAGCAGGCATTATAAGGCCAGATGTCTGAAAGCCGTTTGAAGCAGTAGCTAGAGTTGACAAAATTGTTTTCTTGAACCCAAAGACGGTTGAAAGGTGCCACATTTTGGCTGAATCTTATATAGTAGGGCTGAACGATGTGCAAAATTGCGATTTTTTTTCCCCCAAATATTGTGATTTAATATGTGATTATTATTAGGTTCCTCAACCTGTGCATTTTTCAACAAATTCAAGCAATAAATCTTTCTATATTATAACCTACAATCAGTCAGGAGCACTCATTATACATTTAACCATTTTATTGCAAAATGGATGTACAGTTTTACTTGGTGGAGAAGCTCTACTCTTAAGAAGCTCCCTGGGTTAGTCAAGCAGCATGCTTTGACTTTTCAGGGAGAGCATAGCTAGAAACCCCCATATGAATAGAAACATGAATGACATGCATTGAAAACAAAGAAATTATTTTAAAGCAATTAATCTACAGTAGCATGAATTTGAATATGTGGATATGTGAAACAAGCTTTAAGCTATAAAGGAGGCGGCTAGGGTGGAGGAGGTGAAGCTGGCTATAAGCTGACTGCAGCCGGGAGTATGAACTAATGCTAGGCTTCATCATATTAGATAGAATGAACTTTTAAATTCTGCTCATATTGCAAATTTGATACCCATTGCTTTTTTGAAAGGGGTTTAAAATTTTTATGCCACTCATTTTGACTAAAACAAAAAAATCATCATCATCATCAACATAAACTCTCTGCTGCAAAAAAACAAATGTATTAAACTGCTATTTTGATTTTAAAAAATTGCAACTTCTGCCATTTGATCTAGTTTGCGATTCATTGCCCAGCCCTATTATATATGCAAATGCAAAATGATGATTTCATTTAAATGTAACACAACTTAATGCTACGTTATTTGACCCAAAGACTCAACTGCAGTATTTAAAAGCTAATTATTAGTAGGGATGCTGAGCATCCACACTATTGATATTCACCTCAGCCATTTTGTTTATTATTCTTCCTCCACGCCGGCTATCTCTTCCTTTATACTTTGTTGTATCGACACCGTTTAAACTTTAAAAAATTCAGTTTCTTACGTCACTCAACTGCTATGACTTTTCTCATTTCTAACTTTCATAATGTTTTAAAATATAGCTATTTTCATGCTATTTTCAGCTATTTCTATGCTTTTTCAGCCATTGAATGCAATTTTCAGCTATTCAAAGGTTACTTTCAGCTATTTTTAGGCTATTTGCAGCTTTTTTAGGCTACTTTCAGCTATTTTTATCCTTTTTTGAGCTACTGAATGCCATTTTCTGCTACTTTAATGCCATTTTTGTGCTTTTGGCTATTTTCAGCAGTTCTTCCACAATTGAGCTCTCAGCGTCCCCACGCAATTTCAGATGAAATTGCAATTTTGATCTAGTATGCTCTTGATTTTGGGGTTTTGAAAAATTAACATCAGTATACAGCAAGAAGCATGGGATGAGCTGTGATTGGTTAGTTGATGCAGCTGAGAGTGGGGACCCAAATAGATTAAAATGGCTCGTAATGAGTCATCATTTCTGATTATTATGTTTCCCTTTTAAAAATTCCATGTTGGGCACTGGTTGAGCTCAGTGGGTAGAACAGGCACTCACACAGAGAGAAGATAATCCTCAGCGCACTGGTCAAGGGTTCGATTCCTGGTCTTGGTGCTGTTTGAGGCATGTCTTCCCCCCATTCTCTCTCCACATACTTCCTGTCTCTCTACAGCTGTCCTATCTCAATCAAAGCAAAAAAGCCCCAAAATAATCTTTTAAAAAATCCATGCTTTTTTGTTTTGCAGGAGTTTAAAGAGCCACAAGTAGTCACAAAAGAACTGCAGGCAACTAGGGAGCCACTGGCTGAGTAATGCAGCACTATAATAATGCAGAAAACAGCTACTCGCTTTGATCATGTGTGTTTATATGTGTCTAGGAGAAAAATACCCTTTTCTAGATATGGGGAGAAAAGTGCGTAAATTGGAGGAAGAGAAGAAGATAGTTTTGTGGAGGAAAACAGCCTCTGTGGGGTAAGGCATGCGAGATGTGACTGCAGAGGACTCTACTAACAGAAATTCACTGCAAGATTCAGGAATCCATGACCAGCAAGCCATCACTCAGCAGGCTCACTCTCATGCATACACACACAGACCAAAACAGCAGAATACCTATGACCAACAACTTCCAGCCAAAGCCAGAGAAAGAAAGGATTGTTCATAGCTGGGAAGTGATCAAGGAGTTCTCCCAGCATTCTTCACCATGGACTCTGACTTCTTCACATTTCAGCTTTTCAATAAGACAGTGTGTCCTCTTTGTGCAGAAGAGAGAATGAAGGCTGTCTCACAACAGCCCCCTTTATGATCCAAAATGCCCCTTTCCAACTCGGAACTGAAAAATAATATATTCTGGTGAAAAGAATTGAGAGCATCATGTCGAACATATTCATTCTTGACAGAGAAGAAGCCTGCTAGGAGAGGAGGCTGGTTACAACAAACATTTTGTGCTGGTTGTAATCCAGTGTAACACATGGAGGATCTGCATGACTTTATTTAGCTTTAGCATGGGCCAGTAAGGTGTGAGTCACTAGTTTCACCTTCACAGGATTTTATATCAGCTCTGTGGACAACAATACAGTAACTGCAGATATCCCAACATATGCTGTGATATGTTTCTGGATGCAGGGCCTGTGATGAAGAAGACAGAGCAGCAGAGAGAGTTACAATCAGTCGGATCAGTGTGAAACTATGATGAACTCTAACCTGGAGATATTCACAATTCCCTTAAAGAATGTTAGATCGTCTTTGGATCAATAAATCCACAGAGATCAACAGTTTTTTACACTGTTAAGATGTTCAAATGTACAATAAGATGTTTAAACACTTATCAATTAATCAACAAAATGAAGAGTTCAAGCAAAAATAAAGAGGCTATATATGCAGCAACTCACAGTTTATATGTCTTTTGTTTTTGTCCTCCATGTTTTATATAATCAGTGTTTGCAATGTGATTCTCCTGGGTCTGAAAAATACACAAAAGCTGTGCTTTTTTCATGAGTGAGTTGGCACCAATTAACCCGAAGATATCTGATAGATTGCTTGAGCTCCATCTGACTTCTTCAAAATGGTGTGAAACTGTCCAGCAGCAAAGATGTAATACAATATATCAAAATACATTTTTACATCATAATTCATTCTGACTTTTGCTACAGGATTAATGCAGATGCTTTTATCACAGTAATGATGAAATTGTGATCAGTTGTGCTGCCTTATAGTCAAACAGAGCAAGCTAGTTCAGGCAGCAAGGTCGCCCATAAGGGGGGAAAAAGGGAGAGCTTTCTGGGGTCCAGCAAAACTGGAGGGACATGGAAATGAGGAAAAGCATGGTCCATTGTGAAGTTAATATGTGACAACCATGTTTTATTTTTCACCTGAATAATGGACAATGTTATAAAGCAAAAAATAATTTTATTTATTTATTCTATAGTAAAAAATAGCAATTTAAAAAAAAATGTAAATCTCTTTTCTTAATACAGATTTTCTCATTTTCTGGTAATGTTTACAATGTGAATAGGCATATGGACTAGACAATTTGGAAAGTGATGTCAGACTTAATAAATACGCCATGATGTGAAAAAACGTTCAGATGCCAGAGAATAAAGAAGAAGGAAATTAAATAACTTAAAAAGGAAATTAATTACATAATTGTAAAAAGAGAAAATAAAGTGAAAACAGGCAAAATCTGGCAAAAATAAATGGTAGCAAGTGGTTACAGAGTGGCAAAAATGGGATAAAAGTGGCAAATTAGATCAGAAACACAAAGAAAGGGTCAAAAATTGTGAAAAGTCATTAAAAAGTCGCAAAAATGGCAATAAAAAAATGGATTAAGAAATGCAACAAGAGTGAAAAATGGCAAAAAGTAGTTAAAAAGTGGCAACAATGTAAAAAAGTGGCAAAATAGATTGAGAAATGCAAAAAAGGGGTCAAAAATGGCGAGAAGCTGTTAAAATGTGGCAAAAGTGGGTTACAAAATGCAAAAAAGGGTCAAAAATAGGAGAAAATTGTGAAAAGCCATTTAAAAGCAGCAAAAGCAGGCTGAAAGTGTCAAAATGAATTAAGGAATCCAAAAAGGGGTAAAAATGATGAAAAGCATTTGGAAAAAATGGGGGAAAA
Organism: Cheilinus undulatus; assembly: GCF_018320785.1. Classification (NCBI taxonomy): domain Eukaryota; kingdom Metazoa; phylum Chordata; class Actinopteri; order Labriformes; family Labridae; genus Cheilinus; species Cheilinus undulatus. The sequence continues at coordinate 45,118,881 of NC_054879.1, forward strand.
AAAGTGGGAAAATGGATTAAAAAAATGCCAAAAAGCGGAGAGAAATGGCAAACTGTTAAAAAGTGTCAAAAGTGGGTTATGAAAGGCAAAAAAGGATTAAAAAAAGGCAAAAATTGTGAAAAGTCATTTAAGGTTGCATACGGTTGTTTAAAGGTGTAAAAATGTATTAAGAAGTTCAAATGTGGTGAAAAGTGGTTAAAAAGGGCAAAAATGGGATAAAGATGGCAAGAAAAGGATTAAGAAATGCAAAAAAGGGTAGAAAAAATGGAGAGAGGCTGTTAAAATGTAGCAAAATGAATTGAGAAATGCAAAAAAATGGGCAAAAATTGTGAAAGCCATTTAAAAGTGGCGAAGGGGGATAACAGGTGTCAAAAATGGATTAAGAAATCCTAAAATGGTTGGCAAAAATGGGATTAAAATGGCAAAAGTGGGTTATGTAAGGCAAAATGGGTAGAAAAAATAGAGAAAGGCTGTTTAACAGTGGCAAAAATGGGATAAAAGTGACAAACATGGATTGAGAAACATAAAAAGGGGTCAAAAATGGTGAAAAGCAGTTAAAAATGGCAAAAAATTGGATAAAAAGTGTCAAAAAGGGATTGAGAAACACAAAAAGGGGGCAAAAATGGTGAAAAGCAGTAAAAAATAATGCTAAAAAGTGGGTAAAGAAAGGCAAAAAGGGGCAAAAATGGGCAAAAATTATGAAAAATGGCAACACTGGTTTACAGAGGCAAAATAGTGACAAAAATGGGACACCAAACTTTTGAAAAGGGGTTCAATATAGCAAAAATAGGTTAGAAGCACAAACATAAGCTTAAAGGTGCAAAATTTGGTCAAATGCGGACATCACCAGACAAACATCCTCCAAACTGGCCATTCAAGCTAGAAGCTTTCCGGTCTCTTCCTGCGCTCCGCCATTGCCGGCTCTAACCTGAATCAGCACTGTGCTCTTGCTTCCAACCCAGCATTCATGTGCAGATTTCAACAGGGGTTTTAAGATACTATCTCTTCATTCTTCAGCATGAAAAATAAATCTGTGAGGAGTGATGAGGTCGGAGCATGGTGCCAAATACAAACTAGGTTCTGCTGCAGCGATAAACATTTTAACTGTTTCACATGTGAGCTGTCAGACTGAACTAAAGTAAAGTTCTGTCATGAATCAGCTCTTCCTTTGGTTCTTAGGCTTACTGGATCTTACAGCATTAGATATACTTGGTCATGGTTATATCTAAGTGTTTTATTTCTCCTACATTAGAGGTGCAAATTAGCTGAGACAGTATTACAGGCATGGTGCTTTGTGAGCTTATAATACAAATGCTAATTTATGATTCATTCCCTATTCACAGAATGACATATTATCATTTTCCTCCCCTGTGCTGTCAGGAGAGGTCAGTAATCTTTGTGAAACACTACATGTTAAATAGTCACAACTAATCTTGTCCGCGCTGTTTCACAGGCTGATATGAATTATGGATTGCACTTGGCTCCGCACACAGTCGTACATTCCTAAAAGGTAACAGTAATAACTTAAGCAGAGTAAAGAAGATTTTTTTTTCTCCTTTTCCAGAGCAATTTACAATCTAGTCTGATACACTGCTGTAACATAGAGGCTGACAGACTGCAGAAGCAGTTTATTCAGAGCTGGTCTCTTAAGCAGTAGGTGAGCTGGGAATCCTCTGCAGATGAAAAAGGGGGGATTGGATGTGATAAGGAGCCAAAGCTGGGGTGTAGTGAAGTGCAGTGAAGTGGAGAGCTGGATAGAACTTTTCACTGGGCGCTGCTCATCAGAGGAACCTTTCAAAGGGTTCCTACTGCATCACAAGGCCTTTTACAGCTCAGCTCTCAGAAAGGCATCAATATTCCCTCAGGGCTGTCTGGTTACTGTCAATACCCCCAGAGTTAACTTCAGGAGAGCTCACCTCAAAGAGGCTACAACCAGCTTTGAAGAGAGCCTCTCTCCTCTTGACAGAGCTGCACAATAAATTGCACTCATCTGGCAACGTAGAGGAGCATGCACAGTGGACATAAATGGAGGAAAGTCTCATTCATAGAAGGCATGTGTTAAACTATAAGGCATTGTAAATCTGGCTTTGATTTAGAAGGAAATTTTGCAGCATATTTTGCAAGGAAATAAAGTGTTTTGCTTGACATGATAGGAGACAACAGTTAAAAGCAATTATATCGTTTTGAATCCTTTGATCTTGTTAGAAAAAGTGGTTTCAGTTAAAGCAGACACTGTCCTTGAACTTGTTCATGCTGTTAATGACTGCAATAAAACTATCAGGCTTAACAAAAACACATAAATCCACAGAGAAGTTCAGCTAAATTATTGTCTGTGTTGTTTTATGTGGTCTTCTGTGATGATATTAATATCCTCTAAAGATTTAACCTCTGCTCTGGAAAAAAAAAGAAAAAAAACACAGGCATTTCAGTGCTTAACATCAAAATAAGACATGCTGTAATGATTGTGCAGCAGTCATGCTGCGGCTACAAAAGAAACAGAGATAAAGAGGAGATAAAGAAAAGATATGCAAGGTAGGTGTCATGCCATTATGAGAAAAAGTCACAATCTCATTGGCTTACACTCTTGGTTTTTGCTTGTTATTGTTCAAAGACAGTGTCATTTAATCAAAGAGCATTACCAGGTCTGTTTACCTGCATGGACAAAAGAAATTATCTTAAAAACCCTCTAAATTCTTTAAAAAGGGTTTGACTGATTGACAAAGCCATCATCCATTGACGATGGCTCAAAGTCATCAGCCACAGAGCCCTGTAGCTCAATACCCCCACCATCCACACAAAACTCTTGGGCCATTAATGTCAGACCATCGGTTTTCAAAGTGTGAGGTGGGCCTTCCCAGGCGGTGCCACGGGACTTCGGGGAGGTGCAGGACCAGACACCAGAAAAAAAAAGGTGATTTGCTTGCTAACATCTGATGTGCAAGGGGTAAACTGGATGGATTTATAGTTACTAAAGACTACACAGTCGATTATTAAAGCTTAGATTTTCCTCTGTCGGTCCTTGTGATGCTCTACAGCCACAGCTTTTAATTTGCAAGTATGTACAAGCTAATGGCAATATAAGGCAGTGTGCTTCTGGTCACTGAAGTAAACACTGACAGCCTCTGCAAGTACAGGTTTTCAGCACTGACAATGATCAAAAGTGACTATGAGGCAAGGCTGAAGGTGGAAGACGATCTGCAGTTATGTAATCCTGCATCAGCTGCATAGACGCAAAAACATAGTTCATTCTAAATTAGAGCGAATTAGATTTAATTGCAATAAGGCCTGCTGCAATTTTCAAATTGCAGAAGTTGCAATTTTTCTTTAACTTGAAATGTGTCAAAATACCAGTTTAATATATCGATGTTTTGCAGCGGAAGAGATTTTATGCAAATTATGTAAACATTCAAGTGTCCATTTTTTATACTGGTTTACAAAAATTCTTCTTTTCGTGCTTATGAATGTTTTTCTTCAAAAATGCGTGACATAAAAATGGTAACGCCTTTAAACAAAGCAAATGACGTCACATATGCAATACAAGCAAAAATAGTTCGCTAATTCTATCTAAAACTGATGAAGCCTAGCGTTACTTCATGAAAGTTATACCCCAGCTGTGATCAGCTGATATCCAGCCTCACCTCCTCCACCCCAGCTGCCTTCTTTATAGCTTAAAGCTTGTTGCACCCTCATATTCAGATTCATGCTACTATGGAGTAATCGCTTCAGAAATGAATTGATTGTTTTCAGTACAGATGGTCTTATTCAGGGAATTATTTGTTGCTTGAATTCATCAAAAAATACACAAGATTAACCCAAGAATAATTGCATATTAAATCGCAATATTTGGGAAAAAAATTCAATTGGATTGTTTTTGCAAATCGTTCAGCCCTATTTTCAAGCGGACCAGAGTCTGCTTGTTTGGTCCGCACCAGAGTTTGTTTAATGCAGACCAAACAGCTCTGGTGTGAATGCGCCCTAACTCAGTAGATAACTCCACCCATGGTGCAAATGTGTCTCACATCAAAAGCAACAATAATCCACGTGAAACGTGACCAAAAGAAGCACAGCAGGGATCACTGTAAAAGAAGCAACACCCAAACACATATAAAAATACATACAGCCAAGGGCATGATGGGAAACTCCACCCTCACATCGCCCCAGATTTGAGATTGCATTGGATGGAGTTAGTTAAACTGACTCTACAGAGTTGACCTAAGATTGGCGGATCAACATTGTCACATAAAAGTAGGAAAAGTAAAAAAGCACTGCACTCCAAAACTTACTTAAGTAGAAATAAAAGTACTGATTTGAGCAGTGATGGGATATTTTCCATAGTTTGATAGGCCAATCATACCTTTGATAGAGAGATCAAGTCTTAACAGTAAATTCTGCTCTCTAGTGGTGATTTCTAGACCTTCTAGGTTCATTAATAAATAAATCAGCCACTCTACAAACAACAACCAAAGCCTCCATCAAAGAGTCCACTTAACTCATTTGAATACACACAGCAGCCCATCACAGGCCATTATCTCTGTGGCTTCATTGCAGATGTACCAATTAAAATTATACACTGCCCATGATGGCAGTAAATCAATATGAATTGCTGTTTTATGATCCCTTGTAGGCTGGCAGGGAGGCAAAGCATGAAGCCAGCAGTTTTGTCATGTGACTATAGAAAGGTCACACATCTTGGATAATTACTGTGGAAACACAGGGATGACCTCTGTCTCCACTGCCTGTCACCCTGAGAGATTAATCGTAACTGAGGTCTAACAGACTATTAATCATTTCTCATGCTGTTACGGGGCGAAGGGTGTAAGGTTATGAAGAAGAGTGCTCAGCTTTACAAAGACATTCAGTGGCACAACAGATGTTTATATCCCCACTATGAAACAGTAACACTTTACAACCAGAGGAGGTCACTGTGGAGATGCCCAGGAGACTCTGAGAGGTGGAGTACGGGGAATTTCTAACCATCAGGGGGGAAAAACATCTCAAAAACCTCGTTTACTGTGTCATCAACTTTACTCTACCCACTTAAGATTGAGGTTCAGTTTTTCAATACTTGACCTCTGACATGTATTGGCTGAAACATGATGGGTCCACTCAGGAAACATTCCTGCAGTTAATACTCCTCCCTGGGTATTTAGGCTGCCTGTAAACTATTAAGACTCTAAAGCCTAGGTGCTGTTCAACACATGTCAGAGTGCTGTGTTTCATGGTTAAGCTCTGGGCTTAGTTGATCAAAGCTGTGGCACTCAACGCCACCAGGACTTTGCAGCTCAGGCATCCGTCACACTCTTAATTAACTGAATGTTTCTCTGTTGTCCTCTGTGAAGTTTTCATGAAAAGAACAACCGCCAAGTCTGAGCCGTCCAAACTGCGATAGATTATCCAATGTGTCAGGAAATGAAGCCAAACCACAAAATGCTTCAGGAATCTGTGAAACCGCTTCCCCTTAAAGGCATCTGTGAGGGCTGGATGGGGGGGAAACAAACGGACATGTGAAGGAAGTCAATGACGGATGTACTGTAGGCCTACACAAAATAAAAAATAAATGACTTGAGCATGACTTAAGTTATTACCTTTACCAGAAAACACGACTAATTGACTACAGACCAGTGTCAGTATGTAGAAACTAATAAGAACCATCCACATAAATATTTTCAAACTCATTTTTGCAGTAAAAAAAACTTCAGTTTAACAAAGCACATTTATATGAATGATCTTGTTGCAGATTCTAATAATGTATATGTAAGATTCTCAAGAAGTTTACCTTGCATTAGCTTGGGGGGCTAGGAAAGAGGGTTGGGACATTTTCAATGCACAAGTTCCCTAGGTGAAAGGATTTAATAACTGCATTTTAAATCAAAATCAAACTCAGAATTTCTGTAGCCAACTGCAATCATTCACATCCTTTTTATCACATTTTCAAATTCCAGTATTTGGCATCCAAAACTGTTTTTGTATCATTTTGTACTTTTCTACAGCTTAAACCAAGGGTTAATGGACTTCCTGCTTGCATACAGACCTACTTTAATAGGTAAGGGCTAGAAGAAGAAAGTAGGGCTGGGCAATTAATCACAAACTAGATTAAATCACAATATGGCCCGCTGCAATTTACAAATTGCAGAAGTTGCAACTGTCAAAAATAGCAGTTTAATATATTAATTTTTGCAGCAGAGATTTTATGCACAACATGCAATAATTCAACTGTCAATTTTTTTAATGGTGTACAAGAATATTTCTTTTCGTTTTTTTATGTGTTTTGTTTTAGTCAAAATGAGTGACATAAAAATGATAATCCTCTTCAATAAAGTAATGGGTATCAAATTTGCAATATGAGCAGAAATAACTGGTTCTTTCTATCTAATATTGATGAGGCTTAGCATTAGTTCATACTCCCATCTGCGGTCAGGTTATAGCCAGCATCACCTCCCCCACCCCAGCCGCCACCTTTATAGCTTAAAGCATGTTGCACCCTCATATTCAGATTCATATTGCTATGGATTCATTGCTTCTAAAATAGTTTCTTTGTTTTCAATGCACATTGTCATTTATGTTTCTATTCATATGAACTGGATATGTACTTTATCCATTTTGCAATAAAATGGTTAAATGTATGTATCAATCAGACCTAGTAGAAAGAAGATTTAAATATGAAATTAACAGAAAAATTAACTTGTTACAGATTAAAAAACAATAAAAAGGTAAATGTAGAATAACACAAGATGCAGATGAAATGAGATGTGAAGGAGCAGTGATGGACTTTTTCCCCACTGTGATTGCAGAGAGATGCTGCAGTGGATTAACCAAAGTGTGCAGAAAGGGACCATAAATCACACAGTTAATTGGGATTTTTTTAAACCCATACTAATGTGGATCTCAAATGAAGCTTAGTGTTACTTCATGCAGGACGCAGCAGTCATATACCCAGCTGTGACAAGCTGACAGCCAGCTGATCCCAGTGATCCCCTCCCAGTTACTTCAGCCAATCAAAGCTCTTTTTCTCAACACATTGTTGTATTTAAATATGGCATACTTCTCAATAATCTCTGCTTACATTATTGGTGATACACCATGCTGCTGCTGCTGGCAAGCAGCTGTAAGCTTAACCTCCTCCACCCCAGCCTCCTCCTTTATAGCGTGCAGCTTGTTGCCCCCTCATTCAGATTCATACTGTTACGGATTAATTTCTTCTGAAATAATTTTATTGTATTCAACACACATTGTCCCAAATGTATCTATTCACATGGGGGTTGTCAGGAAAATCTAAGCATGCTGCTTATCTCACCCAGGGAGAATCTTTTAATCATAGCCTATTAAAACTGTAAAACCATTTTGCGATTAAATGGTTACATTTATTAATTTACAGGTGTGAAACATTTTTTAAATTGTGATAAATCTTAGAATTTCTGTGACTTGCAATTAATCTCCCCTTTTTGATGCAATTCCACAGTTATGCATTCACAACTGTACTGTCTTGATCTAAGGTAAGTGACTTCCTGGTTGGAGAGACCTGAAGAGACCTGCTCTTATACTGAAAGAAAGCAAGGAAGTTTGGGTTGATAGAAGATTATGACATGAACTTTTCAGAAAAACCAACTTGTTATTGATTGAAAAGGAAAAAAGTGAACAGTAAAGAGGTAAATGTTTGATAACACAAGATGCAGATGATTTTTGACTTGTCCACAAGCTGTCTGTGAATGAAATGAGACATTAAGGAGCTGCAGTGGACTTATTTTACATCACTGTGGCTGGAGGGTGCAGAGAAACGTTGCTCTAGCTTAGTCAAGGTGTACCAAAAGAGGAAAAGGCAATCATGCAATGCATTTACTATTGACCTTAAACAACCAAAATAATGCATTAATGCTGACAGCCCTATATATTACAATTAAACATGTAAGCATGGCTCTTTCTAACTTATATTTTCATTGTTTCGGCATGCTTAAGAACACATTGTTAGCAGCTTTGAGTAATATCAGCACAGCAGTTTCAAATAAAACCTGTATTTTTTTGGTCTCTTTCCACCAAACCTGCTATCGATCATTTTGCTCAATCCAGCCTGGATGAGTCTCTAACTGAGTACACTGTCACTTCCTGGGCTCACTGAGAAAAGAAAACACTGCATTATGACCCATGTTGTTTTCATCGCAGAGCTGAGACATTTCCTGAAGTATGTGTTTATTAACTGGAGGTGTGAACTCTCCCCCGATGGTTTTTTCACAGATATTCGTGAGGACAGAGGAGGAGACCATCCCCCAGCTGTCTCTCCAAGGTTGTCCTGCATGGCATCCTATCTTGTCAGACCGTTTTTTTCTTTCCCTCTCTCATGCCTCAGAGCACTCCAAGTGGGAATATACCTTTAATGAGTGTTCCCCTTCCCCTGTCCCAAGGGTCCTTTTCACCTTCACAAACCTGCCGTCATCTCTCTCTTTTCATCTCCCTCTCTGGTATCACCATCCGTGTCTGTAAATGTACATCTCATCAGCCCTACCTTTGATGGGTTTAAAGCAGTCATCGCAAATCCTGTCTCACCTGAGGTACGAGATTTAGAGTTTTAATTACAGAGTGGTTGAAGCAAAGGAAACTATGCCAGTTTAAACTATGACTGTCCTTTGTTTTAACTTTAATAAACTGGGACTAAGCAATTATATATCTAGCTTCTGCATAATGTAGTGCATCCTAATTTCAAGCCTGGAAGTTCAATATTAAATCTAAACCAGATTTGAGGAAGAGGTGCATAGAAAATCAAGGCTTAGAAGTAAAACAGACAAAATCACAAAACTTCTCATACTCATTCTACATTAGACATCTCATTCAAAACAAACTAAAACCCTCGAAACCTAACGAGAACTTCATAACACAGACGTGAACTTGTGCGACACAAAGTTTGCATTAGGCTTAAACCACACTTCCCCCTTCCCATCAACTCATCTTTACACTAAACAGATCAAAGCTGTTACCACTCTAAACAAAGGCTACACAGGCCCACAGATGAGTGCCACATGTGAGTGCAGCCACATTGACCACTTAAAGGATTTCTCTCCTCTTTGCCAAGTCCTCAGAAAACAAAGACTCAGGTTGAAACAAGTTTAGCTACAAAGGTATCCCCCTGCTTTGAAGCCCCCTGCAGCTGCTGACAAGCATGTTCCCAATGTGGTTGATAGAAGGCGTCTGGAAGGACTGACAATGCGATCCAGTGTAAACACACACCCATTACTAGTCGGTAAAGTGTAAACATACGGTGCTGCTGTAGAGAACTCTACATCAACACGAAGTAATCAAACACGAGATGGAGGGACAGGAAGAGTTCTTTATAGCCAGTGTGAGCTCACAGTCTGACTGAGAGGGACAAAAAGGGTGCAGATGTTATAACTACTTCAATGCCTTTACTACAACTGCTTTCTATGCCTCCACACAGGTGATAGCCTGGGCCAGAAGCATTCATTTTTGTTTATATCTCCATCTATCCAGGCTGCTCTTATAAACCCAAATGTGCAGTCTGTTCAAGGATAATCTGATCAGAGTTTGGAGTCAAAGGTCAAACATCAAAGTTATAGGCCTCATGTTCATCCCCTACTTGAGAACTAGGGTTGTACTGATTCCGATACCAGTACCGGAAATACATAGGATACTGCTTATCAGAGGGAAACAAGTTTATGCACCGATCCGATACTGTTTGGTTGAGCTTTGTATTTTGCTTCATTTAGCCATGCTATATGTTAGCACTATAAACCGGATATCAATTCTTCTTCGCTGCTCAAAAGCACTGCATGCACAAGCTACTGTTTTTAGAGCAGAGAAGAAGAACCAAAGGATCCGCTGTGAATGTGATCGTTAGAATGCCTTCCAGCGCCGTCTTACAAGACAAGAAGTGACACAGTTTATCAAAAGTTAAAAAAACATTAGAACCACAAATCGCTGCTTCTTTCTTGTTTTTCCTCTTGAAGCAAGCTGTTGATTGGTATTCTTACTTATTAAATGGTACCAGGATATAAGCTGCTGTTTTGGCCTGCAGCTTGTGTTTTATTCTGATTTCTTACTATGCATGTAATGATTTGTTAATCAATGTTTTGTGAAAACGGATTACAAAGAATAAGACTATTCTTCATTCTGCTCCTTTTCATTCAAAGTGGAAGATTTTTATGTTGGATATGAACTGTTTTTGTTTTATTTAGATAAATAAATAAATAAATAAATAAATAAGCAGTTGTGCTTTCCCATTGACGCGTTGGAATTCCTTATGGCAGCATTTTCAGTGAGCCTGGAACTTGCGTGACTTTTCGGGACTTTACGATCATTTATTACAGCTAGCTTGAATGCTAATTTGAATGCTAACCATCATAATGTTTACCCTTTGTGAGCCAGTTCCAGGAGGAATTTCTGAGGCCTTCCTAGGCCACATGAGATATATTGTATAATCCCTTTAGCTAGTTCTTGGTCAACCCGGGGTCTTCTTCCAGTTGGACTGGCCCGGAAGCCCTCCAAAGGCAGGCCAGTGAACCACCTCAAGTTAACTGGCTCCATTCAAGACAAAGGAGCATCGACTCTACTTTGAGCTCCCTTCAGGTGTCTCTAATGCTGAGGAATCTCATTTGGAGCGCTTGAATCTGCAGTCTTGTTCTTTCTGTCATTACCTAGAGTTCATGACTATAGCTGAGAGTTGGAACAAAGATAGACGGTGGATTGAGAGCTTTGCCTTCAAGCTCAGCTTCCTCTATACTACTACAGTCGAGGACAATGTTTGCAAAACTGCAATCCACCTGTCGGTGTCATGGTCTACCCTTTCTCATGAACAAAACCCAACTTTTTCACTTGGGGCAAAAACTCACTGCCCATTTGGAGGAAGCAATCCACTGTTTTCCACTGTTGTTCTAATAGTTTGGGCATTGTGCTTTTATTATATAGCATTATTGCTGTTTTTCCACTCATTTTTTTCCTATATGCTTGTTTTTCAAAGTGTTAGTAGTGTCTTGGTTTGATAAATGCATGTGTTGCAGATGTTGTAAAATCAAAGTCATTGGATCTCACCTTCCTCCCTTGCTTCTACAATTTCAACCAACTACACGACCACAGAAACCACCCAGCCCATCTTCTTTGACCACCACTGTTCTCTCACTTATGTTAGCTGCAAAAGCCAGCAAGCCACACTCAAGTGGTATGAAAAGAAAACAAAAAGTCGACACCTCCTCAGCACAGTCAGCCTGTCTGTCTGTACACTAATGAGGGGCAACAAATCAACAGTCATACAGGAAACAACATAAGAGACAGAAAAGCTGCCTGCATAAACTGTACCTGGAGATCTCTTTCCAGTGCGCAAGGGCATCATGTAAGACTGTCTTGGCAGTAGAGGTGAGGATGGAAGAGACATGGACACTCCCTTAGTAAGACTTAATCTGAAAACATCCTCTGGGACGTTAGGATGGATGCTGCCGGGTGTCTGAAGTTGAGGATTTCCCTCAGGTGGAAATCTTCTTTGGGCACTGTGAGCATCACCTGTTGAGAAGAAGTACAACACTGTTGAGAAAAGGTTGGGTTTACCTCCTGTAACAGCATCATGAGGAATGATGTTAATCATCAGTGTTAATATGTAATGTCAGAGGATTTTTAAACCTGTTCACTAAAGGGCATGAACACAACAAAATACATCTGTATAAGTATGTATGCATGAAAAGGGAACAATGCAGATAACACAGGATTCTCCTTGCTATGCCCCTAGAGCACTGGTTCCCAACCTGGAGTCTGGGACCCACTAGAGGGGGCGCCAAAGACCTCAGGGGGTGCAAGGTTTTCTCTGCTCTGAGGTTGTCATAATTAGATTTGCATACATTAAGTAAAATCATGATAAAACACTTAAACAGTTTATACAATGGTCGTTCAGTCAGAAAAACAAGGAAAAATGGTTGGAAACCACTGCACTAGATTCCCTAAAGTCTAAATGTACTCATAAATGTGACTTAAAACAAACTGGATTTTTCGAATGAGTTGAAAAACGGAAAAGTATGACGCCATGGCCCCTGAAAGAATCCAGAAATGACTTAATACAGGTCTGATATTTTCTAACTTAGATTTTAAAGCAAACTAATAACGTTTCCTTTTTCCAGCAGACACATGATCATATTTCTTGCACTGTCACTCGTGTAATATTTCCCGGCCATCTTAACTTGGGTCTGACTTCACTAAGAAACAAATCTGGGTCATTAGCTTTCTGGAAACTTGGCAAAAACAGATTAAAAACAGCACTGACTGGAAAAGAAAGGTATTTCTCACTAAGTAGGTGGCACACAGACGTAATCTGTGTGCTACAGATGATTGCCATTTAGAGTTAAACACAGTATATTTCACAATATCGTGCAGAAAAAGTTACCCAGTGAGCTAAAGAGACAACATATAGAAAAAAGTATTAGGGTAGTGTTACTCAACTCTGCTCAACCAAAGAGCCACATTTGTAAGAAATACCTTTGCAAAAGCCACAATCCAATTTGTGAAAAGTTGCACAAATTGGTTAAAGTGGAAATAAAAATAAGTTAAGGGTGACAAAAATGGTCAAAAAGGGTCGAAATAGGAATAAAATGCCTAAACATGGGTGAGAAGTGACAAAAAAATGGGTAACAGGTGGCAAAAAATGGTCAAAAAGCTGCAAAATTGTGGCAAACAATGAGTGGAAAGTGACTAAAATGGGCAAAAAGCAGTAAAAAGTGGCAAAATTTAATTGGCAATTTAATGGCAAAAAGCAGCTTAAATGGGCGAAAAATGGCAACACCGGTCAAAAAACTTCATATAGATAAAAGCAAGAGGAAAGTGTCAAAAATGGGCTAAAAGCAGTAAAAAAAAAGGGGCACAAAATTACGAATAAGGGTAACGGAAATATACACAGGAAAATAACGGTTGACAATTAAGTTTGACTATTAAAGTCTACTATATAAGTGTTGGAAACAGACTGATTAATGTGACTTACAATGTTTTTTTTTTTTCTTTTTTTAAGATTTTTTTTGGGCATTTTTGGGCCTTTATTTGATAGATGAGGATAGTGGATAAAGTTGGAAACAGGGACGAGAGCTGGGTAAAGACGTGTGACAAAGGGCCTCAGACCGGACTCGAACCCGGGCCGTCCGCATACATGGGGCGCGCCTTTAACCACTAGGTCACCTGCGCCCCACAATGGATAATTTCTGAGGTAAAAGTTTCCCTTTTTTAAGGTTTTCCAGGGGAATAATATTTAAAATCAAGACATAAAAGAGCCACACATCATCACAAAAGAGCCACATGTGGCTCAAGAGCCACGTGTTGAGTATCACTGTATTAAGGTGTAACTTCTCTGAAGGGTTGATAGCACTGGAAACTTCGTTTCACGTTAAGATCCAGTGATTTGATTTGTTGTAAATGTTAAATGAATACAACAAGGTAACAAAGACAGGAAACACTCGTTGATATCTTCTGTATGCAGAAGTTTAGCAATAATTGGTCTGCACTTAAATCAAGCAAAACAATGCATTCTGGTGTACCAAAGACTCACTGTCATCACAGATTATTAACTGTATCTACTGAAAATGAGAGGCAAAATTCAGCAGGGCTTCCAGAAGGAAAAATTAACCCCCAAACAAACTTAAACTGCCACAAGAGTCTCCAGCTGGACATCTTTTTAGCAAAGAAGACATGATTACACAATGTTTTGATATAGTAGCTTACTTACCCCATACATCTTATTTCTATGGATTTAGCCCCATACAAAGGCCAGGACCTGCAATAACCAGCTAAATAAAGATGTACAAGCTAACCTTGAGGCTGCCCCATTTAAAAGAACGTACAGAACCATTTTCTATTACTACCATCCTGAGTCTGAGCACCAGGAATGTAAAACCTCAAAGGAAACACTGGCATCATTTCTTTGGCTGCAGAAAGCTGCCAGCCTCTGACAGGATGAGGAGTTCTGGGTAAACATTTGTGTCTTTTCTAAAACAGCTTTTTGGGTTGCAAAGCAAAAGTTGTTTTTTATGTGCTGGAGAGCATCATTTTCAACTCTATTTTATATACATATCTTCACATTACAGCATACAGCTTTCTGTATCCATATTGTTCCAGTGTTTTAAGTATGCAATAATGTACCAGTGCTACACAGCCTGGCCATAGAAAGGAAATTAGCTTACACAGAGGGTATAGCTAATGCTTGAGTTATCTTTAACAGATACTTTCAATAGTTATTTTAACCAAACAAAAATCTCAAGCATGAGTTTGGCGTCTCCTATTTTGAAACAACTTCAGGAGGAGAACCTCCTACTCTACCCCCTTTACTATCCTGAACAGTACAGTGTCTACTGTGGACACCTTTAAGTTTCTGGGATCCACAATCTCTCAGAACCCTGAAGTGGACCTCCCACAAAGACTATGTCCGGGAAAAGGCCCAGCAAACTTCCTGGGAAAGTGCAGCAAGGTTAACCTGCTTCAGGAGCTGCTGATCATTTTCTACACCACCATCATCAAGCCTGTTCTCTGTATGCCCACCATCGTCTGGTTGGATCTGCCACCAAACAGGACTAGAACAGACTGCAACGGATAATCATGTCTGCAGGGTGAGTTATCTGGAACAACCTAGCCCTGATCCATGACCTATACCACTCCGCAGTCACAGAGTTACTCTGACGAACGTTCAACCACTCAACTTTACATTACTGGTTAAGCCCCATGGACAGCATTCACTGCAGGCTCTATTCTCCCACAAAGAAAACTTTACTGACATTATTCTTCAATCTCCTTTGCCAAGTTTTGTGTCTGCCTACATAACTGATTAATTAACAGCCTAACATTAACTCAGTTCATTTTCTGTATACAGGTAATGAATTTGTCAGATGTGAATTTGCTTTTAGATGATTGATTAAAGAGTCTGATTACCTCATATTTGAAATAATATCCACTGATTCAGACAGAAAGCATTCTGACAGTGACTCGTTTGACCACCCACATCTAGCAGTATGCTTTTGCTATCAAATTTTTGTTCAAGGTTGTGCTCAAGTCTCAGAGCTAAACTGAATAATTACAGTAACAGACGACTGTTGTTCATAAAGTAAACTTAAAGCTTATATCACCAAAGGCATCATGCCATGAAAATGTCAGGAGATAAGTCTCTTTAGGGACACAAACAAGGACGACAGCTGAAGGTGGAAAAAAAGCAGAATGAACCTGGATCCTAGAAAACACAGGGAAACATAATATGTATTTAAACTCAGGGTCATGGGCTGGTGAGTGTTTCTCACGCCATCTGGGCTCATGAGAAGGACATCCAGTTAGCAAACTAAACAAGACAGTGGCATTGACCACTGAGGTAAGATAACGTAATTCACAAACCACATTGTCTAAATCAGTGGGTTTCAAACTTTTTTCGCCCAAGGCACACCTAAGGTTAAGCCAAAATCTCAAGGCACACCATATCCATATCAATACGAAAGAGACTTTTTAAATAATATAATAGTCAAGTTGGCCCATGAGGGGGGATAAAGGGAGAGGTTTCTGGGGCCAAGACAACTGGGGGTGGCAAAAGTGGACAAAAGGTGCCTGAAAGCTGGCAAAAATTGGTTAAAATTGGGTAAAAAGTGGCAAGACAAAGTCAAAAATGGATAACAATTGGCATAAGGGGCCAAAAAAAATGGTTAATAGTGGCAAAACATGTTGAAAGTGTCAAAAAGGGGGCAAAAATGGGTTACAAGTGGACAAAGGGGTTAAATGTTGTTAAAAGGTGTTTAAAATGGTTTAAAAGTGATTAAAATTGGGCAAAATTAGGCAAAAAAGTGGCCAAACAAAGGCAAAGTGAGTGAAAATTAGCAGGAAGGTGGGAAAAATGGGTTGATAGTATCAAGAAGGTGACAAAATAGGTTAAAGTGGCAAAAAAGGGTTAAGGTTGCTAAAATGTGGTAAAAAAAATTGTGAAAAAAATGGCAAAAAATGTCCAAATAATAGCAAAAGTAGGAAAAACTGTCAAAAAGTAGCAAAAATGGGTTAAATGTGGCAAAAAGTTCCAAAAAAGTAGCAAAAAAATGGGTCAAAAGTATTTTTTAAAAGTTGCAAAATTTCACAAAAGTTGCAAAAATGGTTTAAGCTGATAAAATTAGTGGCAAAATGGGTAGAAACATTGGTTAACTTGGTTAAAAGTAGCATGAATAATGATAATTTCAACACCAATTTCAACTCAATAATAGCTTGCCAAATGAGGTAGTAACTGTTAGCCAGGATGCTAGCACCAATGCTACTGATCCATCACACATACTCATCAATAAATCATAGCTGGGGAGGGGCCATTCTCTGTTTTTTTTCAGGGGTCCAGCCAGATTCCCGAGGTACACATAGATTTGTCTCAAGGGCCCCTAGTGTGCCTTGCCACACCATTTGAGAACCACTGCTCTAAATCTGCTATTATTCATGGTAAAGGATCTCTAATCATGCAATATCATCAATCATTAATAGTGTATCTCAGCAATGGCATGAGGTAAACTTTGAGAATAAGCACTCTTGAGAATGAGAAGCAAATTCTGCTGTTGACATTGCAAAGATATCCCATCAGAATTATACATCAGTTGGTGGTGAAACTATAGGAAGGGGTAGAAAGATGAAGAAAAAGACACCTAGAGCAGACATCATATAAATATCAATGCCTGCCTTGAAGGAGAAATCCTTACCTGTGGGAAAAACTTCATCATCTACTCCATTTACCACTTTAATGGCCACTTTTTTGCAAACATTTCTGTCTAAACTTGACTTAACCTCTAAGCTAAGCCATGATATCCTCTTTTATCAGGCTTCTAATCTTTCAAATGTCTCAAGATTTATCAGCTTTTATCTCTCATATGAGGTTACTTTTATTAGATGAATAAAAGCTTGACTTGTTCGGAAATCTTACAAGTAACAAAAGTGGCTTCCTGATTAGGCATCACTTTGCTCTAAATTAAGCCATTTGTACTTTAAAGGCAGCAGTTTTTGGCCTCTTCTGCTGCCACAAAGACACTGCTTTCTGTCTCATGTTTCAGATACTGTGTTATTTTTTTGCTCTAAAAGGAAATTCAGAAGCCCTGGTGAAAGACTAACAGATGACTGAGCATGGTGACTAGTTTGCTCAGTGGAATTCAAGCCCATTGTGGAAAAAACTGGCTTGGCTCTACTGGGAACCAACCCTTCATGGAAAGATCACTCCAACCATGGAGCCTGCTAACTGCAAACTAATCTGTCCTGTGGCATCAAAGTTGCCCACTCATCATTGCCACAAATTAAAATGTAGGAATTATTAACCTCAAGATAACATGTAATACCGTACTAATAACATGGGCTGTACATCAGCAGTCCCAGCTAAATCAGAACTGCAGATGTGGTGAACCACAGTAACGACCATTAGCTTTTCAGGACGAGAAGACTGCAGCAGATTAACGCTGACGCCTGTCTGCAGCCAGAGGCTCGTAGAAATAACTCAAATGCGAGATGCAAACTGCTTCACTAGCATCCTTGCCCTCCCCTCAGGAGAAACGAGTGTTGTAGGGCTGCAGGGCTAATCAGGAACAGAGACCCATTTTCTCCACACCTCTGACTTCCCGCAGGGGACACAAGGCCGTTCTGTGTTTTAAAGGGCTCCCAAACAAAGAAGAATGCCAGAGACAGGAAGCGGAGAGGCTGCAGCGACACCTCTGCATTCCTTCAGATGTGGAAAAACCTGCCAATGGCCCAAAGGTCAGCCAGCCAAGGCCAAGATCGACTGTGTTCTTGACCTGAGTGGGAACGACTGCATCCGCATTGATAGTGACACTTTAAAGGTTCCATGGGGGTCCGTCCCATGACTGGCTGTGGGTTTGATACGCTCATAGATGAAGAGAGCCAGGGACTCTCTCTCTCTCTGTGGTGCAACATGAACCACAGGAGCTTATCCCTGCTAAAAATCAAGTGTTTGCCACATGTTGGGGTGGAGTTGTTATAATTAGATAAATTAATAATACATAAATGTTCATTTTGGTACACACTTTAAGAGCTTCCACATCTGGAACAGCAATGGCTTTTGCAGGCTGTCCACTAATTGGAAGATCAGCAGGACAACTCCTGGTTGCTGCAGCCCATATGTCAGAGCTGGCTGGGTTAGATCCTTAACTTCGAAACACTCTTGGAGTTAAAGCTATGAGTAAAATTGCTAAATAAATGGAGTCAAGTTAGTATTTTCCATGAAATTATCAGATACGTGGAGTAAACGCCATCACATGTAGTTTGTTTTAGCTGTTCTCCCATCAATTCCTCTCATCTTTCTACTGTTTCTCTTCAATAAAGGCATTAAATGTCAACAAATTACCAATAAACATAAAATTAAAAATAGGTGTGGGATCCGAGGAATTTATTCATGAGAATTTCCTTCACAAGGAAGCATCAGCTAAATTGTTCTGTTAAACATCAATATCAGTTCAGCCCTAATTTTTACAGTCAGGTCAGCTCTATTAAATAGAAGTATTAAAGGACATAACTGATCTTACAAGAATGTAAAATGAAAGGTGCGTGAGGTATGGAGGAGTAAGACCATATAAACCTATAAAACTAAGTACAATAACTTTAAATACACTTAAAATAAGTTGTAAATAAAACAGGGAGCCAGTGCAAAGGTTTTAAAACTAGGAGTTAGGTGATCACATCTCTTGCTGCAGTATTTCAAGTAGAATCGAGCATAAAGCGTTAGTTCAGGCTGGCCAGGGAAACAAGTATTGCAAATGAGATCAGCTGATCTCACATAAGCCCTCAAGTGCTCAAAATGCTATTGGCTAATGCACTCATGCTGCCATATTTAAACTGCTCTAGTCTGGCTATAGTTCACTGCTCCCTCTGCACGTTGCTTTGGCAAACCTCCTCCACCCCAGCTCCTCCTTCATGCCATATTCGACTTAATGTCATTCTGCTGTCATTGATCTCTGCTCTGGGATTTATTGCTGCCTCTCTGCCTGCCACAGGCGCTCCTTGTAGGCACATGGTCTTGGTTCTGTTTGGTGCATGTCTTCCCCCACTTTCTCTTCCCAAATCCTTTGTCTAACTTCAGCTAGCCCATCTAAATAAAGGCAAAAAAGCCCACCCAAAAAAATTCTAGTACAATGTTGGATATTTCAACCCAGTCATGCAATGCCTGTTATGTAAAGAAGTACATGTGATGTCTTAAAACAGACATGTTTGGTTGTTTTTTTTTTTTTTTACCTTTGTGCATTTGGACACAGCTGTCTCAGTGTGGGTTACAATCACTACTTATTTTGACCAAACTGGTGGTGTCCAGTGGCTACACTGGTCACACTGTAAAAGCTGCCAGCGTAGTGTTCACTTACAGTCACAGCAGGTCGTGGTCATACAGGTTCAGCCATGCTGCATGCAAAAGAGATTAAAACAGAGTTGTAATTTTGGTAGCTGGTTCAGAAAACAAGAGGCGCCACATAAAAGCCAGCCGTCCAAGTGCTGGTGGATCGACTGCAGTGTGTCACTGGGACTGCTCCGCCATCTGACCAACACTTTATAACGCAGAGGGACACAAGGACAGAAACTCGCCAGGGCTATTTCAGTTTCTTTCCTAAACCCTGTTCGGGGCAAGGCCTACAATTTCAGCCCCTGCTGTGGTCAAGGAAATCAACCCTTTCTAATTATACAGTGGTGCCCCAAGATGATGTAAAAATGATTACAGTCCCTCGCATGGTCTTTTCTCCTCATCAAAGAGAAGGACCAGAGCCCACTGGGACATGCCCAACCCATAAAGACAGTTCAATATTATTTCAAGGCATTGATTTAGAAAAGTAAACCTTAAAGTACAAATCAATTATTTGAACAGGTCAATCTAAAACGATTATTCCAACCAATGTGCCGTCTCACTGTCTCCTTCATATGCAGTCATGTCATAAAGATGGAAACTCTGCACTTCAATTAAAAACATAAAAGGAAAAATATCATTTAATTCATATTTTCATGATAAGTTTCACTCCTCTGTATTTATCTTGTGTCCTTATCATAATACGCAATTCATATCTATCCTGAAGAGCCAAAACGCTGGCTACGAAGTAAATCAACCATCCCCTTCAAATGAAGTCAACCACAACAATTTCCTTTTTTCATGCATGACCTTAGCATCTCCCATTTCCCCTACTAGCCGGCTGCTCATAATGAAAGCCAGTGCTTTTAAAACATCTTTCATGGCAATAAATCTGAATGGTATTCTGAGCCTCTTGAGTAAATGTGTGCGAAGGAATGTGATCTGTCACTCCTTCAGAGAGGATGCAACCCCCCACTGAAAAACACAGACCCCCTCCATTGTCCAGCTGGGGGCTGAAATGTCCATGAAAATGATACAACTTTAAGGAATGCTGTTTGGAGCACAATAATATTTGAAGGCTTTGTTCAGAAAAGCACAAAATGCACAATCAAGCAGATCTACCTTGATCTGAGTGGCACCAATATTTTTTAAAATAAGTTCTGCTCCCACACAGTGAAGGAGTAAAGCATGTAAGCATGGCACAAGCTTTTGCACATCCTTCATACTTGCAATGCACCTTTAAGAAAATTCTGTCTGTCATGAGCCGGGCAGACATTAGGCAATTTCAAGACAACTATCTCATGGTGTGCAAGAGAATAGTTTACAACACATGACCTCTGTGCAAGATTTACTTGTACAAGTGTCTTTTCAAATAATTGCAAACAGCAATAAAATCACAAATAGCGTTACTCTCACACCCATTTAAACAGCATCACCAGCAAACACAACTAGCAGCTAATAAAAATAAACACTCAGCTGGATCCACAGGCTGGCTTACTTCCTACTTGTTTATTTCCTTTATTACAGTCAGGGAGTCAAAAAGGCAATCCTGCTGTTATCATGCCAGACAGTTTCATATATCCACTGCATGAATTTATCACCTCCGCCAAAGAGGTTATGTGATCGGAGTTCTGTTTGCAGTATGGTTCAAAACCCTTCACTGTCTAACCGTGATAGATACGAATAAATAATAACAATTAAGTCTTACACTTCGCTTCTAGCATTTACACATGCTCCCTTGTTCAGGCCAAATCGTAGTATGGCTATCTCTCTCCTCTTCTTCTCAGGACTCTGTTGGATGTAACAGAAATCCAGAAAACTGCATTATTTCAACTCGCTAAGATGCTGTGTTTACCCAAGGTGAGAGGAGTGAACAGAAGAAGAAATGCTGATGCACACTGACTGTTAAGCCACATCACAGTTTCCATCTGAAAGGGAAGCCTGATTCTTCAGATCTGCTTTAACTGGTCAAAGTATTTCCCATAATACTTAGCCCTAGTGGTAGGTAGAAATGTGGTGTTGCCAATATGCTTCTGAGGGCAAGGATGGAAAATGAAAAGCAATGATTTTCCCAATGAAATGAGGGCCATCTTGCAGGCTTTGAGTCATATTAAACACATGATGTTTACTCTGCAAATGATTGTCCTATTGAGTCAAGACTACCATGCCACAAAAACAGATGCAGTACTTTATATTTCAAATATGGTGACTTCTGGTTCAGAGAAAAACTGGTGTGTTTAAAAGTTTGTCTTTGCTAAAATTATGCTAACCACGTAGCTACCACAGGATACTATTTACAGCTCATACCATGTTAGGAAAAGCCTACTTAGAGCAATATGAGCCATGAAACCATTCTTCTTCTATCCCATATACATATACTGTACAGACAGACACACAAAGGCTCTATTAGCTCCTCGCCAGTTAATTCTATGGAGCGAAGAGAAAATGAGGAAAGGCTATAATTAATGCAGATTCTTTCAGCAGACACACAAAGCACGATGACCATAGGACAATCCACCAAAGGGGGGAATTCTCCCGCTAGACTGAGTGCCAATGTGGGTTCCCTGTGTACTTCCGAGGCTAGGGTGACAGTCTCACAAAAGCTGTCATGGTTAACACACAGAAACCCACAGGGAGGAGAGAGAGCCAGACAAGAAGGAATACAACGTGGGGGGAGGGGAGTCCATGCAAGCTGTCTATATGATGAAGGACAAATCAGATCTGATATGTTACTATGATGCCAATATTAAAGTATTAAAACACATCCTTGTTAGACAGAGCCATATAGTCACTTAAACTCTATGGAGGCATCAGTGGTTTTCTCATGAGACCAATCTAATTTCAGCCCACTTTACTGAGTCGTCGTCATAGAAACAGTCATAATACAGTACACGCCAGCATGACTAAAGACAGTAAAACAGACTGATTTAGCAGATAAATAATAAAGCAAACTATGCTCATGAGTTCTGCTTAAACATACTCAAGTTTTCACTTGTATAACCTGCACATTGCTGCTTTTCTGGTGCAGAACGGAAACCATTACGACATTTCATCTTTGCAGATCATTTGGTCATGTATATTAAGAATATTAACAGACCTTCCTTTGGGCATATTTTCTGCCTTGAACAGTCATTTTTGTCTGTAATAATCAAATTCCATTAACTCTTCAACTGTGCAGAGCAACCCTTCCTGGTTTCAAAGGATTACTCATCTATGCTGGTGGCCCCTGAGGAGAGAAAACAGCTTTGACAGTGTCTTTAGTTCAACTTGTCAGAAACAGGAACCATCCCCACAGCTCTGAAACCCTTAACTACGATTCTCATGCACTTGATAATGAGAACAAATTAGCTGCTTTATGCAAAGCTAAGATGCTGTAGGCAAAGCAAGACGGCAAAACGTTTTGAATCCCAAACACTGAGACTCTGTCTGTCTGAACCCTTTTCCCTCTGATGCACTCTCTGCAGAGGGAGGCCTGAGCTCTGGAATGCCTTCCCCACCGGCCCCAGGGGAAGCCAGACTGACAGGGAGGGGTGAGTGTGTGTCTTGGGGAAGAGGAGTGAGGGGAGGGGGGAGGGGGCAGCACTGGGCAGCCACCATGACATTTCCCATTCCTCTTCATAAATCGCCAATTTGAGGCAGTATGGGAAAAAAACCAGGAGCCAGACAGTATCTTCACCATTTGTCATATCAGGATTTGTGACTAGTGAAGACTTAAAGGGGCAGACAGAGGAGAGAGACAAGAGGATTTGGTTCAGTTTTAGTTAAATCATTTGTATCTGGAAAATTTGCAAGAACCTTGGAAAACTCACCATCCTAGCCTATGATTATGTCCTTCATGGACTTAGAAACTACAGTATGGATGGCGAGAACTTACAAAACTACTATGTGTGTGTTCACCCCATCACTCAGCCCTCTCCAAGTAAAACAAAAAGGCAGAAGGGGGATTGCAGTATTTCTTGCTTTGAAATGTGAAGAGAACCCAAAAATTAAAAAGTTGAAAACAAAAATTGGAAATGAGATTAGAATTAAGAACATCTAGGACCATTAAGCTAGAAACTGCTTTGGCTTGATTTGAGTCTTGCATATTGAAGACAAAAGTGAACAGAGCACAAATGCAAATGACCGACCAAGCATAAAAATCTAAATGAATTTGCAAGGGCTTGACCTTACTTCATCAGGGCGTTGGAATAAATTAGGGCACATCCAGTGTTGACAGTCCTGGCTGGAGAGTTATTGATATTCATACTGGCCAGTATTGTTTGTGAGGTCCCAGAGTGAATGTCTCTCTGCAGGCCTCCTCAGTTAGAGACTGAAGGCAAGAGGGGCACACTGTGCACTCCCACACTAAAGGGAAATACCCCCTCTCAGCTTTGATCCACTCTTGTCTAAGATGTCAGCCGGTTTCTGAGCTCTAACTCTGGTCCACTGTAGCAGCGGTACCTGGTATACTCCAGGCCAGGGGTTTTCAAAGTGTGTGAGAGTGAGCCTCCCCTAAGAGAAAATGATTCATTCAGTGGACCCCCACCCACATAAAGATTCAGACAGAAAAAAAACTCAACCATATTTTCAAACATTTATGTCTAATTTTAAATACTTTTAACATTTTTATGTCTTTGATATTTTGGTCAGCAAATGTTCTTTAACATCCGTCTTAACCAGGTAAACAGTTATTTGGTGTTAGTGATAAATTTATTGCCAATACTACCTGATTATTCTGCTCTGATAATCCTTAAAGCTGTGTTACTCAACCAAAGAGCCAAACTGTTGAAAAATACCTTTGCAACAGCCAAAATATAAGAGGGGAAAAGTGGCTAAAACGGCTTGAAGTAGCAATAAAAATAAGTTTAAGCTGGCAAAAATGGTCAAAAAGCAGCAAAAATGAGCAATAATGGGGATAAAAAGTGGAAAAAAAAGATGGGTGAGAAGTGACAAAAAATGAGTAACAGGTGGCAAAAAAATGGTCCGAAGGTGGCAAAAACAAGGCAAAAAAAGTGAGTAAAAAATGGGTAAAAAGCAGTCAAGAGTGGCAAAAATGGGCAAAAAGTAGGGAAAAAAGGTATTTAATGACAAAAGGATGCTTTAATGGGCTAAAAGTGGCAAAAAATGGTGATACAGGGCAAAAATTGGAAAAAAGTAGGAAAAAAGTGGTGTTTAATGACCAAAAGGTAGCTTAAATGGATGAAAAGTATCAAACAATGGTATAAAGAGGCAAAAAAAAGTTTCCCTTTTTCAAGGTTTTCTGGGGGAATAATATTTAAAATTAAGATATCAAAGAGCCTCTAATAATCACAAATCACACGTTGAGTATCACTGCTTTAAAGTAACTATAAGTCTATACATTTAGCTCCATGCACAGCAGAAGTTAGCAAAGCAAATCACTTTTTTTTTCTGGTTTATGGTTCTGCGCCTCCCCTGAAGTTCTGTGATGCCCCCCAGGGGAGGCTTGCCTCAGACTTTGAAAACCGCTGCTCTAGCCTTTTCCATTTGGGGCACACCTGAATGTAGATCTACAATTCAGCCCTTAAGGGGGAAAATCACCATAAAATCATTTAATTTTTCCGACTGGTTTATGTTTACAACATTCCTATTTTCCGAATCAACTGCTTTTGTGCACATAGGGATTAATAATGTCAAAAATATGTCCCCTTTAAAGTATATTGAGACATCTGCTCTGATTCATGGTATGATGATTGCTAAGAGATGTATCCTGAAACTGTGGAAGTCCAATTTAGCTCCCAAGTTTGAGACTTGGTTGAGGGAACTCATAAGCATTCTACATGTGGACAGACGGAGATACGAACTCTCTGGTAATCTTTGAAGTTCTCCAGGATATGGAGTCCAGTGCTAGAGTAACTGAACGACCAATGATACTCTCTTTGCCCACCTACCTTGCTTGTGTACCTCCTTTGTAAGATGGACAGCTGTACAGTGGAGCAGGTGACACTGCTGTGATTTGTGGAACCCTTTATCCTTTTATTTTATTTATTTATTTATTCATTTGTTTACTTTTACATGTCTGTCATTGTTGTTTTTTTTAATTAATATTTCTTATTACTGTTTATGTATTTGTCAATGTCTCCTTGCCTCGTATATTGAGACATTAAGGGGCAGTGGTGGACTTATTTTACATCACTGTGGCTGCAGGGAGACTCTGAAGTGGCCTAACCAAACTGTATTGAAATGAAAAGTACAGCATTCAATTAACTGCAGTTAGAAAAGATTAGTGCCCTAAATGCGGACCATGATTAATTGCGATTAACTCAATTAGTCTTGACAGCCCCACTTAAAAAACCTGTCATCTATTAGGTAATGAGAATTAAACCTTATCGTTTCGGTTTCAATACCAAGAACTGAACTTAAAACTGGTATTTAAATTTTAGTATGGTGACATCACTAGCCCATGACCACCATAATACTGCAATATAGCAATTCTGTAAAAAAAATTCTGTAAACATTGATTTATTGCAACACAATCAACCAATGACACTTCAGATATCTGATTAACCAAGACTATAAAAGCCACCATCAATATAATTTTTCAGTCATGATTTCAATCAAAATTGTAAAATCTCTCTTGTTATTGCTGTTGAGCTGCAGAGAAGTTAATTCTTCAAAATCTGAAACCATAAAACGTCTCACATCGGTTTAACGTTGGGTTAATTACATCAGTGTCCTCTAAAAGTCATGGAAACAGCTGGTACAGACGGATGATGGATGGCCAAGCCCACATGTCCATAAAACAATCAATCATTTAAACACTACTGAGGGCCACTGAGCTTTAAATTTTCACAACGTAACCTGGTAAGAGTCGAACAAGAGTCTTCATTTGTGTGCCCAACCCCCGAAATTTCAAGTCCTGCCAATTTCTCTATATATTGATGGATAAAGCCGATCTGAGATGAGAGTATTCCTGAACAGAAGTGCAGTGTGGTCTGGAGCTGCCTGGTTGTCATGGCGATTTGGTTTAACAACAGATTTGGATTGCCATTAGCACAGGTCATTAGGCAGAGCTTCTTCTGGGGCCAGGTGAGGTCATGAGAACACAGCTAACCCCTGGACAACAGCCTGTTCAGTTAACGTTAAATGGACGTGGATGTGGAACAAAAGCTGTTCATCCAATCCTTCCACGGAGCCTAATCCCAAAAGCAAACAAGGATGAGGGAAAATCTTGCAGCTTTATGTCATCTTTGAAAATCTTTGTTGAGGGTGGATCTGTGCGAGATCAGCATCAGTCACTTTCCCCTTCTTTGATGTGCTTAGAATTTTGATAGGAAGTTATTTTCTAATTTAAAGCAATGCAAAGATGATCGGATTATCATTTTGATTTTTAAAATGAGTTAGTATCTGACTTAAACCCTCTGGCGCCATGCAAGACCATTTCCATAGTGCTCCAACCCCTTTTGTCAATTGTTCAATAATAGTTTTTTAAAAGAAAATGCTAAGATAAGAGAGATGTAAACATGAGGAGGGAGTACTCTGTGCAAACTGCTGCTCTTTCCAATGAGAACTATCCCCTCTTCTTTTGAGGCAAGGCACAAAGGAGCTGAGGTCATTAGTTCAGCCTGTCTCAAACCCTCCTGAGCTAAGGAAGGCAAGACATTCATCTCAAAGCACAATTACAAAAAAAGTCTCTGTGTTCAGAAATGCAGAACAGGGCAGGGCAGAGCGGCGTAGATAGAAGGGGGAGAGAAAAGGGACCTCAAGCGCAGGTCTCCACAGACTCCCTCACAGATCTTTCTTGGAGTCACACAGTGTGACAGCAGGGGTTAAATCTGCACAGAGAAGGCGACAGATGAGAAAAACTAAATCAAAGTCAACCAGACAGAAGATAGGCGATGAAGACCTAGTACTCTGTAACTCCTTTGAGTGACAGAGTAGTTCTCAGCACAGAAAAGGACACTGAAATGGTTCATTTTGACCACAGACAAAGGATGTTAAAGGTATAAAAGCAAAACGGAAAACAGACACAAGGAATGTGTCTGCCCAGCTCAGGCAGGTCACGCTGTAATTAGAACAACCAGTGGCCTGCTGACCTCTCCAGCCAATGAAACACCATAAGAGCCACTATCGCCTCTTCAAAGGCCATCTGAAACATCCTGGCATGTTGGCTGATAAACTGTTTTTTCCTCTTCTTTGATGTGCTAGAGAAACTGTTCTCCAACATATGGGTGCTGGGATAAGAGGGGATGATAACTGATGTGTTGCTGTGCTGCAGATGACATCAGCCCCTGATTCCACCGAGTCCTCGTGTATTTGTTTGGCTTCTTGTCCGTTGCTGTGCAGGCACTTCCAAGGTCACAGGAACAATCGATGCAGAGTGTACAAGAGCCAAATTAGGGTAATGGAAAGCGGTCGCTGGCTGCTTCAGCAGACAGGAGGGCCTCTAAGACACATGAAAGGATTTGTTCAAAATCTTCACAGTCAGAAGCCACTGGGCAGAACGAGCAGCACAGATTTGACCATTAGGTATTCTATTTAGCGCCCTATCTTCTCTTAGTTGAATTTCAGTTTGAAAAAAGGACTATGAGAAGACAATTTTAGATTGGAAAAAGCAATCACCAACTTAGAATACTATGTTATTAATTTATGAGCAATCTAAGTTTATTGTACAATATGATTCTATGTGTTGTGAAGTAGGGCTGCGAAATTAATTGCAATTAATATGGCCTGCTGCAATTTACAAACCTGCAATATTCTTTAACTTGAAATTTGTCGAAACACCAGTTTGATATATTCATTTTTTGCAGCAGCAGAGATTTTATGCCAATTATGCAAACAATCAAGAGTCAACACAGCAGAACATTTAAGTATGAAGTACTTCTCACTTATCCCTGCTTGTATCAATGTTGATGCACCATGCTGCTGCTAGCAAGGCTTCACCTCCTCCACCCGAGCTGCCTCCTTTATAGCTTAAAGCTTGTTGCACCCTCATATTCAGATTCATGCTACTATTGATTAACTTGGCACGCCAGATGGATTTGTTTCACACATCCATTAGGAAAACCTCCCATAGACATTGTTTGGGAAAGGGCAGAGCCTTTGAAAAAAAAAAAAAAACTCAAGAGGGTGACTGGATAAACGTTCTGTGTGTCACATCTTCACGGGCCAATCAGAGCAACAAAATGCATGACGTAGCCACAAACCGAGTAGTAAACTCCATAGAGAACTGCATAACACGAACCATGGCATCTTGAGACATGTCAGTACACGACTTTTGTCATTTTTGAAAAGAAAACAACTCAGTGCTGTTCTTTGTTCTTCTTTTAACGAAAAAATGTCAAGTTCTGATAAAAATGACGCTTTAGCAGCATCCACGCTGATGGACGGGAGCTTTGCAAGATGGATTCACCAGTGAGAAACACGGAAACGGGCGTAACTATCTGCTTTGCAAGGTTAGCTATGGATTAATTGCTTCTGAAACAATTTCAATGTTTTCAATACACACTGTCATAAATGCATCTATCCATATGGTGGTTTCTAGCAATATACTCCTTGAAAAGTCAAAGCATGCTGCTTGACTAACCCAGGGAGCATCTTTAAAGCAGAACCATCTGTGCAAAGTAAAACTGCATATCCATCTTTCAATCAAATGGTTAAATGTATGATTAATGGGGTGTTTCTGATGGAATGTAGGTTATAATATGGAATGATTTATTGCTTGAATTTGTTGACAAATACATAAAATGAGGAACCTAACTATAATCAAATATTAAATCATATTTGTAATGGGGAAAAAAAATCGCAATTCAATAATTTTTTTTAGATTTCTTAAACTCTGAATCCTTCTAAAAGGTTGCCATTTTAAAACACACTTTGTTTAATCCTAAATACATTTGCAATATAAGTCAATTTTGTGATGCAAATGCTGATGCAGATATTTTCCTCCATGTATCGTCTCAAACTTGTCTAGTGCATGGTTGCTGCAGGAAGTGTTAGAATTAGCAGCGCTAGCTCTCAGACAGCACTGACAATGTTTACATGGCTTCTTCTCCAAGTAACACAGGGCATAACCTAACTTATTCAATCTGCTTAGTCTGCTACATGAAAATGAGGCACTTTAGGAATGAGTCAAAAGAATGAGTTCACATCACACACCACCACCAAGAGTTTAAATAAGCAGAACAGCCAATCACTGCTGATTGTCATTTTAGGAACCTGTCAGCCAAAACTGACAGAAAATTAAAAAAGAAAAGGCCTGTACTCCAACGGTTTCATGAACAGTGAAAGATTTATGTATGCTTACATAATTTTATGTTATCTGGTTTAAGCTCACAAACTGTTTTGCTATTTAAGTATAAATGAATTTTACTTTTGCTTTGGGTTTTTCTCAGTGTGTCAACCAAGGTTATAATAGTTTTGGATTTTTCATAAGTTTCTATTTTTATTTCATTTTCACTTTCTGTGTTCGATTTCAGTTTAGTTTTATTAGTTTTGACTGCTGGTTTGTTACTTTAGTTTAGTTTCTATTTTGCAAAAATGCTTTGTTTTAGTTTAGTTTTTATTCGTTTTAGTATTTTACGGATAGATGTCGGGACTGAGTGAGGGTCATACATTTTTAAAAACATATCAAAACAGGCTACTCTTCACTTATCATTTTATTTACTTAATGATGATGTTTGAAAATAACTTCAGACATAAAACTACCACTATGTGAAGTCTTAACCAATCAGATCAGGCAATTTTACTCTCCCCAGACTTGTGTGTCGATGCCTGGCAGTATGGTTGTGTCAAAGACTAAAACTAAAGATATTTTGTCTCCATTTTTATTTTATTGTAGTTAGTTTTTTTAAGCACTCTTAGCTGAAGAAACAGGAAATAGTGGAGCGAGAGTTGGGGAAGACATGCAACAAGAAGGATTTTAGAACATTTAAATGTCAAATACAAGTTTACAGCTCCTTAGTGCAAAGCAGATTAGATCCTGGAATAAGCTAGCCATTTCCGTGTTTCTTACTGGTGAATCCATCTTGCAAAGCTCCTGTCTGAACCGTTTGGGCCCGGTTAGAAAGTGACAGGACCAATCAGCGACAAGGGGCAGTACTTTCAGGCGTGGCGGAGTTGTGATGTATGCAAGCAGCAAGAAGAGGCCGGTGCAATTATGGCGGAAGACATCAGTGTGGATGCTGCCAGTTTGATCAGAACTTGACGACATTTCTTCGTTAAAAAAGGAACAAAAAACAGCATTGAGTTGTTTTCTTTTCAAAAATGACAAAAGTCATGTACTGACATGTCTACAGTCGCCATGGTTCACGTTATGCAGTTCACTACGGAGTTTACTCCTCAGTAGCAGCTACGACGAGGCTTTAAGTTTTTTTCAAAGGCTCTGCCCTTTCCCAAACACTGTTTATTGGAAGTTCACCAGATGGATGTTTGAAACAAATCCATCTGGCGTGTCAGGTTATAGTTCAGCTACATCCATCAATGAAATAAAGTGGTAGTGCAAGCAGCTACAGAGGTTTCATAGACCTATAGAAGAAACACTGAGCTTAAACTTTTAGAACTATATGGCTAAAGATTGACAACAAATGGATCTTCTGTTGAATATGTGATCATAAAATGATCTGTTGTCTTCTAAGAAGTCCTCTGTCACGTACTGTGAAAGTAAAATGTAACCAGGGCCTTGTGTTTGTTGTAAAACTCTCTTCAAACACTAAACAGCGTGACTAGTCGGCCAGGTTCACAGCTTTCTCCGAGAGCCCTTATTTTGCTTTTCAGACGGAGAGACAGGGAGTGTCCAGTGTGGATACACCTGAGGTTAGTGGGCGTATGTGTGTGTTTGTGAGAGTGTGTGTATTTGTACATGAGCGTGCATGTGTGTTAGTAAAAGATGTGGTTTGAGCTACGCCCTGCTAATGGTTGCCTGCTGGCTGCACAGTGCTTTGATAGCCGTGTAGGTCTGTGCACTCAATGGTCTCCTTTGTAGATCAGGTGCATTCTTTTCTCCGACATTTTAAAGCCCACCACGACTGTCTGGACATGGAAATCTAGACAAACATGTCTGGGAGCAAAAATAGCAAACATGGACCTAAAAGCCTTCTCACAATTCATTACTTCATGATTTACTAAAAATGATGTCAAACGAAGGGCACGGAATAACCTAGGAATAACATTAGACGTGTTTTCAGGTTTCAGGTTGTGTTTGTCACTGTAAACCAGCGATACTCAACATGTGGCTCTTTTATGTCTTAATTTGAAATATTATTCTTTTAAACTTTGACCTCAGAAATTTATCATTTCAAGTTACATTGACCAGTTTGTTTTCCACACTTTTATAGTAGGTTTTAATGGTCAAACTTAGTTGTCAACCTTTATACCCCCCCTTTTTTTTACATTTCTGCCGCTGTAAATCAATTTCTGCTGCTTTTAGCCCATTTTCCCACCTTTTCACAGCTTTTTTGACCACTTAAGTCACTGTTCACTCATTTTTTTGCTGCTTTTTGACCACCTGTACCTCATTTTTTATGACTTTGCACCCATTTTTGCAACTTTTCACCCAGTTTTCTCTATCGTCAGCCTATTTTGTCCGTTCCCCCCATTTTTTGCCACTTTAAATCAATTTCTGCTGCTTTCAGCCCATTTTACGGCTACTTTTAGCCACTTTTTCAACCGTTTTTTTTTGCCACTTTTATCCCATTTCTGCCCCTTTCATCAGTTTTAGCCTCTTTTATCCTGCTTCTTTGCAATTTTTTCGCGCATTTCAGCTGCCTTTTGCTGTTAAATGCCACTTCACCCCCCATTTTCCCACCTTTTCACAGCTTTTTTGACCACTTTTGTCACTGTTCACTCATTTTTTGCTGCTTTCTGACCACCTATACCTCATTTTTTGGGACTTTGCACCCATTTTTGCCACTTTTCACCCAGTTTTCTCTACTGTAAGCCTATTTTGTCCGTTCCCCCCATTTTTTGCCACTTTAAATCAATTTCTGCTGCTTCCAGCCCATTTTACTGCTACTTTTAGCCACTTTTTCAACTGTTTTTTGCCACTTTTATCCCATTTTTCACCCTTTCATCAGTTTTAGCCTCTTTTATCCTGCTTCTTTGCAATTTTTTCGCGCATTTCAGCTGCCTTTTGCTGTTAAATGCCACTTCCCCCCCATTTTCCCACCTTTTTACAGCTTTTTTGACCACTTTTGTCACTGTTCACTCATGTTTTGACGTTTTTTGGCCACCTGTAACTCATTTTTTGGGACTTTGCACCTATTTTTGCCACTTTTCACCCGGTTTTCTCCATTGTATACCTATTTTGTCAGTTTCCCACATTTTTTGCCACTTATAATCCATTTCTGCTGCTTTTAGCCCATTTTACCACCTCTTTCAGCCACTTTTTCAACTGTTTTTACCACTTTTATCCAATTTCTGCCCTTTTTCATCAGTTTTAGCCACTTTTATCCTGCTTCTTTGCAAAATTTTGCCCATTTCAGCTGCCTTTTGCCATTAAATGCCACTTTCCCCCCATTTTCCAACCTTTTTACAGCTTTTTTGACCACTTTTGTCACTTTTTACCATTTATATTTTGGCTCTTGCGATTGTATTTTTTCAGCAATTTGGCTCTTTGGTTGAGCAGGGTTGAGTAACACAGCTTTAAACTAAAGTGGCAAACTCTCTGAGCTTCATAGCTCCATCAGTTCATTCAGTTCAAAGTGTTTTCCAAAAGGAAAACCATGGGCTGATGATAAAGGAGTCAGTGGTTCTGGTCTGAACACTGCTTATTATGGTTAATCAAAGGATGTCAATAATGTTTCTTGAGGTTGCCTCCCTGTCTCAGTTGCACTCTTTGTGTGGGGTACAACATGGAGTCCGGTACAGGTCACTCTGTCTGTAATCTGTGGTCTAGACATCCTGTGGGCAACTGTGCTCATCTTGTTTGTCTGACAGTCTCATCTCAACAATCTCTAATTCTTAATTATAAACACCAAATTTATGAAAACAACCACTGATATTTTTAAGTTAGCATATTTCTGCATCTGAGTCTAAGTAATTGATGATTTCCTGCTGTATCTTCTCCACCTAGAGGACATGCTTACCCCAAGTTAAAGATCTGCTTTCCTAGTCAGAGAAAATGTCAAAAAACTTCCAGCCACTTTGGAAGAAAACTATGAGGGAGTTTTCTTTGAGATCCCTTACAAGCCACAGGACGAGGAGGGAGTGTGTCTCAAAATGGCTGCGGTAAATATGGCCGGAGAGGAGGCTGCCACCCAGCTGTTGGCAAGAAGAAGCAGGCTAACATGGGCACTTTGACACTGCAGCCCGTGGGCAGACGGAGCACTGAGCCGTGTTTGTAAATGTCTGAGGTGAGGGTCGGCCATCGTGTGCACGTAGGTGAGAGAGTTCGCCTTGATCCTGAACACGGTTTGGTGTTTTCCTGACCAGGAAATGTCACACACCTTCAACTCTGAAGGGGGAGAAATGCTAAAAGATGGATGGCTATGGGTTTTCTGAAGCCAGAGTGGTTTATGTACATGAAAAAGACCAAACTAGGAGAGGAAAATATAGGGCAAAGGCAGGCTTGAGTAGCTTTTAGTATTTAATTCTGCTGTCCTCAAATAACAGCCTGCTGTTAATTCTGACTAACATCTAAAAGATTAACATTCCCATTATTCTTTGCAACAAAGGCTTGTAATTAATGGCCTGTGAGATGCATTATTGTCAGAACCCTGATGTTAAGTGATATATCTCCTCTCCTAAAAGAAACGCGGTGATCATAATTGTATATTTGCCCAGTGAACATTTGAAATTGCTTTTTATTTGAAGGAATAGCTGAGCATGAAGAGCTTGTTTTTCTGTTTGAACAAATAACTGGTGAACCACCTGTGGTTATTGTTTATTGAAGGAAGTCTTCCCATAACAGTAAAAATTCCTCTCTGTAAACCCCTGAGGGCATCTGAAAGAGAAAGAATACAGACAACAGGGAAAAGAATCCCTGTAATGTCAGCTGCAAAATTTAACTGCATCACCGCAGAGAGGGAAATGTAAGTAGAACAGAAGAGAAACTAAACAACTCAGGGAGGTAATCTCAGCATCTCAGGCTTCTTCGCTCAACCTAACTGAAGCAAAATAACACAAAACTACTCTCAAACTCTAATAAACACTTCACTAACAGCCCCAACAAAACCCTTTTTCAGTTTTAGAAAGTAACTATTTATAGCAAGGCTCCTGCGTCCACCACTGAGGTAAATCCAGGACATAAGGCTAACCTGTGACCTCTCAATCATCAATATGGTGCTTTAGATTTCCTGCTTCACATGAAATCCATTAAAGTCTACATAAAGTCCTGCTTTGTAACTAATTAGCTGTTGTCTGGCCCCTTGCAACAAATCACTGTTTCATGTCAAAACACCCAGGGAACTCACACAAACTGCAGAGGCAGCATGTACCAGTCACCGCCACAGCTGAGGCAACAGCATGCACCGCTTAACAACCTCTTTCTCACACATATTAATACACACCATTAGCTTTTTGCACGGGACCCTCTACCTCAACGTCCTTCTTCTTTCACTTCATCTTCCTGAAATTTAAATGAGGTAGTCTTAAATTAAAAATGTCATTAAAGATTCAAACATTTCTGCAAGAAATAACACGTCCTGGTCTGAGCCTGCTGCTTATCCTCGCTTGGTTCTCGTTATATTTAATTGTCAGAGGAGAAAAGGCACCCCCTGCTGTGGGAAGCCTTGATGATGATAAAAGTAAAGTGGCTACAAGTGGTGCTATGCTGAACATAAATAATTACAAAGAAATGTCACTTTTAAAGAGGACTTTTGTGCTAATACAGCTGTCATAGTATAAACTGACCAAAACATTTACACATCCTTCATGGTGTTTTTTTTTCTATTATGATAGTTGCTTTTTGACAACAAAACTAAGTATTGTTTGAAAAAAAAAAAAACTCCCAAAACCTCAGGGTTAACTTGTGAATTTTAACGTTTTCTAAAATATTTATTTCTCAGTCTCTGTAGCAGGTAGAGACATGAAATAACAGCCACTCCAGAGCTTAAATCTTCAGCAAGTCTCTGCATTTCTCCCAAAGTTCATCTACACTTTTTAAAATCATCAGCAAACAGCACAAAAAGAAAAAAGTTGTGATCTGATCGGTTATATTGATTGAACACTACTGGGGGGGGGGGGGTCATTGCAGAACAGCCACAATGCCAAATATAAATAATAGCAATGACAGCAAATTAATAACTGCTAATAAAGACAAAATTTATAACTGCAAATCGTGTGTTTCTGCAGAAAGTGGTCCTGACTGAACTGATTTTTAGTTTTCTTGATGTTGCCCTTCAACACATTGTGACATCATTCACATCTGTGCCCTGTTCCTGCCTGATAAATAAAACACTGCAACATCTAAAATAACATCCCTCCCCTCGTTCAGGTTATCTGTATCAACAATCAACTAAAAAATACATTTAAATTAAAAAAAAAAAAGGTACCTGTCAACTTTTCAATATGGAGGCTAAAGAAGCTATAACCAAAATGCTTCTTTTTAATCTCATCTGCCTTCCACAAGGGAGTCAGAAAAGTTAAAAAACCTGCAAAGATTACCCAGAATGCACAGATGCTGCATCAGGTCTTAAAGGTCACATATTATGCAAATTAAACTTTTTCAGGCTTTTCTAACAAAAATTTGTGCCACTGGCCTGTCCACAATGCCCTCCAAGAATCAGAAAAATCCATTCGATCCCTCTCTGTCTCCACCTTTCAGAAAATGTGTGCTGAAACCAGCCGTTCTCAGATTTTCCCCTCATGATGTCATGTGGGGAGTTAGCCCCACCCCCAGGTTTGGTCGGCCCTCGCTGCTTGGAAGAAAGTTCTAACCTCCTCTCCTGATCCTCCTCTCAGCTGGGTATCAGGGAAGCTGCATCAATTAAGCCACATCCATTTCCTGAGACGGGCGTGGTTAGGGGGCGGAGTCACATAGCTCATTAACATTTAAAGCCACTGACACAGAAACAACTCGTTCTTAGCAGGGCTGAAACAGAGGGGTTTTTAGACATGCAAAAATCCAATACTAGGGTGTTTTTTTAAGCAACAAACTTCACAAGCATGTTTTGGGGACCTCTGAGACTGATATAAATTTGTCTTAAAAGGGTAAAACATGTGACCTTTAAAGGTAGACGCATGGAATATTACATCAGATCTAACACACACTGATGCAGTACCTACAGAATTTACTATGACAAAGTCTTAAGGAAAAAGTCAAGTTTTTCCAGATCATACAATTCCTTCACTATTGTGATACGTTCTGCTTTTGTTGGTGGTTCCTTGGTTTGCTTGCTACTGGTAGTGTTCTAAGAAGGTTTTTGTCCTGGGCATTAAGAGTGTAAGGTAAATTCCCTAAATACATAGCGCT
Source organism: Cheilinus undulatus (assembly GCF_018320785.1). Taxonomy (NCBI): domain Eukaryota; kingdom Metazoa; phylum Chordata; class Actinopteri; order Labriformes; family Labridae; genus Cheilinus; species Cheilinus undulatus. The sequence continues at coordinate 45,155,525 of NC_054879.1, forward strand.
GAACATCCATCAAACTCAAAACCCAGCAAAGATTTTATGTTTCCTTTTATGGCTGACTAATCTGATTGAATTATTTTGCAGTCCTACAAGCTGGTGGTATATCCATTAGCATGGGCAGTACATGACCCTGAGAATACACAGTAGGAAATAAAAAGTCAAAGCAGGGCAGAGTGGTTGACCCCGTTTACTGTTCTGGAGGACTGTCTCCTCCTGTCCCGCCAGGTGTCTCCCCCAGTGCCAAACAAACGGAGAGAAGCCCTGCCAACTGGTGATGGTCACATATCTGTTTGTGTGTACATGGCTTGTGTGTGTGTGCTGGCGGTGGGTGGAATAAACAGCTGAAACCGTTATCAGCCACAAAGAGTGCACAGTGAAGCATGCTAGTGTGATTAACACTGCGTCACCCACAACAGACAGACAACTGTCTGGCAGCTGCCTCAACGAGTAGTTAGCCCAAGTTGGTGGGCCTTCTGAGGCTTAAGCAGTCACAGTCAGCAATTAAAGTAAAAACACTGCTTTTCTGGGTCGCAACATGAGCAGATAGTGGCTGACAACACTCCCGGGGCAGCAGCGACAGTCAGAGACAGAACACTTTCCTTCAGTTTATTTTACTTTAGAGGAGGCAGCCATGGGGCCTCTGTGAAGTCAAAAATAGAAAGCCAGGCAGACCACTTTAGCTGTAGAGAGAATTAAATATTGGTAGAGAGAAGGCAGACTTCTTGTCATACTTTCCAATATTATGACAAGGCTTCAAGTTACATCAACAAAATTTAGCACAATCAAAATCTAGGGATGCAACCGCCAATAAACCTATGACTTCATTAAGGTCATTATAAGTCCCTCCTCGATTGGACGGGATGCAGATTGGATGCACCATAAGAGGTGCGCCCAATCTGCATCCTGCATAGATTCTGGCAATCTGTGTTAAATATTCAGTCTAACAAACTAATCCTTATTAAAGGAATGGAAAACTGATATGTTCACTTAAGCGCTACCGCGACAAAGTTTCCCCTGAATGAAAGTCTTTGAAAAACAATCACGTAACGGGGCCACACATGGACCAAAAAAAAAAAAAACAGCTGAGAGTCTTTGACTGATTTAACTCCTGCTTAAATCAAATACATTTCCTAGTGGGCGTAACATCAACAAAGTCCAGTCATTTTCTATTTCACATTCTACCTATGTCACTTTCTCTCTCTGTTGGGTTTCCCTGGTTGAGTTTTTGCCTTTTATAAAGGCACTAGGTCTTTGTGTTTTGAGAGCAAAGGCTGGCAAAGGGGAAGTGACATAACAGGGGATGTTGACAAACTGCAGTGAAAGACACAACATTTTTGATTTTATAGGAAATTTGTACATATTTATGATTTGTGTATAGCACCATTTTCGAACAGGTACACCCAAGAAATCTTCTGCAAGGTGTCAAGGACAACAGGAGCAACAATGCAAATCAACACAGATGGACAGACACGCCAGAAATTATAGTAGTGAGATTAAGATGGTTCCCTACTACACCTGTAGCAAATAAATACCCTTCATGTTCAATAAACATGAGTCAGTGGAGTGTAATCAAGAAGAAACCTCCAATCCTGAAAAATGAAGCCAATGCAGGAGTGCAAAAAGTTGCAATAACGCGAGTATCCACTTGAGGCTGGCTGCGGGAACACGTCCAAGACACTCTTGTAAGTGAGATTTTTGGTCTCAGTGAGGTTTTCCTGGTTAAAAAAAAATTAAATAAACACCTGAAGTCCCATAAACAACACATGTTAAAAAGCAATTTTTTACACAATAAATAAACTGGTTTACAGCCTGGTTTTGAAAAACAAAATGTGTCTCATTAGCTAATGTCTTCATGTCCTCTCACTGTACGGGGGGTACATTTTTTTGCGCCACAATCGTTTCGGTTATATTCAGGACAAACCTCACTGCACACTGATTGGTGCGTCTCATTTGACTGATTGACAGATAGCTTGACAAGCAGACGCCACCTCCAGGAGGCTAGCTTTAGCATTAGCTTAGCTGAGAGGAAGTCGAGCTCAGTGGACGGGGCTCTTGTCTGCCGTTAGGTTGATCCAAAGTTCAGTTGAGACAACGACTTAAATATGGAGGCCGCCACGGATTGTCTTCAAAAGCTGTTTGAGTCTGCCTATTGTAATCAGACAGCTGATGTCACACAGGCTTTGTCCAATTCTTTCTACAGTCAATGAGTGTAACAAAAACATCTGTTGTCATGGCAGGTCAAAAATAACCAGGGGTGCTATGATCTAGCCAAAATAATTCACAGTATCTGCCAAATCTGACACAAAAAGGTGCAGTTTCATGCATATGAGGCATACTGGCTACCGATTAAAAAAAGGATAAAGACATGTATAAATGAGGAAATAGTATCACTTGATACATATGCTTTATAAAGAGGCGAACCAGACTGGGTAATTTTTGTGTGGCATTGTCTATCATCAAGGATGGGATTAAAAAATAGTCAAAATGATTCTTGCAATATCACCAGTTTAAAATCAGCGTATCTTGACATTATTGCTTTCTTTGGCCACATATGTGTAAGGTACTCTGAGTTACCCTGCATGTTTCTTGGAAGCCAAAGGCATTAAAAGGTGTCTGAGGAACTGAAGGTGCACAAAAAGGAGGACTATTATCTGTCTGTAATTCCAACAGGCACTAATGTTACTGTGGAGCACAGATGTTGAAGAATATTTGCATCAAGAGTTCAAACAGGATGCAACATATCCACAAAATATGACAGCCTCTAAACAATCCTACAGCCTTTAGATGAAGTAATTTGTCTCGCAGTCAACTACAGAGCAGACACTGCTGTGCTTTAATAGGAAGTCAGAGGTGAAACTTGCAATAAAATCCAAGGGGTCTCTATCCTCAAAGAGAGCACCAATTAAAGCTCAGTTTGATTCTTTACAATATAATCATCTTCTTGTGCCTCAGGGTCCAAAAATCTATTAACTCCAGTGAGGCCTGCTCACAGTAACCTTTCTCAGAAAATGTTGACATCAAAGGCAGAAGGCCACAGCAAACTTGCATCCCACTTGTGGAATGGCAGACCATAAAAACGAGCTCTTAAAAGGGATTAAAAAGGCCAGTTCCACACAGATTCCTTACAGACTAGACTAGAGGGCTGAGCGAGGAGGAGGAGGAGGAGGAGGAAGGATCTAGGAGGAGCACATGATGGAGAGACTAAATTAGCAAGCTGTGTGTTTTTGTGGTCTTGGCAATGGGGAGATCCCAGAGGAGAGCTAATGACTGTAGTGGTATCTGGCATGGAAGCCAAATTTCCTTTGCTGCTTTAAAGTTGCCTCCAATCCATAGCCACCATGTCATGAGCAACATATGCTGAGCTATCTTGCAATTATACCATTATCGAAGTCTCTCCTCCCTCTGATTTCCATTATATGTTGCTGAGCAGATTTTATATGAACTTTCTCAAGCCAGTCAGGACAGTATGAATAACAGGAATGATGGCTGATCAATAAGGGGTTTTCAGATGAATATTGATTAATGAGGGGAAAATAAACAGGCCTTTTTATATGTTTAGCTCACCATTGTTTCAATGCACATGCAGCCGGGAGACGAATTTCCTACACAAACACCTGCATGACCACAAAATATCTAAATGACCCCATGAAGTGATGCTTGCATTTTTAATTTCTGTCAGGAGTTTTCATATCAGCACACATCCCACGGTGAATATTGGTCAAATACGCTCATCTGTCTGAAACATTGGCCCTGCAGGACTGTTAGAAACATTTTGGTGGAATTCCAACAAATTTCATACATCATGGCGGTTTAAAATCTGCACAAAAAAATTTACCTAGCGTGCAAATTGTCAGTTATGATGACGATCCTACCAATTCTGACACATTTTTGGCCATGATCTACAGTGGTGTGAAAAAGTATTTGCCCCCTTTCTGATTCCTGAGTTTTTTGCATATTTATCACACTTAAATGTTTCGGATCATCAAACCTATTTTTATATTTCGCAAAGACAACCCAAGTAAATAGAAAATGCAGTGTTTGAATGATTATCTAATTTTTTAAGGGGGGAAAAAAGTCTAAACCTATCTGGCCCTGTGTGAAAAAATAATTGCCCCCCTTGGTAACTCATGAGTTAACTGTGATTAACCAGAGTTTTTATAAAAACCTGAGTTCAATTTCACTCGAACACAATTTTACACAATTTACACAAGAACCGCCCTCCTCAAGGACAGCAAACATGGTAAACAGGGAGTTCTGATACAGAAATGTCAATTATCATTATCATTATGACACGTAAAATAAGTAACTGCACAAATATCCACCACTTTCAAGTCAGTATTTAGTAGATGCAGATTTGACTGCGATCACAGCAGAATCTGTGTGAATGGGTCTCAATTAGGCATGAACAACCGGACGGTGAAATTTAACTCAATTTTTCTCTGCAAAACTGCACAAGCTCTGTCAGGTTGCGTATGGGATCCAGTTTGAACAACCCTTTTCAAGTCCAGCCCCAAATTCTTTACTGGACAGAGATCTGGGCTTTGACTCTGCCACTCCAGAACATTCTCTTGCTGTCTTTAAATAATTTCTGTGCAGCTTTCGCCATATGCTTCAGCTCATTGTCTTGCTTGAAAAAAATCTTGCTGCATTCATTTCACCCTCTACCTTTACAAGCCCTCCAGACCCTGCTGCTGAGAAGCACCCCCACAGCATGATGGTGCCACCACCTGGCATCACAGTGGGGATGGTATGTTTGTGGGGATGTTAGTTTTTGGTGTCTTCTCTGATGGCCAAAAAGCACAAATTTTGGTCTCATCAGACCAAAGAACTTGCTCCCACTTGCCCATGGAGTCTGCTAAATGCCCTTTGTTGAACTTTAGTGGAGATTTGAGTTTTCTTCAACAGTGCCTTTCTCTTTGCCACTACAGCTTTGACTGGTGAAGAACCCGGCCAACAGTTGTTGTCTGCAGAGTCTCTCCCATCTCAGCTGCTGAGGCTTAGAGCTTCTTCAGAGTAGTCATAGGTGTCTTTGTGGCCTCTCTCACTAGTCTCCTTCATGCACACTCACTCAGTTATTGAATGAACTTTGATCTAGTCAGAATGTTTTTGTTTTTTGTTGTTTTTTTTTTTTAAGATTTGTTTTTGGGCCTTTTGTTGCCTTTATTAGATAGAGTAGGACAGTAGATAGACTCAGAAACGGGTGGGGGTGAGACATGTGGCAAAGGGTCTCAGGCTGGATTCGAACCTGGGCTGCCCGGGTACATGGTGCGCGCCTTAACCACTCATCTACCAGCGCACCCTCGTTAGAGGGTTTTAACAGAACGCCAGGTAATGTTCACTGTCTTGGAATTTTTTGTATCCATTCCCTGACTTATACTTTTTTTTCTCTGAGTTGCTCAGAGTGTTCCTTTATTTTAATGGTGTAATGGTAGCTAGGAATACAAGTCAAGCAGTGACTGGAACTTCCAGACACAAGTGTCTTTAAACCGCAATCACTTGAGACACATTTACTGCATTCAGGTGACCCCCATTTCACTAATTGCTAGCTGCTAACACCAGTTGGCTGGAACTCATTTTAAGGGGTTGGATATTTATGCAATCACCTATTTAACCATACATGTTTTTGTTTTATTTACTTCACTTTGACATTAAAGAGTTTTTTGTCTTTCTTTGTAAAAAAACAAAAAAAAAAGCAAAATTATACTGAGCATGATTGATTTTAAAAAACAATAAAACATCCAACCCACCAGTTTGGAGCCTTTGCTCTAAGGAATATAATCATTGAGTTACTTGTCAGCTATTTCAGGTGACTGGCAAACAATCCCAACAATTCCTTGAATCTGACCTAACAAAAACAACTGAAGCCTGATTATTGAAAAAGAACTTTGACTAAAGTGACCACTAGTCGCTGTTGTACCTCTGTGACATCTCATCTGTCCTCAGAGCCCTAAACACCAGATAGGAGTGGCCAGCTTTTATTGTCCCAGCATGGGAAAGGGAGACAGAGCTGCTTTAGCTTGATGGATGGGGTCCAACTGGGAGACTAAGGCCGGGATAAAGGAGCTGTATCCCGCCATAAAACTCTGCTGCTCCCAGCCTACACGTACACAGAAGCCTCTTAACTTTAAGTATAAACGTGTTGGAGGGGGTTGAGTCTGGATACCAGGGAAGCTGTTATCAGAATGATTCATACATGTAAGAAAGGCTGATAGAAAACAATACAAGCCTTCAATCCAGCCCCCTCCCTGTGTAATAAACATGAATGATGTCTTCACTTTTAGTGCTGACTGTTGCTAAACAATCATGTCAGACAAAGGCAGAGAGAGCATGCCTATTAGACATGAATCTGCTAAATAAAGTGACTGTTTGAGTCAGACTACCTGTAAAAACCAGCACCTTAGGGGCTAAATCAAGCCCAGGCAGGTAGATGCACTGTAAGCATAAATGGCTATTCGCTATGTCAAGACAGATCATTGAGGGGGCCGCTGTGTGAACAAGAGACGAGTCAACAATGTATTACCGAGGATGACTCATGTTTAGTCATGTTAGGGAAAAAACACAGATTTCAAAAAGGAAAAAAAAAACATCTGTTATGACACAATGCCTGGACTGTCTCTACAGGCAAAATTTAGTTTATATTAATTTGGAAGTTTATACATGAACAAATGCTTTCATGAACTTTGGATGACTTAACATTAACTCTACAAGGACTGAAAAGGTCCATATTATCATAGCATGAGCCTCCCTTTAATGTTGCATTCTGGGACTTTTATCAACGGTGTTGTATCAGTATTTATTTGACAAAATGCCATTTTCTTTGCATGTTTATACTGTTACCGATGCTTTACTTTAGTTCAACATGAATAGTGGTGAGATTGCTTTCAGTCTTGTATATACTGAGCATCAGAGCAGTTATACTCAATGTGTGGTTCTGGAGCCACGTGTGGCTCTTTGATGATGATTCGTGCCTCTTTTATGTCTGGATTTAAAATATTATTCCCCTAGAGAAACCTTAAAAAAGAGAAACTTTGACCCTCAAAAAATTGTTCAATGCAAGTCACATTAATCAGTTGCTTTCCCACACTTACACAGAAGGCTCTTATTGTCAAACTTAATTATCAACCATTATTTTTTGTCTGTATATTCCATTGACGTTATTTGCTATCTTTTACCCCCTTTTGCCCTTTTTTTGCCACTTTTAATCAATTTTTGCCACTTTTATTCTGCTTTTTGCTATTTGCAGTTTTTCCCTTTTGTCAATTTTTTTGCCCATTTAAGTTGCCTTTTGCCATTTTTGCAACTCATTGCGGCTTTTTGCCTGTTTCCTAGCTTTTTGCCTATTATAGTCAGTTTTCATTCATTTTTTGCTACATTTTAACCATTTTTTGACCATTTTTGCCACCTGTAACTCCATTTTTTGTAGCGTCTCACCCATTTCTGTCACCTTTTCTCCCCATTTTTGTCACTTTTTCCTCAATTTGTGCCAATTTCCTCCCTAATCACCCATTTTAGTCACTTTTTTTCTGCTTTTTGACCTTTTTTGCCAGCTTTAACTTATTTTTATTGCCACTTTAACCCGCTTAGGTTGTGGCTCTTGCAGTAGTATTTTTTTAAACAATTAGGCTCTCTGGTTGAGCAGGGTTGAGTAACACTGCTTTAGAGTTATACCTTTATACAGAGAACAGCACTACCACTACATGCCTTCAGTTAAATAGCATTTCTTTTTGAGTAAACAGCTACCCTGAACAGTGTTTACTCCATTCCTGTTGCTCAAACATGTTTTCATGTATTTACTGATGTGCCAATCACTTAGCACCACATAAACAGAGGTGGTAACAGTAATTTAATGGCTATATAAATACTCAGGGATTAGCTGCAGATGATGGCTTGATGACACACTCCGGTGCAAACTTGAGATTTGCCGTGGCTTATGTGCTTTCATCTCAACTTTCTCTTCAAATCTGCTTTCCAAATCTGAATCTTTACAAAGAAGGGTGTAAATGGAAGACACTTTGAACATTCTTCACAGACAGAGATGGATTTTAAGCACTGAAATAAGATGATTTAAAGTGGACTGTCATCTGCCTCTGAAACAGAGTTTGTGTATAAGCCTGTAGGGTATGGGGTATTTGTTTCATTTTTCTTGATCTTCCACATACCTGAATCTTTCTTGCTTCCCTTTCCTCCATCCCTGTTCTTCTTCAGCACTGCCTTAAACATGGTAAGATCCTTGGAAACCTTTCTGCAGGGCCCCTGGGGAAAGAAAACAAAAATAATTCAGTCCCTCCCAGCCACAAAAAGACAACAGAAATGTATTTCCACTCATGCAAAACCGAGGAAGTTATTCAACATTGCAGGCAGATCTATTTCTATTCATGGGACAAGACAGGGGCAATTTCCTCTACTCACCTGCATAAAGAAAACTATTCAAACACATTTAAATGTGGGTTTTTTTTTTCCTCCCCCACAGAAACTAAACAATACAAAATGTCCTCGAAAACCTAACATAGCAATAGCAAAACACTGTACATCCGCATTTCATACTGCTTAGCTGGCACTCGTCTGAGAGTTTTCCCACAGCACTCCCAATCCTGCAGGTCATCAGTGGAGGGGCGCATGGAAAGAATGCTCTAATATTTAAACAGAAAAGGACAAGTTCTGCTATCTTGATATGCAGGAAAACACTCTGTCAAATGCCCTGAATTCCACATGTAATTGATGCTGAGGCTGAACTTGGGTGTCTGCAAGTGCTTTCCATAGTTGTTGCCAAGCTAGTGTGCATTTTGGATCCTAAGAGTTAAACGGTATAACATGAACTCAAAGTCCAGGCTGCAGACTCCTGGATGTGCCTGTTTACTTTGGGATTATTTATAGTCTCAAGTTGTTGGACAACGGTGAAACCTACATGACTAAACACAGCAGCGACTACAACAGTAAATTGTGTGGGATCTTTTCTAACCCTCTAAAGACAATATAGGGAATGCTACTGTATTATTAGCAGCAGAGCAATCTATCCAATGAAGAGAACAGGACGGTTTCAACCAAATAAGGGTATGCTGTCTGCAAACAAATCACACAGTCCTTGCAGGAGCCAGACTTTATACATCTAAGTACACTAACTGATGCTGTGAGAGAATGAGAAAAAAATTTACCTGCCCTATTTCATACTTTATGGTGTCAGAAAAACACTGTGAGGCAGAGCATCTAGTAAAGCCGTTAGGGGAGGGGGAGGTAAAGGGGGCAGTTCCCTGATGAGCCTCTACATCTCAACTCAGCCTTGGAAGGTAAAAAAATCATTCAACCTTCATGGGGGTTTTACTCCTCCAAGCCAAACTTTAAATCAAGACTGTAAAGGTAGTTGCATGAATATTGCATCTATGTTCACTCTACTGCAGGGGAAATATATACTCTAAATCAGGTGAATCCTGAGATGGGCGTATGGTTCTAGCTTCTTCACTGGAATAATTGGTTTCACTGGGTGAAAAAACAAATACCAAACATTGCACTACCACAATCAGATTAGAGAGATTAAGCACTTCCAGTGTAACTATGGCGTAGCCTTCATCAAGCAGCGGCTTGTCTCCCGACTACAAGCTGCTCAAAAAGTCAAGTGCTTTGATCTTTCCTGTAAGTCACTTGATTTTAAATAGGCTTGAAAAACTTGATTCTTTAAAGTTCTTTAAAAATCACATGAAAACAAAAAGATTTTTTCCCCATGCATCTCCTGCACTCATTGTCACATATAAGCCTACTGGGCAATCAGCTGTAAAAATAAGTTTTTTATATTTTTGGACAAAGTTAGTACTTTCTTGGAAACATTATTCATGCTCCTAAGACCTAGCATGAACATATGAGGACATTAAATGTTGTGTACAACAAAGTAATAATTTCTGCTATGAGAATTTTTGAGATTTTTGTCCAGAATGTCCATCCACCTATCCATCCATCCATCCATTTTCTGTACCAGCTGTCATTGGGCGAGAGGCAGGGTACACCCTGGACTGGTCACCAGTCAATGGCAGGGCTGACATATAGACAACCAGACACGCTCACATTCACACCTATAGGCAATTTAGAGTCACAAATTAACCTAATGAGCATGTTTTTGGTGGTGGGAGGAAGCTGGAGTACCCGGAGAGAACCCACGGGAAGAACATGCAAACTCTGCACAGAAAGGCCCTGGCCCTGACCGGGAAGCGAACCACCGACCTTCTTGCAGTGAGGCAAAAGCACTAACCCCCTGCACCGCTGTGCTGCCGATATTTTTGTCTTGAATGTCCATTTTTGTATAACTAATTTACTTGAAATGTTAGGATACAATGCTTTTTGTTTATTAGGAAATTTGCTTGGAAATTAGCAAGTATTTCATGAAAATATAGAGGAGATATGTCAGTAAATTCTGGAGAGTTTCACTGGTAGAATTTAGGTAAATCTGCTAGATTTTTCTTGCCATTTTCTTGGGAGATTGGGAGATTTTTTAGTAAATTTTGGGGAATTGGATTGGGAATTTTGAGGCAGAGGTTGTTTTTTGAACTTTTCAGGAATTTTCATGGAAATTTTAGGTAATGTATTTGGATGTCTGGAGGTTTCCATCATTTCCATGAAATTTTGGAGAATGAATTGATTTTTTTTTTCAGAATTTGCCATTAAATTTTAGGGTAAAGTTCCTAGGTATTCAGGGGATTTGCTTAAAAATCGTCATGAATTTGCATGAATTTGCATAGAATTTTTTTCATTGGAATTTTAAGGCTTTATTATAAAGCTTCAATAAAAGATTTGATGATTATCTAAAGGAATTTTAGGATTCTTTTTAAAGTTTATTTTTTATTTTGGTTTTTGGAGAAGAAATTTTTCTAAGAAATTCCTGTTCAAAAACCAGCCTGATGTTTTAACTTATCAGACCTTCGTTATCCCAAAAAACATCAGCAAAATTTCAAAATGCTTTCCAAAGAAAAGCTCAGGTCTCGGGAGGTTAAAGTTCAAAACATTCTGGTTTTATTTTGCAATGAATAGAAGTCTCATTTGAATTCTAGGTTTGCCCCAAATGATCCACATGACCTACAAGCAAGCTAGCAGTTATCCTCATTAGAAACAACACAGATATCAAAGCTGAACGATTTCCAAAAAGAATTTAATTTTGATTTTTTTCCCATATATTGCGATTGTAATTTAATATGTGATTATTATTCGGTTCCTCATCTTGTGTATTTTTCAACAAAGTCAAGCAATAAATAATTCTATATTATAACCTACATTCAGTCAGGAACACGCTCATTATACATTTTACTGTTTTATTTTTATTTGCAGTTTTACTTGGCAAAGAAGAATCTTCTTAAAACGCTCCCTGGGTTAATCAGCAGCATGCTTTGACTTTCCAGGGAGGGCATAGCTAGAATGTGTACTGAAAACAATTAAATATTTCAGAAGTAATTAATCCATAGAAGCATGAATCAGACTATGAGGGTGAAACAAGCTTTAAACTATAAAGGAGGTGGCTGGGGTGGAGGAGGTTCAGCTTTGCATGGTGCACCAGCATTGATGCAAGCAGGGACTACTGAGAAATCCGTCATATTTTAATGTAATGTGTTGACAATTGAATGTTTGCATAATGTGCATAAAATCTCTGCTGCTGCTGCTGCTGCAAAAAAATCTATCAAACTGGTACTTTGAGAAATTTCAAGTTAAAGAAATATTGCAACTTCTGATTTGCAAATTGTAGCAGGCCATGTTGTGATTTTATCTGATTTGCGGTTAATTGCCCAGCCCTAACAGATCTTAAGAGTTAAATAGCACCAGGATAACTTTCTCATGAAAGACTGAAGATGTGGTCCACATCACATACAACAATGTTACTATGTCATTAGCAAAGTGGTTCCCAAACATTTTTCCTTGGAGCCCCCTCACTTGTATGAAAAAAAAGCTCAGCCCCCAAGACTCATATTAAAAAAACTGTTGCCATATTGTTGCAAAAAATCAACATCCATTTAATTGTTTAATTAATAAACCCCTAAGAAAGTACCTCTTTATTTTTTCTTACCAATTGTATAAACTGTATAACTGTATAATCTTATCATGATTATGATTATCATGATTTTACTTGATATGTGCACATCTAATTTTGACAGACCAAGCCTCACCCCCCCGAAATCTTTAGTGCCCCCACCAAGGGGGTCCCGGACCCTAGGATGGGGACCACTGATTCAGTGGACACTTTTGTCTAAAGCGATGTACATGTAGGACAGGTGTTCATGGCCTTAAGGACCTTGCCTTAGGGCCCACACTGGATAATCATTGTGCCCTGACCAGGACTCAAACCCCCGATCTCCTGTTTGTCAGTGATGAGCTATCCGGCTGCTACTTCTACAAATACTTAATATTTCTGCAAAATGCGTTCAGACTGAGAAGAACACAAAAATGCAGTGCACACTCAAAACGGTCCAAAAATTGAGTGTGGAAAGATGGACACTCCTACACTTAATAGATGCAACAGTGGTGACAAAGCAGATAGTCCACTAGCATGCTAGCGAGCATTAGCATCAGCAAGGTAGCTAACATGCTACTAGCAACAATAGCACATTTCAATCATGCATAGTGCATTTACAGAAAATACATTTATTTTCTTGGGAATAATGGCAAATATAAGACAAGTTACATCAAATCAACGGTGGATTAAAATAGCTGTCAAATTCATAAGATTATTGCCAAGCATCTAATTGTTATTTGCCAGTTAAAAAGAAAAACAAGGGGGTTATCACATCGAGTACATGCCAAACAGCAGTGCACAATTTGGGACAACACTACCCTGTCGAGATAAATGCTGTGTACTGCACTGTAGTATAGTCTGTAAAACATTCAAATTTAAATAAACTAATAAAGTCTGAACACTTGCATAAATAACTTGAATTAAACCTAGCTGAAACTGCTCCAACAACCCTCCTTCAACTTCCAAAACATAGTCTGTCTGCAGTCACGTAAAAGCGGCCCATCTTTCTGTACAGTGAAACTTTTCACAACCCATCCTTTTCTTTTTGTCTTCTGCAGCTCAAAACCAATTTCCTGTAGCCCTTGTTGTGCCAAGGATGACAGTTCTCTCTGAGTGATCCAGTATCAACAGTGTCTCTTTATCATAAAAGCTAGAAGAAAAGTTTCAAAACCGTTCCTTCATCAATACCAGTTTCCCTTAAAAATACAGTATCATTTCAGACAGTATGCATACACACAGCAGCTTTAGTATTACGTTTAAGGATAAAACCATCCCAAACAGGACCACTTTGTCAAATAAACACATAATTTGCAGTTATAAATATTTCTGTATTAATTAGTACTTATTCTGTTGTTCATATTTGGTGGTGGCTGTTCTGGGATCCCCCTGCTCTTCCACAAACCTACATGGAAAGCATCAAGGAGAAACAGCACACCTTTCTGCACTTCCTATGCCAACAAGGAAAGCCTGAGGCAAGCAACAAAACCCCCACAGCAGAGCAGGCATCAATGACTACAGAACGGCATTTACTGTGAGAAGCAGAATGAAGAGGAGCTGGGGTGGAGGAGGGTCACAAAAGCAGTTTGCAGAAGGAGCAGCAAAGCAGAGCTAGGCTAAAGCAGCTGAAATATGACAGCCTGAGTGTGATTAGCCAATAGTTTGCTGGCCGTCAGCTGATGAAGTTTTGAATGAGATCAGCTGTTCTCAAATATATGGCAGCACCTGAACTAAAGCTATACATAGTTGTAATATGTTCACTTGGACAACAGATATCCTTCTCTTAAAGCAGACAAAAAATATGGACAGCAACCAATTAAATAACGAAAATCACTACATTGTAGAAGTTGATGAAAACAGAGTAATCAAGGTTAAAAAGTATATTTCACACAACAAGCATTGGTTCTAGGTCGGGAATCCTAACGTGAGACACTGAGAACCAAATCTACCTACAGGTACACTCAAGGTTATTTTACCTTCCCTAAGACTGACATGTATTTACTAGAGTAACAGTACGCAGCGGTCATGGTTTCGGCTGATGTACAATTCTGGAGTTTTCTTTGATTATTATTAAGTGACAGTGGTGCAGCTTGTGTTTTTTTTTTCTTCTAGTGTAATTTAGTACTATCTATGATAGTTTATAGAGCCTGTGGTTACAAAAAAACAAACAAAAAGAGGAAAAAAGATGCAAAATAAAAAGCAAAACAGAAATCAATCGTATAGTAATTATTCATTTTGAGTGCTGAAACAAATACAACCTTAGAAAAGGCAAATAAAATATGTGCATTTAACGTCACACCATCACAAAGAGATTGGTAGTATAAATATAAATACAAACAGCCAATACTGTTACAATTCTACTTTTTACACAAGTTAAACATATACTGCAGAACAACGGGTAAGTTGGAATGAAGAGTCTAGTTTATAACAGGAACCAGATTTCATGTTAAACCCAAGAATTTGCAGGTAAACTAGGTGTAAGGTAGCGCTATAGCAGGGGTCGTCAAGTACATCTGCACAGGGCCAGATTTAGTCTGGACAGAAACTCTGGGGGCCGGACTTTCAAATACACAAAAATTAAATCAATATTTTGGTCTGATTGAAATATTATTGTAGTAGTATTTGTATTTTCTTTCAAAACGTAGGACATTTTCAGGCCTTTCCAGTGAGATCTATGCGTATTATCTGTAATGCGGCAGAATTTGCCGGGCCCCTGAAAATTCCAGAGAATGGGCCCTCCAACTTTACGATTTAGTTCTAGTATTAACTCATTTTTGACACTTTTAACCCCTTTGTGCCTCTTTAACCCAATTTTTGCAAGGTTTGAACCCCCTTTGAACCACTTTCATTTGTAACAAATTTGTAACGTCATTTGTAACAAATTTTTGATACTTTTTGCCCCTTTTTTCCTCTTTAACCAATTTTTGTCACATTTTAACCTCTTTTCACAAAATTTTCTTCCAAATTCTGTCCCTTTGTACTGCCACTCCACAACCCATTTTGCCCCTTATCACCCATTTTTGCTACTCTTTGATTTGATTATGATTTATAGGGCTCCAATTGGATTCTTAATCGATTATTGATACATTTTGATGCACTTGGGTTGTTTTGTTTTTATTTTTTTTTACATTTCTGTGATTACCTGTGCCAAGGCGGTTATGTGATCGGGTGGGTTTGTTTGTTTGTTAGCAACATAACTCAAAAAGTTGAGGACGGATTTTCAGGAAATTTTCAGGAAACGTCAGAAATGGCATAAGGAAGAACTGATTAGATTTGGGAATTTTTTACAGGATTCTGTACTATTGGGAAATAGGGCTAATGGTGGAGGTCGGTGCTGTTACCACTTCACACCAGGAGATGGCGGACATAAGTAACTTCAATCCCAGCAGCATTTTTGGGTGTGTTTCTATTCAAAGTTTTGGAGTTTATAGAGTTTGAAAGACGCACGCCCGGTCGAGGAGACGAGTCGGAGCATAACAGAGAGAAAGACAGCGAATTGTAGTGAGAATACTTAATGCTGGGAGGAATAGAGGAATATTCACTATCTGCCATGACCTCCAGTTGTCCAGTGAGACCATGGGTGAGACTGTCAGTGCATCTGTTGGCACTGGCAGGCAATGCTTCCGCCATGACAGTCTACCCATAGCGAAGCCAATGCTTTTCCTCACCATGTTTCCACCCCACCGGGGAGGGAGTAATCAGCGAATGCTGTGGTGGGGGGCACATGGGGACGGATCCAGGCATTTTTTAAAGGATTCTTCACTATTGGGAGATAGAGCTAATGGCGGAGGTCTGGGCTCTCCGAGTGCTTTTCTAGTTCTCACTGTGTCAAACATAATAAAAACATTGCATTAGTGTTTAAAAAAGGGATAAATTTCCACTATTCTCTAATAGTAGATGTGTGTAAACTGGAAATCTAAAACTGCACTGAAACAAAGGTAGAAGCCTCCTTTCCTTGTAACATCTGAAATTACAAACATAAAAATGTCCTTTTTCACAGATGAATAACTGGTAATCTAAATTCCAGCCATTCCACAGTATTAAATATTTAAATTATTATTGATGATCGATTATTGGACATTTATAAGCATCTAAGAATCGATTTTTTTCTCCCACCTCTACTCTCTAACCCCTTTTCACCACTTTATCTGGTCATTTTTGCAGCACTTCTGTCAACCTTAACCCTTTTTTAAATATCTGCTAGTTATGACAGTAAATTTCTGTAAAAACAGATCAAATGTTGAGTCATTCTAAAACCATTTCAATATTAATTGTTTGTGTGATGGATTTAACAGCTGCAGATATTTAAAGCCAAAGGATACTCTTAAAACCACATCATCTTCTTTTTCTCTTTTTAATGAATTTTAATGAATTTAATGATCTTTGGGGGGCCGGACAGGAAGCTTTGGGGGGCCTGATATGGCCCCCAGGCCGACAGTTGATGATCAGTGCGCTATAGCATTGTCGTTCACTGTGGTGTAGCATCATGTGGCACATTTGCCTTGTCGTTGGAACTGCTGTGTGGGGGCCGGCTGCTCATCCCTGCAGCAACAATAAACATCACCCAGGTTAACCAGGAGGAAATGAGAAACGCCCAAATTAAAATCCAAAAGCCAACATGACAAATTCCTTCCATCTTCCCTCCCCCATCACAGTTGCCAGACACACACACACACACACACACACACACACACACACACACCCACTCACTGCCAGTGCCAACTGAGAGAATGAGACAACGTCTATTAGGTCACCATCTACCGTCATCACTCTTTATCCTGAGGAGGTCTGACTGCAGCAGCCATTTTTATCCAAAGTGAGGGAATCCTTGGCAAGCTTGCCAAAAACTCTTCTGGGTGTCTGTTTTTAAAGCAACACTGCTTTGCACATTTGAATGTGACATCAAATGAACCTTTTTTGTGCATTAAGTGTAGCTTTATCATGAAATGGAAACTTAATGATGGGTTTCAACTACACTTACAGCTGCGAATTCCTCTGAATTATAAAGTAATACGATGCGTTTATGCCCTAGGGACACAACTCATTTTAGTCAAAGTATCTTCAGCAAGTCTAGCTGCACGAGTGCATTGTCTGAAAACAGTAAGAGGGCATTAGCTATGTGTTTATAGTGTGTGAAGCTTGGGCTGTTGTTTTGGAGGTAGATTCCAGAGTGGAGGCACCACATTTTACTTCAAACACATCTACGCCTAAGCTGTAGTAGGGATATAATTGTGACCTTTCTAAGAAAGCCGCCTCAGAGAGGAGCCATGGACTGCATGGTATGCAGCAAGACGGCATCAAGATTCCTCAAACCCTCAAAGTGAGGTCCATCCCAGTGCTCTTAAGCTCTGTTTGGATATCAGCCTCAAAGCATGGGGCCTTACAAGGGGCCTTTCAATATTAAAACAGGGCAGTGAAAAATCCCTCACAGGTTTGTGTGATCACACACTGGCTAAATGAACCATACGGACTCTTAATAACCACATTTGCTTTGTGCAAGACAGAATGAAGAGAATCCCAGGAAAAAAAAGCGCTGCCTCTTTATTTACATCAAGAAAACATCATGCTAGTCATTAAAAGAACTCTCAATTCCCCCACGCAAGTAAAAGAATAAACACCTCAGACTTTATCAGTGTATTCAGTAGGTCTGGGAAATGATTCGAAATGTACATTAAATCCCAATGTGACCTACTGCAATTTTCAAATCGCAGAGAGTGCAATATTTCTTTGACCTGAAATGTGTTTTGAAATAAATTTTATTAGGCAGAGGTGTTTTGCTCTACACATTATGCAAACATTCAAGTGCATTCTAGAATAATTGACAAAAGTTCCTACGTGTTTTTGTATATTTTTGTCTTCTACAAAATAACAAGTCCATAAAATCATCACTCCCTTCATTACAATTCATATCAAATTTGTAATATAGGACAGAATAAATACAATAAGACATTTTTGTCAGATTGATTTGAATTTTGGATGGATTTTTGCTTATAAATTTTGAGATATTTTTGCGGAAAATTGAGAAATTTCTTTTGAAATTTTTAGGAATTTGATTTGAATTTTGGGGTAGAAATTTGCTTTAAAAATTTAAAGTATCTTCATGAAAATTTTAAAAATTTATTTGTAAATTTTTGGGAATTTGATTTGAATTTCTTTGGAAATTTGTTTAGAAAATTTTAGGTTTTTTTATGGAAATTTTAAATATTTATCTGTAAATTTTTGGAAATTTAATTCAAATTTCTGGGGAAATTAGCTTTGAAACCTTTAGGTAATTCCATAAAAAATGAGAAATTTATTTATAAATTTTTAAGAAGTTGATTTGATTTATTTTTTTTGGGGGGGGGGGCTTTGATTTTTAAAAGCATTTCTATGACAATTTGAGGAATTTATTTGACATTTTTTGGGAATTTGATTTGATTTTTTTGAGCGGTGGGGCAGGTTTTGAAGTTTTAGTTATCTTCTTAGAATCTTTGAACATTTCCTTGTAGATTTTGGGAGACTGGATATAAATTTCTGGAGGAAATAGCTTTGTGTGTTATAATATAGAATGGTTTATAAGATGAGGAACCTGAAGAACAATCACGTTAAATTGCAATCGCAATGTTGGGTGAAAAATTTTTCCCAAATCGTTCGGCCCTAGTATTCAGGCCATAAAATGTAGCGCCAAGGATGCTTCTCCTCCGCTAGCGTTGTCCATATGTCAGCTGTATGACCTTCACATGTGGACCGTCTGTTAAAGCTCAAGGCAACAATAAAAAGGACTCCTCACTGATACAATGTAGAAACAGCTTCCTTTCACACAAGAGAAATTGGAAACCGAAGTGGTTAAGAGGTGCCTCAGGTTATCAACATGTATGTTTTTCCAGGTCATTCCTGACTTGATAGAGTTCAAGTCCATACAGATTGTGAGGAAGAAAAGATCCTCACCTGCACAATGCTGGTGTGACATGTGGCTAATGGGGCCATCCAGCTACACCACCGTCACCTGAGAAGCCAGCTATATTTAGAACGGAAACAGGATTGTTTGACCCAATTGCCTCTGGCAGGGAAGCATTTCACATACATCAGTAGTTGGTGAGTTGGAGCCTGTTTTGTCCTCTGTTAGGTGGCACACAATAGAGAGCGAGCACCCTTAAGCCCAGATCAACTCCGCCACTCTTCCAGGATTGCAGTTTTTCTCACCCAATGAGTGTATCTCTTGTTAAAATGCTCTGCCAGCTTTCTTCCTCAGCTGATACATGACAGATCACACTCAGATTTCCACCCTGTTGTCATAGCAACATGGAAGTTCTCACCATGGGCTGACCTTCAGGTTTATTTATCAAACACTGCCTAGAAGTGATCGGATATTTTCAGATCCTCCTGTGAACTCCATAATTATCTATTCTTTTGTTGTCCATTCACTGAGAGCAGGAAACAGGCCCAGGCTGGGCTGTGAGTTCAAGTGGTCCATAAACAATGGGAAGTTAGCTAACAAAACTTTCAAGGAGGAAGTGTTGGGAGTAGGTACGGAGGACGGCACAGCCTTGGTGTCGGCCATTGTAAGCAAAGGTTGTTATTCACGCTAAAATGAGAGGAAGGGAAATAACAAAAGAACAGACATTTTTATGTCATAAGTCTACTGCTTGACTCAAGGGCTTCCTGCACTGCCCTCCAACTTAGAGCCAATAAGAAGCAGGCCTTCATCTTTAAGCTGCTTCATTTGTTGTTTCGCCAGAGATACAAAAGAATATGCATTAAAACTGTTTTTGAAGTCCCAACAAAGGCAGCTGAGTGTTCAGCTCAATTTTTTCATCCTTTAAGGAAATCTTTGAATCCCAATTAGCTGTATCTGCAAGCAGAAAAAGATGCCTGGTATGCAGCCACTAGTGCTCAAGTTTTCAAGGAAATATTAGATGGATAGCACTGCAGCTAAATCACACCAAATAACCTAATCTAATTTGACCTTTTCAACACAGGTCATCATTACTCCCTCGAGTCAGAGGCCACAGGTTGTGCATTGTCATTCAAGTGTCAGTGAGAAAAGCTTCATCCAGAACAGTTTTGAAAAGTTAAAGATGTGCATTACTGTCAATAACCAATTGGTTGTTGCATTCAGGTGATCCAGAATATCTGTTGGGGGTCAGGAAGAGGGGGACGGCCATAAGGAATGAATGGAATGGAGGTAAGTTAGTACTTAACAGCTCTGAATGAGCCTGTACACTGCACTTATCATCAGAAAATTTCTATACTCTAAATAGGATTCATGCACTTTAAAAAACTGTGACTTTTAGCATGGTTTAACTGATTAGCCTGGAAGTCAATATCACAAATTACTCAGACCTGCAGACCTCCTAGTATTTAGCATCATCTAGTTAGATGAAGAGAGACTTGAAAAGTCCTGTACTAAGCTAAGAGGCTAGCTGAGCTCTTTAAACTTATAGAAAATCCTCATTCTGTCATAAATATGCATTGCATTGAAACGGTGATGTACTATCAACCCAATAAAAAAAGTGTCCTTTTTAGCAATCAACTATACCTGATGGTATGCTTGTATATTTTTTACAGATATTCAATGCCATTATAAGATACATGCTGCTGACACGTACAGCTGAAGTTATGGCTGTAAATTAGGGCTAAACAATTTTGGAAAATAATCTAATTGCAATTTTTCATCCATCCATTTTCTATACTGCTTATTCCGTTCTGGGGGGGGGGGGGGGGGGGGGTGGAGCCTATCCCAGCTGTCATCGGGTGAGAGGCAGGGTACACCCTGGACTGGTCACCAGTCAATCGCAGGGCGGACATATAGAGACAGACATGCTCACATTCACACCTACAGGTAATTTAGAGTCACCAATTAACCTAATGAGCATTTCTTTGGTGGTGGGAGGAAGCTGGAGTACCCGGAGAGAACTCACGCGTGCATAGGAAGAAAATGCAAACTCCGCACAGAAAGACCCTGGCCCTGGCCGGGAAGCCAACCAGTGACCTTCTTGCTGTGAGGCAGCATCGCTAACCCCTTTTTCCTTCAATATTCGAACTGCGATTTGATACGCGATTATTCCTTAACTCTCTTTCATTCCTAAACAAGGGGTGAAAATTTGTTTTAAAAAGATCTAATTCTGATGGTTTTGATTCCTATTGCAAATTGGATATAATTGTTGCATTGAAGGGTTTTTGTCATTCTCATATGGATTAAAAAAAGGCACAAAAATGTAGGTTGGATTCTTTTAAAGACCATTTAAAAAACAGTTCACTTGAATGATTGCATGA
Source organism: Cheilinus undulatus (assembly GCF_018320785.1). Classification (NCBI taxonomy): domain Eukaryota; kingdom Metazoa; phylum Chordata; class Actinopteri; order Labriformes; family Labridae; genus Cheilinus; species Cheilinus undulatus. Next base: position 45,176,757 of record NC_054879.1, read on the forward strand.
TATGTCATGCATAGCATCTCTGCTGCAAAAAAAGTTTAAAACTGCTATTTTGACACAAATTTCAGGTCAAAGAAATATTGCATTGTCTGTGATTTGAAAATTGCGGCAGGCCATATTGTGATTTAATCTAATTTTCGATTAATTGCCCAGCCCTACTGTAAATGTATTAATGTTTTAACCTTTTAAGCTATTATCTGCTGATACCAATGTCATGCTGATAATATCATGCATCCCTAGAAAAAGTACTGCCTTGGATGCAGAACACTTTGACAGCCTTAAATATTACCCAGGAAAATGAACCTGCAGATGAAAAGCAGTGGGAGATCTTAAAAGGCCGCTAATTCCACAAACTCTTTGTATAAAATGACACAAGAGAAGAATACTACTCAGTAGCAAGGCATTCTGGGGGAAACTGGGCATCATCTTTACTACATGCAAAATATGTAGTGCTATTTGTAAAAATTATTATGTAGCTACCATCTAAGAGAATATATGACATTTCATGGGAGGAACTTTCAAATTAAATGAAGAGAAAAGAGGCTGGTATTCAATTGGAGACAGCTCGGATTACTGACCTTTACCTTGTGGGAATTTACAACGTCTCATCACAGACACTGGCAGATTTAACGTTGCAGCTTGGGGCAAGGCCAGCCGTCTTCTTATATGAGGAGGCCTAAACACACGGCTCAGTGTGAAATTAAAAAGGATAACAAGTCTGATCTACTCATTACACCGCCATGGGAAAAGCACTTTCATTTAGGAAAGACTGACTCCCCCTCTGAGCCCACTTGTCCTTGATCTTCTAATATGACTGATGAATAACTCCAGACGCAGGAATACATGCTGGCTCAGCAGTGACAACAGGAAAACCTTTGTCTTTTTTATCCCTGCAGTGCTGCTCCAGAAGTGTCAAGGCATGTTTTAGAGGGCGATCATTGCTCTAAATTTACGGTTACACCCCAGGCTTTGGAAACAGACTAAAACCTGCGCTTCAATGTAGGAATATGGCAAAACCGAATGATATCACACCATCTCTGCTACACACAGATTAAAGCTTTATAACCTACATTGATTCAGTCTGAGGGATCAAAGTGTTGCATTGATTTATGGATAAGATACGAAGCTTCCACAAACCAGTTTCCCTACTGCAGAATTATTTTGAAGTCTTTTCAAAATAATTACACACCAACAACCCCCACCCCCACCCCCACTTTTCTGTCATCATCATCAGCAACAGATCTAACTGCTCACTGAGTAACAACAATCATCTCATCAGAGTTACAGTCATTAACTCCTGCTATCACTGCTGATTAAACTTTATCACTCTATTACCAATTTGCAGAAGCAATCAAGTAGGTGTTAATGAACATCTGGAGCAAGAATAAAGCCGGTCCACTGTTGCTTAGACTCAGTTTGACATTTGCCTCCCTGTGAGCTTGGTATTTGATTACGGGTAAAACATTAACAAGTTGTGTTTAAAGTCTACAGGAAGTTTCTGCACCCATTATGTTGGTCAGAGGGTCAATGAATCATCACCTGAGATCATTTCCAATTTATGGACATGCAGCAATATTGTTGACCTGTTTAAATAAGAGTGTGTCTAGTAAAGAAGCAGGGATTTTAGCTAGTGGGCCTTCAGACCAAAGAGGACTTTGCAGATAAGATACCATTATCACCTGCAGGTTTATTCTTAGCTTGCCACTCAAACACTGAAAAAGTCCATGAAATGCAATAACAAAATAAAAGGGTTGAACTTCTGAAACTCAAAAAACTTAATATACTAGCTCAAACACAGCCAGCAGTGGCTGAGACGGACACAAATGGATACACCTGCTTGAGACAAATCCAATTACTATTTGTCCAGTGGATTCATCGTTATGACAGGGACTGGAGCTGTTATTCTATCAGAGCAGAGCAGTCTAGCAGTTTCATTTTGGCATAGAAATAAGAACTATAAAATGTCATAATACACTGGAGGAAGTTGATATTATTTTCTCCTCAGAGCATGAAGAAACCACTAACCAAAACTAGTCTGTCTAGTGATAGCATTGTGGTGACTTTCAGATACATTTCCTCAAAGTAACTCTGGAAAATAAGCCTACAGCTGCAGACACCTGGTATCTTCTGTCCAGGTACTGAAAACTGCTGTCACAAACAAACAGATGTGAGCTGTCCAAGTGGGAAAAACAGCTTTCCTGTAGCTGCCATAGCTTTCAGAAATAAAACATTTATATTAATGCAAAAGAAAGAACAGTACCTTAAATATTCAGTGAATACCTTAAGTATCTCTAAAATGATTCTCCATCTGACTTACTTGGAATGTCAGGAGCTCCGTATCTCTACATTGCTGCCTTTCCCTATCTCTCTCTGGGGCTTTCAAAAAGGCTTGACAAAAATGTAAATCAGTAACAGCTGTTGCCAAGAAGTACATCCAAACACACACGTGCTTCAGATATGCACATGTGAGGAAAAGAGAGCGGTTATAGACACGCAGAAACCACAGCACACCAGCACACTCACCTGACTTTAACTCCTTTCAGAGAAAATACTCTACTTTAGATATGTTGACTAAATCGGGGTTTTCAACGTTGGGGTCGGGACCCCATTGGGGGTCGCAAGGGGGTCATCAAAAAACAAAGTGCATTTTTGAATTACAGTGTTGCCACTTTACAACAGTTTTGCCTAATTTTCACCAATTTTCATCACCTTGTCCCCCAAATTTTAACACATTTTTGCAACTTAAACCCATTTTTTGTCAATTTTAAACCCTTTCCACCACTTTTTTCTGCCTGTTTTTGCCACTTCTAAACTAAATCTTACAACTCTCTACCTCTTGTTGGCCACATTTCACAATTTGATCAGCTAACCCCCACTTTAACCCTTCTTTTTAAATAAACTTTTTCCACTTAATATGCCCATTTTTGCCACTTTAACCAATTTTCACCTTTTTTGTTGTTTTTTTTTGGGTTTATTTGTGGCCTCTCTTATCTAATTTTTGGCATTTCTAGTCCATTTCTGCAATTTTTAAATTCCAATTTCACCATCTTTCCCACCATTTTTTTTGCCATTCTTAACCCATTTTAGCTGTTTTTAACATATTTTAATTCTGTTTTTAACAAAATGATTCACATTTATAAGAGGGCTACTTACTACACATAGAATTAAAAACGTTTCTTTGATAAGAGTGGTTATTATTCAGGTTAAATATAAAATATCACAGCTTAACTTTACAATGGACCAGGATTTTGCTGGACCCCAGTTTGGCTGGGCCCCTGATAGCTCTCCCATTGCCCCCCCCAAATGGGCGACCTTGTCTGCACACGACTGTTCCTGAATGTGGATTGGCTGTGTTCAGCCACCTTCAGGTACAGTGGGGGTCCCATGTCACTGGCACCTTTATTTTGGGGGTCATGGGCTGAAAAGGTTGAGAACCCCTGGACTAAATGATTGGTACATGAGGATCATTTAAGCACAAAAGCATTCAACATGCATGGATGTCTCTGTTACTCGAGGGTGAAGAGGAGCTTTACTTCTCATCATGCTGTACACCAGTGCAGTGATTTTGACATTCAGAATCTACCAGGCATTAGGGCTGAATGATTATGGAAAATAATGTAAGTGTGGTTTTTTCCCCTCAATATCAAAATAGCGGTTTGATATCTGATCATTCCTTTCTTTTATTCCAAAACAAAGGCTGAAAAATTATTTAAAAATATCTAATTCTGATGATTCTGACTCATATTGAAAATTGGATATGAACTGTTGCGTTGAAGGGTTTTTTGTCAGTCTCATATCTATTAAGACAAAGTACAAAAATGAAGGTAGGATATTTTGTAGATAATTCTAAAAAAAATAGCTTTTGAATGATTGCATGATATGTCATGCACAACATCTCTACTGCAAAAAAAAAGAGTTTAAAATGGCAAGTCAAAGAAATATTGCACTTTCTGCAGTTTGAAAATTGCAGCAGGCAATATTGTGAGTGAATCTAATTTTCAATTAAATGCCAGCCCTACCAGGCATAATGTACATGATATTCAATGTATATGATATCTAAGTTATTTAAGTTGTTTGACTGTCTATAACGGACATTCAATTGCGAATGTGTTTTCAAAATAGTCAAAAAGAAACTTGTTTTTCAGCACAATACAGCTGGGATTACTGCTTTGGACCTGATTTTGTTTAACAATTTTTCAAATCAGTCACTCTAGTCCTACTCACAGCGCTAGTCAAGGTGTGATATTTACGCCCAGTGACGCTTGCCCTCAGTATGAATGTCACAGAGGTGTCATGGGGGGGGTGAAGTGATCCCACCTCTATGCCATTAACAAGAGGTGTTACAGGAGTGACACAGGATTGGCCGAGCCAGCAGGGGAGAACGCTTCTGTGTGAGCAGATGGAGCTCCTGCTGTGTGTTTGGATGCTGTGCTCTCTTGTACTTCTGCAACACCATAATGCACTGTAAAACACCAACATTGCACCTGAATGTACAAAGACATGATGACAGCAGAGCTGTATTATGGTGCGTTGGAAACACACTATTAAAGGGGCTGAAAGGACCATCACATTGGTGCATGTGGTTGTAGAATTGATTGGCAAAATTTAGGGATGCTACATAGCAAAGTTTCAGAAGCAGGACCACACCTCAACCATGCCTATTCCTGCATTTCTATGAATTCATTCTCATATTCAACAACCCCCCATCCCACCTCTTCTATGGGCTATGGCTAAGCTTCCCCAAACCATCACCAGCAATCGTCTCACATCACTGCAGAGAATCCTTCCAAAATCATCAATAATTGTCAAACCGCATCCTGCTGATGGTGTGGTCCTTGCTAGTCAAATGAAATTATTTCACAAAAACAAGCAGCATTCTAAAACCTTTGCAAAGTTACATTGGTGAAAAGTATTTGAGCTATTTGAGCTAAGAAAAAATCCATAATTGTTCCAGCTCAAATACTGAATTTATCAACCACCATATATGAATTGTTTTCTCCTCTAAAGCAATGGTTCTCAGCCTTTTGGGTTGGGACCCCCTTGGGGGCCGTGAGACACTACGAGGGGGTCTCCAGTTTTTTTGAAAAAATTAAGAATATTTTTACCATTTAAAACTATTTTTGTCAGTTCGAAACTCTTTCAACCACTTTTTCTTCTGCATGATTTTGCCACATCTAAACCAATTCTTGCCACTTACGCTGTTGCCTCTTGACCAATTATTGCTAATATTAACCACTTTTTACACCCAATTTTTCCAATTTTAACCACATTTTACCATTTGATATGCCCATTTTTGCTAATTAAACCAATTTCTGCCAGTATTTGCCTGTTTTTTCTTTCTCAGTTAACCCATTTTTGCCGATTTAAAGCAATTTCAGCCACATTTAACTCATTTTTACCACTATTTATGCCCATTTTTGCCTTTTTTGCCAGCTTAATCTAATTTTTACCACCTCTTAACCATTTCTGCGACTTTTAAAGTTAGGCAGTTACACAATGAATATGACATAATTGAGAAGGCTTTCATTTTGAAATCTTACATCAGATTGCCTTGTTACTGCTCCAGATACATTGTGGGCTCTCCAACTATCACGCTAAGGTGGAATGAGTCTGTGGTAACAGGGAGTTTCATAAATATTTCACTTTCAAGTTGGGCAGTTATTTTCTTATTATTTTTTTTAAATCCAATTTCACCACCTTTTCCACCATTTTTGCCATTATTTACCCATTGTAGCAATTTTTGAACCATGTTAATTTTTTTTTTTTTTAACAAAGGGGATTTACATTTTTTAGCAGGCTATTTACTACATGAACTAGAAAAGCACTCGGAGAGCACAGACCTCCGCCATTAGCCCTATCTCTCAATAGTGAAGAATCCTTTAAAGAATTCCTGGATCCGTCCCCATTTGCCCCCCACTGCAGCATTTGCCAATTACTCCCTCCCTGATGGGGTGGAAACATGGTGAGACAAAGTATTGGCTTCGCTATGCGTGGACTGTCATGGTGGAAGCGTTGCCTGCTGGTGCCAACAGATGCACTGACAGTCTCATCCATGGTCTCACTGGATGACTGGAAGTCATGGCAGAGGGTGAATATTCCTCTATTCCTCCCAGCATTGTGAGTATTCTTGCTACGATTTGCTGTCTTTCTCTCTATTACGCTCCGACTCGTCTCCTCTACCGGGCGTGCGTCTTTCAAATTCTATAAACTCCAAAATTTTGAATAGAAACACACCAAAAATGGTGCTGGGATTGAAGTTACTCATGTCTGCCATCTCCTGGTGTGAAGTGGTAACAGCGCAGACCTCTGCCATTAGCCCTGTCGCTCAAAAGTAAAGAACCTTTTAAAAACTTTCTGGATCCAGACGGTGATCTGGATCACTCTCAAAATCTAATCAGTTCTTCCTTATCCCCTTTCTGACATTTCCTGAAAATTTCATCAAAATCTGTCCATAACTTTTTGAGTTATGTTGCTAACAAACAAACTAACAAATAAACTAACAAACCCACCCGATCACGTAACGTCCTTGGCGGAGGTAATAATGATTTTTAAAAAAAAATGTGTTTCTTTGATAAGAGTGGTTATTTTTTCAGGTTAAATATGAAATATGGATATCACAGCTTAACTTTACAATCAACCATGCTTTTGCTGACCTCAATGGTCCCCCAGATTGGCTGGGCGCCAGAAATCCCTCCCATTTATCCCCTTACAGACGGCCTTGTCTGCACATGAATATTCCAAATTGTGTATTGCTGTGATCATCCACCTTCAGGTACAGTGGGGGTCCCTGGTCTCTGGCACCTTTATTTTGGGGGTCGCAGGCTGAAATGGTTGAGAACCCCTGCTCTAAAGTCAGACTCAGTTTTAACAATCCCATCTGTCAGGCTTGAACATGTAGCATATATAGAATATTACTTTAAGAGTTTTTTATAATAATACAAGAGGTAATAGTTCTTTAAAATGCCATCTCAAGGCCCATCAGTCTCCACTGTTAGCTTCATAGCAGCCCAAAGAAAAACCAAATCAGAAAACATACAGAAGTTCAGTTCTTAGAAGACCCTGAAGAGAGTTAAAGGGCATTACACTGGTTTCAATATTTGTGGTCAGACTTGGTCTGTGGTATCAAGTGTCCTGGATTCACAAATCCAAACAATCCCACACTACAACATCCAGGATTTATTCAAGAGCCATCTTGGTTATGCAGTGGGCATCCTAGAGGTCCAGAACCCTACAAATCTCTCAAAATATGTCTTTCTATTGGAAACATGTGCCTTGCTAATGAGAAACCCCTTTCAAAAGTACAAAATCATCAACTTTATCATCAGCAGCTCAGTGTGTGCTGTCTGTCAGGTCACTGGCTCCAATAACTTTCCCTCCTCAGCCATAACAATGTGACTCTGATGCCAGCGTCTGTTACCGGCCAACTGGCTGGGGACCATGGGAACCGGGGCTCAGAGAGACTGGGAGGCAGACCCTTGTGGCTCTTTCAATAAGACGAGTGCTCTGTAGTGCAAACATCTCATAACCCTGCGGTTGGTAGACAATCGGGGAAGGTCTAGCCGGCATGCAAATCCATAGTAATAGTTCTGTAATTAGCGTAAAATTGTCTGAAATTATGTTTGGATGTTATTACGGACTGTCTCCTGGTTAAACTTGCAGACAGAATGAGTGTCAGCCTGTTCCACCTGTTGAGTTTAAAATGAAAAATCAACATGTTATGAGGAAGAGTGGAACTGCCCTTGGAGCTACATTAAGACAAGACCCTTGACACAGGAAACAGCAAATGTTGTGGCAGACTGTCAAAGTAAAGCGCCAAGGGGTGTTATGAGGACTTCAAAATACTTGATCAAAGAGCGCACCGAATCGATGACTTCATTTTCACACAACGATCAAAGCTGCATCCTGACATTTACACAATTTCTCAGATGAGGAAAACAGAGCTTTGATTTTCAAACACCTGGCAGAGTTACAAGGGGATTCCTCCACTGGAAACAGGCAGAAAACAGCATATAAAAGCCAGTGGTCAAACATCAATGACTCAATCTTTGTGGGTGGATGAGATTACAATCCTACTTTAGCCTTAAGCCTACTACTATATCTGGGTTGGGGTTTGGTTTGAAAAACCACCGCATCCAATCACTAAACTACAGGCTAGCATTAGCATCAAACAAGACCACACAGTAGAAGAAGTATTGAAGTTTTTTTATATAAACAGCTGCATCTTGGTCAGGAGCTTATCACATTAAATAACTATACAGGTAAGTCAGCCATACATCTTTAAAGTAATTCAAACTGTCCTGCAGCTCTTCTGACACTTCAATAGTGCTCTAAACCAGTGGTACCCAAAATGTGGCTCTTCTGTGATGATTTGTGGCTCTTTTATGTCTTAATTTGAAATATTATTCCTCCAGGAAACCTTTAAAATGGAAACTTTGACCTCAGAAATTATCCATTGCAAGTAGCATTAATCAGTTTGTTTCCCACACTTCTACAGTAGGCTTTAACTGTCGAACTTCATTGTCAACCTTAAATTTTTGTCTGTCTCCATTGCCCATATTTGCAATTTTTGACACTTTCAATCTTTTTTTTGCTGCTTTTCACCCATTTTTGCCATTTTCACCACTTTTTTGACACTTTTATCCTGCTTTTTGCAATTTGTATTCCCCTGGTCCCATTTAAGCTGCCTCTTGCCATTAAATGTAACTTTTCCCAATTTTGCCCATTTATCCCACCTTTTGGCTGCTTTTTGCCCATTTTCCCACCTTTTTGCTGCCTTTTGCCTCTTCTTTTTGCCACTTTTGACACTGTTATCCCATTTTTGCCATTTTCACCTTTTTTTTGACACTTTTATCCTTCTTTTTGCATTTTGTATCTTCCCCACATTCCCATGTAAGCTGCCTCTTGCCATTAAATGTAACTTTTTCCCAATTTGCCCATTTATCCCACCTTTTTGATGCTTTTTGCCCATTTATCCCACTTTTTTTCTCCTTTATGCCCATTGTAAACACTTCACACCCATTTTTTTGCCAACATATTTGCTGCTTTATGAACATTTATGCCATCTGTAACACATTTTTGTGTCACTCCTCAACCATTTCTGCCACTTTTCTCTCCATTTTTATGACTTTTCAACCAGTTTTGCCATTTTATGCCTATTTTACCCCAGTCACCCATTTTAAGCCATCTTTTTGCCACTATTTGACTTTTGTTTTACCAGCTTTAAAAGCTTATTGCCACTTTAAACAATTGTTTCTGCATTGTTCACCACTTTGACTGTGGCTCTTGCAAAGGTATTTTTCAACAATTAGGCTCTTTGGTTGAGTGGGGTTGAGTAACACTGCTCTGAACGTTTATCGATATAAAATTTACCTTGAATTACTCATTATCCAATGTTTGGGATTCTTCAAATTACTTGTTTGACGCAATGTACACTCTCAAACCCAAATGTATTTCATGTAAGTCCAACAAACTTAAATATAAAGTTTACGCTTCATATTGACACACTTTGACTCCTTTTTTTCTATAGTTCTTGACATTTATGGATAAAACAATTCAGAAATGTCAGTATTCGTTCCCAAACTGTTATGCTAAAATCTCAACTGCACCCAGCTATTTCAAGTAGAAATAATATATGATTTTTTTTATATCAGGTTAATGAAAATTAATTGTATGGAAACTGAAACAAACTTTACAATATCTATGAATATATTTAGCGTCATTAGCTTGTCCCGTTAGCTCCCAAACCGCTCAGTAACGTCACCTACCTGAAAACTTTGATTCAAGTTTACGTCAGCCAAGCTAAGCTAGCAAGTGAGTTTGTTGCCAAGACAACTGCCTGGTTCGACTAACGGCTAACAGTTGGAGCCAAAAAAGACAGAAAATACCCCAAACTAAGAGAGTGAATACACCTTATCAACTTTAGGATAGACCACACTGCTGTCAGTCCCGTTGGTTTGACGGCTGCTCGATGGGCATGTCCCGACATTCCTCCCTACAAAGTGCCACTAAACTCAGGAGCAATTTCACCTACTTTTTTTGAACCGGTGAACCGACGCCTCCGGGAAAACTACGTCGACACAGAAAGCCGGTGAGTAATTCCAAAAACTCTTACCTGGTAAATATCATGGATGTAAAAGTACCCCAGAAAAGTTTTCCACGTCTTTCAGCAGCGTATCTCCACAAAAACTCAGTCCCCACTTGATCCACCAAGGTAGGCTACGGGGTCGGGACGCCGGGCTCCTCCTCCTCCTCCTCCACCATGCATGAGGTCATCTGAAGGGAGGCTCATCAACACAGGGCAGGGAACCAAGACAAGCTAGCCCTCCCTCCTCCTTCCCCCTCCATGTGTTTGTTCAGGTTTAGTTGTCGTGACAGGATGCTAAGATGCAAATACACGTATCAGTAAACACCGTGAGAAAAACATTTTTACTCTAGCCTTTCAAAATGGTCATATTTCTACTTTTATTGACCTATACTTCATTATTTCTGCAGGTAAACCTAAATAAAGGCAGAGCTTTGAGGAATATCCCGCCATCAAGCTTTAAAGATTAAATTCAGTAACTGCTGTAAAGCATGTTAGATAGTGATATTTTATTGGAAATTATTTTGGATAATAAAGACTAAAAAAATACACGTGTGTTGTACTCAGGGGCATAGCACAGGGGGGGAAAGGGTACTGATCACCCAGGCCCACAGAAGGGAAGGGACCTTAAGGAGCCTGTAATAAAAAGTGTGTTTGTATCTATTTTTTCTTAGTGATTAGTGTCATTATTGAAGCAAAGCGACAAAATGAATAGGTCAACGGACTGAAATTCTTGTCAAATAGAGTAAAATAAATACCGGGGGGCCTCTGCCCCTCCCTTAAAAATGTCCAAATGGTATAGTCCAGAGCTTCAAAATAATGCAAGTAAATTCAGTTTAAACCATAGTAAAAATATTCCTCATGAATGGGGAAATTATACCTCAAAAATACATTAAAATGCGTTTATATTTGTAAAGAATGATGCAACTTTTGTTGTTTGGCTAGCCAGTTAAGGGCAGGGGGCTGTGTAATATTCTTTCTGAGGGGCCAAAAAAAAAAAACATTCAGGCAGTTTCAGGCTTAATAAAGGACCAAATTGGACTATTTGCTGAGTTCTATTTGCCGCAGGATTATATTGAAGTGTCGTTTCACAGACTAAGTCTAAATTCAGTTTAAAAAAAAGCACCTTATCCCCTAAAGCAGTGGTTCTCAACTGTTGTGTTGGGACCTAAAATAGGGTCGCAAGGCTCTTTACCAATGGTCATGAATGTGAAAAAAAAAAAAATGGCAAAAAGACTCTGTACAGAAGCCCCAAGGTCATCATTTAATGTTTTTAGGTTTTCCTATGATGACAAATACCTTTACGCTTTTGCAGGGGTGTCCAGACTATGGCCCGGGGACCAAATGTGGCCCACGGCCCATATTTAATCGGCCACCAAAAATACTTTAAATTGAATTAAATATGTCCTTCAAAAGAGTATGAAGCTTGTGCTACACTGTATTATTCTTCTTAGTTTCGAAATAAGGCAGTGCTACCATGCTATTACTGTAAACAACATTTTTACATGGATTTATAGCTGTTTTTTCAGGACTAAATTGAGATGACACTATAAAAAGTAAACATATTCGCAACCAAACAATGAGATATCTTCATCTGTAATGCCCTAATGGATTACAACAGCAAAAAGCAGCACCAATGATGATCAAGAGGTGGGGCTAATGGTAGCCAGAGCTGACTTGGGCCACCTGAAATCTGATTGGCCTCCCCAAAATCCTTAAAATGATTGGCCATTTGCCTTGTCAGCCGTCAACTAGCCATTTAAGCATACCTAATTACTGAGCATATCTTAACCAACATTACTAACTTTAGTACTAAGGTGCGATATCCAAAAGTGGCCCACGATCCTTATAAATTTCTGTATGTGGCCCCCAATGGAAAAAGTTTCGACACCCCTGAGCTTTTGCCTCAAGATTTCTACTTATTTTTTATCCTTTACTTTGATGACAAAGCTGGGTTTCTAAGATAAAAAAGAAGTTCCTTGAGAAATTACTGAATTTCTATGCAGTCTCGGGAAATTAGAGTGAAATAAAATATGTGCATGCACATCCTTCTGTAATTATATGCATTTTTGACTTGTTTTCTCCTTTCTATTTGTTTTGCTCCATTTGGCATCCAAATTGCAATTCTTTTCATTAAACACAGTCAAGTGCTTAGAAAGTTTTATAAATCTGGGTTGCACTTTCTCCTAAGAAGCTGGTAGTGGAAACTGATGGCTGGAGGATCATTGATAACCACTGCTTTAAAGTCAAAATGTATAGAAATACTATAATCAGTCCAAAAACAACAAGACTGTGCAATCCATTAGCTCATACTCTGCATTGCCCTCTGCTTATTCTTTAAAAATATGATAGGGCTATTTCTGACTTTATTTAAATATGCAGTATTTGATGTGATGAGCAAATTTAGTGTGACTGACTTCTGATTGGCTACACAACACATACAGTATAGTTTCTTTGCAGATGACTTCACACCACAGGAGAGAAGTCCCTTTGGGGGGCAAGAAGTGATTTCTGCATAGAGAAATGCTACCAAAAGGCCATGTTGTGCTAAGCATTCAAAGTGCAAAAATAAAAACATCCTTAATCCTTAATCTATTTTTGTGTCCGTGAAGTAGAGAAATATTAAGGCAAAAGTTTTTTTTTAAAGTCATAGTGAAAAAGTAGCTGACAGAATTTTAAAAAGCATCCATCTAAAGCTTGGAGAGGTGGTGTCACAGAATGCTCCTGTATGGTTTGTTCCCACAAAGCGGTCTGGTGTGGTTCAGTCTAGTTTTGTCATAAAGTAGCGCATTAATCCCTGATCTTACTTGTGTTTCCTCAGCTGTCCAGTCTCTCTCATTGTAACGGGAAGTCTGTCTCTTTAAGCGATCCAGATCATTTGGCTCAGCTCAGAAGAGCTGGTTGTTTGGCTCCTAAACGGCTCTTCATTTGGTTTTAGTTTGGCTTTTAAATGTTGATTGAATAACGACAAAGGATGGAGGAAAGGAAACTGGCACTCAAAGATAGCTAGCTCGCTACTGTGGCTCGCTTGAAAGAGCCGTTCCAGAGAACAGACTCATTTGAAGGGTCACTTGCACTACAAGGTTGATTTGTAAACGTTGCTGTTTAAATCAAAAGCATGACTGTGACAAAATTAGTAATTTTTTTATAAGTTAAAGGGGGCTCATTTAGCCTTTTAGCTCAGTACAAGACAAGATTTGTCTCACTTCATCTGGCCAGATGAAGCTAGAAGGTCTGCAGGACGGAGTATTTGTGATACTGATTGCCTCCACAGCAGGCAAATTTGTTAAACTGTGGTAAACATCAATTTTTTTGTAAGTGTAAGGATCGTACTCGATGTATGTAGAAGTTTTCTGCTGGTAATTGCAGGACACAGGTCCACTTAGCGATGTAAAGCGCTAACTTTCCCCCGTTTCCATTCATTCCATAAGGCTGTGCCTCACTTCCTGCCTCCCAGCATTCATTCAGAATCCCATGACTGCAAAGAACCTACCAGAACCTCAGACACAAAGAAGAAGGCTACTCCTGTAAGTATGCACTAAACTCTCAAGCTGAATACTCAACGTTGATTGAATTACAGTCAAAAATGAACCAATAACAAATGTGATGAATGAGTTATAACTGATGACAGAACTTATCAAACTATACTTGTAGAAATATTTTAATTAAACCTTCTTAATCGTTTGCTTTTCCAAACTAGAAAAGCACTCGGAGAGCACAGACCTCCGCTATTAGCCCTATCTCCCAATAGAGAAGAATCCTTTAAAAAAATCCTGGATCCATCCCCATGTTCTCCCCACTTCGGCATTTGCCAATTACTCCCTCCCCAGTGGGGTGGAAACACAGTGAGCCATGGGTGGACTGGCATGGTGGAAGCATTGCCTGCTGGTGCCAACAGATGCACTGACAGTCTCACCCATGGTCTCTGGATGACTGGAAGTCATGGCAGAGGATGAATACTCCTCTATTCCTCCCAGCATTGTGAGTATTCTTGCTACAATTTGCTGTCTTTCTCTCTGTTACGCTATGACTCGTCTCTTTGACTGGGCATGCGTCTTTCAAACTCTATAAACTTCAAAACTTTGAATAGAAACACACCCAAAATGCTGCTGGGATTGAAGTTACTCATGTCCACCATCTCCTGGTGTAAAGTGGTAACAGCGCAGACCTCCGCCATTAGTCCTATCTCCCAATAGTACAGAATCCTTTAAAAAAATTCCTGAATCCAGACGGTGATCTGGATCACTCTCAAAATCGAATCAGTTCTTCCTTATGCCATTTCTGACATTTCCTGAAAATTTCATCAAAATCTGTCCACAACTTTTTGAGTTATGTTGCTAACAAACGAACAAACCCACCCGATCACATAACCTCCTTGGCACAGGTAAATATCTTTGGTATATGAAAAAAATTAGTACTTTCAATAGTCTCCAAACATTTATCTCTTTTTTTCTGGAATTTTAAGACCATTCATCAATAATGAAAACAGTTCTACATCACACCTCTATATCAGATCAATACTTTCTTAATGTAACTTTGACTCCACATACTTACCCTATGTCTGAAATGATTCGCCATTCTGCAACATAAGATTTAACTTCTAAGACATGAAGGAGCTCATAAAACATGATGTAGTGCTACATTAAACTATCCAAGGGCAGATGAAAAAACATGGCACCACCTGGACTGTCTGCAGCATTAAAGTGCTGCTTTACATCAAAGATTTATCACACCGTACCACCGCAGCATTACAAGCATTTCTTCTTGTATTATCACATTTTGTTGACCATGGTTCTGCACTCTTGTGTGGCCAACATTACAGTAGTTTTTGCACAACGCTTTAAAAGAAGTATTACCAATGTTGTTTTTAAATTTACAGATAAAACATTCATTGAAGGCTGTTGAAAGTTGAAAGTCATTTGGTATCTTTGTTTTATCATAAACCATTGTGGGCATTTAAATCTCAGCTTTATAAAGCACATACGTGATTTGAATCACATTTCTACCTTATTTCTAAGCTTTTATCATGCAGAAGTTTTAAAAGTGCAAATTAATGCTACAGCTGCGTGGTAAGTGTGATAAAATACAGAGGTGTTAAGACTATTCAGACTTGGGTGTGAAACATATAATACACTTTAGCTTATAGCGACATCATGAGGTAAGAACATGTACTGCAGCTTGTGCAACATTCACCAAGAAATGAACAGCAGGGAAATCAAAAGAGTGATTCTGTTGATTTCAGAAGTGTTGTAGTGCTATGTAGGATTGCAGTGTGAAAGTACTGTGCAGTAAAATTTAAAACTGTATTGTGATTTAAAAGAGATTACATTTTAGAACTGTAAACCACATGTCCTCAGTCATCCCACTCCTCCGTGTGAGGCAGTGTCATACACTCGGTGTGCAGTGTTTTCTCAGCAGTGCAGTGGGCGTCTCGGGGTCAGCGAGACTCCTCAGATGGCTGGGAACGGGCAGACACTGGCAGTGAAATGCACCCTGTCTGCAAGTCAGAAGACCACCAACTGCTCCACTCCTCAAACAGAGCAGCAGAGGTCCCTGAACGTCACACACAGATGGTATCAAAGGCATGTGTGAACAGCAGGAGCATCACAGAGAATTTAGGGTCGGAACGCTGTGTTCGCAAGGCTATCAGTGAGTGTTTTCTTGGTGAGGGAATGAGCCGTTATTATTGGTGGGCTTTCTGTGTATGAACACAAAACAACAGGGTCAAAAAGGTACATTTTCAGCATTTTACTAATCTACTTAGCAGGGCTTTCTACAGACATAAAGACATGGTTTAGGGGTCTCTCCTGAGGGAAGTTTATACTACCAACACATACTTTACTTTCCTGCAAATGACGAACACTTAAACAACAGTTGGTGGTGGGAAGTAAATATGTGAAAGGAAAACATAACATTGTTTTTAACAAAAAAATTAACCTGTGAGAATGTTATTTACAGTGCTAAAAATTTAAATTTTCCAGCAGTTTTCCGTCAGTGGTGAGGTGGGAGAGAGGAAAATACTTGGAGGCTAGGGGCAGGGACATTTCAGGGTAAACTCTGCTGTTTGCATCCACACTTGTGAGTCATCCAGTTAAATTTAGGTACAAATATATGTTTTAATAGGGTGTTAGCGTACATCACTGTGGTCAAGGCCGCCTTTAAGGGGAAATAAAGGGTAGAGCTTTCTGGGACCAGGTCAGGTCAGCAAAATCATGATCCATTGTAAAGTTAAACTGTGGTTTGCATATTATATTTAATCTGAATCATATACAATCTTATCAAAGCAACATAAATGTGTTTTATTTATGCTGTAGTGCAAATACAGCCTTGTTCAAAATGTAAAGCCATTTTCTTGAAACAGAAATTATTTTTTATTGGTGATGATAACACTGTGGATGGAAATATTGAACTTAACCATATGGAAGTAATGTCAGACTTTATAGCTAAACCATGATCTGCACAAACACCAGAACTTAGAGTGGAAAAAAATGAGACAACTTTAATGGAGAACAATCACATTAATGTTAAGAGAGGCAAAGATAGCCAAAAAAAGTTGAAAAAAGGGTTAAAAGTAGCTCAAAGATGTGGCAAACATGGACAAAAATGGGCAAAATTGCAGTAAAAGCAGTAACAGTGGGTTTAAAGTGGCTAAAATTGGAATAAAAATTGACAAAAGTGGATAAAAGAAGAGGAAAACAGATAAAAATTGGCAAAAGTGGATAAAAGAAGAGGAAAACAGATAAAAATGGGCAAAAATGCAGTAAAAGCAGCAACAGTGGGTTAAAATTGCTAGAATGGGCAAGAAATAGATAAACATTGCCAACAAAGCAAAAATTAATGTAAAGTGGAAACAATGGGCAAATATGGGCAAAAAGCAGTAAAAGCAGCAACAGTGGGTTTAAAGTGGCTAAAATGGATAAAAGTGTCAAAAAGAAATGCCAAAAATAAATTTAAAGTGGAATAAATGGGCAGAGAGGGGCAAAATGGGCATAGAGTCTAAAAAATGGGCAAAAATGGTACTAAAGGGTGAAAAACTGAAAAAATGGGTTCCAATTTATCAGAAAAGGGCGACAACAGCAAATAAGTGGGTTTAAAGTGGCACAAACACCAGCTAAAATGGATAAAAGTGGTAAAAAGAAGAGGCAAACATGACAAAAACTGGCAAAAATGCAATAAAAGCAGCAACAGTGGGTTTAAAGTGGCTAAAATGGATAGAAGTGGAAAAAACAAATGTAAGGCAGAAACCAGGGGCAGAAAAGTGACAAAAGGGCACAGAGTCACATAAAACTGGCAAAAATGGCACAAAAGAGTGAAATACTGTAAAAATGGTTTGAATTTATCATAAAAGTAAAAAAACAGCAAAAAAGTGGGTTTAAAGTGGCTAAAATTGGGCAAAATGAATAAAGGTGGCAAAAAGAAGTGGCAAAACTAAATGTAAAGCAGAAATAATGGCAGAAAGAGGAAAAAATGGGCCCAGAGTCACAAAAAAACTGGCACTAAAGGGTGTAAACTGTAAAAATGGGTTCCAATGTATTAGAAAAGGGCAAAGAACAGCCAAAATTGGGTTTAAAATGGCAAATCATTGGCTAAAATTGGCATGAAGTGACAGCAGAGTTTAAAGAGGCAAAAAAGTGGCATTAAATGGCAAATAACAGAAAAATGGGTTAAAGGTGGCAAAAAAATAGGTAATAATTGGCAGAATTTTGTTTCAAATAGGCTAGAAAGTTGCACAAATAAAGCAACAACAAATCCAAGTTTGACCTACTTTATAGACCCATTATAAGGTAACTGTTAGCCAGGATGCTAGCATGGACACTACTGATCCAACACACATGCAGTGATGTCATCAGTGAATGAAGAAAAGTCATTCTTGTTGCCTCGGTTTCTGTCTTCATGCATTTTTCCAAACTGAAGTTTCTTTATTGAATGACTGGACATTGTTAGCGCTCTTCTCCACTACTAAAACTTAAACAACTTTCTGTAAATTAAGGCTTTAAGACTAACCAAAAGATGTTTTCTCAGTAGCTCTACTTCATATTCATTTTTCAGATCATGCATAGTGCTAGCGCGGTTCATAGAAGTCATCAGGGTTGATTCTTCGGTAACTTGAAAGAAAGCTGTGACATAAGCAGGCTGAGGAATGTAAAGTAGCTAACTGTTTATAATCCACTTGGCCCTCCATCACCATTTCTTCCACCTCATTTACAGCTCACCCCAGGCATGTTTTCATGAACACAAGCCTGCAATCATACCAAGAAAAGAACTACAACCCTAATAATCCCCACTCTGTTGGAACAACAGTCACTCTTTACAGTTTTCTGTCAAATGTGACCTCTGTATGACGAGGCACAGGTGTGTTCTAAACAGGCAAGTACAGACAGGAGAAAACGTCTGTCTTTGCTTTCAGTCCTACATAAGCAAACCTCTGGGTGGCTGTCATGTAGACTGCATCAAGGGGCCTTGCCCTTCACAGGTAGCTATTGCACAACTTTATACACAAATGCTGCAACTTTAGATCCCCTTAAAGTCAAAGGGACTGAAAGTCAAGTCCAAAATAACCCAAAACTCACCCTTTTCCCTCATAAGTGCAGCAGATGCTACGTGTTGTTTGAGTAATTTGCCCTCAAGAAAAGTCAGAGTCTCCAGTTTCTTCTGAGTGATGGGGCCTATAGGAAGCCTCATGGGGATTTCCCATGAGTTCATGTTTAGGATAGACAGGACTCTGACGAATCGGGACCACGTAATGAAACCTTGAGTTCATAAGTGATGCATAATGTCTGTCAGCATTAGTCGCACTTAATGAGGGGCCATCAAAAGCGCATTATTTTTTTTAAATCACATACTTTATTGTCCTTTTTAGCACACTTGAGTGAAGCCACTGCAGTGTCACTCCGGATGTGAAAAATTACGCCACTGCTCAGACAAATTTAACTGTACTTTCAATAAACTTCAGTAAAACATCAATATATTCATCAAACTGAACAAACTCATGTATAAAAATTGGCTCTCAGCTGGTGGGTCAGGAGAAAAAGTCATTTCCCAAGAGTCATGGATGTGTGCCACAAATAAAATAAGTGGCAAAAAGTCAGTGATGTGCTTTTATTTTGTAGGGCATGTCTCCATTTCTTTGTTCCGTCACTCTTTTGTTCCATCTTAAGTCCAGACTGTCCCATTTTCATTAAAAGGAACCCTGTGTGTTAAGTTATGGTATTATTAAATTGACCGTAATGTCTTCTATTTGCATGTTATATTCAGAAACACAGTGGTCTCTGAAATTCAAAGCAAACCAAAAAAACAAAACAAAAAATAGATTCACATTAGGGTGCTTTATTTGCTGTGCTGCTGCATGTCCTTTTTGGTATTTTCTTTTAAAAGAGACTGTTAATCTTTACATTTTTATGGTCAAATAAATGTTTAATAGGAAAAAAAAGTATGTCATCTAGCTGTAATCTCCTTATTTCACATCTTTAGGATGGATCTCACCTCAGTTTATTCAACAGTTACTGAACTCCTTTAACGTCCTTGTTTCTAAGCCTGCATTTGGTTTTAAAACTGAAAAGGTTGAAACTTCATGGAGAATGACATCAGCGCCCTTTCTGTTGAGTTTCATCTTCAACGCCCTAGTTTAAACCCAAAAAAGAGGATACTATGACGTAGATCAAAGTGAGGACAATCCCAAAGATGTCAAAAGACCATTGCTTCCTAACATTACCCAGAGTGCATTGCACAGAAATGGCAGCCTACATCTGAATCTAATATTTAAAATTCACTAAAAGAAGACGTAGAAACTGAGTGTTTTCCTATACATTATACATAGACCACCCTTGGGTTGATTTAATGAGGTCATCGTGTTTTAATGTTCAGAGTTTCTTATAAGAACAGATCTGGTTATGATTGAAAACTTAAGAAATTGAGAAGGCAGTGGGACCTGATGCTTGAGGAGATGAGGCGCTCTGGTTAAAATATTCTTTGCACCATCTGATGGAACTCATTACAGAGCACTTTAAAAATCAAAGAACTTCTTTCTCTGGGTTATTTCAGATCATTAATTTGGAATTTCTTGTCCTCTGATTGCACCTGTTTTAATTGACTTTGGTGTTTTATTTCTGATTGATATTATGTCTTTTTTATCTTGTTACTTACTTTATATCTTTAGAATGTGTTTAATGTATTTGTTATATTAGTTATTGTTATCATGCATTTTTCTTTATCTGCCCAACATCATTGTAAATGAGGGCTCGTCCTCAATGATTTTCGAGTCTAAATAAAGATTAAATATATATAAAAATTATCTAAGTGCAAAAAAAAAAAAACACCAGATTTTTGTAATGGAAAAAAGCAAAATATGAAATACTTTTTACACATTACAAGCAAATGTGTTTTCTTTGATGGTGATTAGAATAGCCTTAAATATGTTAATAATGACCAACAAATTTATTTTCATGCATTTTTTTTGTCCTAACATTTTAATAAATTGTTATACTCCAGGCATTTATGACCACAAATGGACGCCATATATAAATAGCAAAAAAACATGAATAAATAAATAATACAAATTTAAAAAAAAACAAAAAACAAAAACTTGTTTTTGCATTGATGTTTTACTTGAGACCAGACCTGATAATAAACATCATTTATTGATTTGGTTTTTTTTAGGAATTTAACTTTTTCAATGCCAGTTTAAGTGCAAAAAAAACCCCTGATTTTTGCAATGCAACAAACAAACAAAAACAAAACAAAAAACAAAAAGTGTATTTTTATATACTACATACAAATTGTTTTTTGTTTTTTTTTCTCCAGGGGGATTGTCACAGCTTTGAATATGTTTATCAAACACTTTAAGGTTTTATTTTTAAGATTTTAATAAATTACTATAATGGTGCCACTATAGGAAACCAGGGGGGAAAAAGCATGCAATTTCCCCTCATGCCATTTAACAGCTGATATTCAATGATGAACAGGAAAAACTGTAAATTTGAAGCAATGACTCCAGAATGTAAGCCTGATATCATAAAATGCAGTTTTTCACTGTGATGGTAGGTGGATAAAAAATTGTTTCAATGGGTCTCAACCGAGCATTTTTGGCCACCAACACCCTGAGGGAAAATTAAAGGCATTAAAACCTTTTCACCTTTTCCCGATTCTTATAATAAAATGTAAAAATTTATTGGAAAAAACGCAACCACCAAAATTTGATTTGTTAGCATCAATGCAATCAAAATAATCTAAAAAAAAACAAAAACAAAAATGACCACAAAGATGCACAATCACACTGTGGATTTGAATCAGCTGTATTAACAATGCATGGCTGTGTGAATAAATGCAAACTACTGTTGAAAACTGTCATTTTGGATTTATTTTTTTAAAATAAATCTGCAACTTTGATTTTCAAGAACACAAGGAGCCTCAAAAATGTAAAAACAGCTAAATATTACCACCTAGTGGACATTCTAGCTTAGTGCAGAAAGAACAGGAATAAGGAGATCCAAGTCCGGTCATAACATGCAATATATTTTTTTATTAAATCTACCAAGTGCCAAGCATTACTTATTAAAGATTTCACTGGAAAACAGTCAAAAACATCACTTTACAACCCCCCACCCTCACGTTTCACTTACCCAGAACCATCTGTAAACACAACTACAACACTTTTCTTAGACAATAGAAAAGGCACAGGTAATAATGCTGGTTAAGAGATTTCTCACAAAGAAGCACAGCCTGAAAAAAAGCTCGTTTTCTCTTTCTAGAAAGTAAATACGGAGTCTGATGAAAGCTTCCCCTCCATCAGCACGGACACTTCACAGACAACCTTTCTCCCTCCCCTCCCCCCTCCTGTGTCTAACACTTCATGTTTGTCTTTCACAGTTGACTTAACAGAATTCCCTCCTGGGTTTTTTCTTTCCTCCTCCCCGTTTGTTCACTGCTTCCTCGGCTGCTGGATGAAAAAGGTCCGGGGCAAGTGGGGCTTCTCCACCGCAGGGCGCACCTTGCTGTGCCTTACGCTCACTGGTGTCTCTGGAAAGTCATGGCTCAGCTGCAAAGCAACAGGCAGCAGTCTATTTTATTACCCACAAGGCTTTGCAGAAAGAGAAGTAACTTTTTATAATAGGAACTGTTTATTTACCTTGTCAAGAGTTCCTGCCAGGAGAATGCTGATCTGCTGCATCCTGTTAGAGGTAGCAACAGACCTGCTGGAAGATCACAGCAGTTTCACTTTACTTTGAGGCAAGCTGACTTAAAGGGTTGATTCAACTTTTATTACATGTTAAGAGAAGCTGATTTCAGGCCTACCTCACTTTATCAGACCTCTTGGTGTCCTTATCCGGGGCCCCATGGGAGCCACTCTCATCCACACTTTTCTTGGCCACCCGTTTACCTCCAGCCTTCACTACAACCCACAAAAGAAATCATTGTTAATGAATATTTCCTGGAAAATCTGCTTTTTTTCTTTGCAGAATTTAAAAATATCACAGCATGCAGGAGACCCTGACCCCTTCCTGTTACCAAGAAAAGAAAAACAAAGCAGCATCCTCTCTGTCAAACAATCTTCATGAAACACTGTGGTTGCCACAAAATCAGAGCTTAAGTCTTTGATACGATGCTAGTAGAAGTCATGAATTATTGATAACTGTTTGAATACCAATGCATAAAAATAAAAGCTTTGAGCACACAGAATTGGATCACTTGTTTATTTCAACTACCAGAAAATATGAGCCAACTCTTGAAATGCTGTCAGTGTATTTACTTTTAAACATCTTTTGGTCCAAAATTCGTGGTTTAGACTATGGATGGGAAATATATTTGGTTTTTATGATATACTCATTTTTTGAGACATAAGGCTCTCTATCATTAGAATTAATTTAGTATTAATGTATAGTTGCACATTTTCCCTACTTTATCTAGCCACGAGTGAGTGCAAAGTTGAATAAATTGATAAACTGCTGTTTCTGTCAGAATGGAAGTGCCATAATTTGCCGGTGCGTTTATCCAGTTTTAGACTTTTATTTATTCAACTTTATTCAAAAACAAAGTCTGGCAGTTACATTTATAAAATAACCACATTCCAAACATTGCAGACCAAGCAACATTTAAAAAAGAAAAAGGTCAGAGGTCTAACCCAGGCCAATTATGTATAGACCCGTTTTATAAGTAGATACCTGAACGTGGCTCACTTTAGCGGTTAGCTTTAGCTCAAGTAAACATAGTTATGCCAGCTATGCCATCAACCTCACGACACAAGCCAATGCAGCCAAATTAGCATTAGCAATGTGTGCTTTAGCAAACATAGCTAAAGCTGATGTAGCTACATGAACTATGTAGATAACATTTCAAAGTAGCAAACGTAGCTAATGTTGGATTTGTAGCTTAATTAGTATAGACGTCTATGAGCTTCACGAGCTTTACCTTCAGATACATTAGTTATATAGCTACATAGCTTATGCTGCTAATGGTGCTACAGAAGCTATATTTGCTACAGTACAATGTTTTCCAAGAAGATGAGCTTTTAATCCCATAAACAGACCATTTACTCTTTATAAAATGTTTTGTAGTCGGGTTTTTAACTTTTAAATGTTGGTATCTTACTCCATACCTTAACTTTTTACCTATGTAACTCACGTAGCTGCGTTAGTTTTAGCGAAGATAGCTAAAACTAACATAGCTATGCAGCATATGTAGATAACATAAGCACAGATATCCATGAGCTTTACCCTCAGCTACATTAGCTATATAGCTACATTGTCTACGTAGCTTATGCCGCTACTGAAGCTATGTTTGCTACATTACAATGTTTCCTAGAGGATGACATTTTTATCCTGTAAGCACACTGTTTACTGCGTTTTATAAAATATTTTGTAATCAGGTTTGAAGGTAAGTTTTTTTCACTATTAAATATTGGTATTCTTATTTTTACCTTAACCATTACCCTACATAACATTACTTAGCTGTGTTAGCTTTAGCGAACGTAGCTAAAACTAACATAGCTACGCGGCATAGGTAGTTAACATAAACCTAGATATCCATAGGCTTTGCAAGCCTTAGCTTTAGCAATGTTAGTTATGTAGCTCAGTTATCTTTTTAGCTTACGCAACTAATCTCGCTATGCAAGCTATTTTTCTACAATATAATGTTTTCATGGAGGACGACCTTTTTTCCTGCAGACAGTTGACTCAGCTTTATTAAATTTTTTAAACCAGGTTTTGCAGGTCAGGTTTTTCACACTTCACTTTTGGTATCCTGACCCTTACCTTAACCCTTTGCCTTAGCCTATCTAGAATTTTAATTTGATTTGATTTTGAGTCACCGCTCAGATGGATGCAGCGTCTCACAGTAACAGTCTGCGATAGGGTGCGTCTGAGAACTACAGTCTGCAGCCAGACCCCTCTTGTTTTTTTTTATATAAACATACATTCACCATTAAGCTAAAAACTTGGTTCCCAAAAGGTGGGTCAGGACCCAAATGTGGGTCGTGAGATCATTTTTAGTGCGTTACAGGTGTGAGACTGGAAAAGTGACAAAAACTCTAAAATGCGCTTTTATTTTGAAGTAAATGCCTTCATTTCTTGTTGTCACATTTTAATCCCATGTTGAACCCAATCTGCCCCAATAGTATGTGTTAAAACATTGGTTCTCAACTGGTGGGTTGGGACTCAAAAGTGGGTCACGGGGCTGTTTTCATTGGGTCACAAACTGGTTTCAGGAACAAAAACAAAAGCAAAGAATCTCTGATTGTTTCTTGAGATTTTCACTTATTTATCCTGTTGTGTTGGATGGAAAATTTCCAAGAAAGTAAGTTTTCATATGATAATTTGTAAATGTCTTACCTTTAAAAAAAAAAACAACCAAAATATGTTATGTCTTAGTGTTCAGCCTTTTGCTGTGTTCCTTCCAAGGTCCAAATTCCTGCTTTTTTTGTGGAATTAATTTGATAAAGTTCAGAAATTTGGGTTCCTACTTCGCATTGTATGTGGTGGGTTCTATGGCTGGATCAGTTGAGAACCACTGTGTTAAAACACTTGGTTAGGATTGAAAAACGTATGAAATTTGGGTCATGATTTGTCATTGAGGAAATGATGCATACTGACAATAGACAGTTGAGAACGACTGAGTTCTAAAAAACATGGAGATTTAATTTTTGGGCCATAATTTGCAGTCCTAGTATTGTTTTTAAAACTAGCAGTTATACAGTTAAAACTCATCCCTGTAGAGGCCGGATAATGGTAGTTTGAAACATTCTCCTTACAGAGGGGCTGTGTAATTGGCTAGTTAATTAGGTGGCGGTAGATTACAATTAAATATTATTAGAGACATGCAATGATCAAAATGTATTAATGAAATAATGTTTATCTTTACACTATTCTGATTTCAAATATACTCCATGATCAGCTGATCCAACCTGGCTTTGTGCAGAAAATATGGCTGAAGATCTGTTGTTTGTACTTTTAAATACTATGGATCATCAAAATAATGATGGTTGCACCAGTTTAAAATCACATAGTATCAAAACTACTGATAAAATTTGACAAGCTAAAATGCAACTCAGCCAGTTTGCTGGCAAAGTTAAAAAACACAAGCCAAATAGTCAAAGTCTGACAGCAGATCTTTGGTCTGGAGTCACTACAGTTCAAGTTGAGAGGATGGCCTACATTTTTCCAACCTTTGGGTCAGGGTCTGGGACACATCAGGGAGGTCAGATCACCATGGAACAATAACAAAAACATATTTCTTTCAATATCTTTGGGCTAGTTTCATACAAATGAGTGCACAATAAATAAATATTTAGCCTACAAGGACATCAATCATGTGATTTGGGTCATAAAAGTGGATTTTGCTTAATTTTAAAGGATCACCAGTAAAAGATTAGCAGCAAATGTTTTAATATCATATACTTTTTAATATTTTAACCACTTCCAAATATTTGAAGAATGCTCACACAATGGCAAATATTAAAGTTGCACGCAAAAAGAGCAGAGAAGTAAATAACTGACACTGTTAGCTTTTGAGAACAGCCTGTTTCATGATGAGGATTTGCAGGCATTAAATCGTCTGTACATCAGGACTTATCCTGTGAGAACACTGTGTGACTTTCACGATGGGCCTGTACGAGGAGGAGGCGTGTGACTGAATCACGGCTGCAAAAGCTTCACGCGAGGAATGCAGTTATTGTTATCACAAAAAAATCACAAATTCAATCAAAATGCGATTAGAAGTAGCAACATGTGAGTCACTGCTGTAGTAAAAAAGGCAAATAAAACTCTCTGTTACTCTCGGTGTGCACGGCGGCGTGCATGCGTCGAGCTGTGCAGAACAACAACGCTTTGTCTCAATGTAGTGAAAAATGCTGAAAATTCAATGAGAGCGCGAAGAAAAGCTTTACCTGCAGGAGGATGTCCGGCTTTCAGCAGAGGAGAGTCCCTCGCTCCAGATTTGGACAGTTGCTGCACCATTTTTCGGAAGTTTGAAGAGAAAAAGCAAAGAATGCACCAAACTCTTCACGACGCCCACTTGGATGTTTTTATGCTCAAACAGAGATGACGTCGCGCCGCGTGACGTCAGGAAGCTAGCAGACAGAGACACGCCCCTTTTTCACTAGTAGTCAGACTGTTGTGTTCTTCAAACAGCGACAAAACTTACTACATTTATTTACATTCATGTTTTAGAGGGCTGGACTTTAAAATGCTTTTATTTTGAAACAGCACTGCAAAACCCAGTACAGGTAAACGAAGAAGATACTAACATCATCTCCACCTGACTTTTGTCATAAGTTATAGTTAGGCACATTTTAGGTTCTTTTTTGACTCATAAAGAGTTCCCTTCACTCTTACAATTACTACATTTTTAAGATACCAGAACTAACTTATTTAACAGACTCAAATAGAAACTGAAACTAAAACCTACAAAAAGGCTGAGTGAACTATATGATTAATTTGCCTCTTAGTTGTTGAGAAAAGCCTCACATGTGAATGCCAATGCATGGGTAGCTCTTATTACCTCTGCCAAGGAGGTTCTGTGATCTGCAGGGTTTGCTAGTTAGTAAGTTAGTTTGTTAGCAACATAACTCAAAAAGTCATGGACGGATTTTGATGAAATTTTCAGGAAATGGCACAAGGAAGAACTGATTAGATTTTGGGAGTGATCTGGATCACCGTCTAGATCCAGGAATTTTTTAAAGGATTCTGTACTATTGGGAGATAGGGCTAATGGCGGAGGGCTGTGCTGTTACCACTTTACACCAGGAGATGGCGTATATGAGTAACTTCAATCCCAGCAGCAGTTTTTGGGTATGTTTCTATTCAAAGTTTTGGAGTTTATGGAGTTTGAAAAATGCATGCCTGGTAATGGAGACCAGTTGGAGTGTAACAGAGAGAAAGACAGCGAATTGTAGCGAGAATACTCACAATGCTGGGAGGAATAGAGGAATATTCACCCTCTGCCATGACTTCCAGCTGTCCGGTAAAACCATGGGTGAGACTGTCAGTGCATCTGTTGGCACCAGCAGGCAATGCTTTCACCATGACAGTCCATGCATAGTGAAGCCAATACTTAACCTCACCATGTTTCCACCCCACTGGCGAGGGAGTAACCGGCGAATGCCATGGTGGGGGGCGCATGGGGATGGGTCCAGGAATTTCTTTAACAGATTCTTCAGTATTGGGAGATAGGGCTAATGGCGGAGGTCTGCCCTCTTTGAGTGCTTTTCTAGTTAAGTAATAAAATGAGTTTCTTTTTATATCAGATAAAGACTACAGGCCCTAGCCAAATGGTGTGTGTGTGTGTGGGTGGGGGAAGGGGCATGGAGGTCAACAAAAACATGTTCCATTATATATTTATACATTTATACAGCATTTTATATCTGAAAAATAATCTATCTTCTTAAAGCAACAAAACAGTAATTGTATTTCTTTATGTTTAGTACAATATAGCCTATTTTCCTTGAAAGAGAATGACCTTTTTCTATAATAACAATATGGATGGGTACACTGATGAAACCACTTCAAAAATAATGTCAGACTTCATCGTTAAGCTACACAAATGTAAGGATGTCAGACAAGGGGAGAACTAGACCAACTGAAACAACAAGGGAAAAGTTAGCAAATAATTTAAAGAAACATTGGCATAAATGGGTCAAAAGTGGCATAAATGAGTAGCAAAAATGGCTGGAAAATTGTGAAAAGCGGTTAAAAAGTGGCAAAATGGGTTAAAAGTGGCATGAAAGTTAGGCTGTGGTAATGATGTTAGATTTTATTTTGTCTTTACCTGAATAATAATCACTATTATCAAAGCAACGGGTGTCTGTTAACATTAACGTGTGTGATTTATCTTGAAACCTTAACACGTTAAAAAAATAACGCAATTTAATCATATGACTAAGTTTGACCACAGCTTGCTCCCGTAGTCCTCCAGCGCGGATTTTTACGTGCCTGGGGCTGAAGAGGTGAGAGGGTCAGACACAGCCAGCAGTGATGAGTGAGGAGACAGACCCAGGTCTGCTTAACGGTGATTTTCTTATTAAAAAGCTGGAGAATGTTAGTGAAGATAAAACCAAAGCTGTGGGTACATGCTGCAGAGATGAACTGTCTTTACACCGAAGCACAACGAGTCTGAAGTTCCACCTTCAGGTAAAGCACATCTTTGCTAATGTTAGCAAAGACGCTAACAACAACACAGGATCAAGCCATGGTCATACCACTCTCTTCAGCTGCTTCAGGACAGTTTTCTTCTTCAGCTGCTCAGATAAATGCTCAAAAGTGCTCCAAAACTTTGAGACAGTCCCGTGTGTTAACAATATTAATCCAGTGTAGAAATCCACGGTTAAATCCGCAAAATTGAAGTTAATTAACGAACTTTACGAGCTGAAGACGGATATTATGATGCGTTCAGGTAAACTCAGTAAATAAGACAACTGTATTCTATGTTATGATGTGTTCTACTCAGCTAAGACCACTTGTAGTTTAAATATTTGCCCTTATTTTGTCTTTCCACCAAACTATTGAAGGTATTGATTGTGGTATTGATAAGGACTCAGATCAGCACTTTCAATGCGCTGTACATAGAATAAAAAGAATAAAAATAAAACACTTGACAAAAACAACCTCTAAAAATCTAAAAACATAAAAATACACTTAAATTTTAAAAAATGCTTTGATCAATCATGGTTAATCACAGCGTAGTGATATGATTAACTTGCAGCACTACAGCACGTCAACAAATACTTTTTTGAATCTATTTATGCCATAGTTTATAGCCTACTTCAAACTGTAAACCCCTTTTTTCTTGAAACAGATTTATGATGGGTTAAAATGGCAAAAATTGGTTTAACAGGGGGAAACAAAAGTCATAAAGTCCAAAATAATGTGTTAAAAATAGCAAAAACAGGCAGAAAAGTGGCGAAAGACTACTAAAGGTATAGACAGTTGTAGACTTGTACCACCTGTTCACCACAGCCTACAGTCTTCACTAAACCACCACTTACACCCATCCTACCCCTCACATAGTTTGTCCATGTCTATGTGTTCCTGTAAAGCGTCCTTGGGTTTCTTGAAAGGCGCTATATAAATTCAAGATATTATTATTATTATTATTATTATTGTATCTTGATTAAAAAATTTGCTTCATTTACTTAGCTTAAAAACAACTGTTTTTTTCCCTCTACGCTTTTTTCCATTATTTATAAATAAGGAACTATGTTTGCTGATGTGTGCCTAACTTTCAGTCTCTCACTGAAGATAAGAGGACTTACAAGCTTACGCTGGGCCCGCCTGATTCAAAAAAATTTAGTTTTAGATTTTGTAAAGATACTATCTGAACAAAAAAATCTTGCCACGCTTTCCCTAAAAAGAGCCTGGGAGGAAGATCTGGGGATAAATATCGACGAGGATGACTGAGAGGAGAGGCTTAGGAGAATCCATTCATGTTCCATTCATGCTAGACTCCAGCTGATTCAATTTAAAGTAATACACAGAATTTATTATTCGAAATCTAAATTGGGAAACTAAAAGTGGCCAAATGTATATAGAGTTGCAAAAAAATGGAAGAAAAAGTAATGAAAGATGGTTAAAATTGGCAAAACATGCAGACATGGTGGTGGAAAGGGTTTAAAAGTAGCAGAATGGATTCCAAGTTGTAACAATAGGCAGCAAGAAAGTGATGAAAATGGGTTCAAATGTGGCAAAAATAGTAAAAAAGAAGTGTGCAACATTGTTGAAGAAGTGGGAAAAATAGCCAGAAAAAGTTATTTAAAGGGAAAAATGAAGTGGTGGAATAAATAATTTCAACATCAAAACCTCATAACAGCTTAACAAAGCTCCATTTTGGAGCTTTACAGCTCCAAAATAAGGGACTCTTAAGATGCATGCTAGCACCAACACTACTGATCCTAAACACTCCCAACCCTGTGAGCAACCCCAGGGTGTAAATAAAATTACCTGAGCTCTACAGGCAGCTGCTTTTGTTATCTAATGTAACTCAGTGGTGCATGTTGGTAAATCAAACTCATGCTAAAGCTGGCAAGGAGAAGAGAAAATACATCTTTTTCACCAAAAAAAGCTGTCAGTGTGGTTCTTTGCTCTTCTTTTGATAGAGAAATATTGTCTAGTCCTGGTAAAATTGCCGCTATAGCTACATCAGAGCTAACTGCTTCATCCATTGCTGTTGTTTACTGGCATTGGGTAAACTAAAGCCCACCCATAGGTATAACCTTGTTCTCCTCAAATGTGCTGATTGGTGTTGTTTGACCAGGCAAACTCATTTCAGATTGGAGCTTTGCAAGATAGATCTCCCTTCATCTGACCTTTAAATGTTACGTTACGCAAAATACACCTTTCCAGGCTTTTCTATCAAAAATATGTGCCCCTGACCGGTCCACAATCCCTCCCCAAAAATCAGAAAAATCCATTCCCTCCCCCCTCTCTTTCTCCACTTTTCAGAAAATGTGTGCTGAAACAAGCCGTTCTCAGATTTCCCCCTCATGATGCCATGTGGGGAGTAAGCCCCGCCCCCAGGTTCGGTTGGCCCTCCCCACTTGGAAGAAAGTTCTGCCCTTCTCCCCTGATTCTCCTGTCAGGATCAGGAAAGCCACATCCATTAAGTGACATCCATTCCCTGAGAGGGGCGGAGCTTGTTAATATTTAAAGCCACAGACACAAAGTGAGGGGTTTTTAGACATGCAAAAAAGAAAAACAATACTGGAATGTTTTTTCAGCAACAAATCACAGGCATGTTTTGGAGACCTCTTTGACCAATATAAACTTTTCTTAAAACGGTAAAATATGTGATCTTTAAAACACCAATTATTTGATTTTACACCGCTAACCTCTGATCCTTTTGTGCTCACACATTTGCACTCTCTTTCTCAGCATTTGTAAACTTGTTCTCTTTGATTCCAAACAAAAACACTTGTTTTACGATGGCAGCTCTGACTACGGGGTCAGGTACTGATCACTGTTGGCAGGGGTTCAGAGCTGTGCTTCAGGGCGTCTCAGTTTTTATGAAACAGCTTAGCTGGTTCAAAGCTGGACTCCCTTTCCTCATCTTCTGTAAACCATTGTTTGAAATATTTTTCCTGCAGAAGAGGAACTACTAAGAAAAAGAGTCATGTGAGAGCGGGGCGTCTTTATCCTCTATGTGAGCGTTGAATGACAGAAAATAAATGTTAGACGTTTGATCTTAAAGATGCAAGACACGCCGAGTTTAAAAAACAAAACTGACCTTTTATTATTTTAGCATGGTTGTGTTATGTTGCCATCTTTGTCCACTTATTTCTTTTATTTATATATCTATAGAGGTTTCACATGGCACGAGTTTGTTTTTTAACCAGTGCTGATGAGTGTAAACCAGGTAACATGTTGTCTTTTTTCTGTATTTACAATAAAATGAAAGAAATGTACAAGACTCCATGGCATTACACAGCTTTGACATTAAGTACAGATACATTTGGATCCCTCTGTACAATCTAACATCATGTGTTTACTATTATTACTTCTTTTTTTCTTGTTTTTTTTTACAGTTATGAGTTCATGATCCATTTTGGCTTCGGCACATACACATTCCCCATCTTGACTCTTCCGGCTGACCCTCGCGCACATGACTCACACCTTTCACCATGCTATCACAGCTACGATTTCATAAAGAAAGAAAAACTAACATCTACACAGATCAGGACGCACGTCTTGTCACGGTAGTGTCCAGACCCCCCCCCTCCCCTCACAAAGCATGATTCCATCTTCTTTTACTAATTTAAAAAATAATTTAAAAAACATTCCTTTGTTTCCTTCTTTGGCACACATTCCTTCTTCCCATCTGTTATCACTCTGCTGAACTCTATCCATCCTTGCACATTCACTTGAAAACAAACACACTTATAAAGCCAAGTTCATGAAAAGTTCGCCAGTTTGTTCGTGTGCTCCCCGGATCCTTCTCACCTCTGCTGTGGGGTGAAGAAGCCCCCTCCTCGCTGCACTGAGATGAGGAGGGGTGATTTTTTTTTTTTTCTTTAATGACACACTAGCACCTTGACACCTATACCCAGGAGTCGGGTGAGCCGGGGTATTGCTCTGCCCTGTAGGAAGGCCTCCGTGTGCTAGCGTAGAAGTCCACATAATTGGTGGTGGATTTGAGTCCGTGAGGAGTGGAGCTGTAGTCCACGGTGGGCGGGTAGGTGATGACCTCATCCAAGTACGGGTCGTCAAAGCCGTGGGGGTGCTGCAGGTACATCCTGTACGTGTCGTAGTTCCTCCTGCTCGGGTCCTCTGTGTAATACATTGGCTGGAGGGAAGACAAATAGAATATGGTCAAATACGTTTAGGTAGACTTGAATGAAAAGAAATCTGATCTCATGCTTTCAGTAGAGGAACAGTGATTGAAGAAACAAGTGTCAATCCAGGAGATTTTAAAAGTCTGCAGAAAACCAGCTGCACATGTAAAACTCCATGAATGAATCAGACTGGTTTAAAACCAGTTCCTCTTTATAAAATAAAGGTGCCAGAGGCCCCCACTGTATTTTAAGGTGGCTGAAGCATAGTTGAACACAGCTGTGCACGTTAAAGAATAGACTTGCATTTAAAGGGTAATTTCAACATTACCTGGACCCAAAATGAGTGACAAAAAAAAAAGACAATCCCTTTCAATTAAGCAATGGGTATCAAATTTGCATTATCCACAGAAATAATTAGTTAATTCTATCTTATACTGATAAAGCCTAGCATTAGTTCATACTCCCAGCTGCTGTGAGCTTCTAGCCAGCTGCACCTCCTCCACCCCAGCTGCCTCCTTTATAGCTTAAAGCTTGTTGCACCCTCATATTCAGATTCATGCTACTGTGGATTAATTGCTCAAAAATAATTTATTTGTTTTCAGTGCACATTGTCATTAATGTATCTATCCATATGGGGGTTTCTAGCCATGCATTCCCTGAAAAGTCAAAGCAGCTGCTCACTAACCCAGCAAAGCCTTCTCCACCAAGTTAAAATGTACATCCATTTTACAATAAAATGATGAAATATATGATGAGTGTTCCTGACTGACTGTAGGTTATGATATAGAATGTTTTATTGCTTTTGTTTAAAAATGCATAAGTTAAGGAACCTAATAAGAATCACATATTAATTCGCAATACTGGGAAAAAATATCACAATTAGATTATTTTTGCCAATCGTTCAGCTCTACATTTAACTGATTTTATGTGTATATCTTTATAAAAATGGGTAAAATATACACATTTGAAAATATTTCAGAATATTCTACTTTTTTTGAAAGGCTTCTGGCGACCCCCTCTCAGTGTCTTGTGACCCTCAAGGGGGTCCTGACCCCAAGGTTGAAAACCACTGCTCTTTATGACCTACAAAAGTAAACAAGAACATCAGCAAAAAGATTCAATGTGTCTGTATCTTATTTTTTTAATGCCTGTTGCCAGGAGGTAGGTGTCAAACTAGACAATTTAGAGCAGTGGTTCTCATCTGGTGGGTCAGGACCCAAAAATGGGTCGCAAAGCCCTTTTCAGTTGGTTGTGGCAGTGTGCCTGGGAAAAAAATGCGCCAAATAGTCCATGAGACGCTATAAAACATGCACGTTTTGTCCTGTTTCATTATTTTGTTACACCTTTTGTACTGACTTAAGCCCAAGCTCTGCTATTATTTATTAAATACAATGCTGTGGAGTCTCAGGCGGTTTCCCTTATCTGACTTTATGCTTAAAAGGTAACTATATTTTCAAAAAGGAGCAATATTCCTTTAGTTCCAGGACCTGATTTTTTTCTCTGAATAAAATAGAGACAGTTTAATGTCTATCCTCACACATTATCTAGTCTAAAAGTGATTTTATGAAGGACACAGGAGGAGTCTCTTTCTGTCTGCTCCCTGCTGTCTCCGTCTCACTGTGCCCATTATCTGAATGGGCACACATGGACGTGTCCCGCTGTGACAGTTTCCTGAGACGCGCCCGGACCATCCCAATCCCAGCAGTCACATCCACTCTGCCTCAGACAATAGTTGATGTGCTGGGTCATTCCCAGCATCGCCATGTATGCACGGTGGAATACGTGTCAGTCTCTTTGTGTTAGACAAGTGGGTTGGAAGAGCTGGTCGTCCCTGCCAGGTTTATACAGCCCAGAAGAGGGATTTCAAACTTGAACTTTTAATAATACTGTAAAAAATTCTCAAAAAGAATCCTGGTTTTTCAAGGGTAGATTATGTAATGACATGTACATGCACTAAGGACAAAAACTAGCAGAGAGGAAAGCAGTAACTTTGTCCCAGAAGGGGGCGCCAAATCAATACAAAATAATCATCATAATGTTTCAAACGTTTATTTAACAGAGATGTGGAAAAATATTTCACTGGGCAGTTCTGGCTAACACAGCAGTCTTAATCCTACTACTTACAAGGAATTCAGGACTTATTTTTGTGCTTTGTATCTTAAAAAATAATGTTTATCTGTTTGCACTTAAACTAAGTGCAGTTAGAATATTTGACCGGAACAATTTAATGTGCTTATATTTGATTTTTTTTCAGTGTATTCCAAAATACAAGTTCCAGTTTTACAAACTGAACTTCAATGACGTTTGGAGTGTTTAAGTCCATATAAGGCCACGCTGAGCCGTTTCCTGATATTTCACTGATTTCATAAGGGGTAACCTCGACTTTACCTCACATAGTCTAATCTGATTGGTCAGATCTTATGTGGAGGATGTCTGTGTTTTAATCCCACGAGTATCATCATGTCTTATTTGTGGAGTTAAAACACCCGGGTACATCACCGACCTAATTTCAGAGCTGATCTGATAATAGTAATCCAGTCTAAATCTCCGTCTTGGTATATTGGGTTGTTTTTGATGATCTGTGTAGCTTTTTCTGCATTGTTTTATTCTATTTTTAAAAAGGAGGATGCTTTGGACACTGTAAACAAAAGCTATGACATGTAGAGGCTATCTGTATTGCTTCAATCCTCCATTACATTTCACTGTTTGCTCACAACTGTTGGTCCACACTTCTTATAGTTAAACAACACGTGTGTCGCTTAAGCATTCAGAGTTCCTTTCACTGGAACTAAGGGGCCAAGCCCAGCTCCTGAAAAACAAGCCCATAACATAATCCCCCCCTCCACCAAACTTTACATTTGGCACAATGCAGTCAGACGAGTACCGTTCTCCTGGCAACTGCCAAACCCAGACTCGTCCATCAGATTGCCAGATGGAAACCTGTGATTCGTCACAGAGTCAAGTGGCAGTGTGCTTTACACCACTGCGTCCAACGCTTTCCATTGCACTTGGTGATGTATGGCTTGGATGCCGCTGCTCGGCCATGGAAACCCATTCCATGAAGCTCTCTACACATTGTTCTTGAGCTAATCTCAGGTCATATGAAGGTTGGAGGTCTGTAGCCATTGACTCTGCAGAAAGTTGGCGACCTCTGCGCAATATGCATCCTCAGCATCCGCTGACTCCGCTCCATCATTTTACGTGGCCTTCCACTTGGTGGCTGAGTTGCTGTCGTTCCCAATCGCTTCTACTTTGTTATAATACCACTGACAGTTGACTGTGGAATATTTAGAAGCGAGGAAATTTCCCCACTGGACTTGTTGCACTTGATAGGTGGCATCCTATCACAGTACCACGCTGGAATTCACTGAGCTCCCTAGAGCGAGCCATTCTTTCACAAATGTTTGTAGAAACAGTCTGCATGCCTAGGTGCTCGATTTTATATACCTACGGCCATGGAAGTGATTGGAACACCTGATTTAAATTATTTGGATGAGTAAGTGAATACTTTTGGCAATATAGTGTATTTTGTTGTGATAACACATGTGTACTTGACTTTAAGTTAAGTCTAACTTTAAATTTAAAAAAGATATCTGAAATTTATGGAACACACTACTTAGCTCTGGCCTTGTTTAACCCAGGTATATCTGGGCACAGGTATTGTCTAATGGAAACACTGGTTGTATACAAAAAGGCATCATCACTTCCAAAATGAGGCAAGTACGCCAAGGAGTAATTCACAAATCCCACAGGTGTGAAAGTCTGCATTATGTTGACCTTATGACCTTAATCTCCCACTGTTTTTAAACTATTAGGAAACTAAAATGACTAAAAGGCCAGTGGAGACACTCCTGCTCTAACAGAACAGTCCCCTTAATACTCATTTAAACCCCCACTAGCATTTTCAGGGTCTGTGAAGCAGAGATAGATATTTATGCAGAAAGTTTATATTCACCTGTGTTCTTCTGGGCTCCTCTCTTGTCGGGGATGAGTAGTAATATGAAGAAGGCTTTCCAGACCCTGGGAAATAAAGTTTAGATAAAAGAGTAAGACTGGAGGCAAAATACACTTCATTTCATATCAGCGAGAAAGTCTGCACATCCCCGTAGGGTAGATGTCTGTATTTAGACGAGCAGGATCAAGAAGTGCTGCGATGTGAAGGAGGGAGAAAAAACACCAAATAATAGAGTTGGCAACTCCACTGCTCTGTTGTTTACTTTACCCATGGGACTTGTTTTTTTGTTGGTGTTTTATCCAAGAACTCAATTTCCAGCTGTCTGTGTAATATATGGATGTTTGAGGCTGCAGCTAATATTGTTTACTCTGCCCCCCCCCACCAACAAACAGCCTGGCAGCAGCTCTCCTCTGGCTGTAGTATGTCTGGGTGCCCTCTAGCTGCCTCTCCGGTCTACATGCTGTGACTCGGGCAGGCCAACAATGGCAGCATTGTAGAGCAGCCACACCAAACACTGGCCGGTCTAGACATCGTCTGTCACACAAAGAGCTCTGAAGTTCTCTGAATTAAGCTACGACTGTCTGAGAGCTGGCAGGCTTTGGTAGAGATGATAAGAGGGGACAGTTTCTGGCAGGGACACAAGACAAACCGTGGAATCAGCTCGCAGCGTTATGAGGGATGAAAAAGATAAGTCCCGGCACAGAGGGGACCTGAGGGAAGCCTGTGATTACAGTCTGAGACAGAATACTAGAAACTGTTTCAAGAAGAGTGGAAAAACTACAGCTGGGGCACTTTTATTCTCCACACTTAAGATGTTTGCATACCTGTGTACTGGTTTTTATGTAAGGTGTTGTCCCCTTGGTAATTATAAAATTGCATAGTTGACTGTGCTCTCTGATAATCTCTGATGGTGTCTCTATGCTCTTTGATGCCCAGCATGGCAGGAGACGACGTGGCACTGGCAGCTGTGCAGAACAGAGACAGAGAAAACAGTTTAACATGAGATTCCAGAGGTTTTCCTGTTTCAGAATAGGTGTCTATTTTCATCTAGCAGCCTACCAGGGTGGTTGACGGGGGACATCTGAATGGTGCTGGTGGGGAGGGTGGGCTGGGACTTGAAACGATCTCGTTCAAGTGTTGACACAGGAGTGAGGAAGTGGTTTTGGTTCCATCCATCCTGCGAGGATAGAGAAAAATGGTGCTTACAGTAACAGGAGAAAAGCTGGATGCTGTACAACTCATGTGGTATATTCTCTGGTCACACAGGGAAAATATGAAAAATTCCTCGTGGTAAAACAAATCCTTTGCTGTGTGATCTATATTAAAGGGAAAGTGAGCACAAGGGCAGTTTGGACTGAAGATTTTCTTTCCTTGACTTATTCATCAGTCAGCTTTCACTACACATGTATAGATAAATATAGCTAGGTTAAATCAAGTCACTTGAATGCAGTATTTTGAAGTTGTCTTCCTAGTAAGGATTGCCACTTCCTATTTTCTTACTTTGTTGTGTTTATTATGTTATGCCCCTAGAGGCCAGCTTTTCAGTGGTGCTTTCAGCAGCAATAATTACTTGCCTTGTCTCATGTGTCACTACACCCTGAAGAAAGGCCACGCCAGCTTATTTTCAATGCATCTAGCCCTATAAATTAAAGACGTTCTATATTTTACAAACCATCTTGAATGCTCAGACCAGGATCATTCATGCCAATATTTTTGGTCTTATATATTTTTCCCCTTTTGTGAAGTATTCCCAACTATAAGCAGTTTAAGGAAAAGTGCACCTTCTGTCCTTCATTTTTGAATATACACAAAGTAGGAAGAAAAGACAAAATAGTTGAAATTGCAGGGCTAAGAAAGCATTACAAGGACTGTGCTTAATCACATAATTCTGTCACAGAAATGAGGCATAGCAGACAACAAAGTGGTCCATTTAAATGTGAATGCAAATCACACCAAACTGCTGCTGGCATAGCTTCGCCTCCTCCACCCCAGCGCCCTCCTTTCTATCCTCATTGCACCCCCATATTTACTTTCATGCTTCTACAAAGTAGATTGCTGCTAAGCTTAGTTTCATTGTACTTGACATGCATTGTCATAAAAGTATCAGTCTAAATGGGGGGTTTCAAGCAATGTGTCCCTAGGAAAGTCACAGCGTGCTGCCTGGCCAACCCAGGGAGCATCTTTTGAGCAGAGCCTTCAAGTAAAACCGTAAAAATGGTTAAATGTATGATGAGAGTGTTCCTGATGGAAATAAAAACTGGAGAAAATAATATGTCTCGTCTAATTATTATTATAATATCATGTCTAGAGCTGCTGCTTATGCCAAGACATGATTCTTTTACATTTTTTTGTGTTTTTTGTCGATTTCCTTGAATGTAATGTGATATAAAACAAACAGAAATTTAAAACAGAACTAATGTATGGAATTAAAATCCTATCTTTATTTGAGAGCATGCTCTAATGTTTGAGAGCAAAGTTTTAAGTTTTGAGAGCAAAGCCTTTTTGTTTTGAGAGCATTTTTACATGTTTTGAGAGCAAAACTTTGTCTTTTTTTTTTTTTTTCCAAATAAAGATAGGATTTTAATTCCATACTAATGGCCACTGCTGAGAGAAGTGGGAGTCCTGAGGGACAAGTTTTGTAATGTTACAAGAGTAAACTTAGGTTTTGGGTGCTGCTACCACAAAAGACAAAAACAGTTAGCATGACTGGTACATGCCATAAAATAGGTAAAATAAAATAAGTTAAAGATTTTTTCTTTTGGCTTTATTTTTACATAGGATAGCTGAGGAGAGACAGGAAACACAGAGAGAGAGAGTGCTAAAAGGTATGCACCAAATAGCACAGAGAGAATTGATCCTGTTACCTGTGCACGAAGGCTATAGCCTCTGTATGTGGGCATCTGCTATACCAGCTAAGCTAAACTGGCTCCCAGAATATTCTTAATAATGTGAGGCCCAGATGTAGGTGCAGATGGCCTGGTGGTTGGGTTGTGCCCCATGTGTGCAGGCGGCCCGGGTTCAGCTCCTTTTCTGCA
Source organism: Cheilinus undulatus (assembly GCF_018320785.1). Taxonomy (NCBI): domain Eukaryota; kingdom Metazoa; phylum Chordata; class Actinopteri; order Labriformes; family Labridae; genus Cheilinus; species Cheilinus undulatus. Next base: position 45,216,575 of record NC_054879.1, read on the forward strand.
TGTCTCTCCCCCATTCTCTCATCCCTGTTTCCAACTCTATCCACTATCTCTAAATAATGGAATGAAAACACCCTAAGAATAAAAAATAAAAAAATGTGCTGTTGTTTTTTGTCTCTGTTGGAAGGCCTCTGTGTGGGGAAGACATTTTCCTGCATTTTCCTCTATCTCTATTCTCAGCAGCTTCTCTTAATTCAAGCAAACTCAATACATTTTGTTTTTTTCTCACAGTAAACAGCTGGACTTTTCAACAAAATCAACAGTAATTTCTAAAGAGAGGAGTTAGAATGGTATTCCAGTAATAACCATAAAGCTATGTTGTAATGTTTCCTGTTTATCTTACTTTCTTGTAGATGGTCCGCAGATCCCGATACTGCCACAAGGTGTTCAACACCTGAGCAGCTGCTTTAACCACCTTCATAGAATACCTGTAAGGCAGACACAAACAGAACCTCGTTTTTTACAGCAAAGTTAATACTGCAGGACAGTGTGATTGAAGAGAAAGTGTGTCCTCAGTGAGTTTTAACCTGGAACATTACTGAATATATAGCAGGCTGGAAATAGCTGCTGCTCCATCATTCCACAGGGACGTAAAACCTCAATGCACACAAACCACCTTCCCTGTGGCGATGGCTTTCCCTTCTGCAAGTATTTAAATATTTGTGCTTGTGTGGTGTGCTGTCAAGTATCAAGGACAGCCTGCACCGCCAGTGTCTACATACAGAAGATGTCTGTTTGCACGTGAGCATGTTAGCGAGTCAGGCTTGTGTAAGAGCACAGGGACAAATCAGCGCTGCTGTAACACACCTGTCTCCTCTGCCCTTGGTGATGTTGACCAGCTTCTCGATGCCGCCCGTGTCGGCCAGGGCCTTGGCGTTCTCCATGTTCTTGCTGGTGACCTCATGCAGGGTGCAACAGATGGCAGCCACGGTCTCATCTGACAGCAGGGTGGTGTTGCCCCCGGGGAGACGGTTGACCAGGTCCCTCATTGCATACTTTCCTAAGAGGGAGGAGGTGACACATAAAACAAACACAATATTACATACTGTACAACAGGTTATTGAGCTGAAGCTTATGAACCTACGAATAAAAACATCTATTTTACATGCACCACATTGTAAGAGTTTATATTTTGCTCTTCTGATATCATAAATGACACATTATTTTGCCAGAGACTGCAGTGAATTGGGCAGTTTTCCTAAATGACATTGCGTTATCATGGCAAGGACGTTGGCGTGTGCATGTTCAAAAAAAAGGGATTGTTCCACTATCTCTCCTACCACAAAGCTGAAGGACCTGAATACACGCTGCACAAACTCTCCCTTCCTCTCTCGCTGTCACACACATACCAATAGCACCACTGCAACTCCTCCCCTCCCCTTACAGGCGTCACCCCTGCATTGCTGGCACTAGAACACTAGAAACCCATAAAAAACATGTTTTTCATTAAAAAAGCTGTTTCGGGGAACAAAATGAGCTGAAATGAAAGATAATGACTGGTTGTTAAAATGTTTACAAAATACCCAGGTTCTGTTGCAGCATTGACACTTGAATGACACATTTTAAACACAATGTTGGACACACTTATGCTGTCAAAGGTTAGATTTTTTAAATATCACATAGTGATGACTAAAAATTAAGGAACGTGCACAGCTCGCTACGTCTACTGAATGTAAGAATACTTTAGTTCCAGTTTTCTGAGAAGTCAGCTAGGCTTTTGCAGAAGCTTGATTAGATTTGGCTTCTGTTTTCTGTTTGGCTCACACAGGGCTGTGCTTGTAGGCAATGTGCATGTACTTGAAAATTTAACCATGAGTTGAGACGCTGCAAACTATAAACCCTGTGATAGGTCAGCTGGTTAGCACTGGGCGACTGCCAGTCTGACTGAATGTCTACAGTTATACCATGCACACTAGGGTGAGATAAAAGGCTGCAGACAGCAATGCAACTAGTCAAATCCACTTGTAAGCATTTGAAAATATCAGATGTGCAGTTCCATGTCTCATAAATCCCCTTGCTCTCGTTGTCAGCAGCTTTCCATCTCCTGCAATGTTTCCCCCTTTTCTTCTTTGCAGAATAATCAGCAGCTGCTCTGTATTATCACCTTCAACTCCAGCATCCCCTTGGCTTAATTCAGGGAACTGGGATAAAATCAAACCACACATATGCAGTGCTCACAGTGGCGCTGGCCTCTAGATTTGATTTAGAAGTATAAACTACGCCCAACTAGCCATCGACATAATTAATCCTGGTCATCTTTGCTAGTGGTCATCGACATTGTTGATTTCTAGCCAGTTAGTTTAGTTCAAGAAAGCATGTAGAGTGCTTTTACTATCTCAGTACCGGAGCAGTTTTGCAGTGTTCTGATCTACAAATTTGCTTGTGATCTCCATTCCATTTCATCCCAAAGGTGCTCGATGGGGCTCTGCACAGGCCAGATAATTTCTTCCACACCAAATTCATCAAACCATGTCTTTATAGTCCAGGCTTTGTGCTCTGGGGCTCAGTCATGTTGGAATACAAAAGAGCCTTCTCCAAACTATTGCCACAAAGTTGGAAGCATAGCATTGTCCAGAATGTCTTGGTATGCTGAAGCATTAAGACTGGCCTTTACTGGAGATAAGGGGCCAAGCCCAAACCCTGAAAAACAGCCCCATACCATTAACCCTCCTCCACCAAACTTTACAGTTAGCACAGTGCAGTCAGACAGGTAACGTTCTCCCAGCATTTGCAAAAATCCAGACACGCCCATCAGACTGCCAAACAGAGGAGCATTATTCTTTACTCCACAGAACCCGTTTCCACTGCTCCACAGTCCAGTGCTTTACAACCCTCCGTCCAATGCTTTGCATTGGATTTAGTGATGTGAGGCTTGCATGCAGCTGCTCGGCCATGGAAACTCATCCAATGAGGCTGTCACTGCAGTTTTTGTGTTTACACTAATGCCAGGGGAAGTTTGAAACTCTTTAGCTATGGAATCAGTTGAGCAATGGTGACTTTAACCCACCATGCACCTTGGCAGTCGTTGGCTCTGATCTGTGATTTTACAATGTTCTGCCTTGTGGCTGAGTTGCTGTTGTTCCTAAACACTTACACTTTCAAATAACATCACTAACAGTTGACTGAAAAAAGATCTCAGGGGTTGAGATTTGCACATATGAACAAATGAACCATGGTAAAAGATGCCTTAAATACATTTAATACATAGGTTTTTTTTGTTGTAGACCTTTTTTCTTGGTGTTTTATAAACGAAACAATTACAATTGATGTTGATTTTGACAGAAATGTATCATCTTTTGTGCATGGGTCTTGGGGAAAATCGGCTTTTCTTGGCCACTGCTAGGGGGGCTCCAAGGAAAAAGGGTAGGAACTTGGGTTGGGATTCATGTTATAACCATACTCTTGGTGTATTTGTGCAAATAGAAATAGGAAGAACTGTTTTATTCATGTTTCATTTGATTTTAGCCCATCTGAACCGCGACAGCGTGACTCCTCACCTATGAGCTCCTTATTCCTCACATCCAGTGCCATGTTTCTCAGTGCAGTGGCCACTGAACACACCACCCGGTCGTTATCCATCCGCAGCAGCTCCACCAGTATGGGCAGCCCTTTCTCCTTACGCACTGCTGCACGAATGTACGCTGCAAACTGCACACACAAATACACACAGACACATGGCTGAGGCATTAAACCTTTTAAAGGTCAGGTACACACATGGGGGGAAAAAGATGGCTCTTCTGAGGTGTGTATGGCTGCATTTGTGATTCCAAGTGTAAAACTGACATGAGCTCAGTCTGAAGCAGAGGAGGTGAGCCGTTAAATGCTTTTTAACCACTTGAATAGATGCTTTGTCTCCCAGGATATCACATTTAACAGTGCATATAAAAACAAAGTGCGTAAATGTTTATGTGTGCAGAGATACACAATCAGTGAGACCGTACCTTCCAGTTGCCGGCTGACAGGTTCTGAAGGGACCCGGCGGCGCCCTCCAGGGTGGCGGGATTTGAGCTCTCAGCCAAAAGTGTCAAGTAAGGCTTCACTACTGCAGGGTGCCATAGCATCTCTGCCCCTTTTGGAGACTTGGAGAAGCCAGGGATGGGTCCAACTCCATCCCACTTAAGAAAACAACAGTGATTAGTATTCAGAGGGTTCTTTTTTCTTTTTTCTCCTCAATATTTTAATTCTTATTATCTAATGCTCCTGTGAGGATTTTGAGCTGCTTATGAAACAGGCTAAAATTAACACTGATGTCTGCTTATGACCTAAAAAAGCAAAACAGAACACCAGAGAGGTTGATTATTTCTATATTGTTATCATCAATGCCTGAAACCACTGCTGCAGAGGACACAAGGTGGTAACAGGACTCATTATGGCATGACAAAACATAATCACACAAAATTAACTGTAAATATTTTGCCTTTCATGAAGATGTGATTGCACTAAAGTGGTTTGTTGTGTGTGGCCTTTACTCTGTTAGGATGGTAGTTCAATAAGCGTCAAAAGCCATGCTAAATAAATGACAGAACCAATTTGTGACTGTTTTTTAAAAGGCGCCACACTCACAGTGTCCTCTGTCAGGCTCTTTTTTTTCTTCTTCTTCTTCCTGCCCCAGCAACTGGAGTCCACCTCTTTACTGGGTGATTCATTGCCCAGTAGGCCATCCAGCTCCTGCCCCCCAGTCAGCCTGGACGGCGGTATCTCCAGCTCCAGACGATATGACAGGTTTCTCAGAGTGCAAATACAGTTCTCCACAACCTGGTGCCAGGAGAGAAGGAGGCAGGGAGGTTTGGGTGGGCAGTTATAGCGTCGGCTTTGTAAATCACCATGACAAAAGCTACAACACAATAAACTGAGGAGTGCAGCACGCTACAGTATCTACAGCCGGTGTGTGGTGCACAGGCCCGCTATTTGCTGCACCACAAATCAATTAGTTATGGAACCCATGGGTCTCTATTTTGAAAGAATATCAGCACCAGAGAAAATGGATTAAATTTAACGCTGTTTGAGTCCTCTACAGGCTTTACCTCACAGAATGTCAATGAGCAGAGAGGTTTCACAAATTTATGAGGCCCGTTTCCCAGGGGATGACATATCCACATTACAGATTTCTGCATTTTACACTGCAAAGATGCATGTGAGAGACCATAACCACAAAACTTGTTAATGTATGTAATATTATCTTGTAACAATGAAAACTAGAGCCCTTTTTACACATGGAACCCTGAACTTTTCAAAAACAACCCAGAAAAATGTTGGGCTTGTTTGATCACACTTGTCCCTCACAGTAGGCAGCAAACAAGGGCGGGTCTAGGAGAGAACATTCCGGAGTGAAGTCTGGCAACACATTACATTTTTCAGAATTTTACTTTACTCTGAAATTTCATTGCAAGGTCCCTTGTATTTTTCAGGGTTCTGACACACTTCTAACATTAAATTTAAAGGGAACATATTAAGCAAAAAACACTTTTTAAGGCTTTTTAGCAAAAAAAAAAAAAAAATCTGATTTCCCCCATGATGTCATGTGGGGAGTTAGCCCAGCCCCCAGGTTTGATTGGCCCTTCTCTCCTGATGCTCCTCTCAACTGCCATCTGAGAGGAGGATCGGGAAAGCTACATCCATTAAGCCACATCCATTCCCTGAGAGAGGCAGAGTCAGACAGCACAGTAACATTTAATGCCACAGAAACAGCTCGCTCTGAGCAGGGCTGAAACAGAGGGGTTTTTAGACATGCAAAAATCCAATACTGGAGAGTTTTTTTTTCAGCAACAACTTCACAGGCATGTTTTGGGGACCTCTAAGACCAATATAAACTTGTCCTAAAAGGGTAAAATAAGTCCCCTTTAAGACTTTTCAAGACCTTTTAGAAGACTTGAGCTGAGAAAAATGACTACCTTTGATTTTTTTGCAGCAAACTGTCAAATAAAAAGGTGTATTAGATGTCACAGCAAACTGGACAGAGCTAAATTATTAATGGACAATTGAGATCAGACAAAGATAATTTGGTTAATTTAAGGATTTCTGGCACATTTGATGCCTCTAGAACAGTGGTTCTCAGCTTGTGGAGTCATTGTGACCCAAATTTTGGAGATCTCTTTGGTAAATCAGATGTATTTAATAAAAGAGCTTGGGCCTGAGACAGTATATAGGTATAAAAAACAATGAAACAGGAGAAAACAGCCATGTTTTATAGAGTCTCATAGAAATTTTGGCGCAACTTTTTTTCCAGACACACATCTGCAACCCAATGAAAAGGGCTTTGCAACCCACCTTTGGGTCCCGACCCACCAGTTGAGAACCACTGCTCTAGAATATATGACATAGTGATACTTATCATAACATACCCAACATTATAAACTCAAATAGAATGATCAAAATGGAATAAATGTAGTTAGAAAACAAAGATTGGACAAAGACACATCTAAGTCAAAGTGCCTTCTAAAATTTAAGCCCACTCAAAATGAGAAGCTCTTTTTATTTGAATGTGAAGCCATAATACAAATGTCTCTAAAATTAAAAGTAATTTTGAACAATTATGGTCATCTCAAAAATGACCAGATATAATCAGAATTATTATTTTGGCTATAATTATGCCCTACTATGTGGACCATTTAATCACCAGCAATTTACTGACTCCAGTAGAGTGTAATTGAATTTTTCCCTGTAGCCCATTATCCTGGAGCAGCGTGATTCCCCCCAGGCTGAGTGAGTGTGTTTGTGTGCATTTGTGAGTGGGTGGGTGCTTTGGTACCTTGCTGTCGAAGTCAGAGGTGTTTACACAGGCTTTGATGACGTACAGCAGTGAGTCAACCAGACCCTCACAAGAGCGCATCTGTTTTCTGGCCTCCTCGCCGGCTGAACTCAGGTTCCTACAGCACAAACACAGAAATAAATCAAGCCTTCAGTTTTGTGGCTTTGCTCAACAACCAAATGAGCATATGTATGGGGTTGTTTTGTGTCCCATGTGAATGTGGGTTTTGTCATCATCAGACATCATCTATAATGGATGCAGAGAGTGTGGTCTGTTTCAAGTCATTATGGTACTTGGCTTAATAAATAAGGGACTAACTAAGTGTGCTTCTGCACACGTGTTAGTGCAAAGAGATGCAGACGCACACAGAAAAGCATGCAATCATTTAGCCGATTAAGGCTGAGCTCTACACGCAGCAGAACATCTTCAAAGGAAGAGAGACTGGAAATATTACATCATGGTTTTAAAGCTAATGGTGTATGAACTGACGAAGGCTTCAAACAGAGACCAGACATGTTGAAGTTTCAAAATCATGCACCATTACAAGTTTATGCTATTTCTATCTTGATGTTGTATATTTAAATCCTGGCTTAGTGGAGGAAGTACAAGCTTCAGCTGCTGAGATGGGAGAGACTCTGCAGACAACAACTGTTGGCCAGGTTCTTTACCAGTCAGAGCTTTATGGGAGCGTGGCAAAGAGAAAGACACTGTTGAAGAAAACTCAGATTCAGTCTGGACTAGAGTTCACCAAAAGGCATGCGGGAGACTCCATGGTCAAGAGGAAGAACGTTCTTTTGCCTCATAAGACCAAAATGGTGTGTGTAGTGGTGATTTGCTCAAACAAACTCAAAACTAAACCAACTGCCGTGGCCCAGGAATAGTGGATCTTATGGAGGATCAAAAATGTCAATTTCCATGCAATAATATACCTTTTTAGGTGTTTATTCACAAAGGTTTTTCACAAACAATTGGCGTTCTCCTAACTTACGCCTTCCTGGTAAAAAAACCATTCAGCTTCCCCCGGTGCTCACCCATCCTATCCTACCTGCCCATTATATGGACGTCACCTAGTGCCAAACTACCAAATATATCAAAACAAAAACCCCAATCAATAATTAAAAATGCTATACCAGTGGTTCTCAATGTGGGGGTCAGGAACCCATGGTGTCCTAAAAAAATGTTAAATTAGTGTTGCCACTTCACACCAATTTTGCCAATTTCAACACATTTTTGCCAGTTAAAACCATTTTTTGTCCATTTTAATTCCTTTACAATGCCTGTCTTTGCCACTTTTAAACCAATTCTCTACACCTTACACTTATTGTTGTCTTTATTGACCCATTATTGCTTCTATTAACCCCTTTTTACCACATTTTATGCCCATTTTACCACATTACACTTTCTGGTATGCTCATTTTTGCCAGTTTAACCCATTTCTGCCTATTTTTCTATTTCAGTTAAACCTTCAGTCAGTTTATGTCAATTTTTCATCCCATCGCACCACAATTTCAACCCATTTTTGCAGATTCAAACCCATTTCAGCCAATTTTTAATCCCATTGTACTACTATCTATGCCTGTTTTTGACACTTTAACCCATTTTTGCCACTTTATCTAATTTTTGCAACTTCTAACCAATTTTTGCAACTTTTAAAATCCAATTTTACCCCCTTTTCCACTTTTTTTTAAAACTTATTTTAGCCAAATTTTTTTATCCTGCTGGGCCCCAGAGAGCTCTTCCCTTTAATACCCCCCACCCCCCATGGATGACCTTGTCTGCACATGACTATTCTTGCATGTGCATGGCTGTGTTCCACCACCTTCAGGTACAGTGGGGGTCCCTGGTCTCTAGCACCTTTATTTTGGGGGTCGCGGGCTGAAAAGGTTGAGAACCACTGCTCTATACAATAACATTAGCAACATCAAAAATAATCCTCAAGTTCTCCTCAAACAAATAATAAATAAATGTAAAATTATCAAACTAAAGGAAACCATGTGAATAGCTCCAACAGTGCTTTTTAGCCATCTGGCAAGATGCCATGTTTGGTGGACACTTCACATCACCACAAACACGCTATCTCCGCTGTGTAGCACGTTGGTGACAGCATCATGCTGTGGGGATGCTTCTCAGCAGCCAACCCTGGAAGGCTTGTGAAGGGAGGGGGTCAAATAAATGTGGAAGACAATCTTAATCAGTCTGAAAGAGAACTACGGCTCAGAAGATTCATTTTTCAGCAATACAATGACCTGAAGCATACAGAGAAAGCTACATAGAATAGTTTAAAGACAAAAAGGTGAACGTTCTGGAGTGGCCGAGTCAAAGCCAAGACCTCAATCCGATAGAAAACTTGTGGCGGTTTTGCAAAGAAGAATGGAGTAAACTTTCAGAGTCCAGATGTTTGAGCCTGATTGAGACCTATCCACACAGACTCAGAGCTGTGAATGCCAAAGGTGCTATTACTAAAATCTATCTTATTTTATTGACATGACTTTGTAGAAATCTTTGACATTAACAAGGTTTTTTTGTGATTGATTAGGGTGAATGCAACTGAGGGCAAACAATGACTGGATTTGGCCATTATAACTAATGATACTAAAACCTCCTAAATCAGTGTCACTGTTCCAAAACCATAGCTTGATTTTGGTAAAATATCAAACATCTACTTATACATACAAGTAAGTGCCTATGAAGAAAAACAGCGATATAGCTTTAAATTTTCACTGGATTAATAAAGAATCTATCTAACCTAATCTAATCTTATAAATTATTTACAATGGATTAATAATGAGAGTTCTTAAAGCAGAGGTGTAATAACACTACATATCCACACAGGGGTGCTAGTGCTCAGTGTGTTCATCAGGTGGTTTACCTCAGACAGCCCGTGGTGTTCCTCAGCACCAAGGAGGAGTGAAACTTGAGCTTGTGGTCGTCGTCGAAGGTGGAGCTGCTCCATCCGGAGTGAGGGATGATCACAGTGTTGGTCAGAGTTGTTAAGGCGTCCCGGATGATTGTCATCTTGACATTGTCACATGACGACAGGTTCCACAGCACCCCTGGGGAGACAGTGGCACGCAAACACAGGTGTTCAGGGACAAAAAAAAAAAAAAAAGGCATGCAAATCATCAAGTTGTGTTAGCTGTCCTTTGCAGTTAGAGCAGAGATGCAGACAACATTTTGCTTTTAATAGCTCAGTGTGGGTATGGGAGAGAGCACAAATCTAAACAAACAAAGTGAGGCAGACACAAACACACAACCAAACTCCTCCTCTTCCCATGTGAATCAAAAGCTCCAGTATGAAGGCATCAGACATTCACATCAAATTTCATCTGAGCAGAATATCCTCAGGGTAAGGATTATTAGCTGGAAATGAAAAAAAAAAGGAGGAGGACGAGGTGGAGATCCATATGGCTCAGACTCAGTCACTGGAAATGAAACATAAATAATGTAGCGGCTTTAGAAATTATGCCATCATTTCACTCAACTCAAATATACTTTTGGTTCCCAATGATAAGCATGCACAGTCCTGGCAGCCTTTGATGCTGCATCTGTCAAGGATTAGCCGGCATGTAGCATGTTCTTCTAATTAGCTGCCTCTTGCTGCTCGGCTTAGACTGAAGGCGGACCTCTGCTGGGCAACACCACCCTAGGAGGAGGTTAATGCAGCACCAGTTGGAATCTACTGTAAATACATGGGGCTAAACACATGGGTACTGCTTTAAAAATACATACCAGAGCTGCGACTGCATGTACAGAATGAATGTGTGTTAATTAAAGATGCAATGAGGCCTTACAATATAGCTTAGTTTTTGTTTTTTTTTTCAGGCAGGTGAGAGCATCAGTGGTCTTAGGCTTCTTTGGTTCCACACCCATCATTCTTAATCATACTCATCAAAATAAAAAAGAGAGCTTTAAAATTTTATACTCATCTAAAAGAAAGAAAGCTCTAAAACAAAGCCCTGACCTTCAGAGTAAATGATGAGAGCTTCCCCCTCAGATTCTAGCCATCTGCAGAGTCCTCAGACCCAAAGCCTTCCAGCTTAAACCAAATTATTCAACAACTAAAAGAAAACCATTTAAATCACCGGCAAGAAGACGTAAAACAAAGCAAACTAGTATCCTATTTGTCCCTTAATAGGGATTTGCAGAGTACAGAACATCTCTGTAAGTTTTGATAATGCAGCTAGGTATAACAGATGCCAGAATAAAATTAACTAGACATGACTGATAACCACAGGTAACATCTGCCAATGGCTGATGTTTGCAAAAAGGTTGGAAATCGGCCAATGGCAATGTATCACCCGAATTTTCCACATAGAGCAGCTGTGCCACCATTTTGCTATGAATAGAGGGGAATGACCTCGGCCACAGTAAGTGTGTCTAGAGCACTTGAGAGTGAGTTTATACAGGAATAGTATGTCAAAAGCAGACTATTTTACCTTTTGGGCTTAATTTATCATCCACTGATGTTCTGGTGACCCTTTGCTCTTGCTGCAGGTAATGTTGATATAATGATGATTTACGATTGGGAGATCATGCATTGTGTTGTATTTCGAAAGAACGGACTTCCTGTTTGGAGTTATCTGAATGATGGGAATTGACGTCACTGAAAATAGAAATCGTAGCGGAGTGGCGATTCAGGGACACGCTGGTGCTCTGACTGACTAGAGAGGGAGCGATTTGCTCCAGGGTACGATTCACCAGCGGATCGCGGTGCAGCCACTGTATGTGGATTTTCAACTGAACCTGGGGGTATGGTTTACTCCCCATGTGACATCATTAGGGGAAAATCTGAGAACGGCTTGTTTCAGCACACATTTTCTGATTCTTGGGGGGATTGTGGACAGGCCAGGGGCACATAATTTTTGCTAGAAAAGCCTGAAAAAAAGTATTTTGCATAATATGTGACCCTTAAACTCTATAAATGTCTAATCCTTTGAACCTATCAGGACTTGTTTCATCCTGTGTGTATTATTATTACCTTATTCTATAACTGCAAAACACGAGAGAATAGACCTAGCTATCATTTCAAACTCTTCATGTGTTTCTGTACCAGCACACTGTAAGAGGACCTCAATGCTCATTTCCTCTCTCCATGCTTTTCCCTCTCTCTCTAATTGAACCAATAGCAACGATAAGAGTCTATAATATGGCCCAGGAGCCCAATTCAGAAACGCTGTTGGCAAGAAGCTATATAAATGGATATGTTTCTGCCAGGCAGCATCTCTGCCAGTCATTTAATCAACAGTCGCTTCATTTCCCATTATCCTTATTCAGACTACATCAAAGGGCTTTAAAACCCATTCAAATCCTTAAGTGAACTTCCATCATTTCACTTCTATTTTCACAAATAAAAAAGACAAAGCTGAGAGTCAAGTGATACTCAGCCCTTAGAAAGTTTAGCTGCAGCATGTGCTTCTTATCAAAGTTAGGCAGCAGAGCGTGTGGGGCTGAATGCCCAAACCCAAACATCAGGTGGGCTGATGGCTCAGGCACTGGGATAAATTTCAATCACATCATTTTACGCGAGCACATCGAGGTCTACGTCTGGCTTTTTCTCATGGGAGATCAGGACACATAAGAACTACACTGGAATAGAGCCACTAATGCAGTGGAAACACAATTTTCCTCGCCTGCTGACCAACTTCCTTGGACCTTTTACCTCAACAATGCACTCTTTTATACAACAAGTCCCTCATTCATTCTTATGTCAGCTTGCAGAAATGGAAATTCTCAGCAGGATTTCAGGTTCCTCCCGTGGATGGCATGAGGAAGAAATCAACAGGCAAATTCACCCAGGTGTGACTGACAACACTGTCAGCAGTACAACAGCAGCAGCAGCAATACCCATAAGTCATGTCTGTCAGCTGGATGAAGCAGACGTGTGTTAGTGAGTAAAATCCTCTACTGTGACATGTATGATCTCAGCCTGGCTTTGAAACACTGACCCGCTGTAAACATAGTCATGACACCTGGGCCAATAGTCAGTCTGCAGCTAAACTTGGGGGGGGGGGGTTCTGGGTGTCTGAATAAAGAGATGGAAGAAAATACTAAGCTGTGAAGCACCAATTCAGAAAAGGAGTGAACTGAAACTGGATGGAAATCAGTCCATCAGATTTGGCCTAATCTGCAACCTTTTACCTGTTTTCAAAAAAATCAATAACTTGCATCATTCATGGAAGTCAGGGATGTCACAATACTTTAAAAAGTACATGTGATAAAGGTTAAAATCAAACAAAAACACCAAGGCAACAAAACTGAAGTCCTGCATAACTCAGCAGTAAGAGCTTTCTTGTTTCAAGTAACAAAAAAAAAATCCAAGCAAATTCCTACAGAGTCTTAACATCAGCAAGTGTCACTGAGTCAGAACCAGAGCATTGCAAACATTTTTGAGCATTTAGACAGTGTGTAGGAGTTTGTGTGCTATTCAGTCCTCTACTAGGAAGCTGTTTTGTTTTCACATATTTTCTAAGATTTTATTTTTGGGCTTTTATGCCTTTATTTGACAAGACAGTGAAGAGAGTAGGAAATTTAGGAAGGAAAAAGTGGGGATGACGTGCAGTTAAGGAGCTGCTTTAAGGACAACAGGTTTTTATGCATGGGACCTCCATGCCAAGCTACCTGTTCCCATAAGCAGCTGTCTTATGAAACATAAAACTTCTCAATACTATCATTCATTACAGTAATGGAGAATTAAAACTATTACCATGTGGTATGGAAAAATATTTCAGCATAGGGGGAGGGGGTAGCAATTAGGAATGAATGGGAACATAGGAAAGGTAGTACTTTACAGCTCTAAAATGATCTCTGTGCTGCAACTATCATCAGAACACTTCTACATACATTAAATATGATCCCTAAACTTTACAAAAAAGAAAGTATTACCACAGTTTAACAGATTTATGAAGCGTGGAGGCAATCAATATCACAAATAACTCCGTCCTGCAAACCTCCTAGCATCATCTAGCCCGATGAACAGCCTTGAGGAGTCTTGTACTGAGCTTAGAGGCCAGCTGAGTCCCTTTAACGTATAAAAAATCCTCATTTGTCATGAACAAGCTTGTAATTGAAACGCTCACATACTATCAACTGAATACACCTTGTGGGGTAAGAGACAGAGCAAAGATGTGCAGTTCAGGAATGAAAAAATCAATACAGCATAATATCGCAATATTTTGTGCGGTGATATATCATATCTTCTGCCAAGTATCAATTTTTTAAAAATTAATTGCTAATATGAACTGATAATATGGGGGCTAATATGGGGGGCGAGAGTGGGGGAAGATATGCACTAAACAGTGCCAGGATTTTGGTCGGACATGAGGTCACTGACCAATCGACTTGAGGCTGTCAGCCCTACATTTTTCACATTTTCAGTCATACTGGGCACATCAGTGAAGAGACAAGGACAAGAACAAAGTCCTTTAACCAATGAATCAGGCATTCTTAAGCCAGCTTTCACACTACAAGCTAATTCAAATCAGCTATGTGTGTCAGAGTGAAAAGTTCACACCTTGCAGTAAAATTGTTCAAATGTGCTGAAGACCAAGCTTTCAAACGTGTTTATAGTCAATAACAGGTTTCCTATTTGCCTTCTCTGTTTTTCTCAGTAGCTCAGCCCTGCAGTGATAATTTGATCACATTTTTGTCATAATTACACATCAGACCCGGAGCAGTCTAACAAAACAACACGCTAAAAATATTTGGATGACATTTATAGAAAATAACATCATCTGAGCTCATGCTGTAATTATTACAGTGACTCTAATAGCTGGTGGGCTTTGTACAACTCTTACCAGTAAAAACACTAACCCTAATGTTGGTTATATTTCTCAATGTGGCACACATTCTGAATCACTAAACTTCAAGGCTGCAACACATTTCAGGCAAGCAAGTGAGAAAAACTGATTTTTGGTGGCCCAAATGTCAGACTGCTTTGACTCTCAAACCTCAGGTCAGTATGTCATCAGCTTTGCCAGGTGTTGTAATAGGGACTGTATTTATTTTAGTTTACATAACCCTGCTGATCATGCAAAAACTAGTTTTCTGGTTACAGGAGTTTGGATGTCTATTCTGCATCGACTCAGACGAGCAGTTTTTGTGTATTTAGAGGTCAGTGTGCACATCTAATTTACTCCGCCTTGCAGTGAAAGTCGTTCATTGTTGCTTACGCTTATAACTGGATTTATTTTGGGAACGAATTCAGTTTCTCATATTTCATTTCATCAAAAAGGTCTTAACCTCCTTAGTTTTGTTCTCAGACAAAACTAACAGACTGAGCTGCCAAGTTTTCAGGACTTGGCATTGATTGCTCAGTGTGTGTTGATGCCTCTCTGCTTATGCAGTATCCAAAGAGGTAAGAAAAAATGTTAGTTTGCAAACTGACTAAATAAAGATGTTAAATAGATTAAGAAATGGTGAAAACAAACAAGACACACTATGGAAGGTGTTAAATGTGATATGAATCCATTGTTTTGCTTTATATTTCACTTTTTGTGTGCAGATCTGATTAATTATAGAGTTTGTAGAAGAGCAGCTGGCTCCAAGTCTAATTGAAAAAATCACAGCATACTTGTGAATGCATACCAGTGAACCTGCTTTAAATATGGTAATACAAAGATGATATAAACTGTGTTGACACTATTGTAATGTAAGGATAGGTTCATGATAGAATACAACAATTAAGCTTTGCAAAATTTTCAGTCCTTCTATATTTTCAATATTTTTTTTTAAACAATACAATCTTTTTTTTTTACCTGTAGAATTGAAAAAGTACAGAAGGACAAAGTTATTAAATTTTCATCTTTTCTCAAATATTTCCAAAATGCTGTTAAACAGAGAAAGGCATTTTTAACACAGCTTTTCCAAACATCCTTGTTTTATTTTGAATGCTAAAATGATTTCACTTGGCACACAGAAATGAAAATATTCCACTAAAACCAAAAACTACCAAGGTCAAATTATTACCCCCCTGATGCCAATAGTCAATAGTGTCTCCTTTTTGCTGGATAACTGCCTGCAGTTGTTTGCTGTAGATTTCAACAAGTCCCCGACACGTCTCTTGAGGAATCCCAGCCTATTATTCTTTGGCTAATCTCTCCAGCTCCTCCAGATCTGATGATCTTCTGACATGGACCTCTGTCTTCAGTTCACCCCACAGATTTTCAACAGGATTTAAGTCAGGGCTTTGTGCAGGCCACTCAGTAACGCTCACTTTGGTCTTCTGAAGGTAGTTCTTCATCAGGAGGCAGGTATGTTTTGGGTCGTTGTTGTGTTGTAAGGCAAAGCCACAACCCAGACCCAGTTTTGTTGCGGACTGCTTCAGGTTTTTCTTAAAATCTCCACATATTCATCCTTCTTCATGGTTCCTTCCACCTTCATGAAGTTCCCAGTTCCAGATGCACGGAAGCACCCCCACAGCATAATCCTCCCACCAACATGTTTCACTGTGGGGACGGTGTTCTTACAGTGAGATACCTCTCCCTTCTTTTTCCAAACATCACCAACGTCTCTGTGGCCAAAGAGCTCTAGTTTAGTCTCATCTGACCAAAGGACACGCTTCCAATGTTCATAAGCCTTCTCCAGTTTGTACTTCGTAGACTTCAGTCTGGCTTGAAGGGGTCTCTTGTGCAGAAGTGGAGTTTTTCTTGGTCTGTCAAACTCTTAGTCCATTCCTGTGCAGGACTCTAGTGATGGTCTTCTTTGAGACTACAGTCCCTGACTTGTCTAAGTCCTTCACTAGAGTCTTGTCAGTTGTTCTAGGGTCTTTGGACACATCTCTCACTAGTTTTCTTTCCAGAGTCTTTGAAACCTTTCTCTTCCTCCCTCTGCCAGGCTTGTTTACTATGCAGCTCTCTTTAATTTCTTGATGATCTTTCTCACTCCAGTTCTTGACTCTTAGAAACTCTGTGATAACTTTGTAGATCCTCCTGCTTTGTGAGCTTGCCACCATTACGTTTTATTAGGATCACATGGGGGTTTATGTTTCTGGAGAGCTGGTAAGTCTTGCTTTTATATGTTCCTCCTATGCTTGTGTTGCAGATGGAGTCTAAAAGTTTTAGTGCATGCTAGCCAAACTTTCTTAATGATTGATTTCATGTATGGAGCAAAACTCTCTTCCAGACTTAAACTCGTAAAAGCTGGGACAATCATTACTATAAATGTAGTTAAGTTTGCCAAAGAAAAGCCCAGATAAAAGACTAATAAAGGGTTAAAAAACATGACTTAAGAGTGGCGCCCAGTATCAGAGCTAAAGGCAGTGCTGTTAAAAGCCTCCTTATCTGAGGGTCTGTTTTGAGGACAGAGCAATAACCACAACAGCTGCTAGGAGTCGAGGCAGGTAAAGGAGTCGAGATCGTTTTGTGTTTCCCCACAACATGATCTCTGACCCTGAGCTGAGGGGTCACCTGTTGTTGCAGTCAGTTCCAATAAGACACAGGTGACACCTGGACCTCCCAGGGGAGTCGAGTCGGAGCCACAGACACACAATGGGAGCGTCTTGTAGATCAAACACCTGGCTGACTTCCTCACGAGCCTTAACAACGATGATGCTGCTCTAAAGAGTGTTTTGGAGCTGCTGGTGAGTGAATGATTTATGTCTCCTCCACTTAAAGCTCCAGTGTGGGACGCCCTTGTCATTCAGCTAAAAGCTCTTTGTGAGGATTGTTCTCATCAGCTGTAATTAACCGGGGGTGATGGTGCACTGCTGACCTTCTCTAATTGCTCCTTATCCTGAGGCCTGCACTCACAATTAGCCACAGCGGGCTACTAGATGAAAGGGGAGAACTTTAACAGAGCTCACATTAAAGGTACTTACTCTGACTGAGCAACACACGTCTGTGCTACCTTTTGAAAGTGAAAGAAGGACAAAAGAAAGATATTTTAGTGGTGTTAGAGCCATTAGCTCCTGCACTGAAGTATGAAAAAGGCTGTATGCTTGTGTTCACCTATAAAATTGTGAGTAAAGATATTTCAAAAAAAGGACTCTGGATATGATCTCTCCAGACAATGCGTAGATTCCAGTGTTGTGTTGTTACTCTGCTGTATTGTATTCCTCTGGGAGGCCACTGGACTGTAACATGAGACTATGTTACAGCAGGGGCTGTACTCAAGCACAAACAGCTGACTCAGCCACCTGGGAGCCAAATGTCTTGGCTTGCTTATTTCTGTAGTGCTCCACCCTGATCCTAAACAACATGGATTTAAACCCTGTTTGCAGAGCTCAGCCGACACACGAACACAAGTGAGCAGCTTGCAATGCAGAGAGGAGGGGACTGACAAGCAGGCTGTCAGACATGGTTGTTCCCAGACGGGGAATCAGCTTAAAGCTCTCTGCAGCCTGAGTAATAAGAGAATATGATGCTGTGAAAATGCAGCTTCAAGTCTGTGCTTTTATCATAAGCAGAAGTGACGGGAGAGGTAGCACCAACTTAAGGAAAAGCCTCTCTGACTAAAGCAAGCCCTTTTAACATTCAATGAACACGTCTGACTCCAAGTGATTTAGTTCTCAGTAAAAGAAATTACA
The DNA here is from genome assembly GCF_018320785.1 of Cheilinus undulatus. Taxonomy (NCBI): domain Eukaryota; kingdom Metazoa; phylum Chordata; class Actinopteri; order Labriformes; family Labridae; genus Cheilinus; species Cheilinus undulatus. Next base: position 45,234,841 of record NC_054879.1, read on the forward strand.
TTTCAACATGTCAGAATGTTATTTTTGAGTGTTTTAATAGAACGACTAGATATCTAGAATTACTGCAAGTATTGAAAAATTTAAATACATCTCAAACTAAATTTCTTATTGCCCAGAAAGCTTGCCTTTAAGTATTCTTCTCAATTTTTTAGGTTAAAATGCCAATTTAAGATATATCAGGCATAAAGTTCAGGCAGGCCTTATCAGCTGACGGCCAGCTGATTCGCTCTAAGCATGCTATTGGCTAATCACACTCATGGTGTCATTTTTAAACTGCCCCCTACCTTGCTATGCTTTACTGCTCCCTCTGCAAGCTGCTTTGACAACGCTCCTCCACCCCAGCTCCTCCTTTATGCTATATCTGACTTTATCAGTGCCTGATGCCTGCTGTGCTCTGGGGTTTATCGCTGCTTCTCTCCCTGCCTCAGGCTTTCCCTGTAGGCACAGCAGGAGCAGGAACGTGTGCTTTTCCTGCTTGACACTTTCCACATAGGGACCCCAGAGCATCCACAGCACCAAACATTAATAACAGCAATCAGCGCAAAAAAAAAAAACAAAAAAACAAAGAAAGTATAACTGCAAATCATGTGTGTTTCTTGAGAAAGTGGTCCTGATTGAGATGCAAAAAAAAAAAAAGACATATTACAAATCTATCATCATTACATTGTTACTCTCAGGAAGTGCTTTATAAATCTTAGAGCCAATGAGCAGTGAGCTACAATCAATGACCACAACAAAAGCGACAAACAGCCATAATGACGCAATGTTTGTAAGGTAAATATTTCAGCTCAGTGTCCTTTAAAAGCTGACAACCAAAAGAAATTAGGAAGATCACAGAAATAAAATGGTGAAACTTTAACAGAGGAGGTGCTGAACAAAAAATTAGATGATCAACCATCGTTTATACACAATCCCTAAACCCTGACATATTCTCTAGGTTTACCTATCCTTTTCAAAGTGAAACAATCAAACTTTGAGTGAGCTTCAATGCTCACAAACTGCATATATATTCTGTGACTTACCAGTGACAAGCTCCCTCACTTCTGCATCCACAGTCTTCCTCAGCAGGCGGAGAAGAGCGGGGATCCCTCCTGCATTCCTCACAGCCGTTTTGTTGTCGTCCATAGCTTTCCCGTAAACCAGATTCCTCAGAGCTCCACAAGAGTTCTTCTGAACTTCAAGGACCTTGTGATCAAGCAGGTCCACTAGATGTTTAATTCCTCCCAGTCGGCACACCTGTGCACAGAGCAACAAAGATCATATACTTTTATAATCTGGGGGAATATCTGCAGCACTGGTTGGATTTTCTGCTTTCAAACAGAGGGAAACAGAATAATGCATTCATGCATACCAACTGTAATTGACTGTACTTACTTATGTGCCACGCACAAAAAATCCTAACTCTCTGAGTTTGTAAGACACCAGATATACAGTTGCAATTGATTCATGCGTGTTACTTTTACAGCTCAGCACTAAAACAGCACATTCTGCCTTTTAAACCAGGTTTATACAAAGAGAATTTTCATAAACCTCTAGCTACAACGTACTTCAAATAAAACTTTCAATATGAATATATATATCTACATGGAAGACAGACATCAAAATAAGCTTCCATTTCTTCACTTTATAAGTTTTTGATGTTTTGGAATCTGGCCTCTGAAAGACACATACTTAAAAAATGGTGTCATAATCCTCACACTGTGGCTTTTTGTCCAAACTCAAACTCCAAAGTCAAAATATATCCGAACAGAGAAAGTATGAGTTCGACCTTTAACATAAAAAAAAAAAACAGTAAAAGATAGAAACCAGAGAGTTTTACAGGGTTGTTTGCATGTCTTTACATTTAGTAGAGAACGTGTCTTGAGGGCTCGACAGAAACAATTCTTGGTGAAGTGAGAAAAACTTGAAAACCTGTTTTTAAGGGAATTTGGCACTGCAGAATAGCTTTAACCTTAATGAGGACATAACTATGGCTTTCCTACAACATAGCCATAAATTCTGCAATCAGAATTTTTGAGATAATTGTCAGGAGGTTTATGAAATTTGCTTGTGAAGTTGGGAGAATCTGCTTTGATATTTTGGCATTTTCATGACAATTTAGGAAATTTGTATGGATGTTTGGGAAAATTTGTTACAAAATATTCAGGTATTTTCACAGATACTTTTGAAATGCATTTAAAAATAGGAGGAACTACTTTTTTTATGAATTTGCTTTGAATTATTAGGTATTTCCTTTTCATGAAGTTTGTTTTAAAGTTAAGAGGACATTTCCCCTCATTTTAAAGACCCTGTAAAGTGAAAATAAATCTGTATTTAGGTTTTTTTGTACGACGGGTCACTGTGTCATGAACCTCCAGGTAAAATTTCAGTCAAAACATCTCTAAGTTTATAAAATTAAGCTTCAAAATCATGAAAAGGTGGCAGTACAATCTGCTCCAGGATGGTGTGGGTGTGTCTGTTGAATGAGCTGAAGCCACGCCCATTAACCCGTAGATCTCAGTGTTTTCACATGTTTACATCAACCATATTCCAACATATCTAGAGTGATGAGACACAAAATTTGGGTTTCACTTTACAGGGTCTTTAATGGAATGTGGAGGGATGCATTTATGATGATGTTCCATTGAAACACTGGAGAATATTTAAAGAAATTGTGTGAGACACTCGTAAATTTTTTTGAATAATTTTCATAGAAACTTTCAGTAATTTCCTCAAAAATGTTGGGAATTTTTGAAAAGGAAAATTTTGAAGAAATTCAGACTTTTTAGTAGAAGTTTAAACCTTAAAAAGTCCTTGTTGTCCATCATCAAAATAAAGAAGACTCCACCATACCTCTTTTATTGACTAACAACATTTCTTAATGACCCCATCAACTCACCAGCCGCTGACAATGCCAAAACATCTGCTCTCAGTCTATGCAGTGCTGTATTTTCTGCAGAAACGGGACCTTCAGGAGAAAAATAATTCCTGTTCTAGGACAAGCCTGAGCTTTTAAACTTATCCCAAATAAGCAGGAGAAACTACAAATTCCAAACAAAAGCTCAGGTCTCAGAGGTTAAAGCAATCCTCAGGTACAACCAAACATATTAGAATTCACTCAATATGGAAGTCTATCTCATTCAGAACCATACATGGTATAACTTCTATTTCTAACACTCTGACATTTGTGCTAACAAAGCTTAATGAATTAGAGTCAACTAAATGGTAAACCTGGGTAAATATTGTAGAGCTCTGCTGCAGAATTCACTGCCCAGCACTTATAAATCAAGGATTTTGTTCCATTAAATGCTCTGAGCTTGAATTGTGTCTAGCCTCAAGGAGTTTTCTCTCAGTTAAATTCTTCTAAAGTTTGAAGCAACCAAAAGCAACATGGGCAATTTAATCCAGCACCTCATATGGAGAATGGGAGAAAATGGCATGGAAAAAAACTGGAGCAAGAAAACCGCTGTCAGAAAGTAAGTTAAAAAACAGTCACACAAAGTTAGAATCAAATCCTATGGAGTCTCAAGATTTAAATCTCAACTTGTATTTTTAGACCACATAAACTTCCTTTCTGGTGAAATTGCTGAAAAAGGCACAGAGAGTCCAGAGCATTGATTATCCTGTGACGTAAATGCCTGAACTAGTTAAAAGGCATAACTAAACACTGTGTCAGGCCAACTAGCTGGACCCTGCAGACCTGCTGTAGTGCATAGTATACTGTATAGTGGTGCACAATAAGAAATTATAATAAACATCAGAATTTATTTCTTTTAGTTTAGTTATAAAGTCTTATATTGCCTCATCATCTGCCTGATTTCACTCTGGCTTTTGATCAATGATCACATCTGACTCCAAGTGATTTAGTTCTCAGCAAAATAAATTAAATTTCAACATGTCAGAATGTTATTTTTGAGTGTTTTAATAGAACCACTGGTGATCTAGAATTACTGTGAGTATTGAAATATTTAAATAAAATTAATTTCTTTTTGTCCAGAAAGCTCTCCTTTTAGTATTTTTCCTCAAATTTAGGTTAAAATGCCAATTTAATGCCCCGTTTACACAACAAAGTTTTCGAGTGAAAACGCATAAGTTTTGTAGCGCTTTGGCTGTCTGTTTACATGGCAACGGCAGTGCCTGAAAACTGAACTTTATGGAAACGGACTCCAGAGTGAAAGTTTCTCAAAACGCCCCTGTCTCCGTGTAAACAGGGAAAATAGCACTTTCTGAAAACGAACATGCGCACTGTGATGCAGTAAATATCCACAAGTGAGTAGGCTTGTAACCTATGTGTGGATGGGAAGACCAAAACAAAGATGGCCAACACCAGTGTACTGTTCGTGCTCCTCACTCTTTTGAATTTAACTGTACTTCTCCAACAAAATGTTGATTTACCTCACCATCACTTAGATCAGCGGAGACGTATTTCATGCCTGCATCAGATTCTGACTCGACCCATACGCCGTCGAAGGGCATATGGGTCGAGTCAGAATCTGGTGCAGGCACAAAAATCACACCGCCATCTACTGGCCTGGCATGTATACTACATCGTTTTTGGTGTTTCCCACAGTCTCGTGTGAACGGAGTTCGTTCTGAAAACATTGCTGTCTGAATGTGGAACTTTTTGGAAACAAAAAATGGAAAACGAAGCAAAACGTTGTATAAACGGGGCATAAGATATATCGGGTATATAGTTCAGGCAGGCCTCATTAGCTGACGGCCAGCTGATTCGCTCTAAGCATGCTATTGGCTAATCACACTCATGCTGTCATATTTAAACTGCCCCCTTCCTTGCTATGCTTTACTGTTCCCACTGCAAGCTGCTTTTTGAAACCCTCCTCCACCCCAGCTCCTCCTTTATGCTATATCTGACTTTATCAGTGTCATTCTGATGCCTGCTGTGCTCTGGGTTTATCGCTGCTTCTCTCCCTGCCTCAGGCTTTCCTTGTAGGCGCAGCAAGAGCAGGAACGTGTGCTTTTCCTACTTGAAACTTTCCACATAGGGTGCACAATAAGACATTAACATCAGAATTTCTTAATTCTAGAATAGTTAAAAATAAAGTCTTGGATTGCCTCATCATCTGCCTGACCTCACTTTGGCTTTTGACGGACTGGCTCTAATTTTAGCACATTTACTCTGTTCCAAGATTTCAGCAATTAATTTAATGAGTCACTGAAATCATACAGCCAGGACTACATAAATAAAAAGCAACTTCCCTTTAAATGTCACCATGCATAATGTGTATTATTGCTTTAATACAACCCTGCATGGGCTGAGTGGCACACTACCTACCTCTGCTTTAATTCGATTATCGCCGTAGCACAGGTGCTGCAGGTAGGCAGCGGCGTTCGCCTGCACTGAGGGGAAGTGGTGCTGCAGCATGTGGATCACCTCTGTCAGCTCTGGGTCACGCCAAGCAAACTCCCTACAATAACAGAGGGAGGGAGGATTGGAAAGGTATCAGCACAACCACAGAGGCAGGAACAAAGTAGTTTCATTGAAATGTTCTGGCAGAGTTTCCCTCTATACTTCAGCTCCTCAGGGTAAACAGGTAAGTTAAATCCAATTTTAAATAACAGTCCACTCCAGCTGCAGTATCGCTTTCCTATATGCAGTGCATTAAAGAAAAGAGGAAAGATGTATCATTTCTTGGCTAAAGTCAACCAACAAACTGCCTTCTCATCTGCATTCTATTTGATTAGGTTGAAAAAAATTGCAGGAACTAACTTTTTAAAACAAGATGACCACTTTTTCATGTAGATGCCTCTCTCAGCAAGCACCTCAGCTTGTAAAACCTCTTTTTTATTATATTACAGCAAAGAATCAAGGCTGAGAAATACACAGTTAGATTTCCCAAGACAGAAATCCTGTCAAATATTCTCAGGGAATTTTTCTCTCATGCACTTCCTGAATGGACACAGGCCATGTTGGTCCCACGGGTGCATTCGCTTCAAGTAGTTACACTACAGCAGCCCACAGTGGTGTAAAACAAAGCTCCCAATGTGCAAGGTCAGGGGTTTATGATGGAGTTGAACCCGCTCTCTACGTTTACACAGAGCAGACGCAGCAGTCCCAGTGTGTGTGAGAATCCATTGTTAAAAGGCCAGGCATAGTATAGTAGCTTAAAGGCTAGAGCTGCATGCGACTAGCTGGGGGGCTCCATGTTTGAATAGTAAGAGGACACCAGTGTTGACCCAGCAGAACAGGGATGCCTTGTAAGCATAAGTAGTCCCTTGCTACACTGGCTGCTAAGCGTTAAGTCTTTTATAAATGCAGGGTTTAAGTTAAAAGTGAGCATTGCTTACCTTGGATCCTTCTGGATGCTGTCTATGGAAGGTGAACGGGTGGCACCATCGTCCATGACAACAGGCTGGCGGGTGTAGTTTGAATCAGAGGGTCTGTAGGGTGCTGTGCGATAAGGATCTGCGTAAGTTGCTGTTGTGTTAAGAGCGTAGTTGTTTCTTTGGTAGATCATGGCACTGCGCTGGCTGGCTGACCGCTGGAGACTTCCCACACCTGAGGGCCCAAAAACAAAACTTCAGACAGAGAGTTTCAGCAACATTTATGCTGACAGGCTGTGTTAGTGGAGATTAGCAGAACCTTGAATCTGAGCTTTGCACAGCAGTAGCATACAACTTTAAACCAAGCTGAAAATACAACCGTTTGAGTCAGCAAATTCTAAAATCTGGAACCAATTAATGACGAGGATAAAACGCAGCTCCTGTGGTCCCACAAAGCAGACGTCTTCTTCTTCAAATGGCTCTTTTTTTTTTTTACAAGATTATGTTTAACCAGAGGGATCCTGCTGCTTTTTTTTAAAGAGGACAACCTGCTCGATGATCCACAAATGACTTCCTCACCGCCTTCTTGCTCCTTACTTTGCCAAACACATCAGAGAGGGAATACAAAATTTAAAAAAGCATCTCAAAAAACAGTAGGAAACACACATCACAAACATGCAGAGAAGTCATCCGTCCCAGCAAGGTCAAAGATTCTGCCTGACAGCATCTCGCTTCAGTCATCTTTCCTCTTTTCCTCCAAGTGAAATTATGACCCACTTCTTTAACACAATGGGTCACAAACACAGAAAGGCATAAACAAGCTCCTTCTCACCAGAGCCACGTGATGTGTGGCAGTGTGACTGCTGCGCTGGTCAGATCACTATCACACTTCCAACCAGACTGAGCATGTGCGCGCCCCAAAAACTCCCTCCTCCCAACGAGAGCAATACGTCAACGTGTGGGGCCGCTCCAAAAACACAATTTCTCACACCAGTGCCCTGCTATGTTTGGGCAGCAGCGTACTGCAATATGGTTATCTCCTAAAATGCAACACAGCAGAGCCAAAGACGCTGGAACACAAATTATAAACATGATGTAGAAATATTTGGATTCCTCTCCTTGTGTTTTAGCCAAGGATCTTTTAAGGGGATTTTTCTGCTGAGTATAAAAATCTAACTATCACTCACACAAAAAAAGAACACTGCAAGAAAAATAGAAGAGTATATAACCTTTAAAACAATTAACCAGAGGCATGCAGGGGTGGCAGCATACAAGCAGACTAAAATAAACAAACATATAAATATGCTATAACACCAAACAGATTTTCTTATTAAACAGCCCAGATTAGCATAGATTAAGCAGATTAGACAGATTGTGGAAGCTAATTCCAGAGGATGAGGGCTAAAAGAGCAAAGGCAAGACCAATTTCCTTTTTTTTCTGATTGTAAACTGCTCAGTTTGGCTTAAATTTGAAGCTGACTGGTGGGGCATGTGTGCAGGGAGTTAGATTAATCTAAATGAGAGAATATGTGGGAATAAAATGCTCAAGATATGAAGAGGGAGACACACCACAAGAACAATTTCTTCCTCTCTGCTGTCAGTCTCATGAGCAGTACTCTGGCCCTCACTTCACAGACTCTCACTGCACCACAGGATGTGTTACATGAATGCGCACTGGACTAAATCTTTTCTATTTACAACTGCACCAAAAATTGCCCGATGTCTTGTGTCTTCAGAGAAGTTAAGTGGTTGTAATCTACCATCTCTCTGTAATCTACATATACACCTCCAGGACACTGAGCTGTGCAGGTAAAACCTCAGCTGACCCTTCCCACCAACATGAACTTTTTGAGGCCCACCTCCTAGGATCAAAACCTTACACTACAAGGACAGTTTGTTCCCCTGTGCTGTCAGCCTTGTGAACAGTACTCCGGCCCTCTCTCCACAGACTCTCACTGAACCCCAGAACCAGAAATAATGCATGTTTACTGAATGCATTACCTGCACATCTGTACAGTGTCTTTTTTGCACCTTTGTACATACTTTTGTGATATCTATATTGTGTTTTATATTTTCATTTTGCTACTTTATTTTTCAATATGAATCTATTTAAGTTTCTAGCCTCTTAATATTTAATTTTATTATTCTTCTGTTTTAATTTCTTGTACTAAACGCCAAGTCATATTCCTTGTATTTCAAAATGTACTTGGCAATAAAACTCCATTCTTGATTCTGCATTAATTCAAACCTTAGCAAGTGTACTTGTCCATTTTCTGGTCAAAATAGTGCGCAGACAGCTTAGCGGTCTAAGGTGCGACCCATGTTTGCAGGTGGCCCAAGTTCCAATCCAGCCTGTGGTCTTTTGCCGCGTGTTTCTCCCACTCTCATCCCATTTCTGACTCTATCCGCTATCCTCCTCTGTCGAAAAAAGGCACTAAAAAGCCCAAAAATAAATCCTAAAAAAAGTAGTTTAACTTATTTCAATCCACACTCACCTAACAAATCCAGAAAAAAAAAATTCCAATAAAATATACAAAAAATTAGGCTTAACTTGCTGATATAAGTACATATTATGCTTCTTAAAATCAAAATCTACCCTCTAAATTAGTTTGAAATTTTTTTTAACATACTTAAGCAAAATTTTCTTGCCACTCTGTTAAATATTTGTATGCAGTGCAAGCAATAAATGCCGTAATTTTGCTTTTAATTTCTTAAATTACGACCTAGATTATCTGGACTTGTCAGGTGAACATTGCTTTATTTATCTGTGGTTAATTAGACAGTTAACCTTGCTAAGATTTGAGTTTTGGAGTGTATATTTTCAGCATTACTGTAGCTATCAATCAGATATGACTGCAACCATTCAAATGTTGTACAGAAATTGTTATTAACAACATAAGAGAAGCTGCTTGAATTGAATTAGTTTCTAATGAGCTACCCCTCACACAGACCCAATATTAACCACCCCCTACAGCTCTGCCCCACCCATCCTTTCTAAATATAGCTGGAATAAACACATTAAAGAGAGAGGGCATCTTCACAGCATCAATAGCATTTATTAGCAAACTTATCAGTCTAAGCAGATCTCCAGAGTGCCAAGGAGAAAGCTTAATGCAGTGTGTGCACCCGTGAAAACTAAGCAAGTGTGTCAGAGGCACGAGGGGATAATGAGACAAGAATGCCAACATCATCAGGAGAGCTGATAGTGAGCAGGCTGTGGATGTGGGTAACCAAGCTGTCCCTTGGCCCCTCCATCCCTCTTCTTATTCTCAGTGTGTCACACAGGTAATGGACTCCTTTGTGGCAGGATGACATATCAGTACCTGCCTATTAACTCGTGTCTCACCCCTTTTCTGCCCGACAGTGGAAGGAAGGGAAAGAGAGGAGGACAGAGTGGAAGAAAAATAGAAAGCAAAGAAGAAAGACATAACAACTCAGTGCTAAAGGGCAGATGGGCAGAGAAATGGCGTTTCCAGGAGTCAAGTCAAGATTAAGTGGAAAACACTTTGAGAGTTTCGAGGACAAAGAGAACAAAGTGCTCCGATCAGCTTGAAATGAAAATGTTAAGAAAGAAGTATTGCTTATCATGACTTGCATGACTCCTCTGTATGAAGATATAAAAAGAGCATTAGCTGAAGAAAAATAAGAAAGCCAAAATTCAATTTCTACTGGGTTTGGGAAAGCTTGACGTCTAGCTTGTTTACCTTTTTTCAACACAAAAACGAAGCGCTTAGTTTTAAGATGAAGCAGAGCAGGGCATTAGGGAGGGAATAAATAACAAATTAAAATGACTTTTTAAGGGAATTATGTAATAAGCTGCCTCAAATCCTCCTTCACTGCTACTGTATTATACTCATTCTAGCAGCTAACAGTTATATGCTAATAAACTGGCTGATAACAGCTGTCTTTTACGTTATTTGCTCATGTTGAGCTACAATTGTCAAGTTTCTTTGTGAATGCTTTATCACCACCCTGAAGCGAGTTCATCTTTCCTCGCCTGCAGGATTTTTGCATATCGATAATGTCGTACCAACCTGAGGTGCTTCTATAGAGGGTGCCCTGCTGGTTGTGGCTCGGGCTGCGGTACAGCGGACCCTGGAACGCCCGGTCCTCATAAATAGGTGCGATGTGGCGGTCTGGGGACATGGCTGACCTTAAGTCCTGGCCCAGCTGGCTGTGCTGACTGGCATATGAGCTCCGCATTCCTAAAGATGTGAAGAAGTAGTTAGCAGATATGAAGCTGGATGGTTGAGTGATCCCAGGACAGTCTAATAACTGACGTGTGAAAGGTTTGGGCCTTATGAGAGCAAAAATCTGACAGTCAGCTCTTCTTTGCCCTGTCAAAAAGCCACTGAGCAAAAACAGAATGATTTAAAGTTTCTTGTGTCTTCAGGATGATAATATTTATCCAGCTTCTTGAATATGTTTATAATGCAAAATGAAAGGATGACAATGAGAAACAGACTTTTTCAGACAGCATGCTTCCATAAGACTTCATTTTCCTGATTTTAAGCCAGCCATTGGTTGCACTTATCCTATTTAGAGACTTGATAGATGGTAAACTTTGGTAATCAATCAAATTAAACAGCATGCCTCCTTTAATTATTGTCAAAGCTAATGTCATTGTTGCATCATAATGAAGACTGAACTGCAAACAACAAGGGTACAACCCTGACAAAAGTGAGAGAGGATGAAACATTCACTGTGACCTCTGTCAAGCCACCTTAATGTCTGTAAGCTGACATTTCATCCCCCTGTCTGCCTTTAAATACAGTCTCCTGTGGTCTAAATGGACGGTCCTGTGCTGTACTTTGGTCAAAATATGATATGGATACAGCAGCAGGTTTTTGACCCTGTATAAACCAGTTCGAAACTGACTTTCTCAGACCAGTTACTCCTCTGTGTGTCTCTTTAAAAGGCAATGAGCTCCTTCTAATGTCTACCCTCTCGTCCTTTGGGGTCTGCCTTCCTGAGTACAGATGTGTGCCTCTATATGTGCGGTGGGTGGAGCTCTAAATACTGAGCAGCAGAGGAATACTTTGCACTCGTTCAGCAAAATGAAAATATCAGACACGGATGAGGAGAAGCACATCTGATATTTTTAAATGTCTGCAAGTAGATATGAAACATTTAATAGCCTTTTATTTCAGACAACATGCCTGTCAGACAGTGATCAAGTGGTGGCCCCAAAGCTTCTCTTCTATTAAAACCAGAAAAAATGTATGTTTTTTAGGGTATTGTCGATCTTTTAATCCCTATAGCAATCAAATCAACCCCAAAAATGATCAAGCAAGATAGATGTTATCATTGTGAAAATTCATAGCATGACTTCATATTACAAAATTAGCATTAATACACTTTTAAAATGAGGTCTATATTTCCCTCTTTCACATTCATGTACTTAAAGCTTCTTGCAACCAGCTCTCTGTGACTTGACAGCCTGAATCGCAGAACAGCATCAGACAGCTTGATTTGTTCTGTAATGACTCGGTTCAGAGTGCTGCAACTGCTGCCAGCAACATTCTGAAGAAGTCTCTTCCATTCGCAAATCTTTGGTCTGAACCAGGCTACGGCTTAAGCTACGGTGTAGCTTTAATACAGAGGCATAAATCTGGATTAAGGTTGGAGATACCATTGAAGGCAGGTATTATTATGACACTTTGTGATGTATTATGATCAAAGGATTTCAGTTTTCACACTAATTTATGTGCAAAATACTACAAAGTGGGTTTTTTCATGATATTTCCCCTTTAATCAGTAAAAAATGTAAACTAACAGACAATGAGGATGTTTTTTTTTTTCAAATCTAAGCTCTTTGGCATTAAAAGCATAGAATGTTTTTAAGACAATTTAATAAAGTTATTAAGAGCTTATTGCCAACCCTGTCTGTGTGTTTTAAATGTTGTATGAAGCTAGCTTTCACACTTTGCCCACACACCTCACCTCTGTCAAATGTGTAGTAGCAATTATAGTGAGGAAAACTTCTTAAGTGGGTGGAAAGACCCAAACTTTCACTCTGTTTAAAGATACAGAGCCATAGAATAAAGCCCGACAAGTACTAAGAAAGATAAATGTATGTCTCTGACAGTGCAGACAGAAATATTAAGCAGTCATCTATCTATGAGTAGAAATATCACTGTGAATCTCATTTAGCAGCCAAGTTCTTCAAATTAAAAACAGGAAGATATCCTTTAAAGTGATTTAAACAGGCATAATTAAAGTTTCCTTGTAGAAGAATAAACTGAAGCACATATAAAGAAAAATCAGCCACTAATGAGGGTTAACTAGAGCAGAGAGAGTGGTGTAACAAGACTGTGACCAATCAGAGCATGACCAAGGAGACATTGGGAAATGTGTGATCCAAGATAAAGCCTCTCTAACAAGTCACGGACTAACCTGACAGGGCGAGAAACACAGGTGAGTATTCCAATTAAAGCCTACTACCATAAAGTCTCTTTAAAAGCAGATTGTGTGGGCAGCATGAAGCAGAAGGTCCGGTCTGACTCATATTAGGTCCAAATGTGAAGCGATCACAGCAGAATGAAAAATGATTTTCATATGAACTGTACCAGCGGCTCAACTTATCACCCTAACTCTCTAAACCAGCCAGCCTTAAAAATAATAAAACAATCAAAAGCTAAGAAAGGAAGGACATCTGCTGAGACTGTGTCAGATGTTTACGCATCTTGTTATGATGTCTAATTGCACAGAAAATCAGGCAGATCTACTTTGGATGGATTTGATGGTTGAGGAAGAAATCCAGATCCTTTCAGGACACTGTAGAAAAAACCATACAGGGTATACCCCCTCCTGCAAATGAAGCTGATTACAGCCTGTCTATAAGAGCCTAGTAGTCTATTCTACTCCCTGAAGAACAGTAGGATTATTTTTAAAGATAGAATGTTATCTATGTTTCTGTGTTTGTGATAAAACTTCGCATCAGTGAGGCTCACTAAACTGTGAAGCCCAGTGGACCAGCGTACAGTTGGCAAATAACTGCTCATTGCACATTTTACAAGCCTCCCAGTGTCACTTGGGTTTTCTCCAACTGCATGAGCTCAGGCAGAACCGGCTAAATGAGGGGATCTTGTCACAGTTAGTGCTGGAGGAAATTAATAAATAAAAACGCTTGCATACTTTGGGAGCAGAGGGCCTCTGGGGGCAAAGTGAGGAAAGATTTTAAAACTAGATAGCAGGTAAGGCTGAGACTGACCTCAGTTTGAAGCTCGAGGGGCATCATGAGGGATCTGGTCGAATAAGAGGCTAAACTTTAGTTGGCTGATAGATGCACAGGAGAACAATATGAATAAATGATGGGCTAATTTTTACTCAAAGTCTAAGTTAGGAGTCCTGACTGTGCTCTTGAGACTAGATGACAGACATGACTGGCCCATATTTTTCTAATATGAATGCTCTAAGGAAATACTTCACAGTTTGGTATAGATTCACCTAGAAGCTAAAGTAGGCTACATTATTTCAATAGAATTTTGGCAGTAAAAGTTTAGCTAATCATGGCTATTGTATCTCATTAACAACCTAAAATTATTCTTTTCAATCCAATCCAGTTTTAAGCAAAATAAACATATGCATTATGTTTCTAAAAAAACAGGGTAAGCTTGCACATAACTAGCCAATCAGACTTTAGCAGCTGTCTCTGCTTGCATCAGTAACAGCACAAGCAAGCTGCTACTTAAAGACCCTGTAGAGCAGGGGTCATCAAGTACATTTGTACAAGATTTAGCCTCGACAGAAACTCTGGGGGCTGGACTTTCAAATACACAAAAATTAAATCAATATTTTGGTCTCATTGAAATATTATTTAATAGTATTTGTATTTCCTTTCAAAACGCAGGACATTTTAAGGCATTACCAGTGAGATCTATGCCTATCATGCCTTTCATCTATAATGCTGCAAGACACAAGGAGACAGGCCTGACAACAGATTTGGCTGGGCCCCTAAAAATCCCAGAAAACGGGCCCACCCCAATATTGATTTAGTACTAGTATTAACTCATTTTTGACACTTTTAACCCCTTTTGAACCAGCTGTCCTACACATTTTATCCCTTTTGTGCCATTCTTTTTGCACTGTAGGATTTTATTATGTGGTGTATATGTGTTTGTGTAGGAACCCATGTATGGATGTATGTGTGTGTGTGTAGGCTACTTTTATTTATGAATATATGTCAATATATGTGTGCTTAAGTGTGTTTCTGTGATGATGGGCTGTCTGAATGTTTTTGCTGCTGTAACAAAAGCAATTTCCTGGAAAAGGATTAATAAAGTTTCTATCTATCTATCTATCTATCTATCTATCTATCTATTTAATCCATTTTTGCCACTTTTTAACCCAATTTTATTACTTTTTGCAACATTTTTTTGTCATTTGTAACAAATATTTTATACTTTTTGCCCCTTTTTCCTCATTTACCATTTTGTGCCACTTCACAACCCATTTTGCCACTTATCACCCATTTTTTCTACTCTCTATCCCCTTTTCACCACTTTATCTGGTCATTTTTGCACCACTTCAGCCAACCTTAACCCTTTATTAAATATCTTATAGTTATGACAGTAGATTTCTATAAAAACAGATCAAATGTTACGTCATTCTAAAACTATTTCAATATTAATTGTTTGTGGGGTGGATTTAACAGCTGCAGACATTTAAAGCCAAAGGATACTCTTAAAACCAAAACATCTTCTTTTCCTTGTTTTCTAAATTTAATGCTTTTTTTGGGGGGCCGGACAGGAAGCTTTGGGGGGTCTGATATGGTTCCAGGGCTGCCAGTTGATGATCAGTGCTGTAAAGTCAAATCAAAAATGTGTGTCTCCATTATAATGTGAATATGGCTGCTGTAAACATGTGAAAACACTGAGATCTACCAGTGACTGAATTTTGGATTTAGAACATTACAAAGGTTTTCTCTTTTTTCCTGGCTGGTATTAATATGGGCGGGGCAAATATGTGGACTCATGATGTCATGAGCCCACAGTGGAGAATGACCCCACCTCTCTAACACCACAATTTAAAATCACAGAGCAGTTCATCTCAGTCCAGTCTGCCTTTATTGAAAGTTAACAGTCAGTTAAATGCTGTTTTTTTGTTCATTGTGAGGTAAATTTACCAAATCTATCAGCCACAGTGGTCAATGGATCATTTAAAGCATCAGAACAGAGATTGGAGCCAGAAATAGACTTTGTCTCTTCTCTGGCACTCCATCCTAGAGCAGCCTTCTTTTTCATGATTTTGAAACTGAATTTTATAAACTTAGAGATGTTTTATTTGATTGAAATTAAACCTGGGGGTTCATAACACTGTGACCTACATACAACAAACCTAAATACAGATTTATCTTCATTTTACAGGGTCTTTAAAGGCTTACTGTGCCACTTTTAAAGCAGATTTTCAGGCCAAAACAAATGCTCTCTGTGGGAAAAGTGAAATTACAAAATAATGTTAAAAGTCAACATGTAAAAGAATTGAAGTAAAATCGTCACCCTTGAGAGAATGTGATTTTGTATTTTTTATAACCTACAAACCTAGATAGAAGTGTATTAAATTAAAGCCAGAGATGGTTAAAGCTGAATTTGTTGTTAAAGTAGCCAGTAATTGAATATCATTTTCTGTCTGTACTTCTGTTTGATTGCATATTCACTACTAAGTACTTACTTTACAAAAAACCCACAAGAATTAAATTCTTGCCTTTTTATCCCGCAGGTACAATAGCAACTCGACCTCTTTCTCTCGAGCTCCCTGCCGTATTCAGCCTCTCTGCATTGTTTAATTTTCTGGGCTAAAAGTCGGTCCCCTTCCACACCTGCTGCCAGGTTTTTTCCTCCATTATTTGAAAATTGCTGTGTGTAAAATTCAGCCATTTCAATCAACCATTCAAAAGAAATTATTTTTCAGCAGTGTTTAATAAAAGCAATGAGCCACTTAATGCTTTTAAAGCAGCTTAGAGGGTTTTTGGCACTCCAGGGCGAACGTCTCTTAGCTTTGAGGGCGCTCTCTCGTTGCTTTTTGCTAAATTAACATGTATAGTTCCAAAATATACTGCAGGTTCACATCAGCAGACTCCTCCATGGATTTCTTAAACACTCAAACAGCCTTCAAGCACAAAACTTAACTATAGCTTTATATAAACAAGTGTGAAATGGATGGCATGTTTAAGTGCAGGGTAAAAACAGACTAAAATGCTGCTTCTGGATGTTGTAGTGGCACTCTCAAAAGCTTAGAAAGCCTTTCACTTTGTGGCAGTGCACACAATAGCCACTAGCAGCAGCTTGGCAGGAAATCAGCTCGGTTCGTCTTGTTCAAAGGTTTAAAGGAGGTTGAGAAAACAAGGGGAGAAGGAAGTGGGAGGACGTAAGAAAAAGGCGGGAGCAAGCAGGGGAGAATATAAAAGGGGGAGGGAAAGAAAAGATGAAAAATAAAAGAGGGTTAATGAGGCCGTCTAGGACCATCAGAGACTTCTCATCCTGTGTAAAGCCTGGCTACACCGAGGAAGCTCTTGGCACAGCTGTGACCAAGGGAGAGGGGCAGCATCTCCCAGGCACAGGAGCCTTCATGCGTATCTCTGGCTCTCAGCAGCCCGACTCCTGAATGTAGAAACATTCAAACAACCTTAGGAGGAGACTAATCCCTCTGTCTTCTGTATTCTCCTCCCCCGATAGAGGAGCCGCAGTCACTTCTAAAAGCATCTGCAAATTGTCAGCGAGAAATAACATAGTGCTGTCTATTGAGGATGAATGGCCCACATTCCTGGTGCGTTATAGTCATTTAATTCTCCCCCTCAGCCCTCTCACTGTGACTTTAACAGATTACACTTGGCAGAGGCTGGATGAAGGGCGGTGGCGGCTTGGCGCACGCCTGCTCTGGAGAAACAAACACTTAAATGGATGCAGCTGACTGCATTCCTCAACAAAAATAATTCTCCAAACCCCCTCTCCAAACAAACAGGAGAACCAGCTATAAACACCAGAAAAGGTTACACATAAAAGTAAGAATAGCCATAAAAATACACTGTATTGCCAAAAGTATTGGCTCACCTGCCTTGACTCGCATATGAACTTAAGTGACATCCCATTCTTAATCCACAGGGTTTAATATGACATCGGTCCACCCTTTGCAGCTATAACAGCTTCAACTCTTCTGGGAAGGCTCTTCACAAGGTTTAGGAGTGTGTTTATGGGAATTTTTGACCATTCTTCCAGAAGCGCATTTGTGAGGTCACACACTGATGTTGGACCAGAAGGCCTGGCTCTCAGTCTCCGCTCTAATTCATCCCAAAGGTGTTCTATCAGGTTGAAGTCAGGACTCTGTGCAGGCCAGTTAAGTTCATCCACACCAAACTCTCTCATCCATGTCTTTATGGACCTTGCTTTGTGCACTGGTGCACAGTCATGTTGGAACAGGAAGGGGCCATCCCCAAACTGTTCCCACAAAGTTGGGAGCATGGAATTGTCCAAAACCTCTTGGAATGCTGAAGCATTCAGAGTTCCTTTCACTGGAACTAAGGGCCCAAGCCCAGCTCCTGAAAAACAAGCCCACACCATAATCCCCCCTCCACCAAACTTTACACTTGGCACAACGCAGTCAGACAAGTACCGTTCTCCTGGCAACTGCCAAACCCAGACTCGTCCATCAGATTGCCAGATGGAGAAGCGCAAATCGTTACTCCAGAGAACGCACCTCCACTGCTCTAGATTCCAGTGGCAGTGTTCTTTACACCACTGCATCCGACGCTTTGCTGCTTAGCCATGGAAACGCATTCCATGAAGCTCTCTACGCACTGTTCTTGAGCTGATCTGAAGGCCACATGAAGTTTTGAGGCCTGTAGCCATAGACTGAGGTCCTGTCGTTCCCAATCGCTTCCACTTTGTTATAATACCACTGACAGTTGACTGTGGAATATTTAGGAGCGCGGAAATTTCACCACTGGACTTGTTGCACAGGTAGCATCCTATCACAGTACAATGCTGGAATTCACTGAGCTCCTGAGAGCGAGCCATTCTTTCACAAATGTTTGTATGCCTAGGTGCATGATTTTATACACCTGTGGCCATGGAAGTGATTGGAACACCTAATATTAATTATTTGGATGGGTGAGTGAATACTTTTGGCAATATACTGTAGCTTGTAGCCCGGTTTAAAGTGCCTTGGTGGCCTGAGCTGTCATTCTAAGAACGGACCAAAAAGCCATTTCCTTCTGGTCTTTCTTTGTCCCACTCTCCTTTGAAATGGACATTGAGTTTAATGAGCACATTATTAGGCTCAATTTGTCTTCTTTTTTCAGCAGCAGAGTTAAAGTAGACACCCTGCCAATGACGGCACAAAAAAGGGGAGCAGGCGTGAGGTAGGAAAAAAGAGGGGAGGCAAAGAAAAGCATAAAATAAAAGTAAAGTAATAAAAGTCTGCTTAAGAGAAAATGCATGACAGAGCAAAAGAGAAGCAAGAAAGAAGGAATAAAGCATCTTCTAATATATACTGACAGGAAACCCCCAACAGCAACAATATCAAGGTTAGGCTGTCAGATGGCATCTGCCAAATGTTTGATATGGAGCCTGATCGTGTGATCATCCCGTTTCCTTCTACTTTGGCTCACAAACTCTGACAAATAGCTGTGTTACAGGTAAGGCTCTACCAAGCTAATGTGAGGAAATGGGAAGCAGTAAGGGGGACGGAGGGTGATAAATACAGAAAAAAAGGGGAGGGTAGGAGTGAGAAAAGATGAGGCAGAGGAGAATGAGGACGTGGAAAAGATGCTCCATCAGAGAGAAAGAGGAGGCTAGGCTGGCGTCTTATTTTCTCAGAGGACGGAGACTGAAAATACATTCATGTCTGCTCGAGCTAGCATCACTCAAAGTAGAATGACGTAACTGACAAATTACCAGAGCCTGCAAATGCACCTGAAATCGAACGTCAACAGGCTGTAACCAGACTGCTCGATCTAAAAATGGGTTGGATTTGCCAAATCAGGTAAAAGGCAGATTGATATCTCTCATATCCGAGACAACAAATTACTGCCAGTGGCACACAAAACGTGCACATGTAGAAGCTGCACAGTTAAACCTCAGCAGTAGTTGTTCCTCTCTGCACTTTCTGTCATTCTCATCCTTGCACACATGCAATGCTGACATTTTCTGAAATTAACCTCTTTCTTTGGTTGGTTTGTCGACCTGTTGGTCAAAGAGCTCTCATCTGACCAAGATGTTCGGGTATAGGCTGGAGCCTATCCCAGCTGTCATTGGGCGAGAGCCGGGGTACACCCTGGACTGGTTGCCAATCAATCGCAGGGTTGACATATAGAGACAAACAACCAGGCATGCTCACATTCACACCTACGGCCAATTTTAGAGTCACCAATTAACCTATTGAGCATTTTTTTTGGTGGTGGGAACATGCAATTTGATAGGAATTTTGAGTGAGGACTTTAGTTTTTCTTTTTTTTTTTTTTGGGGGGGGGGGGGGTATGTTTGGAAATGACCAGAAAGCACACCAGGGACCTTCTAGCTGTGAGGCAACAGCGCTAACCCCTGTGCCACCATGTAGACCCTAATTAATTTGTATATCTTTAGGAATCTGATTGGAATTTTGAGTGAGGACTTCGTTTTTTTTTGTTGTTTTTTTCAAAGCTCCCATATGAACCATCTGGGCCTGGTTAGAAAGTGACAGAACCAATCAGCGATGAGGGGCAGAGTCGTGACGTAAACAAGCAGCAGCAATAGGCCGGTGCGATTGGCGGAATAGCTTAGCGTGGATGCTGCTAGAGCACCAGTTTTATCAGACTTGACAACATTTCTTCCTTAAAAGAAGAACGAAGAACACTAGTGAGTTGTTTTCTTTTCAAAAACGGCAAAAGTCGAGTACTAACATGTCTTTAGTTGCCATGTTCTGCGTTATTCTTCAGACACTGCACACGTGCAGCTCGATAGCGGTTATGTCACATGTTTTGTTGCTCTTACTGGCCCGTAGAGATGTTACATACAGAACGTTCATCCAATCATACTACGAGTTTTTTTTGAAAGCCTCTGCCTTTTCCTATTGAAGTTTTACCAGATGGATGTGTGAAACACATCCATCTGGCGTGTCAGGTTAGAAATTTGGGGGAATTTGCTTGAAAATTTTCAGGAATTTTCATGGATTTTTTTTTTTGGTGAACATTTAGTGTAAATCTTTAGACTTTTCAGAGAAGCTAAAAGAGATTTTTTTGTGGAAGTTTAGGGGGTTTTTATGTTTTGGAAATCTCTTTGGTTCAAAGGGAATTTTACAGGATCTCTAGAACTTTTGGTGGAACTAATTTAGTTATGGACTTAATAGCAATTGAAGACCATAAAAAAGCATTTTCAATATTTGTAATTCCAGCTTTAAATCTATCCCTTAAAATTCAGTACTTCAGCAGTTCAGTACTTTAATGTGATATTATTTTGATTATTATCCTTGATGAAAAAAAAAAAATATGAAAGTCAGATCCCTACAGTAAGGAATAATCACAAAGTAGCTTTTCATCTGGAAGAACTGCACCACAACAAACACAAACAGTAAATAAAATAGAAGTTGGAGATGCATATTTGACCGAAACCAAACATAACACCTACATGCACATGCATCATGCAAACATGACACAATGAGGACTACTGGAACCCGACGTCAATCAAAAACCAACAATGTTCACCTTGAACGTCATCATCAACCAAGGCGTCTGAAGATTTTCCCCCGGCAGCAGAAATTCAAGCAGAAAACAGAGCAGTAACCTTCTAACATTAATACAAGGATTTGCTGAGTGAGGAAAACACAAAGGGGCCTTGATTTTATAGAGGAAACTTGCTATGGGCAGTTTAAAATGGCTCCTTTAATTTCCTCAAAGAAAAACTTACTAATGACTGTTTTCATTCATCAAAGCAGAACTGTAGATAGCTTGAATGTAGCGTTAGCTGGCTTCTTTTTTCTGTGGAGTTAAAATGGTTTGTCAAAGATATACACACATCTAGCTAGAAAACACAAGCTAGAGCTTCTTTTTTCCTCTTTCCTCTTAAAAGACAACAAGCAAGCAGGTTCATGCAGGCTCTCCAGTTACCATCCTTTCTTTTAAAGTCAACTGTGTTCAAGCCATGAACTCTTACATAGCATCCTCACTGCCTACGCTACAGCCTTGATAAAGCACTCATGAAACTCTGGAATGAAAACTTTATGTGTGAGAATGATTTTCATCTATTCACTACATTAGAACAACTCCTTTTGATACTGATGTTTGTAATAGTTATAACTCAGTGAACCTGCAAAGTAAAGCTCCCTTTGCACTGACATGACTTAACATCGATCGATAGACTTTATAAACCTTCTCTAATGAAAGAGAAACTTAAAAGCATCTATATTTTTTGTCTTTCTAGGACAAATTTCTTATTATTACAATGCAGTGATATAGAGGTGTGCTGCAGAGGAGAGCAAACTTTAACACTCATAACCAAGAGGTAGTAAAA
Source organism: Cheilinus undulatus (assembly GCF_018320785.1). Lineage (NCBI taxonomy): Eukaryota > Metazoa > Chordata > Actinopteri > Labriformes > Labridae > Cheilinus > Cheilinus undulatus. The sequence goes on from NC_054879.1 coordinate 45,256,584, forward strand.
CTACACTATTTACTTAACTGCTTATACTTTTTTTGGTGATCTTATAATTCATAGCCTTCTTTTGACTTTATTCTTTTTATCAAAACACAATTTATATTTTACCCTACAGCCATATTTCTTTGTTTTCTACTTTAAAAAGCACCTTGGACTGTTCTGGTTCCTTCAAATATACCTTGCCTTTCCAACATGTTGTTTGTGAAAAAACTTTTGCAGCTATCTTATCACTTGTGAGCACGTTCACCAAAATCTTCCGTAGATTTTTCTTGAATTTATTTATAAGATCTTAAGGAAACTCTACGGATGATTCATGAAACTGTTCTTAAACTACATGAATTGTTCACACCTGTGTTCTTAGATTAATGAATGCCTAGTGCTACAAAGCTGGAAACTCGTCCCCTTTTTACCTACTTTGCACAGAAAAACGCCCCTTTTATGCCCATATAAGGGCATGAGTCTGCAAGGCTGGGGGTAAACACAGAAGATGCACTGGATTAAACTGAGAGGTAGATAGCTGTAAAGAAAGCCCAAATTGAAATAATGAGATGGACTCCAACTGTAAAAACACTTAAATACAGTGCCTTTAAAAAGCGTTCAACCCCTTGGATATTCTACTCTATTTACTGATATTTTGAATCAGTCATGGTAAATATAATTTGGCATTTTAGACGAAAAAGTGTATTAAAACTTGTAGAAAGAAAAAGAATTAATGTGTTCATGTGTTTTATCATTTTTTGGGTACTTTAAGTGACCCTAATTTTAAAGAGAGGGTACTATACTTTCAGACTTTTAAAACATAAATATAAAGTCATAATGTTGGGTGTCCATACTTCACGTATGCAAATTTTCAAACCGCAAGATAAATGTATGGGGCAGAAATCTTGGAATCAGAGTGTAAACTGATTAAAACGGTTCATTGGGAATCTCTCCGAGACCTTCCCGATACGAGGTTTCGATGGAGCGAACTGATGAGGTCATCGCAATAGGATCTCCTGACTGGTTCATCCGTGCTGCCGTGAAAGCGGAACAAACCGCCCCCACAAGGTCTTTTAGCCATTTAGTAACACAGTAATTAAACACTTACCAAACAGATACGTCCTGCTCTATCCTTCCCTGCTGCTTGTTTTTTTCCCCCTCTCTCTCCACACTATCGGCGTCAAACTCCGGGCCTAACACGTACGGACATATATCAAAATTCGCCATATTTTACTCAGTCAGATCGGTTCATCCAAAGTTTACAAGTACATAAACATAGCCACATTGGAGGGGGCGGGCACAAAACACTGAGTCCTGCTGCCAGCCAGCTTCCGGAAAATTGGCCATTGGAGGAAAGCAGGTCCGAGGGGTGTTAAAGAGACAGCAGCGAAAACGAAGCGTTTCAGATGGAGGTTAAAATAAGGGTTTTTCAGGACGCCAGTGTGAGAAACACGAGGAGTTTTTTGAGCTGTAAACCATGTGAAGCTACTACGTGGGTATCAGAGAGATGGTGTAAAGCCTTAAAAAAAAAAGGCATAATACCCCCACTTTAACAACCTCAGAGCAGACAGACCCTCAAGCCCCCCTGAAATCTCTGGCACCACCCCCCGAGGGGGTCCTGCACCCCAGGTTGGGGACCAAGGATTTAGGAAGCGCTGCCATTAGAAATAATGTTCATCACGCTGTAATGAGAAAAGGATGTGGATAACAGTAGGGAGGAAAAGAGATTATGTCATATTGTTTTCAGAGTAGCTATGATTTGATTAGACATTCACTCTACAACAAGGGCACATGGGATATATTCTTCATTGAAATATGAATGTGTAAATTTAGGTATTTATAAGTGTGAGTATTTTAGCTCTAACATAGACTTAAAAACTCTTATCTGAGTGTTTAGTTTCAATTCATGATTTAATAGGATGTACTCTGAAATTTCTTCTTTATGAAACAAAGCCGGCGAGTTAGTTCTGTCAATAATCTCAAGGACAATGATTAAAACCTGACACGCATCTTATTCAAATCACATGACTCATATCCTCCTAAATTAGTGGTCTATTTAAGCTGCAAGATTTCCGGTCTCTTTCTCTGCTGCACTGGCTACTGCCTGGATCAACACTATGCTCTCGCCTTCAGCCCACCTCCAAATTGGCCAAACATATTATGTTGCATAATAAATGCTTAAACAAACTACAACGTGAGATTATTGGCTGAACTAATAATATTTTAAAAATAAGGCCCAGAGTTGACTAAAGATGAAGATTGTAGTATTTATCACCCTTTACTACAGTAGCAGTAAAACAGGACATTTCCATTGACATGTGGGCATCAAATAAGGACAACTTGATTGCTTTCCTACTCTGTCGCTGAAGGAAACCTCGCTCTAATAAGCCATATACTACTCTTCTGTAGCTAATATTTGTCCTCTTGCAGGAAATATGTTCTGGCTGCTTTCCAGGACAACCTCTGCCTTCACAGTCAGTTTTCTATTTAGTTTCAGAAGCTGAGCGCTGAGCCAACAACATGTCAACAAGATGTGTATCACTGTGCAAATGTTTACAGCCTGCATCGGTTAACTATCTACTCAAGAAGCACAGAAGAATTTATGAAAAGTCGAGATATGACAGCCTATAAAATTGAATTACTGCAATTTTAAATCATGGGGAATATTTGAAGGTACGAATTACAATTCATTATATTTCTATTAAAATTTCTACATGGCTTTAAAAACTGAAAATTCTCTCATTCATATAGCAAAACTTGGCTCTTGTTATAATGGTCGTGTCCACACTGAGCACCTTGAGCTACAGAGAGGGGTGAATGCATACAAGGCCAATATATGCTAACACTCATCCTTAGTGACTAAAACTTACTATAACACAGTGATTCATAGCTTTTCTGCCAAATGATAAAAGTAACTGCAAGCCAAACAAAGAGAAAAACATTCTGAAACTATCTCGTCTTTCTGATTTGACTAAGGAGCAAATTTCTACAAAATAACCAGCTGAAAATGTGCTCTGTTTTAAAAGTTTACTATAGAAGGCTGTGAAACTTGAGTGAAAATGTCTGTGTTTGCGTGTGTGTGTGTGTATTTGGGCACCTGTGAGGCTGTCAGGTCGTGTCATCCTCTCATAAATGTCATAACTCTGGGGTCCGTAGGGGTCTGTGCTGTGGAGCATGGAGCGGGGCAGAGTGGAGCTGTAGTGCTGGGGCACCGCGGTCATACTGGCTCTGACCGGCGAAGATGAGTGTGCGGGCTGCTTCGTCAGCGGAGGGTTGATACCGTCCACCATCGTCAGAGGCGAGCCCATGCGGCCTGACGACGACCCTGCTGACGCCTGGTAGGGGGAGGTTGTGCGGCTCGCTGTGCCCGATCGTGAGTTCGTGGAGCCCATGCGTCGCAGTGCGGCGGGGGAGTTTTTTTGCGTGGAGTAGGGTGAGCTGGTGCAAGCGACGCCAGTGTTACTTGTGCGATGGGCAGAGGGTAAGGTAGTGGAGAAGATGCTGGAGAGGGGTTTGGGTTCGGTTACGATGGGGGAGCCGTAGGCACTGCCAACTGGGGTGCGCAGGGAGCCTCGGGAGGGGCTGGCGTAGGCTGGCGAGTGAGAGCGAGAAGGCACTGAGCTTACCCTCCGCATAGCACGGCCTGGCACGGCTGCTGTTACTGCTGGAACCTGCAGAGGAAAAACAACAGTCTTTAGGGAGCTATGAAATCATTAGTAATAATGTTTTCTCCTCTGCTATGTATTGACTTCAGCACTGATACTGACATGCTAAATAACACAACATTATATAAGCCAATTCATTACAGGGCATGACTTTTCTCCAGGCCATATTTATTTTCTCCTCTCCTCCCCCTCTCTGCTGTGTGTCACAGTGCCATTTGGTTTCTCAGTGGTCGTGTGTACAGCGCTGTGTGAAGCATGATTATGTTGTTGTGCACTGTGTACCTTCTGTGCCTTTAAGCTTTACATTCACAGAAAAAAACCCTCCTGCCTTTTGTGTTTTTCTATTGTTGTCAGCTTACAGTCACTGGTTTAATTAAATATCCTAAGCTCTGAACACCGTGAACAATGACTGTTGGGTAAAAAACAAAAACCTGTGCTAGAGTTGCTCAATAGATTCCCATATTATGTGCTTGACAACATAATATGTTGTGAGGCTGCTGGCAGTACCTGTGCTGAAGCTTGGCCTTCAGCCCTCGCGTTCCTCATCAGGGTGCCGGTGCCGGCGCCAGGGAAGGAGTACTGCATCCTCAGCTCGGCTTTGCCCAGGTTCTGGCTGCTGACGTAGCCGCTGCTGGCATCCTGGTAGCCACTGTCCGAGTAGGAGTTCATCTGAGTCGAGCTACGGGAATTCCCAGCGGACCCTGATAGTGAGAGAGAGAGAGAGAGAGAGAGAGAGAGAGACGAAGGAAGGAGGACAGAGAAAAATGAAAAGCAGAGAGACGGGGAGAGAAAGAGAGAGGACATGTCATGAATGGTTTCATAATAGATGTGACCTTTACCTTGACAGCATTACTAACGACAGAACTGCTCTGCAGCCCTGTGATTCAGTACGCCACTGTACATCATTCAGCCTTTCATAAGCTGTGCTGAGGGGTCAGCTGTTATCAGTGACACTTCAACTGTCAGGTATCAGTATGGAGAAGACAAAGGTGCAAGATGAAACAGGCTTTGAGCATCATTAAAGGAAAAGATTTGTGGTTGAAGATTGGCTTTATAAATTTATTGTGACAGCGCTGAGGTCAGAAAACAGAGAAGCGTGTTAAAAAAGAGGGCAGCAGAGGATGGACAGAAGGCAATAACAGACCCTCACTTTCATGGAGGGAGGCCTGCTCCGGGGAGTACAGAGACACCTGCTCCGACTCAGTCCTGATGCGGTAGCTTGGCGACTGGGTGCTGTCAGTCAGCCGAGACTTGGTGTCCCCTGAGGCGGAGGCATCTGGGAGGACACAGACAAGAAGCTATGAGTCTGGAAACAATTACAGACTTTTAGCTTTGGAAAGAATTGCTGTAATAGCAGTAAACAATTTTTGGAATTGAGAATAAACATCAACAGATGATCATTTCTGCAGCACTAGTTTCCTGCTTGTGTACAGTTGGAGTCATTAAATTTGACTGCCTTACTAATTCTGTAAGGCAATCAAATTGACCAGCATGTCACTTTAACTGCCATACAGCCGTGCTCCAAATAGTTCAGCTGCTCTACATTTCCCTTCATCCACCTCCCCTCATGCATGACAACAACCAGTGTGGCAAAAAGGACTTGGAATTAGCCCTCTAATGCTCCCGCGCACATTGTGTCCCCATAATCACAATCTAGTTAAGCGTGACCAGTGTCGATGTGTTGCTCTGCAATCACTAGAACAATGGGCAGCAAGTGGAGGGGAACAGGGAGGCAAACAGTGGCTGCCAGGGTCTGACTGAGAGCTGAAACCCATGAAGAAGCTGCCTTTTAGCCCAGGCTGACCTGTTGAATCAGTCTGTAGACATTCACACTGGTTTGAATCACAGGCCCAGTGTCTGGGAAAGCTTAACAACCTGCAAAATACATTCCAAATAAAAGCATGGATCTCAGGAGGGAATTTTGCAACCCTTTATGTGCATTTGTTGATAGTAAGTGAAGCAACAAAATATCTATGATGAGGGAAGCTAAGCTGTGTGCAAAAGTGGTGGAAAACCTGAGACAAAAAGCTGGTACATAAATGATCCAAGCACTCAAAATGGTTAAAAAAATAAAGTCAGAAGATTGAAGCATTAAAAACACCTCTAGGGTATCATGATTCTGCTTGTTGTCTTGTTTTTTAGACCGTCTTTAGATAAACGTATACATCAGAAATGCACCGTACCACTAACAACCAGCTATCTAACACCTCTTCAAATAAAAAATAAGAAAAATAATTACACATACTTTTTAAAACAGAAGACAGAAATGATGATGCAAAGATGATGCTGGTTTTACTTCAGGACTTTTTATCTTGCATGACATTCAAGTTGGTATCTGAAAGACAGCCTGTCATTCTGTTCCACAAAGCCCAATTCCAGTATTTTTCCATGCTGTTTTCCTTTCTTACCTAACTTCTCCCACACCAGAGTGCCTGTTACTGCCCCAGAAATTACTCCACCTCTGCACAGAGGTAAACCGGCCCTTGGCTTTCTTTTTGTTTTTTTTCTTGGCTGTATGCACTCATTACAGAGCACCTCATCTAACCTATATCTACTGAACACACAACAGTTCCCTTAATACCCACACTCAAATATGTGTGTTACAAAAACGTCTGCCAAATTAAATAGGAACATTGTGTTTCTAATCTCTGCTTGAGCATCTGCAGTCATTCTTTTGCTGCATACTCTCCCTCAAAAATACAGAGCTTGATATCCGAGTCAGTTGGCAATAACACACTTCCTAGTCTGATACGGCAGGTTGGACAAAGTTTTGTGGGAATAAAAGCAGAGGCAGGGAATCAAAATCCGACCTGTGCTTCTTCTGGGTCAATAACTATGTGAAATGACTGCGCTGGTGGCCAGAGGGATGGATTTTGCAGCTGCATCAGGCTGCAGCAGAGACCAGAGGGAGAAAAATGCAGGTGTTTGCTTACTCTTTATGAGGAAAAAAAGGTTAAAAATGTACAAAATGTGCCTCTGTGCATTCATAGATCAATACAATTTTTCATGGGGCAAAACAAAATAAGAATAAAAACAATATTTCCAAGTATAACATTTTATGTGTATTTTTGACATTTTTATCAGTGATTTTATGGAAGTCGTAATATTTAAGAGCAGTCTTTCCACGACAGTGATTTTCTTGTTTTTTTTTAATCTGTTTTGTAAAATGAATTTCCCAATGTGATCATGACAGTGTAAAAACTGATTACCGTGAGATATTTCAGCTGCTGAAAGGTGCATTTCATCCATATTTTTGCACTTCTAGAAACTCTGTCTTAACCCTTTCTGCCACATCAAGCTCAATAACAAATTAATGAATGTTAAAATAGGCAACTATCTAAAATACCAATGCTGCTGATCAGGGGGGGTAGCACAGGGGGGAAAGGATACTGATTGGCCTGCAATGAAAAGTGAGTTTTTACCTATTTTTTCTTAGTAATTACTGTCTTTATTGAATTAAAAGCAACAAAATGAATGGGTCAACAGACTGAAATGTGTATCAAATAGAGTATAATAAATACTGGGGGGCCTGTGCTCCTCCCTTAAAAATATCCCAATGGTATAGACCAGTGCTGTGAAATAATGCAAGTAAATTCAGTTTAACCACAGTAAAAATATTGCTCATAAATGGGAAAATGATTCTTCAGAGATACATAAAAATTTACATTTATTTGTAAAAAAAAAAAATCAGTTGGGGGGGGGGGTATTCTTTCTGGGGAACCAAAATCCCTACCTACGCCCCTGCTGCTGATTAGAAAAAAGGACAAGAGATGGAATTGTGACACTGGAACAATGTGTAACAAACTTCAGCCTCCCAGGATATTAATGCCACTGCTGCCAACTTATCAAAAGGTTATGTTGTATATAGAGTAAAGGGAACTTCCTGAGTCAAATCAAAAGGCATTTCTGTGTCCTTTGAGTCTTAATAATGACATAACCGAGCAAGTCTTTTTTTCCCCTCCTTCCATCCTGGCAGTGACTCTGCGTCTGGCACTCAGCATGTCGTTTCAGACCACAGGGTTTTTATACTGGGCCTTGACCCCGTTTGATAAATGACGTGCCAGAAAGAAAGAGCAGAGGAGGAGCAGGAAGAGAGGGAGATGAAAAGAAATGAAGACAGAGGGAGGCCTTTTTCTCAACACGCTGAAGATGAAACATAGCAGGCTTGAATTATCAGAGTATGGCTGAGAATTCTGGTAAAAATTCATGCTCCCACATGCACATTAATAATTAAATAATGTGGACTTTGTAGATGATGACATGACCTATAGGGATGGACACTGAACTCAAACTGAGAGGCTTTGCTTTTATCGGAAATCAAATTGTCTGTTTATCCTCGTCATTATGAATTAATTCATTCAACCTTTATTTAAATCTCAAGGAACCATTGAGATCATCCTGTAATTTTCTATGATGTCAAGAGGAGTTTTTCCAGATGAAGTGTTTGTGAAATTTTGAGCATCAACCAATCACTAGATTGTGTTGAGTATTGATTATGAGGCTGATTTAACAAAGATGTGATGTACGATGCAAACAAGGCTTTATAAATAAAAACCAGTGACTTTCTTGTCTGACAGTTACAGGTGCTCAGCTCACTTTTTAATATAAAATGCAATGATGAGCAGAATATCTGTCCCCAGTGATAAATCTGAGGGCCGAGTGATGAACTGAATTTAGGGGAGCAAGAGTGGAAGCAGAGGCATTCCAGCCAATAACGCCACCTCAGTCTAGGATGGATAAAATACAGCTCAAATTATGTTTTTGCTGAGCACCGTGGAGCGAGATTTGCTTCTGTAGAGGAATCCAATTTTTGGATTTAGCTTGTTGGCGAGTGTATCAATGTGGCATTAGAATGTGAGTTTTTGGTCAAACTGAATGACAAAATATTTATACTCAAAACCACTTTCAATAGTTTGTCCTGTCAAAGTGGTGATGTGAATGCAGGTTGTCAGCACGGGTACTAGTTTTGGAAAATAGCATAAATTTGAATTTGTAAGGGTTAAGACAAGGGTGTCCAAACTATGGTCCAGGGGCCAAATGTGGCCTGTGGCCCATTTTTGATTGGCCTGCAGCAAATTTTAGAGATAAAAGTAAATATGGCCCACATTAAAACATGAAGCTTGTGCTTAACGGTAACGTAGCCTATTTCTTGTTTTCAGCACAAGGCAGTGCTACCAAGTTAAATTCGTAAACAAACATTTTGACAAAATGATACCTTCATTAATAATGTCCTGATGGATTATCAGAGCAAATAGCAGCACAATAACTTTTCAGGGGCGGAGCCAGTGGTAGCCAAGGCTAAACAGGGCCCCCCGAAAATCTGACTGACTCCCCAAAATATCCTGAAAATGATTTTCAATTTGCCCTGTTAGCCATTAACTAACATCTAGGCATACCCAATCTCTAAGCATGTATTAACTGACACTGAATTTGTCTTACTAACTTTGAAATCCACATGAATGATATGAAAACGGCCCCACCATCCTAATATATTTCTGTCTGTGGCACTCTGTGGAAAAAGTTTGGGCATCCCTGGTTTAAGAGCAATGTTGCAGTAGATCAAAGGCTTGCTGGAGGATCTCAGTGGCTGAGTGTAGAGTGTTGGCAAAGCAATACAAAACTGTATCGTCAGCATAAAGACGGATGCTACAATTTTTAATAGCAGATGGAATACTGTTGACATGAGTGGAAAGTCATCACATTTACTCAAATTACTGTTTGAGTGGTGTTTTAGGGTACTTGTACTTATTTTGCATCCATTTTGGAATCAGTACTTTTACTTCTACTTAGGTAAGTTTTAACCAGAGTAACTGAAATTTTACTTGAGTATGATGCTCTTGTATTTTTTCCACATCTGTTGACTACACCATAGCACAGAGGACAATGATTCTACTTCACATCCAGGGCTAGACATTTTGAAGTTGACTGTTTAGATGTGTTTTATGTGTTTAGTTGTGTTTGGATGTTGCCTGCTGAGCAGTCATCCCTGCTACGTTTCCGGTAAATTGTTGTTGTTTTTGATGTTTAATTCATTTACACCATGAGCGAAGTTATTCACTGAGTTACTGTACAACTCCACAGCATCTATTCAGCACTTAGTACTTAAAGAAAACTTTAAATTAAATACTTGATCCGTAGATTTATAGACTGTTTCTTCAACTTAAGTACATGTTCACCAGAGTAACTGTACTTTTACTTGAGTAAAATAGTTGAGTACTTTTTTTTACACCTCTGGTTGTTGATATATAATGTAAGCCAAACTGATCCTTGTATTTAGCCTCGTGTAATTCCCTTTGACAAAGGTAGAAATGTAGAACATTCCTTTCCTAAAACAACACACTGTTGTCGCTGTGACAGATAGTCCTGGAACCATTCACAAGACTTCAAATTAAAGCAAACCTCCATTTGTGATCACTGCTTTGGCAACTCCTACTGTCCACAGCCTCCTATGCACTCTTCAAATATCATCTCTCCTTTTAAAAATGCTTTGGATAAAACAACAGAATGACGCTGCCAAATTTCACAATCAAGAGATCTACACAGTTTTATCTCATTAATCATATCCTGGACTCAGAGAGCACTTTCAATCCCAACCTTTCAGTCCCTGGTGGTCTGTTAAAAATATTATGTTCATTTCACAAAGATTTTGACACATTATCTACAACAAAATCTGGCCTCTTTCCCTTCAGTTCAACATTTTCCCATCCACCTCAATCATGGAGAAATTGAACTTGAAGTCACATGGTGGAGAGTGGCCAAGATTGTTCAGACTAATCAAAATTAAATCTGGATTATAAAGATAATCTTGGGGAGGGTGAGGATGAAAGGTGGGGAAAAGATAAACTCTTAATGATATAAAACTAACAGCCTTATCATTCTGGGTCTGCTGGGAATCGAGAAACTGGAGACAAATAAGAATAACAAGAAATCATTAATTCTTCACCCAGACTATGAGGAAAACTGGCCTGGAAAAAGGCTTTTGTATTTCACTTCCCAATGTTGTTTATTTTGTAGCTTTTCTATCACATATTGAACTAAAATTTAAGTCTCATGGGGCTTTTCCACGAGCTGAGCCGTGCTCATGGGCACTGCTCATGAGCTAGCCAAAGCGATGAAGCCCTACCTCCAAGTGCCATGCTGATGTCAAAGTGGTTCGCAGGGTGCGATTTTACCCCGTCTGCTACTGATACCGCCCCATGATAATTTTTCACCCCACTGAGAGACGAGGAGATACGTTTTATCCCTGCCTCTGCTTCAGCTGTCTCTCCGTTTAAGTGATGGTCTAATGCCAGCATTCACAGTAGAACTTAAACATTTATCACACAAGAACAAAACTCCAGATTTTGTGCATAAACGTAGGAACAAAAGATTTTGGGAAATAATCTACTTGCAATTTTTCTCCAATATTGCGATTTGATATGTGAATATTTCTTAACTCTCTTTTTATTCCTAAACTAGGGTTGAACAATTCTTTAGGAATATCTAATTCTCATTATACTTAGTCGTATTGCAAATTGGATATGAATTGTTACATTTAAGGGTTTTTGTCACTCTCATATTTAACAAGAAAAATGTACAAAAATGAATGTAGGATTTTTTATACATTCTTCTGAAAAAAATTTGCACTTAAATGCTAAAATGATATGTCATGCATGACATCTCTGCTGCAAAAAAAAGTTTAAAACTGCTAATATGACACAAATTTCATGTCAAAGAAAAACTGCACCTTCTGCAATTTGAAAATTGCAGCAGGTCATATTGCTATTTAATCTAATTTTCGATTAATTTCTCAGCCCCAAAACTACGGTCCAATAGCTGCACACGGCTTCTCATACTGACGAGTGAGATCAGGAAGGACCAGGCACAGATCCAGGATTGCAACTTTCTCTGCACCTACTATTAACAAAAGTTTGATTCTTTCCCCTTCTGATAGACCAATAAATTTTAGACTTTTTAAAAAATAAAATGCTGGAGATGTTCAAAACATTTAGCCCATGATAGAGTCAGTCTTTAATTTATTACCTGCTGTTAGTAAGGCATACCATTCTCAACGCCCGGTCCAAAAATATGATTGTGTTCATTTTCTGCTCTCTAGAGAGAAATAAATCAACAATCAGAAGACTGCTCTTTAACTTATATGCAGGAAAATTCTTTCCTCTTGATGATAAGTGAGAATTATTATAATTATTGATGGTGGAAAGAGTGAGAGACGGTGAGAGAGAAAATGTGAAAAGAGCGGCGTGCAGCGCTGTCAGTCTACAGTTTGATTTTTGCTTTAAAACAATGTAAAGTCAATCAGATCAGTCATTGTAGAGCAGGGGTGTCAAACTCAAGTCCTGGGGGCCAAATCCGGCCCAACAAACAGTTAAATCTGGCCCCCAAGATTATATCATGTTTCTGTTCTAACTGGCCCATCAGTCTGAGGTCTGCAGATTTCCTCAAGTATAAAAATGTGAACTTATCCTTGATGATTTAAGATATCCTTGTTAAGTCAAAAAATCTGAAAAAAAGGGGTGAAAATATTTAGATAAGAAGTCAGGAATGTGGGAAAAGAAATAAATTTGTGTTTTAATTTTACATTTTCAATTTTGCATCTCACAATTAGGACTCAAACTTAGGATTTTGACTCTTTATTTCATACATTGAGCATTTCAACTCAGAATTTTGACTTCTTATATTATATTTTGAGCTTCTGGATTCATCATTTAAAATTTTAACTCACATTTGAAATTTTTAACTAGTTATTTTGTATTTTATCTTATATTTTCAACTTCTAACTTTGACTTTTTAATCCCATAATTTTGACTTTTTAGACACAATTAAAAAATGTGAATCATATTTTGACTTAATTTCATGATTACGCATTTTACTTCATATTTTGACTTTTTAAACTCATGATTTGGACTTTCTTTTTAATACATTTAAACGTTTCTATTAGATTTGTTTCAATTTTTTTTTTCGGCCCCTGCTGTGTTTGAGTTTGACAGCCCTGTTGTAGGGAGATCGAGGAGGGCTCAAAACAACGTGTCATCAGCTCTAGACTCACCCTCAATAGCTAGGTTGTGGTGGAAAAAGCAAATCCCCTGCCGAGTCAAACCAAGTCGAGCCGAGCTGTGCCATGTACTGGAAAAGCGCCACAAGTTCACTGTTAAATATCTATCTAACCAGGCTGAATATTTTTGTTGAGCAGTGTTATTGTTGCAAATGCTGAAAATGTAGATATTCAGCCGGAACAGGGTCTTTATCAGCATGTAAACCTGACAGGATAATGGCAGAGTATGAGTCTGAGGATGAACAAAACAAGAGAGGACAGAAACTTCATTCTGAGGTGTTCTGTCTTTTCCTCTCACTGGATTTGAGCTGCGACTGCACTGACATTTCCCAAGGCTAGAAGGCTTGTTTCCACAGTCAATCACAAACTCTCAGACAGAGTTGAAGTAAGGTGGCTCGTGAGGCCAATAAGCCTCACAGACAAACGCTTCTCATTAGGCTCTGCGCCACACAGCTAGTCTTTAATTCGTTCGGACTGGAAAAACTACACTGCCTCATCTGACTATCATTTATCATTTACAGTACAACGAGAAATCAATACCAAGCAACAACAATGATTGTGATTAGTCCCAGGCTGTGTTCCTAATGAAATACACTCAGCAAGGAAATGGAGAGCTGGTAGCCAATGAGAAAATGTGTAGTATTAATATTCCCAGTGCATATGTACAACTCAAACCCCCCCATGGGCTTTTCTGTCAGGATCGACAATAAAAGATTAATGACCATTTCAGAAAAACGCCAAGTTTTACTGTGCAATTAATAAGCCATGAAATACATTGGTAGATTCAATTCATTATCTGTTCTCTGCTGTAAAACCTTCAAGTATGTGGAGTGAACAAACACAGAGCACAGAGGTTTGACAGAGATTCTTCACTGATACTGATGTGTGTGAGAGATAGAGGGCTAAAAGCTCAGATAACCATTAAAAGAATAAAGTGCTTCAGGCTGTTCATTACTGTAAGTCTGGTGAGGGCTCATGTTAGCAGCGATGGTGGAAATGTGAAACATATCTTTAATGCACGACATATAAACACTTAACTAATCCTGCAGACACACGAGTCCACTCAGGCAGAACTAAATTAGAATGCAAAGCCACTCTAGCAGAACATTAAAGCTTCACTTATGTTGTGAATGCAGCTTTTTCATCATTTTGACACTGAACCGACAGCCAAGTCCAAGAATCATTGACAGTAGACCTCATAACATTAACTAAGAGTATGTAAGCATCTGAGTATTTATGTGTAGATGTGGTTATTGACCTCTGTCCTCCGTCTACAGTCGTCCATGGATCACTTAAGGTGTCATCAGGAGCCCTACTCAGGCTGCCAGTTTAAGGTGCAGTATTTTTGCCCCTGTGATGTCTCGCCTTCACTACGAATGTCACAGAAGCATAATAGATGGATGGATTGATCCCACCTTGGTGCTGGCATTGGAGGTGATAGATGAGATGGTAGGGCCAGTGCTGTGTGTGTGTGTGCTAGGGCTGGAGGGTCAGTCATGAATGCAATGTGCACTTTACAATAGAAACATTACAGGACCAGTGATGGTTACATAACCTGAAGAATTCGCCATGTATCGTAGCTTTTGCCACGCTCGATGTATAAAATGACTATATTGCGAACATCAAGTATAAATTATGTGGAAGCTTTGAGCCATCAGCATGCATTTCTAGATGGAGTTTCACTTCTCCCATTGTCCCTGAACGTATCTCTCTTACAGCAGAGCACATGCACATTTTTGTATCAGCAGGGGGGGAGAAGCATGGGGGAGTGTGGGAAGTAAACAGAGCAGCGTGGCAAGTTAGCGGTGAGTTAGCGGCGTTTATAGACAGACAACGAGAAACAGCGCTGGATCTGACATCTGGCAGTGGTTCAGCTTTAAAAAGGAAAAGGTCGAACTAAAAGCAGTAATCGTTAAAATATGAAGCAAGATGATGCAGAGGTAACGGCGGCAGGAACACATCGCTAAAGACATGAGCCCAGTGTTGTTGAAAAGCCAGGATTTAAAAATCTCTTAAAGACTCCACCCAGGATACGTGATTTGCCTGGGCGTGAATATTCTTCTGAAAACTCCCTGCCAGAGTCGTACATGTCAGAGAGAAGATGGCCCAGCAGCGGGCAAATGTGATCAACTTCTTCACAACTATGGAGCCTTATCTCAGCCTTACAGTTCAAAACACCGACAACAAGGAGTTAAAATGTTCCTGCCTCCAAACGAGCTTTATTCCACATGATCACATAGGAGAGCTTCTTGAATAAGGTCTAAAGACGCTCACATGTCATAAACATGTCAGAAACGGGTCCAGTGTTCATCAGCACAGATAATGGACTAATGTAATCACAGCTGTGAATCTGAATGGTGGCCTAGACTGCATGGTTTTGGCCTGAATGTGGCCTAGACTGCATGGTTTTGGCCTGAATGGTGGCCTAGACTGCAGGGTCTTGGCCTTCAGCTGCATGCAGGATTGATGAGTTTTGAGTAGGCAATAGCAAACATAACAAAGAAACATTTCAGAACTTTCCATACACTGTTAAAAGCAAAATAGCATGGCAAATTTTTTTTTTTTTGAGAAAAATTGCAATATACAGTGCTTAACAAATGTATTAGACCACCCTAACCCTAACCAAAGTAAGGTTTATGTCACAGCTGCCCTTAATTAACAGCATTGGTAATTACCAAAATCATTTTTTATGTTTCTGCAATGGTTAATACACCAATATGTAGAAGCTCTTTAACCCAAATGATATTTTTAATGCTAAAATATAAGTATTATTGTTATTCATGAATTTTCAAATTTACTGATTTACAAAAAAACTGAAAAATAGTAAAGCACATTAATATTTCTTGGTTAATATGTCAAATGATAGTTATTTACTTGCATTCCTGAACAGAAAAATAAGTTTTAGCGCTTGAATGTTATGCTTGATTAATTTCTGACTTCTCAGAGAAGCCCACTGAGCCGGCTCAAATTTGGGTGAATTCAGTTTGAAATCCCTCATTCCTGTTCAAAATGGTAAAACATGGAGAGCTCACTGAAAATGAAAGAGTCCGCATTAAAGCACTTCATGATGCTGGATGGTCTTTGAGACAAATATGACAGGTGGTCTAATAAATTTGTTAAGCACTGTACATAAACATAAAATTTCACAATGTCTGTTTTTTCCCAGTCAATCGATCAGGCCTAGTGTGTGCATGTCTCTCATCCTGATATGTTGTAATGTGATGTGAAATGATGTGCAGGGGACACCAATATTTGCCTCTGTATAATTAGTATGAAGAAAAATGATTTTATGTATAGCAGCTAGCTATAACCAGATTAACCAGTTGCAATTTGTGGTGGAAAAAACTTTTCTGGATTATCTGGGAGCTTTCTCTGGAGGTAAATTTGGTCTCAGAGAAACAAGGTGCAAAGATAATTGTGTAAGACATGGTAAAACAAAAACCAAGAGTTATGGCTAATATGCATTCAAAATGTTTGTTAAATCATCACACTGCTTACTGAAATACAGACCTACATTACTGTAGGCTGCACATTTCTCTGTTAGGTTTATTTAGCATGGAGAGCCCCATTGTTATAGACAGAAAAATAAGTTTGCCACACAAAGTACAAATGAAGTGGAGGTATGATTGCTGCCAATGTAAGAGAGTTTCATGGATGATCTGCATATATACATGGTAAACTTGAGAAAGGCACGCCTTTTATAGGCGTACGTGTAAATATACTATCATAATAGAGTTTGAAGTAAGCATACCTGCATTCCTCCACGGCAGGGACTTCTCAGACGAGCTGTGGGGAAAAAACGAAAGGGATTAGTGAACACATGTACAACAATCAGACACAGCACAATAAAAGCCAGTGACAGAGAGTGAAATCATGTGGAAGAGACACCTTGGAGCCCCATGTTCTCTTTCCTTGGGCTTTCACAACAGGGTCACAAAGCTATAAACACTTTGTTTGAGATGCAACAACTAGAGGGTTGGAGCAAAGCTCCTGAGTGCAGATTTGATGTTTACAACACTGATGCAGAGTCCACACTTGTCACTGGTGACAGCTAGTATTTTTGAAGACCCATCGGCAATGCCAAAACAACCAAGTGAAGGACTGGAGGCTGTTTTTCTCCTTTAACATGCTAAACTAAAGATACATGATCCCAAATGTCTGTTGGGGGACAGGCATTGGGAAAAAAGTAAAGTTAGTACCTAAACAGATCTGTACACTGCAATCATCATCAGATAACGCCTACATGCATTTAGTATGATCCCTACACTTCAAAGTAGGGCTGAACCATTTGGGAAAATAATCTAATTGCGATTGTCATTTAATATGCGATTAATTCTTAAGTTCCTCATGCCATGCATTTTATAACAAAACCAAGCAATAATTCATTCTTTACTATATAACAACACAATATTCAGTTGAACTAGGCAGAACAATTTGTTAAAAAATATCAAAATGTGATGGGTTTTTTTTACACATTTTGCAAATTATATGTGAACTGTTGTATTGCAGGGAATGACATTTTTAATATAATTCTACTATGTATTAAGAAAAAAAAACAAAAATGAAGAAAATTGAATTTTTTTGGACACTTTTCTAAAAATATGGCACTACAATGATTACACGATATGTTATGCAAAACACCTGTGCTGCAAAAAAAAGTTCTAAACTGGTATTTAGAAGAAAATTTCAGGTTAAAGAAATATTGCACCTTCTGCGATTTGAAAATTGCAGCAGGCCATATTGCGATTTAATCTAATTTGCAATTAATTGCCCAGCCCTACTTCAAAGTACACAAAAATGTGTTTGATTTACCTGGCTTGGAGGCGTTTAATATCACAAATAACTCACTCATGCAGGCCTCCTAGCATATAGTGTTTTCTAGCCAGACGAAGAGTCCCGAGGAGAGTCAAACTGAGCTTAGAGGCTAACCAAACCCCTTTACCATGTAAAAAAATCCTAATTTTGTTGAGTTGTGTGGAAGTCAAACAACAAGCTCTACTGAGCTGAGCCAGATCTCTAAAAGAAGACGGATTCCTGTCACAATGAACGAGGCTGGGTGGATATCAGCTGAGGAAACACGGGTAAGATCAGAGATTAATGTGCTAAACTGCTGCAAAACTGTAAGAATGTTTTTAATTTTGCACTTGGCATAGTCATAAACAGCTAAAAAATGGCCTTTATGGCCATGGCCTTTAAAACAGAAACCATCACTTGGCTCGAGTTTCTGCTGCTGCTTGAGGTCATCTGTAGAGACCTTATAAAAAATGCCATGTGTTTTAATGCCTCTTTATCTTTTTTGGGTTTTATGTGCTGTTTTTATCACCTTTTACATTCTTCTTTTAAATTATTTTAAGTTAAGAGCTTGGAGCTTGGATAAGGATCCAGTATTGGCCAGAAATGTGAAACTGTCTGGGACAGAATTTGGTCTACGGACCAAGGTTGAGAGGAACCCAGGTTTTTATCTTTTGTGGATCTTATTTGCTGTTTTTAATCACCTTTTACATGTTTTGTTTAAAATTTTTCCATTTTGTTTCTTTTTTCCCTTTGTTAATGTATTTTAATGTCCTGTGTGATGCACTTTGAATTGCTTTGTTGCTGAAATGTGCTATACAAATAAACTTGCCTTGCCTTTATGGGAGCTGAAATTGAAAGCGCAAGATCACACTCTGTATAACATACGTGCCATTGTAAATTCCAGCAGAGACACTCAGTCCCCTGAGAATCATGTGGGAGAATAACAGCTCAACCACAGAGCAATTATAGTTAGACGCAATTCTAAGAGACCCAAGCAATAACGACAGAAGAGATCACAATACAGTCAGACTGATCAATGATCTGTGATCAATGATGGATCAGACTGAATACAAAGTGCAGACAAGGACTCTAATAATAGCACAGATCCAGAATGGCAAAGACTCCTATCATACACTGGTTGATGGTTTTCTTCTGTTTTTTCCATTTTGGTTGCAGATATTGTTAGAAGACATTTATTCTGTTAGGGACGTGAAGTATCTTTTAACAAAATAACAGGAATGGGTGCTTGTGGCAGCAGGAAATCTGCTCTCTCAGTCAGCTTGCATTTTACTGGTGAACCCTAAAGTGCTGGAAGTGTCCCATCTCACCATATGGAGGAGCAGACTGTGGGACGGATTTTAATTCCTGCCAGTTTATCATGGTAGAGACTAGAGAAATCAAGTCTGCTGTGCCATATCTATAGCTGCGTT
The DNA here is from genome assembly GCF_018320785.1 of Cheilinus undulatus. Lineage (NCBI taxonomy): Eukaryota > Metazoa > Chordata > Actinopteri > Labriformes > Labridae > Cheilinus > Cheilinus undulatus. Next base: position 45,275,498 of record NC_054879.1, read on the forward strand.
AATGCAAAAATCCTTCCAAAGAAAGCTTGGGTTCAGGTTTGATGGACGCCATTCACATGTTGGAGCAGGGTGCCAAACTCAAGGCCCGGGGCCTAAATCCAGTTGTGGTACAGTTATACCCGGCCCACAAGGTCATATCATATTTTTATTATAACACGCCTACCAGTCTGAGGTCTGCAGATTTACTGCAGAATAAAAATGTAAACTTTACCATGATGGTTTAAAATATCTTTGTTAAGTCATACAATTAAAAAAGTAAAGAGTAGAAATAATTGGATTTAAAGTCAGGAGCATGGGGAAATACATTTTTGTTTTTAATTTCATATTTTCATATTTCAATTCAGAATTTTGACTTTTTAATCTCATATTTCAACCTTTAAGATTCACAATTCATAGTTTAAAGTCATATCTTCACCTTTTCAACTCATACTTTTAAATTTTATCTCATGTTTTTATCTTTTCAACCCCTGATTTTGACTTTTAATCCAACAATTTGACATTTTAGACTAAAATTTAAATATTTTGTCTCATATTTTGACCTTTAAAACTCACAATTTCAAATCTATCTCATATTTTGACTTATAAACCTCAAGATTTTGAAATTTCAGTTTTTTTACCTTTTAGACTCATGGTTTTGACTTTTATTTTATAATCTGACTTTTAAAACTCAGGATTTTGAATTTTATCTTATATTATGACCTTTTAATCTCATGGTTTATGAATTCTATTTTAAATTGTGACCTTTAAAACTTGTGATCTGGATTGTTATTTTATATTATGACTTAAAAATCAGGGTTTTAAGTTTCTATCTCATATGTTTAATTTTTCAAAACTTTATGTTCACTTCAATTTTTTTTTTACCTTTTAAACAATAAGTTTGACTTTTTGTCTCTGAATTTTAACCTTTAGACTAGTCATTTTGATTTTTTAAAACCTCAAAATCATTTATTCTTAGTGCTGTTCCCCCCCTCCCCCAATAATTCATCAATGAAATGAGGCTGACAGTTAGTGGTTAAATGTCAGCCTCATTTTCATCAGTGATGATGAGGCTGACAGTTAGTGGTTAAATGTTAACCCTGTTCGGACCTGAAGTTAGGCCCAAATTCAGAATTCGGCCCCTGCTGTGACTGAGTTTGACACTCCTGTGTTAGAGGCTTGAGTTGTATGCAATTTAAAACTGCGATGCTGGGAAATTTTCCCAAGAGAACCTGGAGTGTTCTCTTTTGTTTTACTTTTTTAAACAGAGCGACTGTTTGTAAAAGAGATGCACAGATTGTGACAGGGCTGATACTGACGTTTTAAAATGTCAAATAGCAAAAGGGCAATTTTGGCTCAGTTATTACCGTTTTTAAAATCTTGTCTTGAATCTTCTGTCATTCTTTGAGTCTGTATATCTTTATGTAATGTGTTTGAACTGCAGCCAGTAGTCCCCTCTCTTTCAAGGGTGCTTTAATATTCATCCCTTTGTGTTCCGCGCAAGCTTACATATTCAGACAGACAATGCAATACCATGGCCAATCATGGGGGCAGTGTTGAGCAATCTAGCCAACAGTTCAACCTACAGTAGCAAAACACAACAAAGAAGAATCAAAAGGAGGCACGAAATCAAGTTTTCTGTCAGAGGACAGACCGTTCTTTCTTCAGTGTACTGGATGGACAGAGGAGCATCAAAGTAGTTGTGTAGCTCCTTGAGAGCCAGCGCCCTCTAGTGGATTCATTTTTCAATGTCCACTCCAACATAACAGACGTATGTAAGTATGAGGGGCAATGACAGCTGTAACGTTTAAAATGCACAGATCTTCTTTCATAGAGAATAAATGAGCCTTCAGATTTTGCACACTGCTGAGATTTTTTTCATGTTTCATTTTTTAAAATGCTGACAAGAGATTTCTTTCGCCAGGTTTGCCAAAGGGCCAATGTCTGTCAACAAGGCAGATATCACCTAAGTTCAACCAATGCATCAATGTAACCCTAGTTTACAACTCATATATGCAGAACTTAGATGAAGAAGCTTTCCCTGTTATTGCATCATGCCTCATAACTGAAATGGAGACTGTCGTTTTGCATTTGGGCCGTTAATTAGGAGGAGTTCACTTGCAAAGGAGGTCTGTAATTATTTCACTAAATGCTAATTTGTAAAGCAGGGAGTGGTGCAGACCATGGAGAGTCTCTCTTCAGCTTCTTCAGTTCTATCTGCATTCCATTCAGCCAGCATGTTTACATGCAGGACAGTAAAAGCAACATGTCTGAGTGCATTTTCCTTAATTTCATAAACAATTATTTGACTTTTTGTTACTGCATGTCAACAAACCTTTTATTTTGCAGTTGACCTGTGCATAACATAACCAGGATGGAACATAGCATCAGATGGATGTGTTTCACACATCCATTTGGGAATCATCCTTAGGCGGTGTTTGGGAAAGGGCAAAGCCTTTGAAAAAAACACAGAGGGTGATTGGGTGAACGTTCTGTCTGTCTCATCTTTATGGGCCAATCAGAGCAACAAAACATGTGACGTAGCCGCTAACGAGGAGTAAACTCCATAGAGAACTGCATAACGTGAACCATGGCGACTGTAGTAATGTCAGTACACGACTTTTGTCGTTTTTGAAAAGAAAACAACTCACTGCTATTCTTTGTTCTTCTTTTAGCGAAGAAATGTTGTCACATTCTGATAAAACTGGCGCTGTGGCAGCATCCACGCTAATCTCTTCCGCCATAACTGCACCGGCCTCTTGTCGCTGCTTGCTCACATCACGACTCCGCCATGCCTGAAGTTAAGATGGGAGCTTTGTGTATGTTTTACCTGTTCTTTTTTGTTGTTGTGTTTTCTTTTTTTTGTTTTTCTGTTCTAATTTACATGCACTATTGTTATTATCTGCCTGTACTTAGGTATTATTGTCTTTTGCGAGCACACACTAATGAAGCAAGACTGTGACCCATTGACATACGGGATGGGGTAAGGGGGGAGGGAGGGAGGGAAGGAATACAGACACAAAAAAAAAAATGTATAGCCTATGCCAAGTATGCTCTAATGTATGATCCACAAACCAATAAAACACTTTATCACAAAAAAAGATGGGAGCTTTGCAAGATGGATTCGCCATGAGAAACACAGAAACGGGTGATTCCATCTGCTTTGCAAGATTATGCATAACATGGAGGAAAGTAATGATAGCATCTACATGAGCATACTGTATAGCAGGCGGTGTTAATTTTGGCAGTTATTTTTATTTTTAGTCTTAGTCTTTAGATAAAATGTCTTGAAGTTTTAGTTCCATTTTAGTCATTTCTACCCTGCTTAGTTTTAGTCGATAAAAAGTCCTCACATTTTAGTCTTTACTTTTACCCCAATCATTTATTCTCTTGCCTAAATCTGGTACCAAATCATGGTAGTGTGTTCTCTGCACTCTGCTAAACCTGGGGTCCCTGCTTTCTACAGCTGAGAGGCAGAACAGCTACAGATGCATTGTTTGTTGACAGATTTACCTACAGCGGAGAAATATGATGGAATTTTGAATGTCCGACAAAAACTACATTACATTCTAGTCTCATTTTAGTCATCTTGACAAAAACTAAACTTACTTTTTGTCAATTCTAGTCATCACAGATCCATTTTTGTTAGTCTCAGTCTAGTTTTTGTCATGGAAAAAAAAAAGCTGTCGACGAATATTTTTGGTCATAGTTTTAGTCGACCAAATTAACACTGATAACGGATCATCAGTTTCATTTTCACAAGGGCCAGCTTTTTCTTGACTGATGCTGTGGGGGCAGAGATACTCATAACAGCATTAATTCCTTCCAAAATTAATGGAACGTTAAGCTCTTATTATCTATACTGCAGCCAGCCACAAGGGGGCAATTGAGATATTTTGGCTACACATTTCTGGAGTCCTCTTGATGTCTATCAAGGGGCTTGATGTTAATCTAACACATAAGATCTAACAGATCTTCTGTGGAGATTTGCAGAGGGGAAATTTCACTCTCAAAGAGCCTTATATGTGAAATTGATGCTAAAAACTTCAGTCAAGATAACAATAATAAGTATGTCTCCCGTGCCAAATTACAGAAACACTAGCGTGCTTCTTGTCTGAAGAGCCACTAGGTTAAAGGTTTCATTTAAACTTCAAGAAAGAGAGCAAAACAAGACCATGCCATATTTTGCCCTCTCAAATTGTCTGAATTTAATACTCCTCTGGGAGCTGGATGGGAAGCCATGGGGGGCCTGATGTGGCCCCTGGGCCTCCAGTTGATGAACACTGCAGTAAGAACAATTATCAGCTGAGTTAATTAATGTAAAACTTCAAATACCTGGAGCTATTATTTTACCAGTGACTTGGTTTCAACCTCCATTAAGGAAATGTTTTATTAGTCCACATACATGCATGATATTCTGACAGACATTACTAACTACTAGTACATGAAAAAGCCACGGGTAAAGAAGCATCTGCTTCTCACGTTCAGTGCAGCTAAACAGGGATTCACTGTTCTATTCTATTTGAAGTAGTTTTACAGAGTTAGGAAAACCTGATGCTGCTACACATGTAAATGATATCCTGCCCTATCGTCGGGTATTTAATTTAACTCTGGAACTGGATCGGATGGGATCAGAATCATTAATGGCAGACACCCAAAGCCCAGGTATCAGATTGATACTGGAGCTAGAGAAATTGGATCTTTACGCCACTACTTTTTAGTTTCTTTTTTGGACACTTCAGTGATCATGCATGTCCCACAAATGACTGCTGCAGCATGCGGGACAGACGTATGCCATATTAATAGCCACCTAATAACTACAACCCATGCATGTGCTTATTAAAATACTTTCTAACCAACTGGAAGACGCTCACTTTCTCAGAGCCATCTTTTTCCACGGCTGCTCATTACAAATGGCAAAGGCCTAGCAGGAGACCTCACAGCACCTCTTTCTTTTTAAACACCCACTATTATCCAGTCATTACTATCAAGCACCTGATGTTGCAAATGCTGCTATTTTTCCATCTAAGGTGACACTCAATGAGCTTTAAGAAGCATAGCTGTCTGAATTTTAATGAGCACACAGGCAATTAAAAAGAGAAAGTTGGGTAAGTTGTGCTCCACTGAAGCACAGCGGATGAAGTTGAAGAATGGCCACCATAACGATGATGCACCATGCCTGCTGCATGCCGACTGGCAGGCTAGGAGAAAGGCAGTTTAAAGTGATTGTAAAACTGCTGCTGCAGTAGACCTAACCTGACAGGACACTTTATATCCCATCAACCCTTCGAGCTGGGTGGTGGTTGCATCTTTTAGTAGTTTTTGCTGGAGGTCAAGTTAAATGACCCACCCCCTCTGTGTTCTTGGAGAAATGAAGGCGGTGGTCAGCTCTGGAGGTGTCGTCAAATGTAATGACTCCCATCAAGACCCTACAGTGCGCTTTCACCTCTGCTATCGTCCAGCTGAGCTATTGAAGCGAGTAGTGTGACCTCAATGGTTAAAGCTAATCTCCATTCAAACACAAATTTCCACTGACAGCCATTTTATTTGTCCTTCTCTGGCTTTACAAAAGGTGTGAAAACAGTGTTACATGTTTTCTTTCAGAGTCCCTAGCAGGTGGTGGATGGCTACCAGTCCCACAGAGAGGGAAAAGCGGCTGCACTAATGCACTTTAACAATGGAATTATGTGTTTCAGCTGCAATTTAAATTTTATAACATAGGAGTTTCTGCAGGACCAGATTATTGTTTTTTTTCTTCTTGCTGAAGCTATTTATCTGAGAGGTTAGAGGCCATTTCTGTGCTTAAGACCCATGACACAGAAAGTAGTGGTATCTCGTGGCAACAGTGAAGCAAAGTGAAGGGAAAGTACTGAACTACTTAAAGCTGTTAGAGTTTCTATCCAAAGTAATTAAATCCAAACTCAAAGTCTAACTGAAAAGGAAACAGTATTGATTTCTCTGCAGGAACTGAAAACACAAACCACAAAATAAACCGCAGATGCAGAGGGAAACTGGATCATATTAAGTGGCTTTAATCCCAAGGGCAAAGCAAACAGTACAAAACACTGTGAATTTAACGTTTATTAAAGATAAGTAAAAAAGGCAAACATTTGCTCCCCTTTTCCTGAAATCTGGTGGTAATCAATGTTTGCATTTGTGTGAGATAAAACTGCACAGCTGCTGAACTTTTGAGGCCTATGACTTACAGACACCCACATGGACTAGTGAAGAATTGTCCATAAAAGTCCCTGTAAAGTGAAATCCAAACTTTGTGTGTTAACAGACTGGATATGTTGGAATATATTCGCTGTAAGAGATCTATTCGTTATGGATTTTTTGATTTAGACCATTAGAAAATCGTTCACCTCTTTCCTGGCTTGGTTTGATTTGGTTAGGGCAAAAATCCGAGCCTATGCCACCACCAGACTTTATGGGGAATTGCCCAACCCCCCTAATGCTACAATGACCAAAATAACCGAACACTTCACGTCTATAAAGTCTGTTGTTAGCTGATGTCACTGCCTTCATTGAAAGCTAACAGCCAGCTACATGCTGTGATTTTGTTCATTGTGAGGTACATTTTCCAAATTTATCAGCCTACGGGTCGGAGAGATTTGTACCAGAAAACAGTAAATTTAGTCCCCAACTTCTATCTCTGCTTTGGCACAGAGTCAGGCAGCTGTGCTCTGATCAGAAACATTTTTTAAATTGGAGAGGATCGTATTTCTTGTGAGTGGGCGTGGCTTCAGCTCATTCAACTGACACACCCGTAACAACCTAATTTTTCATGATTGATCCCCGGCGCTCCCATCTGCATATCTATTTTTAACTGTGGGTAGAATTCTAACCAAATGAGATAGAGCAAAATTTTTTTTTCGCATATAAAACTAAAGGAGTAACAATAACACATCACAAATTCAATGTGTTCTAGAGTACTGCTTCCTTCTAGAAATATCCTTTTCTTGCAGGTCACAAGTTGCACTTATTATTGTTTCAACATGGTCTTCTGCAAACACATGCATGCTCAAAAGTATCTGGTACCTTAGAGATTCGATTGCACTTCTGTAAATACTTTATTTTTGAAAAAGATCTTTTTGCAAATTGAGCACACTTCATTTATACAAATAAGTGTATTTCAAAAATGAAGTTATGAACATATTCAAAATATTTTATGTGGTTTTGTTTATTTCATTTTTTATTTAACCTTTATTTAACCAGGAAAAAAACCTCATTGAGATTAAAAATCTCTTTTGCAAGAGTGTCCTGGCCAAGACAGCAACACATTCAACAGTTATACACAACACACGCAGTCATGAAACACATAAAACAAGAATTCAATAAATTAACAAAGAAAAGTCACAATTTTAGACAGACAATTTTGCTTGGATTGCCCACATGTAAAGGATAAGGTGCATCAGTCAAAACATCTGCATGTGTCCGACTCCAAGTCGCTCAACATCGTCTTAAAAGTGTTCAGTGAAACCAGTTCTTTTAGTTTCAGGTCTTTTTGTAGATCGTTCTAAGCTTGTGGAGCTGCAAACCTGAACGCTTTCTTTCCCAGTTCAGTTCTTACTTTTGGGACAGACAATAAGAAAAGATCCTGAGACCGAAGATTATAAGATCCTGTGTTCTTCTGACTGATGTAGGTCAGAAGGTAGGATGGGAGCAGACCAAGAATACATTTATAAATAAGAACACGCCAATGATTGAGTCTGCGTGCGGTTTGAAATGATCTTGTGCAACTTTTATACAATAACAATTTTGAGGGATACAGCTGTGACATCTCTGTATGTAGGAAAATATGTTGGCTTGTGTCTTGCGTTTTTTTTTTTTTTTGCACTTTTGAGCAATTTATTTTTTACTATGGGCTTATAACATACATATCATTAAAATTTGGGTCACAGAACTTTTAAAACTAGTTAATAGTATACCTTATTATTGCTTTATTATTACTTTTTAATGTATTGTCATGACTATATATGATTAATTTACTTAGTAATTTAGTAATTTACTTATTTACTTACTCTAAGATTTTTTTTTATCACTTTACTAGGACTTTAAATTTTGTATTGTATACAAAACACACATAAGATGTCTAAAAAGAGAGTAAAATAAGGTCACGCCTCCTTTACAACAAAAACAAAGGTTAAAATAGTCACATTTAGTGAAAATACATTTCTAAAGTAACTCTGCTCACACTTGTTAAGCACATTTACAAAACTAAATGCAATTATAAAGAAAGCAAGGCTTTAAAACAAAAATAAAAACAAAAATGTCTTGGTCATTAAGCCACACTCTGAGTGGGTTCTGGGTTGTTTCTAAGCTTCTCATTAGTAAATCAGACAAACACAGGAAACACAGGAAAGGAAGTGTGTCACTTTCTCCAAACATGTGCTATGGTAGAATATACAATACAGCAGAGATCTGATACTAAATAGGAGGAAATGAAAGTAAATAGCGTGGCTGTGTATATTTTCAGAGAGCTGTTATTGGGACATTTTTGACAACACTCGAAGCTGTTCTATAGCTGCGACCCTCACCCCCTCTAAAAAGGGAGAAAGGGGAAATGGACACTCTTGTTCCTGAGTGCTGCAGAATGCTGGTAGTAGGTGGTTGCTTTTTGCAGGTATGCTGGCTTGAGTACAATAATGCATTGTATAAGGGTATAGTGCTTATTATCACAAAGCTCAAAGAGATGACAGAAAGCCATTACTGCTCAGACAGATGTCACATATCCAGATATAACCAGAGGATATCATGGTCTACCTGAAAACAAGTGAACCTGTGATCAGAAAACTCAGGTGATAACCTGTGTACAACTTGCCAACAACACATTCTGGGTTATGGATTTCTGCAGACATGATAATCATGTATATTGAATAGAATAAATGGCACCATGGGGTAGGGTTAGTTTACAGAATACATTATCCAAATAAAGTTAAAAAATAAACCAGTCTGTTTGAGAAGATGAACTGTAACGGCCCTTAACGTCAAACGTCAATACTGCAGCACTGTATCAATCAGACTCATTGAAACTCATAAAATACAATCTTCAACTGTTAATCACACTGCAAAACCTCACATTTTAGCAAGTGTATTCACCCACTTTTAACTCAAGACATCTTAGTGAACTTAATGAAGCCTAGTGTTAGTTCATGTATGACACCATGATCAGCTGATTCTAATTATCACCCCCAGCTCCCAAGGCCAATTTACAACTCTTTTTCTAAACACTGTGGTGTATTTAAACACGCCATACTTCTCACTAATCGCTGTTTGCATTAATGCTGATGCACCATGCTGTTGCTGCAAAACCTTAACCTCCTCCTCCCCAGCTTCCTCCTTTACAACACAAAACTTGTTGCACCGTGCTACTATGGATTGATTTCTTTTGAAATAATTTTAACATAACCATACATATAAATACATCTATCCATATGAGGGCTTCTAGCCATGTAGTCCTTGGAAAGTCAAAGCATGCTGCTTGACTAACCCAGAGAGCATCTTTAGAGCAGAGCCTTCTCTGCTAAGTAAAACTGTAGATCCACTTTGCAAAAAAATAGTTAAATGTATGGCAAGAGTGTTCCTGACTGAAATGTAAGCTAAAACCACCTGTGAGTCTAAAAAAACTTTTATTTCAAGATAATGCAAGTAGAAAAGTACCAGCTGCCAAGGCAAGCAAGCAATTTTACTGAAGATACTTCACAGGAGATCTGACATGAGATTTTATCTCTTTCAAGAAACTTGAGTGACAGTTACATTTGATACAGTTTGAGTTTTTGCAGAGCTGCTGTCTTATCTTTGATCAATAGTAATAAAAACATTCATGGAAATGACGTGACAATAGCAGCGTTGAGAGTCCAAGACTGAGACCTGAGCATCAGCTGATATTGCTGGGTACTTCAAAAATATGTTTCACAGGTGGAAAAATACAGATTGTTGAGATTTCCGTCACCAGTTATTGGCCTGGCTATATTCAGCTTCTCACAGACGATCTGCTTCTGTGTTTTATTCTACCAGTATGCTGTATGCGATTAATACATCGCACTACTTTACTAAACGTGAGCCACTGTTCTTTGGCTCCGCTGAGATGTGTGTGCTCTCTGGCTCTGTTTTCACTCTCCACAGTCTAATCTAATGTCCTGTCCACAACACTATCTGATTGACTAATGTCACTAGAGTAATATCCAATTAGCACAGAGGTCTGGCACAGCCAGAGCATTGCATCACCTCCTGTTTTTACATCGCTTTAGTGTTGCTCCGTGTTGTTCCTCATGTTGACAGAGCTAGTGCTGAATTGTTATTTTGACTTTTTGATCATGACACTAAGCTTCTGATCCATTTTGAAATGTTTAAAATATTAATCCTTTTATGCTAAATGTCTGCTTATAAACGGTTTATGTTTTGTCTAGTCATGAATTAAACTGTGCATTTTAACAGCACTTCCAATCAGTTATTCATGAATTTTAATGGTGTGTCACATCCTCAATTAACTTCATTACACACTGCAAGGATTCAAAAAATAATACAAGCACCTGGTTGAACCTGAAATGTTTTTAAGTTCAAAGCACTCCTTTTCTGTCTAACTAACAAAGCTGCACTGTTACAATGAAACTCTTTCTCATCTTCTCTCCACACAAATAATTCAAAGACGACAAGGGCATATTTAATGGCAATGTCCAGTTCAGTTTTAGACTTTATCATGATAACCGCTGCCCAGCGTCTCTGTCAATTTTTGATCAAACAAGACGTTTTTTTTTACTCGATAAGGAATCTTAAGACATTTTCAATCTTAAAACTGTTGCTCCACAAGGTCTTATCATACTCCTACTGCTCTTATTTGTAACATTTAGATGTTCGCAAGCTGCCATCAAGCAGATAAGGCCTGTATTTATTTTTAACTACGACTTAGTGTAGGTTAGAAGTCAGCTTCACTCACTATTAGGGGTTTCCCTGAGCCGTGATGGTTCTGGGTGGCACTAACACTTGTAATTGTTTGCTTTTAAACAACCAATGAAGAAAAAGAGGCATGCATAACAAAACACACAAAGAAGAAAAGTGAACTACAGGTGCAGGAGTGCAGAGCTACAAGACTCGCTGGCTTCTTCCTCTCATTAACTCCACTGTGTTGCTTAAAAAAACCTCTGCATGTGAAAGTAGACAGGTTGAGGACATGCTAATACATTTTAAAGAAGAAACTTCTCTGTAACTCTCTTTGAAATCAACATCCCATCTCGGGTTTCACACGAGCTACTCTGTGGTCCATTAGTGATGAACATGAGTCCTGATTTTGTACGATTAATACGCACTTTAGACTAGAAGAATCAAACTGTAAGCTACACTACGGTCAGCTTATAAGTAATAAATGAGAGAAAACTAGAATTAGGCCTGCAAATTCGGGACTCTGTTCCTTTTTCAATGATGAACTGAACCCGCATTGTTCCTCCTGAATCTGGGGTTTGACAATCGGACGGAGCTTCCCTTCCAGCACCCTAGAGTAAACTTTTCCTTCAAATCCAAGGCCATGGTTCTCTGCCGGAAAACGGTGAACTGCTCCTTCCAGGATGGAGGGAGTCTTTGCCCCAAGTGAAGGACTTCAAGTATCTTGGGGTCTTTCACAAGTCTGGACAGCCGGAATGGTGCAGCATCGGCAGTACTGCGGTCGTTGTGCTGGACCGTTGGGGTGAAGAGGGAGCTCTCAATTTACCGGTCGATTTACCTCCCAACCCTAACGACTTTTCTTCGGAGGTTGGCTGGGCTCAGCCTTAGAGATAGGGTGAGGAGCTCAGACATCCGGAGGGGGCTAGGAGTAGAGCTGCTGCTCTTTCGCATCAAAAGGAGCCAGTTAAGGTGGCTCAGGCATCTGATCAGGATGCCTCCTGGTCGCCTCACAGTAGAGGTATTCCAGGCATGTCCGTCTGGGAGGAGATCTCGGGATCCCCCAGATCCAGATGGGTGGACCTGCTTAACCTGCTACTCCATGACCCGAGCCCCAGATAAGCGGAAGAAAATGGATGGATGGAACTGAACCGCACCGAACCGTGACCTCTGTGTACCATTACACTCCTACTCACTATGGCTTGTTTTTCTGCCTCGTTCTCTCCTGCGCTCTCCTGTCTGCTCTACCAAATGTTCAGTTACTTCTCTTCCTCCTTTATGGACAATGGCTCATGTTATAAATGTAGAGTATTTCTAGCTTTGGGCGCAAGGGTTTCTCAATTAGAGAGGCAGCTTGCACCACCTGTTCACAGCCTTCATTTGCAGATCTAGTTGGCCAGATTTGAATTGATTGTAATGTTGTAAATGTAAACAACTATAACTAATGGATTACTTTTACTTTAAAAGTCATGTTGGCTCCAAATATAGGTTATGCACCTGCACCCTTGTCTGTGACTTAGCTGTACAGGTTGGTGCATTGGCTGGAGTTCTTCCTAATGCGTAATAAGAGTTTTTAAAACTGTACAGAATTCCTATTCAAGTGCAAACACCCCCATGTGTAATCATTAACTTTCAGATGTATAGCACATGTGACATGACTGTTGCACATAAATGACTGGGCTGGTAAATCAAAAATAAAACACCTCCAAACACAGCATTATTCTGTGCCATCAAAGCTGCCAGGCTTAACTCAGGCAAACAAGCAAAGGCAAGAAAAGCTTTTTTATTAATAGAGCCTGAATAATCTGACTATAAAGCAATCTCTCAAATGTCACAGTCTATTAACCTCTTTTGTAATTTCCCTTGCCACTTAAAGGAATAACATTTTAAACAGCCCTAAAAGATGATTCATATTTTACTTGCTTAATAAATGCGAATACATCTAAAAACAGCGGTGCATGAATGTTAGGAAATACTCAATTGTTCATGCTGCTCACACTATAATGCTGCTCAAAAGCCCCCCTACATCTTCATCAAATGACACTGAGCTAAACCATGAAGGCATGTGATAACATTAGCCTGGTGTCAGCCCTTCTTCAGAGCCGGTCTGTGCAGCCCGTTGGGATATTGCGCGTGGTGTTGAACTGTACAAATGAACCTGACACGTCTGAGGCAGAGAGGACAGGACAGAATGTGTGGTCACTGAGGTGTGATGATCAGGCCGGCTTGTGTCTTAGCTGATGAAGTGGGAATGAGTTTCTAGAGCAAACTCAGATGCTCCTCTCTCCTTCAACGCTGATAGCAGCGCTCCGCTGAGCAAACAACAGTCCAATATCATGCAGCTGCACACACATATAGGCTGAGACTGAACAACATAGGCACTGCAAAGTTGTGTCGGGTGTAATTTTTTTATCTAGGTAGGTCAGATTCCTACACATCCTGTGATAGCATAAATAACAAGCATGCAATTCCATCCTTAAAAATCACAGGACAGGAAGGGAATGTGTTAGATTTACTATCCAATCAAATTCAAGCACACTGGGTTGTGTATCACTATGCCATAAGGTTACACTATGGAATATGGCCACTGCTGTGAAGGATAGAAAAGCCATGTGTTGGGTTGTGGCTCTGAGTGCATTTGTGTGTGTGCATCTTCTCATTACCTGCTGCTACCAGCGCCTGGCGACTCGGCCCCGAGTCTGCATCTTTCCAGCTGATTGGCCACAATCTGCCTCTCCACTTCCAGCTCCCTGGTTAGCCGCTCAAACTGCAGCTCCTGCTCGTAAACACAGCACAGGAAAAGAGAGGGGAAGAGGGTCAGGGAGCTGGTCTCATCACAGAGAGCTCGACATACCATCGACAGATCGGACTAATTTTATGTCAATACGAAGGCAGCTTGCTCTGATAGTGTCTTGCTTAATTGTTGCATGTAGGTTAATGATGTTACTAAATAGGAGCTTAAAGCAGCATTTTACATAGAAATGTTAGCTCACAAAATCATTCCATTGCAAACTTAATGGTGCACTCACACATACATAAGCAGGCTATAAGGTACTGCCATTTTTCCAGCCCACACAGGCAGATAAGCACCACTTCAACAGCTGATATTTAGCCTTGGTGGCATTGTTCCTATGGGAGTCGTTTAGAAATCAGCATTTGACTAATTATCTAGCCAGAGCAAGGCTGTTACTTGCAAAGCTCTCTGGCGTATGCACTGCATTGTGCCACTCATAAAGATATACATGGGGTCTTTGCACACAAAAAATAATCCACTCAGTCATTTGCATCAATTTGGAACACCTTTTTACTCACTAATACCTCTGTGTTTAGAATATCTGCTCTCTAGTACCAACACTTCTGGCCTCACTCACCATAAGTCAGAAGGCAAGATCCTGGCATGTGCTGTCCTTAGTTGTACCATGTAATGTCCATTTTCATGCTCACTTACTCAAACACACTCTCACTCAAATCGGCTCTGAGCTTCTTTGTGACCTGTCTGAGGAAGTTTAGTCACTCAACAGCACTAAGACCAACCTCCTTTTCACACCTACTCTCCAATGTTCCCTGAGGACACACTGAAATCTCCCTTCACATTGTAGATATGCTCCCCCTCCCCCCCAAACTGCTGCTTTATACCCTCCACTGCTCTCCTCTCCTCAGCTGTAGAAATGTGAAGCTTCACTGCAGTGGGCAGGAGGAAGAAAAATGCCTGTTTCCTTAATACTACAGCATTTCAGCATATCACTGGAAAACCTATGCAATGCTTTAGGGAAGCCTTGTTATACACTATCTTTGTGCTGCAAATGCAATATGTTAGAATAAGACAGGAAGACATTAATGAATTAAAATACACTGTAATTTAAGAGTTTAGATGTACAAAAGGGACATTATAGCTCATTTGCCTGTCTTTAAGATTGGCTAGATCTGTTTGTTCAGCAACAACTCTGTCAAAGCCTCAGGAGCTGTAACCTCTGGTATAATTCTCCCCTAACAATATTTCCAACTCAATCTACTAACAAAGAATTGCAGAGTTTGTATAATTCTTAATATTAAATCCAATTTTTATTGAACTATATTTGAGCTAACACAGCAAAGGGAATTTTTGAGACAAATAAAATCTATTCTTGCAGCTGCTTTTCAGTAAAGGCTTTCTAGGAATTTCCTATAAAAAGCAGCAGCAGAAATTATTTAGAGTCTGTGAGTGGTGAGTTACAGCAAATGTAGCTTGAAAAAGCAGTAGAAAGTCTTCTTTAGCTAGAGATACAAACAGGAACATCAGAAGATAAAACTTCTACCCAGGAAGGCGGACCAAACAATTATTGTTGAAGTTAACTTTCAGACCATTATCCCAATTATTTATAATCCAGCTCAGGACAGTGTAGGGAGGCAGAATTCTCATTAAATGGCTTGGATCACTGCATTACCTGCTTATTCCGGATGGAGAAAAACATATGATGCAAGAAGCAAACAGAGTGTGCAAACTGTTCAGGACAGAGCTGAAACACAGCTGTGGGTTACATCTACACTTCTAGATCATCTGTTTATAAAAGCTCATCTTTGGCTTCTGTTAACACTTTTGCTTTTGTTGCATCGATCAATCAACAATTCTTTATCTTTTAAAGTCTCAAAAACAGACAATAAATACAAGGTTCAAATTACTGCAATACAAATGGTTAGTGAGGATGTACTGAACTCTGGTCAAACTTCATCACATGTCTGCTAACATTCCAGATACCTGTAATAAATGTTTTAATGAGAAATGTACTTCTCTTTACTGTTTATGGGAACGTACAACAATTCAGAATTTCTGGAAAGATGTTATAAAATGAGGTGTTTTAAAACCATGTGCCTTTAGACGTCAAGCTCTGTGTGCTTGGAATATATCTGGACGACTTTATACAAACCGACTTCTTCAAGTGCAGACAGCTATTGCACTATGTTGGAAGAGTATAGATGCACCTTCAATGAAACTATTGAGAAATAAAATCTCAGAGTGTATTGGATTGGAACGACTAACTTATAATGCTAAAGGTAAACGGAAAGATTTTGTTGAACTTTGGGAACCATATTTGAATATTATAGAAACCAGAAATGAGGGCCAAACCTGAAAGGAAATTATAAAATATGGAGTAGTTATTTATTTTTTTTAACTGTTTTTATTGTATTTATTTTCTCATCTAAGTGCTTTTTATTTTATTCAAATGAAGCATGCAAGTTTGGAACAAGTGTGTATCTGTATGTATGTGAGTATATATCTTTGTACGTGTCTTCATGTGTGTTTTTGTTTTTTAAATTGTTCAGTATATGTTTAATGTTTTGCAATAATAGAAAAATCAATAAACATATCGGAAAAAAAATAATTCTTTATCTGTATAGAACCAATTCATTATAAATGTGATCTCTCATAATAAGAAATGTGAGCATGTCTACACTAAACTTTATACTCTAATTTTAAATTATTTAATTGTGATTATTTTCTAAGTTTCTTATTTCATGTATTTTTGAACAAAACACACGTTAAATCATATAACTGACAGAATGTTCAACAATTTTGAAAAATATCTTATTGCAATTATTTTGGCTTTTATTGCAAATTCAGTTTAAAATGTTGTATTGAACGGAATGATCATTGTTTTGTCATTCTTCTTTATAATAAGAAAAATATACCAAAAAGGACAAAATACTTTTTTTTTTGCAAACTATTCTGGAAAAAACTGTCACTTGAATTCTTGCATGATGTTTGAAGCATAAAATCTATGCTGCAGAAAATTGCATTAAACTGGTATTTTCACACACATTTCAGGTCCATCAATCAATTAGTCAATCTTTGCTTATATAGCAGTGATTCATCACTGAAGTCATCTGAAGACGGTTTACAAACAGGGCCGGTCTAGACCGTAATCTGTGGTGGAATATTATTTTAGACCAGTGTTATTCCTAAAAATCATTAATATCACAATAAAGACTCTACCCTTTTATAATAAAGACCAGTATAATTCATTAATATTATAATAAAGACCAGTGTTTATCGCCTTGAGCACAGCAACAGCAGTATTTAACCCCATTATAGTGCTAAAAAAACATAACATCTTCAGCAATTTGAAAATTTCAGCAGGACATAGTGGGATTGCATCAAAATTTTGATTAACTGCCAGTCTTAGTGTTTCTTAAATTATTTACAAAGACAAACATTACCCCCCATGGGAAGGGCACTAACACAGAGCAATAGGAGGAAACTTTTAGCAGAACCAGACTCCTGTAGTAAACACAAGGATTAGGGATGTCCACCTTTTACTTTGCAGCCCACGACCACCAAAATAAACCCCCTCTGTCCTTGGATTAGGGACGTGCATTGTAAACAGTTTAATTCGAGTTTGCCGGCGAAAGATTTGCAAGTGGGTTTAACTAACTACACCTATCATTTTTGTTTTAAATCCCAGTCTAATGCTCTTTCAAAATCGTAATGGGGCATTCCGCCACTAAAAGCCGCAGTAGCTTCAAGCTAATATCTGCTGCCTTCCTTTCAGAGCTTTCCTTGCATACTTCTCTGGACAAAAAAATAAGCTTAGCAGTTAGTGTGCAGTAGGAACAACACGGTATGATAGTTTTTACAAAGTAGAAAACAGAAATAAAGTGGTATGTAGGCTGTCAGCTGGACTCGCATATAACTGCTCAACTGAGGTGAAAAAAGGCCACATAAATATTAATCTGAAAAGATGCGCATAAGCTGGCAGTGCTAGCTGCTAACGTTAGCCACATTCTACAAAGTATCAGGCTCATATCCCACCTGCTGACACAATGATCCTGTGATGAATTTGACTGTTTTCTACATATTTTATCCAATTTAGACTAATGAGTTAAACACAATATAAATGGCTGGGAAATTAATCGAAGTTAAGAATAAATTGCAATTTTCAAAACGTGGTAGGTGCAATTTTTCTTTGACCTGAAATGTGTTTCAACCAGTTTAATACATTTTTAAGGCAAAGATGCGATGCTCTCCACATCATGCAAACATCTGCATGTCTTATTAAAAACGAAAAGACATTAAGTCATCATACAGAAATTCATATTGAATTTGCAATGAGCTAAATTAATCGCACTTAGATATTTTTCAAAATTGTCCAGCCTTAGCTTAATCTACCAAATATTGTGTCCATTACAGTATCAAATGATTTACTGTTTGTTGAGAAATGCATTAGATGAGGAACTACAAAAAATAATCGCATTATAAATTGCAATTAGGGTTGAATGATTCGCAAAAAAATATTGTGATTATAATTTAATATTATTTCTATGTTCCTCATCCTATATATTTTTCAATAAATAAAGCAGTAAATCCTCCATATGATAATCTAAACAATATTAAATAGAATATACAAGGGCAAAATGATTTAAAACAAATATTTAATTGCAATTATGTTGGTGCATATTGCAAATTTGATATCAATTGCTACATTAAAGGGGACGATCATTGATATCAATGTCATTTTAAATAAGAAAAACATACATTAGTAAAACAGGAATTTTTATTCCAAAAAAACTTC
This sequence comes from Cheilinus undulatus, assembly GCF_018320785.1. Taxonomy (NCBI): domain Eukaryota; kingdom Metazoa; phylum Chordata; class Actinopteri; order Labriformes; family Labridae; genus Cheilinus; species Cheilinus undulatus. The sequence goes on from NC_054879.1 coordinate 45,293,899, forward strand.
ATTTTTTGTATCATGTGCAATAGATCTCTACTGCAAAAAAGTATTGAACTGGTATTCTGACATATTTAAAGTTCAAATAATATAGCAACTTTTGCAATATATTCACCCTATTGCAATTTAGTCTAATTTGCGATTAATTGCCCAGCCCTAATCACAATATAGGAGAAAAAATGTAATTAGATTATTTTCCTAAATCTCTCAGCCCTTCGGACCATCCTTACCTTGGATGTGTTTCAAGTAGTTGATACTGCACATAACTGTGTAAATTTACATGTTAATGACATTTATATATTACTTCCATATTAGCCATCACTATCATTAAAAAGCCATGGAGTTATTTTAAATTGAACTCATTTTATGACTAAATTTCTTTAGTAATGAGTAAAATATAACGCTTGCAATCATTCTAGATTTGTCTGTGTCTTTTGGACAGCACCCTGTGACCCTCATTCTGAGAGCCACTGCTCTAAAATAAGAGAATAAACAAACATACTTGAATAAGAGCTGTTAATTCAACATGACTCATCTCAGCCGGATAAAAGTTAGTATGTTGTGTGAAAAGTAAATAAAGATGCAGTAATGATTTTCACTGAAACACTGGAAGCCCTCTTTTTAATTGAATATCACTAAAGGACATCATAACTAAGGATGAAACAGAAACTGTGTTTATTATGTGTCCAACTAAATTTGCTGCCAACAGCACCTATCAAAAAAGTTGGGACAGTGGCAACAAAAAACAGGAAAAGTTGTAAAATGGGTTCTTGATTAAAGTCTCTATCTGTCCCTGACTGATTAATTTGTAACATTTATCAATGTTACTTTTACCTTCACTAACAGGAGAGAGTTAATGGGGTCCCATGTGAAGAAGTCATGTCAGCCTGACACGGTTTAAGGAGAACCAGTCCCTGTGTTCTATCTGCCTGTTCACACACACAGGAGCACTGGTTAGAAGTGTGCATGAATGGCTGTGTGATGTGGGTTTTCGGGGGGGGGGGGGATTTCATGGCTGGAATTTGGTTCTGGATCTGGGCAAAAAAAGGCTTGTCTGGAGTCAGATCTTTTATCTTTTTAAAAAATGTTTGAAGATGGAGACAGTGAAGTGTGGTGTAGCCTCAGAGGGAGTGAGCCATCAATCCTTTGTGTGGCACATCACCTCCAGAGATAAAGTAAGATGAAAATTGCCTTTTCCAGCCTTTGATGCCAACCAGCGCTGCATCTGTGCTGTACTTTCTCGAGTTAGATGTGGCTAAATTTTTACAAAACAAATGGCTGAGATGGGTTATACAGTGCAGCCCAGCAAGAGAATGACCAATTCAAGTAGTGCACTGCTATTTCATTTCAAGATGATTGCTTATTAGAACACAACTTTAAGTATTAATTTCACATTTCTGAGTGATTGGTCCTACATATAGCCAACCAAATCCAACTAGGACTGATCCCTTTAACAGATAGGTCAGTGCAAGACGGAAGATTGTCAAAACATTCAACCATTATGACAACATTTCTGCACAAGTAACCTGAAGTCCTTTCATGCATTTACAGGTCTGTGGTAACAGGAAGATGTTAGAGATAAAGGTTTAGGTTTGGCCTTCAGTGTAAAGCAGAGAGAGACACTGAATAATGGTGATAAGAGGATGATTCATACATGCATGCAGGAAGGGAGAGGGAGAGAGGAAGTGATGATTCAAACAGCTTCTTGATACAGTTTTGGATTTTCTCCAGTGTGAGATTCAGCCTGCGATGTGCTAGAGAGAAAACATAAGGTGAAAGTGACAAGAGTGGGATAACATCCATATGGAAACACATGGCTTAAGGAGGCATGAGAGAAAAGTCTACATTTATGTGTTTTAACTAGGGCTCAACGAGTTGCATAAATAATCTAATTGCAACTATTTTCCCCCAGATATTGCAATTTTGATTTTATATGCAATTATTATTAGTTTCCTCATCCTATGTGTTTCTCAACAAATTCAGGCAATAAAGTTTAGTGTTGTTTATTGTAAAATGTATTTGCAGTTTTACTTAGTGGAGAAGGCTCTGCTAAAAAGATGCTCCCTGAATTAGTCAAGCAGCATGCTTTGACTTTCCAGGAAGTGCACAGCTAGAAACCCCCATTTGGATAGACACGTTTAAGATAATATATAGTAGAAACAATTAATTTATTCAGAGGTAATTAGTCCATAGTAGCATGAATCTGAGTACGACTGTGCAACAAGCTTTAAAACTACAAAAGGAGGTGGCTGGGATGGAGGAGGTTGAGCTTTGCCAGCAGCAGCTTGGTGCATCAGCATTAATGCAAGCAGGGATTACTGAGAAGTAATTCATATTTAAATGGACCGTTGTGTTGTGAGAAAGAGCTGTGATTGGCTGTGGGAGCTGGGAGGTGATAACTGGTATCAGCTGGCTATCAGCTGATCGTGGCTGGGGGTATGACCTCTGTGCACTAATGCTAAGCTGGGGGATTATCATTTTTATGTCACTTGTTTTGATTAAGAAAATCATACATAAAACAAGAAAAGGAGGATTTTTGTAAACCATTTAAAAAATTACACTTGAATGTTTACATAATGTTCATAAAATCGTGCAAGAAAAGAATGTATTACACTGGTATTTTGACACATTTCAAGAAATATTGCAACTTCTGCAGTTTGTAAATTGCAGTAGGCAATATTGTGATTTAATCTAATTTGCGATTAACTGCCCAGCCCTAATTTTAATTAGTTTTAGTTTTAGGAATATTTCCGAGAACTTTCTATAACAGCCATAAAGATGGGATAGATATGGGTAGAGTTTAAATGCAAGGTCAGAAATTACATCCAGATTGTCATACATATGCATTTTCCCTTTTCCTTCCATAAAGTCATCTGTATGTGTAAAGCTTATTGATTTACTGTGTCATATATGAAAATGCAGCAGATGTTTATGAAAAAGGTGGTAAACATATGGTGAGAGACACCAAACTGTTGTTTACTGTCTTCACAGAAGACGGAGATTTCCTCCTCCTGCAAATGTCACTATTTTTGGCTCTCAATTTCTCTGCCGTCTTTCTCTTAAGCTCATTATCCAATTGTTTTGTTTGGCAGCGTGTCATCTTCTCGAGCCCAGTAACTCTGTCTTAGACAGTACTTGTCATTATAGAGTTCTCCATGCAGGCAGGGATAAAAAACAGCAATGTCTATCTAAGTATTTCACACAAGAATGGACGGCCTTTAATGCTGCTGATTAGACGGTCCGTGATCTTGATCAAACACAGCACAGAGGGACATCTGCTGCCACCATAAGGCACAGAAATCTCTGTCACCACTGATATACAGAGCTGCTCCAAGCCCAGAGCAGAACTGTGTGTCCTACTATAGAGGCAGTCCAAAGTTTAGTGCATGGAGCTCAATTTCAATACCTTATTCTGCTTGGTAAGTTTTTGCAGACATGTTCTCAGCAGAATATATTATAATTGTGTATGACGTTTTCTTTCATGCAACGCTGTTTATTTTTTAAATCAAGTAGTTTCTATAATATTGCAATTTTTCATTCATGGAACAGAAGCTCCAACAGAACAGTTATGGCAATAGCTGATCATCTATAGGCTGTTTGCAATCATGTGATCCTGAATGCCTGATTGGGGGCAGGAAGTGAGAGACAGCTGTCAGGAATGAATGGACATGCAGTTCTCATCAGAAAATTTCTACATACACTGATTAAAATCCCTGCACTCCACAAAAATATTTATTTCGAAGTTTAACCAATCTATCTTGTGTGGAGGTGATCAGTGTTGCAAATACTCAGTCCTGCAGACCTCTTAAAGTCCAGTCAGATGAAGGGAGACAAGAGTCTTTTTTTTTTTTTTTTTTTTTTTTTAAGATTTATTTTTTGGGCATTTTTGTGCCTTTATTTTGATAGCGGAGGACAGTGGATAGAGTCAGAAACAGGGACGGGAGTGGGGCAGAGACATGCGGTAAAGGACCTCAGGCTGGATCCGAACCCGGCCATCCGAGTACATGGGGCGCGCCTTAACCAATAGGCCACCTATGCCCTGGAAGACAAGAGTCTTGAGGAATCGTAAAATGAGCTGATAGGCTATCCAAACCCTTTCACATTTAAATTATCCTCATTTCATCACAAACGCAATTTTAATTGAAATGGTGATTTACTAGCAAGTAGGGCTGAACGATTTGGGAAAATAATTTACTTGCGATTTCATCTAATTTTTGATTGATTGCCCAGCCCTACTAACCTGACACACCAGATGGATGTGTTTCACACATCCATCTGGAAAACCTTCAATACTAAGCGTTTGGGAAAGGGCAGACCCTTTGAAAAAAACTCAGAATGTGATTGGATGAATGTTCTGTCTGTCACATCTTTACGGGCCAATCAGAGCAACAAAATACGTGACGAAGCCACAACCGAGGTGTGTGTGTGCAGCTACCAAGGAATAACACGAACCATGGTGACTGTAGACATTTCAGTACACGACTTTTGGCATTTTTGAAAACAAAACAACTCACTGCTGTTCTTTGTTCTTCTTTTAACAAAGAAATGTCATCAAGTTCTGATAAAACAGGCGCTTTAGCAGCATCCACACTAAGCTCTTCTGCCATTATTGCACCTGCCTCTTGTTGCTGCTTGCTTACGTCAAGACTCTGTGAGTCATGCTCCTCATCACTGATTGGTCCTGTCACTTTCTAACCAGGCCGAAACGGTTCAGATGGGGGCTTTGCAAGATGGATTCACCAGTGAGAAACAAGGAAACGGGCGTATCCATCTGCTTTACGAGGTTACAGCCCTACTATTATCCAAATAAACCTTACCGCCAAGAAATGGTGTTCCATTCATGAACGTGCCTGTTTTACAAAATGACTTTTTCATGTTTCCTTTCCTCCATCCTTGATGTGATCTAATCCAGTGGTTCCCAAAGAGGGGTCAGGACCCCCAGGGAAGTCGGATCGCAGGGTGCTTTCAAAAAACACAAAGAGAAATTGAATATGATTTGAAGTGGTAAATTTTATCCATTATTGTAAAACCAAAAATAAGTTTAATTAAACATAAAAATATAGTCGAGTGATATTTGTGTTTAAATGTCTGTGAAGTGTACAAAACCACTTAAAATGTACATGTGTACATTGTTCTCTGCTCAGAAACTGTTGATGTGAATTTCCACCAGATGCATGATAGGAAATAATTTCAAAAGGAATTGTAGTCTAGTCTTGTAGTTAGTGACAACCAGTCTTTGCAAAATCCTAGCCTGAAGCTAAAAACTCAGCGACTTGCTGACAAATTGTCTTAAGATGTGAGAAGGTCTCAGATGTCGGTCTTTTTAGAGTCTTTTAAGAGTTTTAGCAGTCCTCTGGTGTAAGCCTAAGAGCCTAAGAGAAAACAAACAAACCTAACTGAGCTGACCTTAACTCATTAAGCCTGCTAATCAACTTTAATTACAACAGATTTCTACTCTGGATTCATATCTTTAACTAATGGGACTTGCTACAAAGTTTGGGAGCACTTTTCAGCACTGGTCTATGCAGATGAGGGAGAAAACTGCCATGTAGTATCTGAAGCCAGTCCAATGATTGCATGCATATTCACAGCACAGCCAGAGTTTTCTGTTCTTCAAGCCAACCATTGAACGTAGCGCACTCTGGTTTAATTTGATGCAAAATGCTGACGGACTTTGAGACCCCTGCAGTAACTGCTGTAGACCTACGTTTCTGCAGTGGTTATGAGATAACGTTACTTCACAGGACTTGTGAGACCTGATAGCAGTATCCACAAGCTCAAACATTATTGGCTCCCTGGTTTTCAAAATATACAGAATTGGGTTTTTGCATACCCGGGTTTCGATTTCCGTCTGTCAGTGGAAAAGGAAGAGGGGACTGTATGCAGAAACAAAAATGTCAATGCCAATGAAAAAATAAAGTTTCTTTGTGTTGAATGAATTATCTTGGCATGAAGCGATTAGTGGCCTCCTCATGTTGTGAGGTCCTGCCCATCCTGTCTAACCTGCCTATCTATAAAGTCACACAATGCCAAAACCACCACTTCTATTTCAGGATTCTTCAGGTTGTCCTGAAGAAAAGATGCTTAGAACTTGACTGAACCACATGGATTATATTTTATAAGCTTTTTGAGACAATAACTCCAGATGAGACACAATAGCTGAGCGCTCTAAGGGTTAATGCTCCCTAAAATCACGTAAAACAGACAAATAAAAAGATGTCACATCATTGAGCTCTCTTCATGGAAACGCTTCTTTTCAGACTTTATTCTCAGAAATTTCCACCCAAAGAGCAAGGCTCCTTATGTCTGCATGACTCATTAAGATTATTACAAAAAATGGATCTAATATATTCATGATTAGAATATGATAGTCTAGGGCTCTGAGCCAAAGCAGGTCCTGGTCTAATGAAACAGGGACAAGGATCACACTCATAAGCAGGACTCGTATTAGCCATGGAGCGAGTGTACTCACTGCTCTGTGTAATTCATTGCATTGGCCCCTACACAAAATGGGACACATCCATTCAGCATAACGATCCAAGTCAGCCTAAGTGAAGCAGTAATGGCCATTAAACAAGCCATGTGCTTATTTAAGGGGTGTGGGCCCAGCCTTGGTTGGTACCGGGCTTAGTATTGAAGAAGAGGAAGAGGACAAAGAATGGCCAGCTCTCCAATACCAACAAGGCTTCTGATGCTTTTATTTGCTCATTACGATGAGCCTGTTGGGCCTGATCTGCCTGTAGGCCAAGAGCTGATTCAGATCCTGTCCTCTTGTGTCCTCAGACAGGCCCTAAAGAAACAGATGACACATGGCGGAAAACCACGCCACCAATATACAGTGTCCCTTGTCATCTTTATGGATGCTGACGATACAAGACCCATCTGCAATGCCTGGAGTAGCTTTTGCCCGCTGCTGCTTCAGCACATGGACAGCAAAGATAAGAGAGGCTTATGCACACACATTCCCCAAGTGTTGTAATAAACACTGATCTACATGTGTGCTAAACAGGCAGACTGTAAATCCATGACATGATTAAATCAGACAATATGCAAACACACAGAACACTAGCAAAGTTTGGCTACAAATACACCCATATGTGCAAAGGTGAACCTCTTATCTCTGCTGATTCTGTACGTGTTAGAGCCGTTTCCTCACAAAAATCCCATCCCTCTTTCTTTAAACACACACATATATATATATATAAAACCTTTGACTGGAAGGTGTAAGAAAGCTGTTTCTGCAGGGCATGGTTAAAGCAACATTAAGCTATCATTCTCCCTCATAGATACTTGTTTTTTGTTGAGTAGAATTCCAAAGAACCATGCTAACTGACAAGGTACAGGTATAACGTGACTTTAGGCAAATGTCACTCTGCTAGCATTCAAACACTGTTTGCATGTGGAGTATATGTATACTACTCACCAGTAGGGCCAAACGATTTGAGAAAATAATCTAATTGCGATTTTTCTACCCAATATTGCGATTGCAATTTAATATGCTATTATTTCTTAAGTTCCTCATCTCATGTATTTTCCAACAAAAACAAACAACAATTCATTCTAAATTATAACAAACACAATATTAGATTAAACTAGGGCTGGACAATTTCGAAAAAAAATATCCAATTATGATACCTTTGACTCACTTTGCAAATTGGATATGAACTGCTGTATTAATTGGAATGATAATTTTTATGTAATTCTCATATTTAACAAAAAAAATATACAAATACAAAAATGAAGAAAATGGGATTTTTTTGTTACTCTATTCTAAAAATATGCCACTAGAATTACTGCATGATAGTTAATGCATAACGTTTGTGCTGCAAAAAAGTCTTAAACTGGTATTATGACAAAATTTCAGGTAAAAGAAATATTGCACCTTCTGTGATTTGAAAATTGCAGCAGGCTATATTGCGATTTAATCTAATTTGCGATTAATTGCCCAGCCCTACTCACTACTCGCTCACTAGAGACAGAGACAGATGTTGGGGATGAAATTTACTGTTTTCTGGCACAAATTTCTCCGTTATGATACTTTTCATGACCCATAGGCTGCTGTGGCTGATGGATTCGGAGATTTTTTTCTCACAATGAACCAAAAAAAACCAGCTGGCTGTTAACTTTCAATGAAGGCAGTGACGTCAGCTACAACAAGACTGAACTGAGATGAACTGCTGGGTGATTTTAAATTGTTGTAGCGCTAGGGGGGTGGGGCAATTCCCCACAGCGACAGGTGATGTTGTGGGCAAAATTCAGTCACACATACAGTACTGTGCAGAAGTTTTAGGCATGTAGGGTGCTAATGGTTCTTCACGGGTCCTGATGTTCCACAGCCCAGGGCTGGAGAGAGGAGGGAGGGCGGCCAGAGTCAGTGTTGACACAATTGACATGTACGTGTGTCACTCAGCAACCAAGGTCGAGCTTAACAGCATTTCTTTTGTCCGGGCCTTTGCACCCCTGGTAATACGCCAGGCAACCACCAACAGTTTTCAGGTGTTTGGAACATACACACAAAAACCAGGGGGTTGTGGCAACCCTCCTACCCGCCCTAACATTACCCTTGGTTGTGTTTAAGTGCCACATCTACCCATAACTCTGCCCTAAAGCTGCGGTTTTTGTTTTGTTTTCATCAGATTATTTTCCCATGCCCTTGGTAATGTACAAAGACATCCACAGCATGATCTGGGTTGTGTCAATCCTCCTTCCGATGGGGCCCTCAGGTGGGCGTACTCGCCATTATATGCCTTACTTTAGCCTCAAATTTCGGCCTAAAACTTTTGCACAGTACTGAAAATCTCAGTGTTTCCACATGTTTTAGCAACCTTATTCCAACATATCTGGTGTGTAAAGACACATATTTTGTATTTCACTTTACAGGGAATTTAAAGGTCTGAAAAAATACTTTTCCTTTTTTATTAACTAGCTGTTCAAAAAGTTAACTTTCTTATTTCTTCATAAGCCAGTAGGACAAGGGAAATTCTCAAAAAAAAAAAAAAAAAGCTGCTTACACTGTGTTAAATAAAAAAAAGCTGCCAATCAAGCTGGGCTCTTCAAACAAGATGGAACAGCGTCTATGAAGTAATAAGCAGCTCTCTGTAATACAAGAATTTCAAACATTTTTTTCAATAATTGGTCTGCCATCACACTTCTGAATTGTTGTTTCTCTCTGTCTTTCCTTCAATTAGACAACGGTAGAAACAGCAGCATCCATGGTTATAAATTCCAATTGTTGGGAAGAAGAATAAATGATCCAATACATTTTAATGTGCATGCAATGTATTTAAGTGCTGGTTTAGGGCCTTCGGTGAAGATTAATCAAGAATAGGCATCTTCTGTTGAAGAAGAGGATAATCTTATTCAAACTGCTGCCTGTTAGAATTTTCAAGGGATTTTCTATAAATCCACATTCTATATCAAACATCCACCTCAATAGTTGGTTGATGAAGCTTGTCACATCATGATTTTATCACTGTTCTGTTTTAAAAGATGATTTTAAAGATGAATTTTCAAGTTAACAATCAGTGCAACCGATTAATTTCTTCATTTAAATGATATAACCCTAAAAAACACCAAACATTTCTCTTGCAGCCCTCAGACAGATAATATTGGAGGATAGATGCGGTTGATACAACTAGCACATGTGTAGGTGAAATGTTGTTTTGTATGAAATTACAAATCAAAACTATTATGCAAATTTGATTTTAGTGTCATAAACATTCAATTTTGTGTTTTTCAGTTAAACTCATGGATGGTATTGTGTCTCAGGACTCTTTGGACCACTGAAATCAATCTCAGACACCTGTGGTCATTAGTTTACCAGGTGAGCCCAATTAAAGGAAAACTACTTAAGAAGGACGTTCCACACTATTAAGCAGGCCACAGGTTTCAGCAATATGGGAAAGAGGAAGGATCTCTCTGCTGCTCAAAAGCCTCAAATAGTGCAATGTCTTAGACAAGGTATGAAAACATGACATATTTCAGGAAAACTTAAGTGTGAGAAATTTGTGGCTGATTCAGAGCACAGACGGGTTCGAGCAAATTAAGGCTAGACAAATTCATCGGATTAAGAGAGCAGCTGCTAAAATGCCATTACAAAGCAGCAAACAGGGAAGCTGCTGGTGCCTCTGGAGTCCCACCAACCTCAAGGTGTAGGATCCTCCAGAGACTTGCAGTCGTTTATAAACCTACTATTCAGCCACCCCAAACCAATGCTCACAAGCAGAAACGGCTGCAGTGGGCCCAGAAATACATGAAGACTCATTTTCAAACAGTCTTGTTTACTGATGAGTGCCGTGCAACCCTGGATGGTCCAGATGGAGGAGTAGTGGATGGTTGCTGGATGGCCTCCTGTCCCAACAAGGCTGTAACGTCAGCAAGGAGGGGGCGGAGTCATGTTTTGGGCTGGAATCATGAGGAGAGAGCTGGTAGGCCCCTTTAGGATCCCTGAAGGTGTGAAAATGACCTCAGCAAAGTATATAGAGTTTCTGACTGACCACTTTCTCCTATGGTACAAAAAGAAGAACCGTGCCTTCTGTAGCAAAATGATCTTCATGCATGACAATGCACCTTCTCATGCTTATGCATCAAAACAGCAGCTCTAAGTGGCTATTCTGACATCTTGTAGAGAAATTCAAGCAGAAACTGTCCAAAAACTCACAAGTTCAATGGATGCAAGAATTGTGAGGGTGATATCAAAGAAGGGCTCCTAAACTTGGCCTGTTAAGATGTTTTTGATTGAAATAATAATAATGTTTTCCATGTTTCTAACCATTATGTCTGACAGGAAAGCATGCTGGGATTTAAAGTGTTCACAATCCAATAACTCAACAGATGCATCATTTCACCTGCTGTATGTAAAACAAGAAACCTGTAGAATCATAAATGCCACATATTCAGCATGATGAATAATGATAATGTGATGCACTTCTAGTGATGTGTGAAATTGTGCTTGAATATTCTATGTGACAGCACCCTCCTTTCTATGTCAGAATAATAACTGTGAGGTATAAATCATATTAATTTATACCCAAGCCTTAGTAGTTGGTGTTCTAATCCAGCTATTAATTAAGGCCAGAGATCTTATCCTTAATAATTCTTGTTCCAGCAGTGCAGCCAATCTGAGCCAGTCGTAGAGTCTGTTTAGATTGTGCTGATTTTGGTTCAGGCCTTAAATTAAAGGGCTCCGTGTTCATTTTAGAAGCTCAGATTCATTTTGCATTAGTAGCACAGACTGGCAGATTTCCTCATGATCAAAGATTAGAATCTAACAGAAACATCTTTGTTTATTAAGTGGCAATGAGGCTTGACAGGCCTGCATCCTCTCTGCAGTGTGGCAGACCCTTGCCGATGAGAGCCTGACAATGCTGCACAGTGGGAGTATGACAGCAGAGGTTAAAGGATTTCTGCAGCAGCAGGGACAGAAAAGCAGGCCTGAGGTGTGAGCGAAGAGAAGCAGTCCTCTGAACAGGCTGTGTGACCAGACCTGAAGGAACCACGCCGTGCAATTACTTAGAAAAACTGCCACAAAGTCACCTTGTTAAAATACTGGGGTTTGAGGAAACTGGCTGCAGAATTATAATAACCTCGAAGAATAGAGATGGCATGAAAGAATACAGTGAAGTGGCCTGCTGAGGTAGGAGAGTGTACAGCTGCAGGCTTAGCTATAGGTGAATCAGAAAGAAGGAAATTGCTTTTGCACTCGCAGCTGCACTGGAGCTTTAATAACTGTAAAAGATAATGACACAAGAAGCAACATACAGAAATGTGGGATATCTTTTAAGCACAGATAATGAGGAAAATATTACAGAAGAACATCATTTCCGCAGGAGGAACAAAAGATTTTGTTTAATTCTTGTGTCCTGATAAAATTAATGTACTGCTTTACTGTTCTGAACAAAGGCTGACAAGAAAGCAGGATTTTAACTTGAACTTTAACTTCCCATATCTTTGCTTTGAATATCTTCCTCTATAGGCTGTTAATATTAGCTTTAAATATTGTCCTATTTTGTCTGTAATTAACAGCTTATCAGCTTAAATGGTGCCACATTTGTAAGGAGCATGCATTTGTGGGATGAGCAGCAGAGCTGAGTATGTGGGTTGCATCCATGAAAAATTTGCCAAATCTTCTCTGCCAATGCCAGACAGCTTAATCTGCTGTTACTATTGACTCTCGTGCTACTGACCTAAAACAAGGCTTGCCATCATTGGAGGCAATCTCAATTCAGAGAGATATCGAGATGAGATTCAGTGGCAATCCCCCATCTCCACAGTCTGGGACTGAACACCCCCCACAGAGCGGGGGCTACCTGAATTTTCTCTAAATTTCTCACTTTTCTTAGTAAATTGATATAATTGTCTAAAGTTCTGGAACATTTCCATTCTATTATTTCTTTAAACAAAATAACTGAGACAGTTTCATTTAACAACACATGGTTTTGAAATCTGCACAGCGGTGCAGGGATTAGCGCTGTTGCCTCATAGCAAAAAGGTTTCTGGATTGTTTCCTGGTCAGGGCGTTTCTGTGCGGAGTTTGCATATTCTCCCCATCCATGCGGTGGTTCTATCCCGGTACTCCGGCTTCCTCCCATCGCCAAAAACATGCTAGTTCGGTTAATTGATGACTCTAAACTGGCAGTAGGTATGAGTGTGAGAGTGCCTGGTTGTCCGTCCCTGTATGACTGACTTCCGACCAGTCCAGGATGCACCCCGCCTCTCGCCCAAAGACAGCTGGGATAGGCTCCAGCCCCTCTGCGATGGATGGATGGATGGTTTTGAAAAGTACCCAAGTAATGAAGATTTTGACAATCTTATCCCACAGGCCTAGAATTTGACAAGATAATATCATCACTAAATTTTCTTTGTCAATCCTGGGGTTTCCTGGTGCAGATCTGATTCACTTTTAGCTACCCCTGTTAACCCTTTAAAACCAACGAAAACCAATTTCATTTATAAAGATAGGTGGATTTCAAAAATGAAGTTATGACCATACTCAAAATATTTTTTGGTCGATTGCATAATCTTGTGCAACTACTTTACAATCATAATTTTGAGGGATACAGCTATGGCATCTCTGTATTTAGGAAAATGTGTAAAAAAAAAAAGAAAAAAGCTTTTCATTTTTCTTGTGGTTTTTTGCACTTTTGAGCAATTTCATTTGTTACTACGGACTTATCGTATACAGTGCTTAACAAATTTATTAGACTACTCTAACCCTAACCAAAGTAAGGTTTATGCCACAGCTGCCCTAAATTAACAGCATGCTAGATTCCTGAACAGAAAAATTAGTTTTAGTGGTTGAATGTTATGCTTGATTAATTTCTGACTTCTCAGAGAAGCCCAGTGAGCCGGCTCAAATTTGGGTGAATTCAGTTTGAAATCCCTCATTCCTGTTCAAAATAGTAAAACGTGGAGAGCTGACTGAAAATGAAAGAGTATGCATTTCATGATGCTGGATGGTCTTTGGGACAAATATGACAGGTGGTCTAATAAATTTGTTAAGCACTGTATATATCATTAAAATTTGGGTTCTAAGGCCTGTATCAATGTATAGCCAATTCAAATACACAAAAAACGGCACTACAGCATGTAAAAATGTAAAGATATGCTCTTGCAGACTTGTTCTTTGGTGGGTCATAAAGGGTTAAATGAAAGATCACACAAGGCTAACCTGAAAAGATCACAAATATTCTCACTGCATATACTTCATCTCTTTTATTTCATTGCAAAACATGATTCCTTTACTCAAGAGCCTCCAATACATATTTAAATCCCTTGTTTAAAAGTATTTCTCTCCTGTAACTTTGAAAAAAATTCTAAATTTAGCTTCAGCAAACATTGCAATTCAAAGCTGAACCACACACATGATAAAGTGTTTGTTGGAGTAGCTGAATTAAAAAAAGCTCTAGTCATGACTCTTCTCCTGACATCATCACTTCAAAAATAATTTTTTGTAACTGACATTTCAGATAAAACATGCTGCTGACACAGATGAGTAAGACCCTGGAGAACATTGTTTGATAAATTGGAACATTGCACACAAGTTACGATTTGGCTCAATAATTGAAATGTCATTAAAGAAACTGTCATTTGTGTGCTGAATGCTATTAAAGGAGCTATCATCCACATTGGCAACCGCGGCAGCAAAAGAGATTGACAACAAAAGAATGACTGTCAATAATAAAGACAGAGAGGATTGACTTTAGGAGAGGGGGAGTGGGAGAGAATCCTGTCAGCACTCGTGAGCAGATCCAACATTTTAAAATGTGTTTGGAGGATTTTCTCCCACACAATCAATTTTGTCATGAGGACTGGCCCATTTTTGTGTTCATACAGTCAAATAAAGTCTTGGCTCATGTATCTGAATTGTTAAGGAGAGCTTCTCTTGACTTTCTGTGACAGCACAGGTAATCTTGTCAAACATAAGGCACATGCAGGCCTTTTACAGAGGCAAGTGGTAGAGTAAATGCCTTTGCATTTCAGCCTCATTAGCATTCACAGCGAGGCAACCATAATTACACTTTAAAAGCACAATTTATGTGCCATAAGTAGTTCAAGTGGAACAGGGATTATGTGGCATCATTTGCTGTAATTTAAATTTATAAGTTCTGTGCAGCAATACCCTCATTTCTTCTCTCTAAATTTCTTTTTGGAAATCAAACTTTACCTCTAAGGCACATTATATCTGACTTTTATGTGGCAAACATCTGTCTCATACAGATTGAAAGTCACTGACAGTTATTTGGTATAGAACTGTCATAGTACCATTATTTTAAATTCCAATATATCAATACCAGTTAAAATGAAACAATATTGATACCTGTTTCAGAACCGCAGCAATTAACATGTTCTCCTGGAACACAAAATCTATTTAAGAATGTTTTAATTTACACACTTTCAACAGTTGGTTTACCTATGCAGAAATCACCCCCCCCCCCACCTGGAGGGTGTCATGTGGCTTGACATCATCTGCAAAGATGATTTTGCTCTCCGTCTGTAATATCCACTTTTTTCGTACTTCAGTCATTTTATGGGTGTCGGTGTTTGTACAAAACTTTTAAGGATTATCCTGCGATTCAGCCACAAATTTGGAGTCATGCGACTCTCAGTTGGATCGGGCGTTGTTTTCTCGTGCTGTGTACAGGGGGTACGACGGCCGACCACAGCCCGACTATGACCGTATGACCTGCTCCCAACTAGTTGGGAGGATTTCTGGCATGTTTGATATTTTGGTTGTATGACTCCAGATACTTCACAGTGAGAGCAGAAACGCGAGCAGAATAAACAACTTTGAGGGATTGTTTTCCTTTGTAAACTGTCAGACTACGTCCTAAATTACCATGACAATGGCTAGAATGACTTTCTGATGCCCCTCCACCCCCGCTATGACAAAGTAAATAAACGAGCAGGAAATACTCCTACCTGCGGACCTGCAGCTGGCACAGAGGGAATGCTGTTTATGTGTGTGAGACAGAGAGAGGTAGCGGGAGAGGGAGAGAGAGAATATGACTGGAAACACTTCACCCTCAGTCCCTGAGAGTTTTTAAAAAGGAAACTCCATGGGTGTCTGTCACAGTCTGTCCTGACTTCAGTCTCACAGTGTGAGCACACAACTCGTGGTCATGCGTCGTAAACGATTCAGTTGCACAGTATGAGATGTCGTTCTGCCACAACCGTTGTACGGTCAGCTTGAAATCACACAGTTTATACCCGGCTTAAGTTTCTAACTTCTTCAGAACGTGACTGCTGAGAAACAATCAGGAAATAACAACCTCTCTCCGTGTCCCTGCTCTGTTTACTGATGAGTGTTGTGCAACCCTGGATGGTCCAGATGGATGGATGGAGTACTGGATTGGTGGTGGTTGGCCACCATGTCCCAACAAAGCTGTAACATCAGCAAGGAGGAGGTGGAGTCATGTTTTTGGCCAGAATCATGGGGAGAGAGCTGGTAGGCCCCTTTAGGGTCCCTGAAGGTGTGAAAATGACCTTGGCAAAGTATATAGAGTTTCTGACTGACCACTTTCTTCCATGTTACAAAAAGAAAAACTGTGCCTTCTGTAGCATAAATATCTTCATGACAATACACCATCTCATGCTGCAAAAGAATAGCACTGGCTGCTATGGGCATAAAAGGAGAGAAACCTATGGTGCGGACCTCATCCTCCCCTGACCTCAACCCTGTTGAGAACCTTTGGAGCATCCTCAAGCTAAAGATCTATGAGAGTGGGAGGCAGTTCACATCAAAACTGCAGCTTTGATTTCAGTAAATATGACCTCCTAATGCTGCAAATTCAACAAATGACCATTTTCATTTCTTTACAGCCTATAAAATGTTTGAAACTCTGTTGTGCATAATAATTTGGAACAGTGCATTTAGAGTTTTTTAGTTTTGAAAAAAAAAAATTATTGGGAGGTCTGTTTAATCAGTTAATGACTTGAAAATTATACTGACTGTCATTTGCATTGAATATTTAGGAAAATCAGAAAAAATTTAATTTTCATAATAATTTCTAACGTGGTGTAATGGATATCTTTTTTTAAATTAATGACTATTTGAATAGAATTCTGTGCCCCTTGTCTCCACTTTTCCAACTGCTGCAGCAAAATACTTCCTCAAAAAGTCCCACTCATCATCTTTAAATCTAATATATTTTTTCCTTCATGAAACAGTTCTGCTGATGTAAGTTTTGTATTAGACCTGCGGTTGTTGCTTCTGAACCGTAACTAAAGCTCTTACGTGATGCTGTTGATAAAAACGCTCAGGCATAGAGGCAGTAATTGAGAGTAATTCACAGGGGCAGTCTATATCTCCTCGATTGGGACAAAAAAATGCAGCAGCGGTGCAATCACACAGCCTGTGCTATTCACGCAGACGTGAGAACATACAATTCCACTGAGAGATCAATGGCGTCGTGTCAGACTAAAAGAACATTGCTCCAGGCTAAAATGAGGAGAGTAAGCAATCTAGGGACTGTCAATCTGTGGGCTGGTGTAGTGAACAAAGACTGCAGTGACTAGTGCGATTACTTTAGGATCAGTCCTCATCTGTTTGGGCAGACGAAGATGCAGGGACGAAAAAACCTGACTGGCAATTCAGCTCCTTAAACTTCGCAGTGCCTTTCCAAGGACAACCCAGCAACATTTACCGTGCTTCTCCTGCTCCCAGATGACCAGCTCCTCTGTGAGTGCTATTGACAGTAGCAATGATTATAGTAACAGTGATGATGATGACAGTGATGGTGATGAGTATTAGCAGGCTAGCTGCAGCGGGATCTCTAAGGGCTCGGGTTCAAAACGACAGCACTGTGCCAGGCACTTTGACATCATGTCACATTGGGTGCAGATTATCTCCTCTTCCTCTTTTCTGTCTTTTTTTCTGTTTTCCACAGCCCTGACAGCCCCCTGCCACAGCGCTTTAGAGAACCACTCACAGGTGACAGCCTCTCTGACTCTGCTTCTCTCCATCATGCTCCCACTTTTTGTCCTCTTCCCTTTATTCACCAGCCTCTGAGCCCCCCACCCCCCCTTCACATGTGAGCGTTTTGTCTTTCTGTTTTATATCTGAGCACTCTCCTTCACCTGTATCACTCCCTTCTGGATGCGTCTCCCCCTCTTGTGCTTGTTCTGCTTCCCCATGGGGTAATTGCTTGGAGCCACGCTTCCATTTTTATGACTATAATCGAGGCCAGAATGCTTATGCCTCTAGATTTCTCCTTGCCTGTGTCACAACAGCAGCAGCAGAAAGGAGAGGAGGGCAGATAAGACCCTGAGGAGTGAAGAGAATCACCAGTCGATTGTAATTAGAGTCCTTATTTCGCCTATGGAGGTGGAAAAGACACTATCGCCTGCAGAGAGGATTCAACCTTCCTGCTGTGCTCCTGGCATGGAAATGCATAATGGTGTAACCACCGCCTTGACGCTTTGACCTGACCCCAACTGTTAACTCCTTAAGCTGGGTCGCTCAGACAAAGATGACTTTCGCTTCATTAAAACTTGACAGAAGCTTGCGCTGGTATCTCAAGTGGGCAATATTTCAGCAAGCTCATGAAGGTTTTAAGAAGGAGCTGAAGCTGTATCATTCAAAGCAAGGTCAGCTCATGGAGTCCGCCTGGAACGGATTCTGATTTAAAGGGGACATATTATGCAAAAATCATTTTCCAGGCTTTTCTAACAAAAATATGTGCCCCTTCCCTGTCCACAATCCCCTCAAGTACCAGAAAAATCCATTCCCTCCCCCTCTCTCCTTTTTCACCTTTCAGAATGTGCAGAAACAAGCGGTTCTCAGATTTTCCCCTCATGATTTCATGTGGGGAGTTAGCCCCGCCCCCAGGTTCGCTCGGAAGAAAGTTCTGCCCTCCTCTCCTGATGCTCCTCTCAGCTAGGATCAGGACAGCCACATCCATTAAGCCACATCCATTTCCTGAGAGAGGCGGAGTCAAGGGCAGAGTCAGACAGCTCAGTAACATTTAAAGCCACAGACACAGAAACAGCTCATTCTGAGCAGGGCTGAAACAGAGCTGTTTTAGACATGAAAAAATCCAACACTGGAGTGTTTTTTTCAGCAACAAACTCCACTGGCATGTTTTGGGGACATCTAAGACCGATATAAACTTGCCTTAAAAGGGTTAAATATGTCCCCTTTAAAAAAAGGGTCACAGAGTGCAACTCCAGTTTTCTAGGGAGACTAATGACCCTCCGACAAAGTGGGAAATTTCCACTGTGGTGTTTTCTGGGTGGCTGTGTGTCAAAACACCATAGTGCAGTGTGCCTATTAGGCCAGCAGTGTGGTACATATAAGCATGCTGAGGCACAGCTAATAACAGCATTACTCCAAGGGTAAAGCCTCATAATGAAGGAGGAAGAGGAGCACATTGGAGTGCCTGCACAGCCTGAGAAACTTCAAACTTGATACTGGAAATGATTTGCTCTATTGCGCTTCAAATTGAAAGAAGTTTAGCAGAAAATAACATTTAGGTTGAGGGAAAAATCTCTCCACAACAGCGATGAAGAGTCGACTGACTCTCTCCTATGTCCCTGTCTGAGGCTTTTAATGCCACAAGCTCAGAATAACTGCCTGACAAATAAAATGTCAATTGTACAAAAAGAGGTTTTTTCAACATGTGAGTTGTCATGAAGCAGCAGCAGCCTCATCATCACCTACATCCCTCCCACTGCTTCTGTTCCCCCAGTCCGCTGATGCTGTAACACAAACATGACTAAAATAGGCGAGCCACTGTAGACGTATGTGTACATTAAGGAGTGCTTGGAGAGGATAAAATCAAAGTTGACTCAAGTAAAGGGCCCCCCTGTTCTTGCAGCTATTCCTCTCCTGGGAGCTGCAGTAGGAGGCAGAGATGAGGGCAGAGTGATCAATACAATGCTCTTTAAAGACCTGACCTCACACTCATTGATGCCTGTGCTCAGTGGGGGCCACAGGCTCCCTTACAAGACAACCTGAATGCGCCCGTATATTTGTTTTAAAATCGAAATTTGGCTTGATTTAAAAGGCTGTTGGATCTATTGCTGAGAGAGGCTGCTGTATAGTACCGCCCATATTAGCTTTCATCCATATGCTTTAACACAGGAGTCCAAGGAGTTTGCTCATGAACGTCATCACTAGTGATATGACTCAGCCCAGTACATAATAAACACTGTTAGATCACTTTGCCTCATCATTAGCACCATGCAGGACTTTCTACTATAATATATTAACACATTTGAATTATTCATAGATATCAAGATCCCTTTATGGGTTTTTTTAAACGTTGACAAATTGAGCATATAGCTTTAGTTCAGGCAGGCCACAGAGTCAAGTGCCAAGATCAGCTGATCTTACGCAAGCCCTCACCAGCTGACAGCCAGCTGATTTGCTCTGAATACTAGTGGCTGATTGCACTCACTAGCGGTGGGAGAAAAAAATCGATTCTTAGATGCATCGTGATGTGGAGGTGTAAGATTCTAAATCAATTTATAAATGTCTAATAGTCGACAATTATTTAAATATGTAATACTAATACTAATGTGGAATGGCAGGAACAAAAAGGAAGAACTCTGACATGCAGCGTGTTACAGAAAGGTTTAGATTGCCAGTTGTTCATCTGTGAAAACGGACATTTTTATGTTTGTAATTTCAGAAATGTTAAAGGGGAAGGATACTGCTACTTTTGGTTCAGTTTAATTGTAAATTTCCAGTTTATACAAATCTTCCAATAGAGGATAGTGGAACTTTAATTTATCTCTTTTTTTTCTAAACACAAATGTAATGTTTTAATATGTTTGACACAGTGAGAACAACAGAAAAGTAAAAAAAAAAAAGTAACAAAAAAAAAACAAGTGCATCAGAATGCATCAATAATCAATAATAAGTAAATCGTGAGGTGCCTAAAGATTCCCACCTCTAACTGCCATATAAGCTGCTCTTGCCATCCTAAGCTTCGCTGCTCCCTTTGCAAGCTGTTTTCTGAGACCCTCCTCCACCCCAGCTCCTCTGCTGCAAGGAAGCTGGACACTAAACACCTGTTGCGTGTTGGTACATCTACAGTGGTTGCCTTGACAATTTTGAACAAAAGACAAAGTCAACAGATGATAGCTCAGAGGCAATGTCTGTGTATGAGTATGGGCCAGCAGCAGCCTGATGTATCAGCATTGATGCAAGCAGGCATTAGTGAGTTGTATATTTAAATGGGCCGCTGCGTTGAAAGAGCTGTGATTGGCTGTGGGAGCTGGGAGGCGATAATTGGTGTCAGCTGGCTATCAGCCAGTCGCGGCCTGGGGCATGACTTCTGTGAACTAACACCAAGCTTCGTCAATTTAAGATCGAACAAACAAGGGCAGAACGATTAAAGAAATATATTCAATAAAACAGCTGATGTCAAATTTGCAATCATTGTTGCTAATATTGCAAATTTGACATTAACTGTTTTATTGAATGGGAATTATTGTTTTTATATCACTCGTTTTAATTAAGAAAAACGTACATAAAACATTAAAAGGCCAATTTTTGTAAACCATTCTAAAAGAATAACAACTGGAATGTTTGCAAAATGTGCATAAAATCTCTGCTGCAAAAAATTAAATGCATTAAACTGATGTTTTGACATTTTTCAAGTTAAAGCAATATTGCAACATCTGTGATTTGTAAATTGCAGCATGCAATATTGCAATTTAATCTCATTTGCAAATAATTGCCCAGCCCTAATCATTATGTTGATGCTTCAGCTGTTTCAGACACAACCCAACCTAAAGGTGGGCTGGACAGGAAAAAATGATGAAAAAGATTTAAAATTGTAGTACATATAGTCATCTTCTATGGGAGTTATTTATAGTGCTTCCCTTAGTTGTTCCACAAGGAGTGCAAGAAGAGCCTTGATTGAAAAAGAGTTTCTGAGAGAAGTTCAAACCCTGTTGACTTTCTCTCCCCTACACACCGGGCCAATCACAGCATGAAGTGGGTGTGAAAATTGGATTGCAACAAAGGGTATCAAGGGAGGGGGTTTCTAAAGCTTTTCGAGCATCGGATAAGCACTTTCGATGGAGTGTGCCGGTGCCTTGAAGGATCCACCCTGTTATGGTCCCTGATCAGGCCCAGTTAGATGAGGCCACAGCGGGCTTAGTGGAAGAGTGATTCAGCGACGAAGAAGTCAGGCCTCAGAGAGAGGGGAAAAAAGAAATGTTCTGCTTATTTCACCCACTGGTTAAAAAGACACAGAGCAATAAAACCAAATTTCAGATCCTAAGAAGTTGCATAAGTTGCTTTTGCTTGTTTCTCGTAATTCTGATGCACAGGTTTGTTTCAACGACTGTTGCTCGCTGCAACTGCATACAAATAGACAAAAATACAAGCAGATGAAGGGACATCGTCATCTTCCTGATTACTACCACACACTTTGTCATCTTTAAAAATAAAATGCATTAGCACAAAAGAGAGTAGATTAGTGAATGCAGAATAATCCACACTGAGGACAATCCATCTGAATGAGTGCCACAGCCTCCCAAAGCTTCAATTACTCTTAAGATGAAGCAGATAAAAAAGTAGGTCTTAGATAATCCTTGAAACAGCTCCTTTGGCTGAATTAAATTTTAATGAGATGTTATATATGGAATAAGTGGGAATTTTTAAAGTTAATTCTAAATTACAACATACTTTGAGCTTAAATGTCTGAGTCAGACTTGAAAAATAGTACAGTGGTTCTTCAAAGTAAATCGCAATGTGCAGAAAGAAAAACATTGACATTTAGAGGCTTAAATGGGGTCTGTAATAAACCATTATAGCTGTGTCTTCCAGATGGTGGATCAGTGCTATTAAAGAGGCACAGAGCAAAGACAGGACACTAATAACCAAGAACTGCAGCACGACAGAATCAAATCCTCAAATTAATGGCAAAAGAAGCGGGCTTGTTCACTGTCAAAGCAAAGAAAAAGGGACAATGAGCCCAAGCAAATGAACACACAGGGAGAAATATGGCACGTTGGTGAATCTGCCCTTGTTTGGGCATCTGTGAAGAGCCTGTGCAGCTGCAGGGACAGACACAGAAGTTTGTTAAGAGAGGCAAAGGGAATGAAAGGAGCAAAAAGACAAATGAGGCGAATCAGCCAATGAGAAGACCGGAGAGGCAAAGTGTAAACACTTACCAAGCGGCCAGTCATCCTATGCCCCAGCCCCAACCACGACCACAGCTACAACACAGCGGACTGGCATGTTTACACCGACAGAGAGAAGGATCCCTCGAAGGACTGCTTCTCAACAATCACAGGAAAACCTCATGCAAAAAACACTCTCACACTAGCCTATACTCTGACCTCCTCCATTTTTTTAAACTCACACTCACCCTATGATTTGCCTCTCCAACACGGCTAAACACCGAGGAGAACGGTCATTTTCCAGTCTGGAGTCTTTAGCAGGAATCCCCTCTGAGGCATGTCGCTCTAAAAGCAACAGCTCAGGCAGGCTGTACTCACTCTTCCTGCTCGCCTGGATATCTGCTCTAACCGGACGAGCCACTGAGGAATACTCTTGGGAAGGAAGTGACATCGACAGGTGCTACCTCCTTCCTTCCTTCCTTCCTCACTCAAGTAAACAATACAACCCTTTCCAGTGGTAAGCCTTAATGGGATTTCCTCGAGCGAATTGTTAATAACACCACCTAAAAATTTTAATTCATCTCCAAGCATAGCTTAACTGAAATGTCACTCAAGACAAAAAGATGATACCAGAAGGTATTAACATGATTAATAAGAGCGAAATCTTGCAGCCTGGTTTGCCCTGTGTTTGATTCCCAGGAATATGCAGAGCTGGAACAAGGCCAGAGAGGAAAGGAGAGTGAATGATGAATCACAAAGGCATAGATGGAGTGAGTCAGAGTGCATGTCCCTCCACAAGCTCACAAACCCCTGCAAGAAATGATCTTCCTCCTCGGTCACTGATGCAAGCTGGGCCGTGACTGCAGGCTGCAAACAGCTAATAGCTTCAAGTCGAGCCTTTTCCAATTAAAGTTTACAAAAAACAAAAAAGTAGGCAGTCAATTCCAACCACAGTGCTGCTGTAAACAAAAAGTCTTTTCATCGTCCCACACGTGGAGAAATTACAAGTCTTAGCTTTCGGTTTGTCAAAACAGGGTGTGTGTCATTTATGTGCAGTTAAACATGAATCTACTTCAGCCAGTGGATTTATTTAAGATCAGTGTTAGTCACAAGCACGTTTAACATTCTGTAAATGTCACTGTACATTGGGCGAAGAAAAAGTACCGGTATGGGAATATCACCATCCTGACTTAGACACAATTGATTCTGGCCAAATATCACTATTATAATCAAATAAATGCAACATCGGACACAGATATACTTTGCAATTTGACCCCCCCATGTCACTACTTCATTACTTTTCATGATTGCATTCATGACAAAAATAAAGATGACATTATCCTCATGTGCACATTTAAGGACACTGGAACATTCTGACTTTCCAACAGCATAGTAGTAAATTCTGCCACTAGAATTTTAAAAATAATTGTCAAGAATTCCCACAAAAGTTTATGTAATTCTGCAAATTTGCTTTAGAATTTTCAGAAATTATGTTGAAAATTTTTGGAAATATGTTTGTATATTATAGAGATATGTTTTTTTTCTGTATTTTCATGGGATTTCAGGAATTTATTTGTAACTTTTTGGGAATTTGGCTTGAAATTTCGGTAGGGAATTTGATTAGATTTTTGTGAGGAAAATGTTTCGACTTTTGGGGGAATTTATTTATAAAGTTTTGTATTTTTTTAAACTCTTTATTTATTGCTCTTTTGTATTTTTTAACGAACAAAAAAATGTGTATACATGTAAAAATACATAGCTGTACTTGCATGTATACTTAAACTTACACATACACATAAACAAACACGTATAAAAAGAAAAAGAACAGTGTCTGGAGTGTATCAAAATTTTGTTTTGTTTCTTTTGTCTCTCAAAGTCCAGCAGAAATAACATGGAGGCAGCATCCTTTTCCATTGTGGTGTAGGAGATCCATTTTTCCCATATTTTTTGTAAAGTCTGCTCCTTTACACTTTAGGTTAATGGTCATCTTTTCCATCAAAAACATTTCTTTAACTATATTCATCCACTGTTTAAGGCTTGGAGAATCAGGTTTGTACCAGTTCTTGGTTATCACCTTTTTACAAGCTACAAATAATATTTTAGACGGATACCAGTCCCTCTTAATAATCACATGATCTCTTATCACACCAAAATACAGAATTTTTACATCATCAGGGATTGGATATCCTAATGTCTTATTAATAACCAAAGAAAGTTTACCCCGTAAAATTTTTTAAAAATTTTAACAGAACTTCAGGGAGAATTTGCTTTAAAATATTCAGAATTTTAAATTTTTTTTTTGGTGAATATTTTTGTTAATTTTAAAGCTTCTTGAGAGAAGCTTACTGAGACATTTGGTGTATATTTGAGGACATTCTGTTTTTTGTTTTGTTTTTTTTCACAGAAATTTTGAGAGGCATCTGGCTGCAGACCTCTATGGTGGGCTCATTTGTTGCAGACCTCTACAATGGGGTGTCTTCAACCTTTGGGGCGGGGAGTGACGCACTAACCCATGTGGATTTTTCCTTAGTTTGTTATGTGTTATTTCTAATTTCATCCCCCTCCCCAAACCGTTACCTTAACATTAACCTTTAGGGTCACTTCCAATTTCCACATACAGCGACTGCACCACGAACCACCAGCGAATCATACTGTGGAGCACATCACTCCCTATCTGGTCTATCAGAGCATTTCCACAGCCACTGGTGCGTGCCTGGAGCGCCACTCCGCTCTGCTTTGTTCAAGATACGCTGCAGGTCTATTTCCAGGGCCGGCTGCTGCCAAATGTCCCATCAATCAGAAAGCACCAAACAGGAAGTCCCTGTCCCAAGCGTAGAATATCCGGTTCTTTCAAAATACAACACAATGCATGGACTCCTGACCATAAATCATCACTATATCAACATTACGTCTCATCCTGCAGCGAGTAACCCCAAAAGGTAAAATAGTCCACTGCTGTCATACTATTCCTGCATGCACTTGCAGTTCTCCCATGATCTCTGCCTGCTGATCAGGGCTGCCGGCCACGACACAGTGCTCTCGACATGCTTCCAGTGGGTGAGGTCGCTCGCCTTCGGTCGGGGCAAACTTGTGGTGCTTTGGTGCACAGCGCAGTCGTCCTATGTGAGAATTGTGGGTAACCCTCTTTGGGTTTTCCTTAGTTTGTGGCGTGAAATCTAAATTTATCCACCTCAGTTAATTTTTGATTTTTATTAAAATATTGCTGTTGTGAAAAGTAGCCACTTACCAACACCTTTGACAGTAAGCAGAAAATATACGTCATTCTGGTTCCAGCTTGGGTAATATAACACCGCTTCACACCCCACAGGGCAGGTCGCCCCATTTTAGAGGCCTGCAACTGATGAGCTCAAAATGCCCCACCATAGAGGTTCACAGCCAGATCCTCTTGGAAGTTTTTGGCAATGTCTTAGATATTTTAGGGCAGGAAATTCATAAAAGCTTCAGTGGTTCTACAAGACCTGTAGCATGAATCAACAAGGCTCTTATTCAGTCTACCTGTTCTTTGACCGAGGCCAGGATGTTGTTGGCGGTGTTTTCAGCCTCCATTTTGCGGCCAGTTGATCTGTCGCGGATGGTCAGCAGAAGCCCCTCCTCCGTCACTGGGCTCTGCTCAGGAGCTGGCATTCCTCCTGTGTGAGCAAACACATGATCATGGTCAGCACAGGCTGTCTTAGAAAAAATAGGCTCTATCTTGTACACTCCTATCAGGCTTTGTGCTTGCATGCGCAAACACTCTGCTCTTAAACACACACTTGTGTCAACCACTCCTCCAAACACACAGGCGAGTGGGTTCAGAGAAGTGACTATCAATGGTCATACGCCACCGCCAGCGATTCACAAACACACACCCACACAAGCCATATGGCCCATAGAGGAAAAGACTGTCAGTGTTTTATGTCTGTGACAGTGGAAATTAGCAGTGCCATATGGGTTGAGAAAACACATGTTAAATATTGATTTCTGCCTTTAATACAGTCGAATAAAAATACACTGCCATGATCCAGTGTAGTCACAGAATATCTAGAAGAGAAAACCTAACTATGTTCAAGTGAACCACATAAAGCTAAGTGATTGGCTAGACTCAATGTCTGTTATTGGGTGGATCCATCTTGCAAAGCTTGAAGCTGATTGGCTCACTCCTGGTCAGAGAGCGACCAGATCAATCAGGGTCATTTGAGGAGATAAGGGGGTGAGGTTTAACAATTGTAGCTGCAGCTGTTGTGGTGGTTTTATCAGGACTGTACAACTTCTATTAAAAGAAGAGCAAGAACAGACTGGCTTCAGCTGCCTGTCGAGCTTGCACTATGCTAGGGCTGGGTAATTAATCGCAAATTAGATTATATTACAATATGGCCTGCTGCAATTTACAAATCCCAGAAGTTGTAATATCACTTTAACTTGAAATGTGAGAAAATACCGGTTTAATACATTTATTTTTTGCAGCAGCAGAGATTTTATGCACATAATGCAAATATTCAAGTGTCATTTTTTAAAGATGGTTTACAAAACTCCTCATTTCCTCCAGGTGATATAAAAATGATAATCCCCTACAATAAAGCAATTGATAACAAATTTGCAATATGAGCCAAAAAAATTGCAATTATAAATATTTTTTCATTTTTCTGCCCTAGTTTATTCTATCTAATATTGATGAAGCTCATCGTTAGTTCACAGAAGTCACACCCCCAGCAATGATCAGCTGATACCCAGCTGATACCAATTATCGCCTCCCAGCTCCCACAGCCAATCACCGCTCTTTCTTCAACACAGCGGTCCATTTAAATATGAAGTACTTCTCACTAATTGCATTAATGCTGATGCGCCACACTGCAGCTGCTGCTGGTAAAGGTTCACCTCCTCCACCCCAGCCACCTCCTTTATAGCTTAACGCTTGGTCTACTTAGATTCATGCTACTATGGATTAATTACCTCTGAAATAACTTCACTGTTTTTAATGTACATTGTCATAAATGTATCTATCCATATGGGGTTTCCAGCTAACGCTCCTCTAAAAAACACAGCCCTGCACTAGGGCTGGGCAATTAATTGCAAATTAGATTAAATTGCACTTTTGCCTGCTGCAAATTTAGAAATCGCAGAGGTTGCAATATTTCTTTAACTCGAAATGTGTCAAATTACCAGTTTGATTTATTTAGTTTCTGCAGCAGCAGATATTTAATGCACATTATGCAAACATTCAACTGTCAACAGAGCAGTCCATTAAAATATGAGGTACTTCTCACTAAACCTTGCTTGCATCAATGCTGATGCACCATGCTGCTGGCAAGACTTCACCCCCTCCACCCCAGCCGCCTCCTTTATAGTTTCAAGCTAGTTATACGCCTTCTCTGCCAAGTAAAACTGCATATCCATTTTGCAATAAAAGGTTTAAACATATGATGACCGAGTTCTGGACTGAATGTAAGTTATAATATAGAAGGATTTACTGCTTGAATTTTTTGAAAAATACATAAGATGAGAAACCTAATAATCGCACATTAAATTGCAATTGCAAATTTGGGGGGGTTCGCAGTTAGATTATTTTTGCAAATCGTTCAGCCCTACCCCACACTATGCACAGGCCTACTAAATCCTGTTTTTTTTTCTCTGATTGGCCTGTATTGAATATGAAAGACAGAATGTCCATCCAATCACCCTTTAAGTTTTCTTTCGGAGCAGCTCAGCCCCTCCCAAACACCATGTATGGGGTATCACTCCGATGGATGCAAGATTTGTCCAATGCTGTGGATATTTGAAACAATTTATCTGGCATGCCAGGTTATGCTCAAGCTGCCCTGTAAAACAAGCTTATGTGTGCAGAGGTGAAAAATAAACAAGTTTGTAAGATGCAGTGAAGAGGTTACAGCAGACAACAGGCCGAGCAGTTGAGAGACAATAAAACCCAAAACAAGTCTGAAGCCAGACATAAGAGATAAGGCATTCCTGTCTCTCTCTCTTTCTCTGGCCTCTTGTCTGGGATTGAAATGAGAAAGTAGAACGAATAGTTATGGCCTCATTATATCTGTTGACAGGGGGGTAGTATCAAGGGAGCACTGCTGAAGGTGGATCCATATTTACTAGAAGAAGCCTGTTCAGCCAGACAGGCTGTGATCGCAGGCTCACGGCTCGAGGGCTGCAGCAAAAAAACAAAGCAAGGGGGTCTAATAACACGGAAGGTATGTGGGTTTGGAGAAACAAGGATTTTATTGTGACTTTTATTGCCTTAGAGATGCACTGGCTCTATTAATCCAGGATACTATACAAACACATATTTAACCAGTTGGTTTCCACACATTAATCTTGACTAGGGTCACAAGCCAGGATCTTAAACTTGCGTGATACTTTAAAAATTCAAACGCCATTTACACCAGTTTTGATACCACAGCAATAAAACTCCTAAAACTTAATGGTTTTTTGTATCTACAAAGAGCAGCAAACAAACTCTTTCACTTTGCCTTCACATCCTAGCTCAGGGGCGTCTAAACGTTTTCCACTGACGATGGTGGGTCCATTTTCATATACCTCGCCAACACCAATGTAACTATGCTTAGTGGAGCACAGATAGCCTAGCTTTTAGGTCACATAAGGCAAATAAAGGCACACAAATAGCCTACATCTTTAAAAGATATGCTCGTGAATGGATATGCTTAAATGGCTAGTTAAATGGCTGACAAGGCATTTTGGGGGGTTAGTCAGATTTCAGGGGGCCCTGGTTGGCCCCAGCTATCACTGCCCCTGCCACTGGTATTGCTGTTTGCTGCGGTAATCCATCATGGGGTTGTAAATCAAGTTATTGTTATTATTTTGGTTGGCAATATGCTTACAATTTATATTGTTGTCCTAATTTAGTCACAAAAAACTAGTGCTGATTTAAAAAATCAAGTTAATCACATCACTGTGCTGTGATTAATCATGATTAATCACTGCATTTTTTATAGTTTAAGTTATTTTTAAGTTTTTAGATTTTTAAAGGTTGTTATTGACAAGTGTTTTTATTCTTTTAACTCTATGTACAGAACATTAAAGTACTGATCTGAGTCCTTATCCATAACACTATCAATACTTTCTATAGTTTGGTGGAAAGACAAAACAAGGGCAAAATATTAAACTCCAAGTGGTCTTAGCTGAGTAGAGCTTGACTTCAAAAGCTATGATTCAGTCTGTCACATCTATTTTATATCCCTCAAATACAAACACACATTCACACTGTATTTATTGAAGTTTATCATCAAAAACTACATTTTCCCATTTTTATGTGACATTTGACTGCATCATAACATAAAGCATACAGTTGTCTAATTTACTGAGGTTACCTGAACGCATCATATTTTCTGTCTTCAGCTCGTGAAGTTCACTAATTAACTTCATCCACCGTGGATTTCTGCACTGGATTAATATTGTTAACAAACAGGACTGTCTCAAGGTTTTGGAGCACTTTTCAGCATTTATCTGAACAGCTGAAGAAGAAAACTGTCCTCAAGCAGCTGAACAGAGTGGTATGTTGTTGTTAGCGTCTTTGCTAACATTAGCAAAAATGTGCTTTGCCTGAAGGTGGAACTTAAAACTTAAAATTCTCCAGCTTTTTAAAAAGAAAACTGCCATTAAGCAGACCTGGGTCTGTCTCCTGTCTCCTTGCGTTAATTTTTATAACGTGTTAAGGTTTCAAGATTAATCACAAGCATTAACATGATAATGTTAACAGTATATCTGACTTGACAAAATGTTTGTCTACAGAATTAGCACGGCAGCACCACCCTGTGCTGAAACTAACTGATACAATACAGTTAAGCACAAGTTTTACATTCTGATATGGGCCATATTTCATTTTTTTATAGAATATTGCTGAGGGCCAAACAGAAATGGGCCACATTTAGCCCCCAGACCATAGTTTGGACATCCCTGCCCTCGCTTTTCTTTGATGTCCATTTTTGATTTCTCCAAATTATCTGGGTTCAAAAGGCCCCAATAAGAAAAAAACCCACTTTATTTTAATTGAACAAGTCGTTTTTGAAAAAGAAAAGAGGACGTCCTCATAAGCAGACAGGAGTTTATGTCACTATATCAACAGTATCCGATTATCAACAATTTTGACAAACTAAATCTACACTGACCTGTATGATTTGCTACACTAAACCAGATGGAACTTGTGTCGTGATGATGCAGCAATTTCACAAAAATGTGAATACGTAGAGGAACAATAGCATGAAATTTCCATATGGTATTTTTTTTTAATAGTCCTGCTGTTAGAACATTAAAGCAGCTGTTGTAGTATTCTTCATTTAAAACAGCAGCCTGAGGGAGACTGGAAGACGTTATACACAGTAGCAGGGCTGAATGAGTCAATTTAGTGCAGGCAGACATGCTTTAAAAAGGGTTAAATGGTCACAGAGTCAGACAGAAACACACCAGTAAGGAGTCATTTAGCTCCGGCTGACAGCCAGTTTGAGTGAGCTGGCCGTGCGTTTACAGTAAGAACATAAAAGTTTCTGGCCAGGGATGAGGCATCAGAGAGAGGGCAAGAAATACACGGGAGGTCCCCCAGGCATTTGGAAGATATGAGACCCTGAGGTATTCTGGGAGTCTGTCACCAAGGCAGCAAAGGCATTTCAAGGTGTCTGAGCTTTACCAGAGCCATGTGCCAGTGCTGGTGTTAAATGACAGATAAGGTTTTTACTACTACAAAGTATGTTAGTTCACACAGGATATGCCATGTATCTCCCTGTCAGTCTCCAGAATTCCTTTCCTGCTCATTCATAATGTTGCAACACACCACCCTGATTCTCTCCCGCCTGCGTAACAGCCCTCTGAATCAGGAACATGGCATTTGATTTACAGAAAAACACAGCAACAGGAAATGGGGAAGCTGTTTGAATTTGACAGAACTCCTCCTCCATGACTCGTGCACAAACACAGAGGGAAACAACCCAGACAGGGCTGACCTCGAGCCGTTTTTCTGAATCTGACAGAAGTTGCCAACCCGGTCGGGTAGCACAAATCCTTCCTCCTTTTTCCTCTTAAAGAAGGACAAAGAGTGTCAAGCGATGGAAGCTGGGTTCTATTGCGGTAATCTCAATTCAAATTAAAAAAGATTTAGTAATGAAACCGAGCTTATCATGGCGTTCTCTATTTGATAAAACACAATCCCCTTAAAAAGTGGCTTACTGGCATGTCAAAAAGAGGAAATTCCTCACGCCTAGAACAAAATCTGTGTATATAATCTGTCCATGTGAATCAATCTCAGCAGTATAAACTCGAGTGTAGGAAAGTGCACACTAAGCAGACTGTAGGAAATGGGACCACAGAAAAAACAACACACAAAAAGGAAAGTGAACCCTATTGTAGGCACCACCAGGCAAAGAAACCTATCTGAACCTACCTCTAAAGTTCCCCATTAATTCTGGTCCAGGACTGAATGCTTTGGCCCTGCTAAGGTTTGCCTGGTCTCCTCAGTAGCTGCGAGGTTGAACTGAAGATGATAGTGCTATGCCCAACAAACCAAAGTCCTCACAGCTGACTGGTTCTTCAGCATTTCTCTTTGCATTTCCCTCCAAATACTGAGGAGAAAAATAAACTCACTCAACTTCCTTCTGTTAACAACTTTGGTATGTGAGGGCCTGACACAGTTTGGAGCATGCAGCGCTCAGGACAAGCTAAGTAGTCAAACAAGGTCTGTGCAGTTTGTGAGACTGTCATTAGGTCAATGCCCGAGGTCCAGAGTGAGTAGTTCCCACAGAGTAAAGATGACCTCACTCTGGTCTAAACAAAGAGTCAAACCAGTGTCTAATTATTACCATTATGGCCATTTCTCCTGACTAAGCAGAACATAAACGCCCAGTATAAGACTGCATGAATAGATCTTTGAATGAAGCTGGTGACACAACTGAGTAAGCATGGATAATTTTAAACACAAGTAGCAGAGAAGGAGGACGTGTTAGACAACAAATAACAGGACTGAAGGATGAAATGTTTGTCCTGAGGATTTAGAGAATTAAGTGGAAATGTAAACAGGTATCATGTTTGTGTGGTTTTATTTTTCGTGTGTATTAATTGATCAGAGTGGTGAAGGTATGAAATTACTCTGAACACTCCAACTATAGTCTTGACTAGGGCTGGGAAATTCATCAAAAATTAGATTAAATGACAATATGGCCTGCTGCAATTTTCAAATCGCAGAAGGTGCAATATTTTTTAACATGAAATTTATGTCAAAACCAGCCTAAAACTTTTTTTGCAGCAGAGATGAGATGCATTGCATAATTATGCGATCACTGAAGTGCCATTTTTAGAATAGTCTACAAAAAATCCCATTTTCTTCACTTTTATTAGGGCTGGGAAATTAATCGCAAATGAGATTCAACTGCAATATTGCATGCTACAATTCACAAATTGCAGATATTGCAATATTGCTTTCACTTGAAATATGTCAAAACACTAGCTGAATAAGGATAGGAGAAAAAATAAATACAGCATAGTATCACGATATTTTGTCTGGTTATATATTGTATCGTCTCATCCACCAAGAATCGATTTTTTCAAATTAAATGCTAATATGAACTGAAGTCTATGATAATGTTAAAAAAATAAAAAATAAAAAAATTAATTGTTTGTCCAGTGAGGTCGGCAGAGGTGACTGTCATAGAGCAGGAGAAAGTTAGTACAACAAACATGGCAGCACCAGGGGAAGGACATAAGAATGCAAGCAGGGCATGAATGAGATGGACATGACACATCAGGTTTGCAAGAAGTGCAACGTGAAAATAAAATACTGCGGAAATACGACAAACATGAGGGCATGACTAATGCTAAATCAGCTAAACAGTTGAAAAAAATGGGTAAGTTGCAATACACACTGTATTGCAAAATGTTAAAAATTGCGATAATATCGAATTGTGACCCAAGTATCATGATATCATATCATGGGGCCACTAGTGATTCTCATCCCTAGTAACCAATATGGTGGTTAGCATTCTAGCATTCGAGCTAGAGGTAATAAATGATCATAACTGGATTAAAATGGATAAAAGACATTCAATATTGGGTTTACTGGTGTGGATTTAATCATTTAAAGTGGGGGTATTATGCCTTTTTTCAAGGCTTTACATCATCTCTCTGTTACCCACGTAGTAGCTTTACATGGTTTACAGCTCAAAACACTCCTCATGTTTCTCACACTGGCACCCTGAAAAACCCTTATTTTAACCTCCGTCTGAAACGCTTCGTTTTCTCTGCTGTCTCTTTAACCCCCCCCCACGGACCTGCTTTCCTCCGATTGGCCAATTTTCTGGAGGCTGGCTGCTGGCAGGATTCAATGTTTTGTGCCCACCCCCTCCAATGTGGCTATGTTGCTATGCTAGCAGTTGTAAACTTTGAATGAACCGGTCCAACTGAGTAAAATATGGCGAATTTTGATATACGTCCGTACATGTTAGACCCAGAGTCTGATCCTGATAGTTTGGAGAGAGAGGAGGAAGAAAACCAGCAGCAGCAGTGAAAGATAGAGCAGGACGTATCTGTTGTAAGTGTTTGATTACTGTGTTACTAAATGGCTAAAAGGCCTTATGGGGGCGGTCTGTTCTGCTTTGCTGGCAGCACAGACAAACCACGAACCAGTTAGGAGATACTATTGAGATGACCTCATCAGTTTGCTCCATCGAAATCTCATCTTGGGAAAATCTTTCCCGAGTATTAGCACTGCTAATGTTACTCAGCAAACCAGAATGATATTTATCCAGTCAAGCTGTGATTCTGTGTTCAGCCATTATAAATAAATTGTGACTGTGACTAACTTTTGTCTGTTTCTTAAGTTTAAAATAGCCAGTCTGTTAAACTGAGTAGGAAATAAGTAGTGAGGATCATCCCTAGTAAAAAGGAAGCAGGATTAGACACTACTTACACATGCATTGGACAAAATCAGAAGGGTTTTCAAAATCAGCACAAACCACATTCCTCAATGGGCTTTCAAAGTTTGTGTTTATTTTGGAACTTTTTTGGGATTTATTATGTAATTTAAAATAAGTGTTTTCCTCC
The DNA here is from genome assembly GCF_018320785.1 of Cheilinus undulatus. Taxonomy (NCBI): domain Eukaryota; kingdom Metazoa; phylum Chordata; class Actinopteri; order Labriformes; family Labridae; genus Cheilinus; species Cheilinus undulatus. The sequence goes on from NC_054879.1 coordinate 45,328,516, forward strand.
TTTCTGTTTATTCCAAATGCCAGTTTGTAATTCTCCACAAAACAAAAATAATGACTGCTTTAAACAGTTTTTCCTTTGGTGACAAATTTGTCTGACTTTTGGACAAGGAATAATAAGCATCTCTTAACAGACACTCTCCAGTCTGATCTTAAGCTCCTCTCTAAAGCCCCAATGTCTCCTACTCTGCCAAGACACAGCATTAGTCTGACCCCACCCTGACTCACTGCATCATGTGATCTGATCTACTGACCTCAGACTCCAGCCACTCCTCAGAGCTTCTTACACAACCCAGCTTTTCCTGACTCTCCCTCTTTAAAAGGTGGGAAAAGGAAAATGGAAGCTGAAGTGTGAAGGTTTTTTTGAAATCTCACTGGTTCAGTCAAAATGTCAGATCTTAATAAAGGAGGATGTAAAGGCTGCTTGAGAGGGAGCAGACAGCTCCACTGTCCCAGATTCAAAGACTGCCTCATGCATCAATTTCCTCCACAGACATGAATTCATCACTTCGCTGATCCCTCTGAAAGCCACCTGTGTCTTGTGTCACCTTCCCCCTGGAGCACCGCACTACAGCAAAAATAATATCAGACGTCATGCTGCCTGCATTTACATTCACAGAGGAATGCAGGAGCGTGGTGGAAAACAGGTCAGGAAGTATCATGAAGATTGTTTACAGGGAGCAGGTCAGGGAATACATCTTTCAGGGAAAAGTCAAGCCAAGAGTGCACATTTTCTTTAACTGCATTAGTGAGTTGTCTTCCTGCTGCCAAAAGAAATGTTTTCTTTTATTTTCACTGGGATTGACGGTGGATGAGGTCAGGCTATAGCCGAGAAGGCGTCTCTCTAGTAGTTATTTATTTTCATTTCTGCACAAAACTCAAAAATTTCTGGGAATTTTTAGTGGTGAACTCTACGACTGAAAGAAAACAACCTATTTTTTTGTGTGACCCAACTTCAGACTTGTTTTTCTAGCCAGCCCTGTAGTAAAAGTTTCTGCAAGACATCAGAGTACCTGTGTGTGATGTGTGAAGACAGCAGGAAGTGAGTGGAGGTGATGTTTATATCCTGCTACTGCTGTGAAACAGATTCAATCTTTCTGCACGTAATGAAGCTTTAATTTCTTTTTCCTTGCCATTATGCTTTTTTTTCTACAGTTTTGTTCAAACTTTGAGAGCACCCATCAAGATGGAGCATTTGTGAGGCAAAAACCATCACAACAGTGACTCTTGAATAGTTGCTGACTTCTACAGCAGTGGTTCTCAACCTTTGGGTCAGGACCCCCTTGGGGGTCGTGAGACACTGAGAGGTGGTCTCCAGTTGCCCTAAAAAAATTAAGAATATTTTCTAAATTACACGGTTGCCATTCTACAAAAATTTTGTCAAGTTTTTACTAGGGCTGAAGGATTTGGAACGATAAATCTAATTGCTATTTTTTTTCCACCAGGACTGCAATTGCAATTTGATATGTGATTATTTCTTAAGTTCCTTACATTCTAATGTTTACCCACAAACACAAGCAATAAAGCATTCTATATCATAAGCGACACAATATTAGATAAAACCAGAGCTGAAAATTTTTGAAAAATAATTGTGATGATTTTGACTCCTATTGCAAATTGGATAGCAATTGGATGTGTTGAAGGGAGTTATAATTATTCTTATATTTAATAAGAATGACGTACAAAAAAGTAGGATTTGTGTAGACGATTCTAAAAAACTGTCTGTGGATGATTGCATGGCATGTGATGCATAACATCCAGTTCTAAACTGGTATTTTGACACAAATTTCAGGTTAACGAAATATTGCACCTTCTGCGGTTTGAACACTGCAGCAGGCCATATTACGATTTTATTTAATTTTAGATTAATTACCCAGCTCTAGTTTCTACCCCTTTTTTTTTTAGTTTTTGTTCCACCAATTTTAACACATTTTTGGCATTTAACACCTATTTTTGTCAGTTTTGAACTCTTTCCACCACTTTTTTTCTGCCTGTTTTTGCCACTTCTGAACCAATTTAAGCCTAATGTTGCCTCTGTTGACCTATTATTGCTACTATTAACCCCTTATAATCACTTTTTATGTCCATTTTTTCCCATTTTAATCACATTTCACCATTTGATACACCTGTTTTTGCTAGTTTAACCAAGTTCTGGCAATATCTTCCTATTTTTTATTTCTCAGTTAACCCTTTTTTGCCAGCTTATATCAATTTTTCACCCCATTTCACCAAATTTTCACCCATTTTTGCCAATTTAAAGCCCTTCCAGCCACTTTTTAACTCCCTTTGACCACTCTTAATGCCCATTTTTGCCATTTTAATCTAATTTTTGCCATTTATAACCCATTTTGCTACTTTTAAAATAAAATTACACCACCTTTTCCACCTTTTTGTGCTATTATTAACCCAATGTAGCAATTTTTAAACCATTTTAAGGGATTTAGTTTTTAAGAAGGTTATTTACTACACCAATGACTAAAAAAAGATATTTGTTTTTTTTATAAGAGTGGTTATGTTTTAAGGTTAACCATGAAATATGGATATCAAAGCTTAACTTTACAATGGACCATGGTTTTGCTGACCTCCATGGGCCCCCAGTTTGGCTCAGCACTAGAAAGCTCTCCCATTTATCCCCCTTTATGGATGGCCTTGTCTGCACATAACTATTCGTGATTGTAAGATACAGCGGGGGTCCCCGGTCTTTGGCACCTTCATTTTGGGGGTATCGGGCTGAAAAGGTTGAGAACCACTGTTATATAGAATCACCTCATGTCTTACATTTAAGAACCCAACACAGTAAGAAATGATCTCTCCTTTAATGCCACTGCCACATGCATGAAACCTAAGCCACATATCTACCAAGTATTTAACTGTTTTCCCTTAATCCTTTATTGCTTGCATGACCTTCAAGACTTCGGTTGTAGCAGACTTCAGTGTGCTGACTGATGTGTCCCTTTCTTTCTCTCCTCTTACTTTAAGGGGAGATAAACTACATCAACCTGAGCACATGCAGTGTTTCCTTAAGTCAATAGATCCATTGTCTGTCAGTCGGAGAGAGGAAGAGATTTGTCTTCAGAAGCCTGAGTGACACCGGGTCACAGACGCTCAGCACAGACAAATGGAGATGAGCTCAGAAATAATTATACATCAGCCTGAATTTCAATTGCAGGGAGTCTCAGGGAAGCAGCGGTTCAAATGCTGATTGCTCTGCCGTGCTGAGCTCAAAAGGGGCCGGGAAATCTGCGGCACAAACAGAGCTGCTTAAGGAACCCACAACACTCGGTACGCTGCACCCTTTTTAAATCAAAAAGAATACAGATAGGCTGCCCAAAGGAGGATAAAGGAGAGAGATTCTTGGGCCCAGCCAATGGGGGGCATGGAGGACAGGAAAATTATAGTCCACTGTAAAGTCAATCTTATCAAAGAAACAAACAATGCATTTTAATTTTTTTATGCTGTAGTAAAGTAGGCTAAGGCCTTTCCAAAATATCAGCCCCCTCTCTTAACACTGAATTACCTTGTTTTGTATAGTTTACCATGTGAATAGACAAACCATTTGGAAAGAAATGTCAGACTTCATAGTAGAAGGAACTAAAATAACTTCAAGGGAAACCTAATTAAACAATCACAAAAAGAGACAAAAAAGTGAAATTTGCAAAATGCGGTTTAAAGTAGCAAAAATTGGTTCAAAGCAACAAAAGGGGGATAAAGGTGGCAAAAAAGGGTCAACAATAGGCAGGAACATGGTAAGAAGCAACTTGAGTGACAAAAATGGGTCTAAAGAAATAACAATAGGTTAAAAATGGGAAAAATTGTTATAAGAGCCAAAAAAGGAGTCAAAACTGGGCAAAAAAAAAAAGGTGAAAAACGGCTAAAAGTGGCAAAATGGCTAAGTGGTAACATTGGGTTACAGCGGCAGAAATGGGAAAGAAGAGGCAAAAATGGCCAGCCACAAACTACAGGCCCGATTTAAAGCCCGACTTGAGGTAAGATTCACCTCCCCCAAAGATCGCAGGGGCGTATCCTGAGTGGAGCCTCATTGAAATTAACTACTCTGGTGTCCTCCTCATGCGTGTGGTGTCAACTCGATTATTTTACTGCTTCACACCATGTTGTAGCCTCGAATCGCAAATATCAAACATTTCTGACCATTCTAGGTCGTAGTGCCTCTGACGGAGCACCCACAACAACCAATGAGAGCTAGCAGACGGTGTAGAGTCATACATACTTTCACCGCTCACAACCATAAACACAACTGTAGCTTCATTCCAGCCACCATTATGGTTTTTGCAGCACCTGTAACACATGCCATGGCGGCCTGTTGTGGAGGGCCAGCGAGAGGGTATCGATAGACATCAGTGTTAGTTTGTTTTTTCTAAAGTACCGTGACCACCTGAGGTTGTTGGCAGGTGGGCAGGTGTGTGGTCTTCAGTGGTCTGACAGTCTGGCTGAGTTGTCCAGTGTGAGCATTCAGAGGATTAAAGATGAAAAATCTTTTGAAATGTTCCTCATGTCTGTGGTCTCCCACGGTTTTAAAATGGTTTCACATTTAAAATATCCTCTAGTGTGTAGGTTAGGTTAGGTTAGAAGTTGTAATATGGGCAACAAGTGGCAAAAACAGGTTAAAAGAGGCAAAGCATGGTAAAATCTGGATTAAAGTAGAAAAAATGGAGAGAATCTGTGATGAAAAGGGGTTAAAAAGTGGCACTAATAAGTAATCTGAATATGAGAACCCAATAATAGCTTGGTACACTTTCCAGCTCCAAAACAATGTAGCCAGGGGGCTAGCACCAAAGATACTAATCTAACACACATGCATTGATATCATCAATGAATCAGAATGAGGAGGGAACATTCTCTGGGTTTTTCAGGGGCCCAGCCAATTATGTGTGCAGGCCTGCACCTTAGTGAAAAACAATGCACATATATATATATATATATATATATATATATATATATATATATATATATATATATGACAGTGAGTTTAGAGTAAATGAATTTGAAATTGACACAGTGTGCAAAAATATATTTTTAGGTGTAGTTATTGACAGTAAACTAAAGTTGGAAATCTCACACTAAGCATGTCGCAGCCAAAATGTCAAAATCCATCACAATGCTGTATAAAGCTTCAGATTTCTCAAACCGGAATTCTTTTTGCAATCTTTATTGCTCAGCCATCGTCCCATAAATGATGCACTGTGGCAAAGTCTGAGGAGACACTTACAAAGAAAATACAAACTCTATTTTTCTCTTGCAAAAGAATGCCATCATCACAAGCATAAAAACCCTACAGTGGGCCAACTACTCCTCTATTCTTCAACTAAACATACAAAAATGTACTGACTTTGTAGAATACAACAAAGACAAACATCATATAAAGCTAAAACTGGACACAAAGTATCCAGAGGTCGTTTAAAATGAAGGACAGTGTTACTAGGGCTGAACGATTAGCAAAAATAATCTAAATGCAATTTTTTACCCAGTATATGCAATTATTCTTTGGACAATTTTATGTATTTTTCAACAAATTAAACCATAAAATAATTCCATGAATAAGACCATGTGCATTGAAAACAATGAAATTATTTCAGAAGCAATTAATCCATAGTAGCATGAATCTGAATCTGAGGGTGCAACAAGCTTTAAGCTATAAAGGAGGCAGCTGGGGTGGAGGAGGTGAGGCTAGCTACCAGCTGATCGCAGTTGAGGTATGACTTTCGTGAAGTAACGCTAGGCTTCATCAGCTTAAGTCAGAACGAGCTAACTATTTTTGCTTGTATTGCAAATCTGATGTCATTTGCTGTGTTTAAGGGCATTATCATCTTTATTTCACTCATTTTGTCTAAGAAAAACATCCATAAAACACAAAAAGGAGGATTTTTTTAAAACCATTATAAAAAAATTGACCCTTAAATGTTTGCATAATGTGCATAAAATCTCTGCTGCTGCAAAAAATGATTTATTAAACTGGTATTTTGACATATTTCAAGTTAAAGAATTATTGCAACATCTGTGATTTGTAAATTAAAGCAGGCCATACTGCAATTTAATCTTATTTGCAATTAATTTCCCAGCCCTAGTCAATACAATCTGAGGGGAAAGTTCATATTTGGAAAACTAAAGATACCAGCAGATGTTAAATCTTGTTGTCAAGGAGGGTGAACCTGTGGAATATGCAGAACACCCCTCAGGCTCAAAAGACTAATAATTATGAAATAAAACAGAGAAAATGTAAGTTAATATGAGTATGTTAGCATGTATTTGTATTTGTTGATGATTATTACGAAATAATGCATCTGCGTTGCTCTTGCTTGGACTTGCTGGTTATGTTGTTGTGAGGTAAGACGGGTAGATTTTCATTCCTTCACTCTGCTTATCTAGGATGGCCTTGCAGCTTGTGAAACTTTCTAGGGTCAAAACCATTTTTCTGCTAATCTTTCAGCTGATAGAAAGATGTCCCCAAAGACCCACGATGCATGATAACTTCTTTTTAAAGTGCACTGGCTTGACTTCCCTGAGTTAAAGTGGCTTCATGGTCAAGCACAGTTATAAAGAATCCATCAGCAGGAATGATAATATGCTCAGACTAAAAAAATGCCCCCAAAGAGGTAGCAAACCCCTTTTATATCAGCTTAAGCATTCACAACAGCAGCACACTGTTTCTGAAATCCTCGGCTGCACATACTATAAGGCTAAACACATGGTTAGGAAGTGCTGACCGAAGCTTCTAGCGAGTAATTGCTCTGAGTCGAGCTGTGAATGTGTGTAACACAAATATGTCACTGGTCCCAAACATACTGCATGACCTTAACCTCGGCTGACACACACCTAACTATTTGCAAACTGTGACCTCTGTGTCACACATGGAACATTCTTTAAAGAAGGATGACAAACTTGCTCAGCGCATGATGGACTTGCCAGCAGTGAAACTCACAAAAAAGTTATTATTAGATCCCTCCATGTTTCACTCTTTGCTTCACTCAACAGATGAAAATGCCTCTCTCATATATCGACACACCCAGCAGTGAAGGAATGTCTCCTTTCCAGAGTAGAAACAGTCTCACATGCGATCACTCTATCAATCATTACCCTGACAAAGCAGCAGAGAATTCCTCTTTAAATAGACATACCTGCTCTTCTGTTGAACCCGGATTAAACAAGGTGAGAAGTATGAGTGGAAACGTCGGCCTGACTGGATCTCCTCTCCACCTCCTCAACAAAGTGGGCAAAGTAAATGATTTAGAAGCTGCACCCATGCTTCCCTCACACCCTCAACCTGTGCCCAGCAAATGTTGCAATAACCTGCAGTCTAAGGCAGCATGCGTATCCACAGGGCAGGGCTAGGCAGGAAACACAGTCATAGTACAATCACATAAAACTGCAAAGTCAAGCACTGTATGCACAGTACTCCCTGGGCTGCACTTTATCTTGCAAGACATGTTTACTCAAAAGGGACACGGGGAAGATGACTGCAGACCAAATAATCCATGTTTGCTCTTTGCAGCAGTAAAAACACAAGACTTACTATCCTATTTCCTACTAAAATCATTCACCCACCACACCATTTCCTCACAATACTTCCACTAATAGCAAGCAAACTCCCGTCTCATCAGCTGTTTCCAACATGTCACCACCAGTAATATGTTGTGACAGAACGGGACATAAATTATTCTGATTGCATGTAAATCCTTTTAACAGAATCAGAGTTTAGGCGAGACGCAGACATGCTTCATCCTGTCACACATTGTTAGACAAATACATTTAACACCCTAATGCCTTTCCGCATGCAATTACAATGCAAACACAACAGCGATGGCAGCAATGTCTCCCCAGAAGGAATTACAGCATTATGCTGTGTACGTCTCTGGAGAAGTCAATAGAGGAAAGTCATTTTTAGAGCAAAGGATGTGGCACAAGACAAATGTTAACAGGAGGTTTTATGCTCTTTATGCTCAAATCATGGCCTGGAAAAATGTGCTCAATCAGTGCTGCAGCTTTATCAGCCCTAAACAATGCGACTATAAGATGGCTATCAAATGTTTTGATTTGATGCCAAGCAAGATTCTGAAAGAAAACATTTGACACTCCAATCCTCTGAATCAAAAAATGAGAAGTTCTATTAGCATAAGAAATATTCTGCTATCAGCAGTGTCCTCGCTCTCATCGTGTAAGATGTTGCTGAGGTGAATAAATGAGCACACTCAGCACCTTCTATTAAGACCGATTACAGAAAGAAAGGAACTTCGCTGAGAACAGAAATCAATCAAAAAGAATTGTATAAACTGAGCTGAGCTGAATGCATCTTTATGAGAAGGATAATTCTGTTCAGGTTTGTTGAAATGAATTTGGGAGAAAGCAAGAAGGGCTTTCACATTAGCCGTCACAGACACCTGGCTCTGAGATATTAATGAACATTTCGTGTGGAGAAGAGGCAGTGAGAAACAAGGTTAGAATTATGATGCATCCCACTATGTTGGGAGTAGGGCTGGGCAATTAATCAAAAATTAGATTAAATTGCAATATGGCCTGTTGCAATTTTCAAATCGCAGAAGGTGCAATATTTCTTTGACCTGGAATTTGTGTCAAAATTGCAGATTTAAACTTTTTTTTTGCAGCAGAGATGTTAAACATGACATATGCAATCATTCATAATATGGTCTATCTTTCTTAATAAGGCTATTTTACATGAATTGCCTTCTTATCTCTGTTCTTCACTGACTCCGAAAGCTGTCAGTAGCTGTAATCTTCGTCCTCATGGTTCATCATGTATGAGATTCCTCGCACTCGCTCTGTCTTTGGTCAAAGAGCTTTTAATGTTTTTGCTCCATCTTCTTGGTCAGAGTTAAAGGGCCATCTTAAACTTGAGCGTTGTTAGTTTAGAAGATTTTAGAACTAGAATTAGGGAAAATTTGACCAGTGTGTACATGTTTTTCAGCTGAAAGCTGCTGATTTGTTGATTGATGTAACCGATGTTCTATGTCCTGTTTAATGTGAGAAACTTATCATGCTGCTCTCTGCCAGGGCTCCCCTGGAAAAGAGGTTTTTGGATGTCAATGGGAATAAATCCTGGTTAAATAAAGGTTAAATAAAAAAAAATAATTCAAATGCCATTTTTTAGAGGAGTCTACAAAAAAATCCTTCCTTTATTTTTGTAATTTTTTTTCAAATATGAGAATGACTAAAACCTTTCAATGCAACAACTCATATCCAATTTGCAATACGAGTCAAAATCATCAGAAATAGATATTTTTAGGAAACTGTTCAACACTTGTCTAGAAATAAAAGAGAGTTAAGGAATAATTGCATATCAAATTGCAATATTGGGAAAAAAATATCACGAAAATATCTAGTTGGGAGCTCATCTATTCATTTTTCTGGCATATTTTAAATATATATTTATTCTAAGGCTGAACGAAATAATCCAGTTGTGTTTTTTCCCCCAGTATTGCAAATTGGATATAAATTGTTGTCTTAAAGTGGGTGTTTTTTCATGTCATTCATAAGAAAAAGTACAAAAATGAAGAAAGTTGGCTTTTTTGTAGACTATTCTAAAAAATGCTATGTAATGCATAATGTCTCTGCTGCAAAAAATAAGTTTTAAACTGGTATTTTCACAAATTTCAGGTTAAGGAAGTATTGCACCTTCTGCAATTTGAAAATTGCAGCGGGCCATATTGCGATTTAATCTAATTATCGATGAATTGCCCAGCCCTAATTTATTCTACAAATTAGTAAGCATATACACATTATGCATACCACATCTCATGGCATTAAAATAAACTTTGTTTAATGACTTAAAATGATAAACATGCAGAGAAACATCAAATAATGGACATGGGGGAAATATCAGAGGACCCCACGGAAATTCTTTCAAAGTCGATCAAACAAAACTGAGTCAAACTTTTTTTTTCTTTTTTTTGTAACATTTGACTTTAGGTGCATTTACTGAGATTTTAAGTTCACATCCGTTTTTAGTACATGCATGCCACACAAGGTTAATTCTGACAAGAAAGCAGAGAAAAATAGTCTGTACAGACATGCATCATCATGGGCTGCTAGATTCAGCTCTGGAGGTCTGCTGCATGCACAGATATTCATGCCCCTCCTCATGCTGCTAACTGTCTCTGGGACATTGAAACTGTCAGAATCCAAAAAATGTAATGTATTTAATGTAAAAACTGCAAAGGCACCAGGGAAAACAACATTCATATTAGATTCTAATCTTAACCACTCATGCAACACAACACGAGTAATGAACAAACCAATGAAGCCTACTAACATCACGGTGCCTGTCTAATTTACTGTGATTAAAGATTGACCATCATATTAAGAGTTTATGAGTAATAATGAAAGGAGATCTGCTCTCATGGGTCCAACATGGCAAATCAAGAATGCTTTGGGTAAAGTGAGAAAGGCATCTCTGATAGAGTTTCAGAGCTACATTTAGGAATTTATTAAAGCCTTCTTCTTCCCTTTTCTGTCCATTTTAATTCATAAAAACACATCTTTTCATTTGTTAGAATATGCATTGAACTTGTGGCCTTGAGTTTTCACAAATCAGTTGTGAATTAAAAAGCTTTCCTAGGCAGCAGGAGGTAATATCTACATTAAATGACTGAATACCTTCACCAGTGTGCTTGGTTAATTTAAAAAGACTGGAGAAAATGGCTGTTCCTGTAAGGCGTTATGAAACCAGCTTAAAGACAACAGTGGCTAAGCACAGGCCTTGTTGTGCACTTCCTGATGTCTGATTTGCATTGGCACTGACTCCACAATGCTAAGGAGTAGGGCAACACACAGCTATCCATTCAAATGTGCAGTACCTGAAAACTACACACAATAATTTGCAAAAGTAAAGGTGCAGTTATTACAACAGCTTTTGCAGGCTTAAACCCAAAGACTAAGTGTGAAAATCCCAGTTACAAAAAAGTTGGGACATTGTGTAAAATGTGCAGAAAGACAGAAGTCATTTGCAAATCCTTTTTAGCTTCATTTGATTAAATACAGCACAAAGACAAGATATTTAATGTTCTTGGAAATATACACACATTCTGGATTTGATATTTGCAACATGGTTCCAAAATATTGGGAAATGTGCAAGAAAAGGCTAGGAAAGTTGGGGAATACTCAAAAAACACCTGGAAAACTCCCCAGGTAAGTAGGGTAACTGATATCAGAAGATAGGAACAGAATTGAATATAAAATGCGCTTTCCTGAAAGGCTCGATCACTCACAATCATTGATAGCACCAGGCTCTCCGCTTTCTGAAAGACTGCACAAATAGTCCATCAGCTCATGACCAACATTTCTCAACATGCAGTTGCAAAGAATTTAGAGATTCCACCATCTATTTACAGTCCAAAATATCATCAAAAGATCCAGAGAATCTGAAGAAATCCTTGAATGTTAGGGACAAAGCCAAAAACTAACACTAAATACCTGTGAACAGTGTTTTAAACTGACATGATTCTGTGACAGATTTTACTCTGTGGCTCTTGAACACGTCAGAAGACGACAGTCAGTTAACACTGCACATCACTGCATCTAGCAATGTCTGACTTAACTCTAGCATGCAAAGCGAAAGCCGTATATCAACAACACCCAGAAGCTCCACCTTCCTGTCAGGGCTGCCACAGACTAGCCTACGGTTGAAAAGTGTGCTGTGGTCTGACAAGGCCAAATTGTTTTTAGAAAAAATGGCCGTTGAGTCCTCCATAGTAAAGAGGAAAATGTCCATCCTGATTGTTATCAAATCCAAAAGCCATCATCTGTGACGGTGTAATAGTGCCCATAGCATGGGGGATTTTTGTAAACCATGATAAAAAAAATTGACACATGAATGTTTGCATAATGTGCATAAAATCTCTGCCACTGCAAAAAATTGATTTATTAAACTGGTATTTTGACACATTTCAAGTTAAAGAAATAATGCTACTTCTTCGGTTTGAAAATTGCTGCAGGCCATATTATGATTTAATCTAATTTGCAATTAATTGCCCAGCCCTAAACCAATCAGAAAGAAAACCTGACTTCTGCACCTTTTTCAAGAAGGCTGGACCTCCTATTACCCTCTAAGGCCAGGCTATTCAACTGGAGGCCCTGGGGCCAGATCGGGCCCCCAAGGTCATTTTTAGTGGCCCTTTAAAGATTCAGCATATAGAATTTCCACCCCTAAAATCTATATCAATTTAAAAAATGACCATTTTTAATTCTTTTATCTGAGATCTTACAGTGTCTCAGATATTTCCTCAACCTCATTCTCTATTCTAGTTCTGAGCATTGCTCCTTTAAGGCAGGATTTACTGGTTGTACGGGCCAGGAAGCTAGGCTATATAGCGTAACAGATGGGTGCAGTTTCTCCCCCAAATTGAGTGAGTTTTTGGTAAAAATGGGCCACAAAAAATGTTGCCTCAAATAAATGCACTACCAAATTTTTTGAAGTATCAACCCAAAATCCTCTGTATTTTTGTCACTATTTTACAGTGTAAGAGCACACAGCCAGTAGCCAAAGTATGCTGGGAAACCCTCCAATGTGACTGGATTAAAACAATTCTGCAAAGAAGAGTGGGCCAAAATTCCTCCACAGTGACGTGAAAGACTCATTGACATTTATCACAAATGCGTGATTGCGGTTGCTGCCATCAAAGGTAGACCAACCAGTTATTAAGACTAAAGGGCAACGACTTTTTCCCAAAAAATTAGGACAGGGTGAATACCTGTTCACAGGATCATGCAATGTCTCCCAGGCCCTTTTTATGGATGCTTCTTCAGTAAGTGGCCCCCATTCCAAACTAATTGAATAGCCCTGCTCTAAGATGTTCCTGTTAAATGCCTGGGTTACAGTGGCAATGCAGTAGTATTTCTTTAAGACTGAGATGGATCTCTTACAGTCCACAAAGTGAGCCCCATCTATAATTCTGTACACCTTTAAGTCCCATCTGCAGGCAGTTTAGCACAGAATCCTCTCTCAGCATGCCTACACTTGTATTAAGCATGAACCTAAATAATGCATATTACAAGAAAATCAACAGATTAGTTCAGAGTGATGATTTCACCATTAGGCTTTAGTTTGTAATAAATCCTCCAGGTGACTGTAAACAACACAGCTGAAGAGGCAGAGTAAAATAAACAGCTGCAACTTTTATTGCTACTTTTTACAGTGCACAATGAAATGGTACTAAACCTGCCACTGTTTTACTGAATCTAGCCTGTAATTAAAGATTTTTATTGACATTTTTAGCAATTAAATGCTCAGTGTTTTGTTTTTAATTGAATGGAAAGAAAGGATAGTCTTGAGATAGAACATCTAAAATCTCAGAATAAACTTTAGGTATTCAGTGAAGTATGAGGAAAGTGTAAAATCAATCCCTGAACCTGCAGGACACTGACGTGCACTGAACTGTGATGCACACTGAAAGAAAGCAATAAGGAATGGGGTTACTTAGGTAAATGTCAGGGTCAGTCATCCAGCACCAGCTGGCCTTTTAAAACAATGATTTGGTTGTGTTTTTACATTGCATTGGCTATCAAAACTTTTCTAATTTACTGGCATAGTGCTCAAACACAGACTGACAAAAGGTGATCATCTTCAACTGTGACATCCCAGAGGGGGGGTGTAGGTTTTGCTGGGTGGCGCCATATGGATAATACATCAAAGGGGATTTAATTGAAAAAATAAATCACACCACAAAAGTTGGTTAAAATAAATTCCCTTTATATGTACCCAGTAATAACTCATGGAGGATGTGTATGACTGTGCAGTTCTGCTGAGGTATCTGGGGTTTTATTTGAGGCATTGCTTGAAATTTATATCCTCAGGATGCTACAGACGACAAGAATGGGTGGGGTCCCATCGTGCTCATCATATGACACAGGGCGCATTCTGCAAGTCTTCCTCATATCAAGTGCATTAGATAACAATATCCTGTTTGCAACTCTTCTACTAGGATAGAAATCTGTTAACCTCCCTGAGCTTCTTTCCTCTAGAAAAGGGGAATCCTAAATGATGTGTGAAGGCCTGGAAGTAAACGTCCATCCAAAAACAAGAGGGCTTGGCATCATTCAGGGCTACTGGTGCATGAAGAGGAGATTGCCCTTCAAAGCCTAAAAACAGTTCTTTCCAAAGATGAAAACAAGCTTTTAAACAGGTTGGAGGGGTGGTGTTAGAAAGAGAAGGGCTGGTTATTCTGAGCTATTTCTTTTCTTCAGAGCTAAGAACAAAGCTTTGTAGTAAAAAGAAAAGAAAACTTCTCCGTTTAAGTCGTATCAAATCTCTGCATCACTGCCTTAAGGCTACAAGTTTTCAGCTTTGATGCTGTCGCTCTATCAAGTTACTTTGAAAAAAGGAAGAAAAGATATAGTAAAAGCTTTGATATCACACATACACACCTGCCGCCTGACTCTAAAGTCAAATGCAAAGCTTAGCATCTTTCAAATGCCATTTTAAATGTCATGTGCTTGAACTGTATTTGTTCATTTCCAGTGTCAACAACTCCCTTTTCAGAGCTAATTTTACTTTGTAGCTGTCTTTTAAATGCCTTGACATTTAAAAAGTGAATCTCCTGCTTCTTGGCAGGGTTACATGGAAACAGGTGAAGCAGACAAAACAGGTAGACTGTTTCAGTTTGTAGTTGTTAGTCTGGGAGAGCAGGCAAAACCCTTGTGGTCATGTAACCTGACATTGAGGAGATGCCTTCACCTTCTGACTAAATCCAGCCACTGGGTGCCCTCACATGCCACTCTGGGATGATACCTGATCCTGCAAACAAGCTATTTTAGGTTTAAAAAGTCTAAAGCAAGAAGCACACAACTTGGTTTTCAAATTAGGTGCTGAAACAATAAGTAAACTGGCGTACAATTCAGCTAAAATGTTAAAAAATAAATAAAGAACAAAAATAAATGTCAAACATTATCAGGTTTCTATTAGGGCAGGCTCTCAACAGGTCAGTTCAGGACCCAAAAGGGGGTCACAGGACCATTTTCAGTGGGTCGAAGATGTGTGCAAGACAAAATGTGTTTAAAACTCTAGGACGCCCTTTCCAGGGGTATAAAGTAGCCTAACTAATGACATTAACTCAAATTACTGTAATTGAGTAGTTTTTTGGGGGGTACTCTTACTTTTATAATCCATTTTAAAATCTGTAGTATAACCTTTGCTTAAGTCAGTTTTAACCAGAGAAACTATAATTTTACTTAAGTATTAGGGCTGGGCAATTAATTACAAATAAGATTAAATCGCAATATAGCCTGCTGCAACATACAAATCGCAGAAGTTGCAATATTTCTTTAACTTGAAATTTCTTAAAATACCAGTTTGATATATCCATTTTTTGCAGCAGCACAGATTTTATGCACATTATGCAATCATTCAAGTGTCAACACAGCAGTGCATTTAAATGAATACTTAAGCACTCCTGTTATTAGCCCGCCCCTTGACCTTACATTGACCTTATGACCAGAGCACAGCTGCCTGGCTCTGTGCCAGAGAAGAGACAAAGTCTGTTTTCTGGCTCAAAACTCTGTTCTGATGCTTTCAATGATCCATAGACCACTGTGGCTGATAGATTTGGTAAATTTACCTCACAATGAACAAAAAAAACAGCATTTAACTGACTGTTAACTTTCAATAAAGGCAGTGACATCAGCTAACAACAGACTGGACTGAGATGAACTGCTCTGTGATTTTAGATTGTGGTGTTAGAGGGGCGGGATCATTTCCCACTGTGGGTTGGTGACATCACCAGCCTACATTTTTGCCACGCCCACATTAAACCCAGCTAGGAAAGAGGTGAAAAACGTTCTAATGATCTAAATCCAAAATTCAGTCACATGTAGATCTGAGTGTTTTCACATGTTTATAGCAGCCATATTACAACATATCTAGAGTGTTAAGACACAAATTTTGGATTTCACTTCACAGGCTCTTTAAACTTTAAAGTTAACTACCAAAAGCCCCATTTTGGCCAGGGGCAGCCCTGTTTATTATTGTGATTTCACACAAATATAATTTCACCATTCAGTTTTTAACCAAAAAAAGGACACAGAAGCTATCTATATGGCACACGAAAAACAGTAAGTAAAATCGTCCTGTACTGTTCCTCGTCTGCTTAGTTTTGTCTTGTGGTCAACACTGCAACATTTTTTTGACCAAATAAACATGATTGGTTGAAAAATATCAAAAATCCAGGTTGTGGTTTGTGGTGGTTGCCTCTGTATTGGACAGTTGTTGGCTTTGTGTTTGTAATTTCCTTTTAAAGTAAAAACCGTTATAAGGACAGAATTTTTTCTGCCATTTTTAAATTATTTTGGGACACTAACACAATAAAACAAAAGTCAAGCAAAATAGTTAAAATGGAGGGGGGAGGGCTACCTGCTTTATAAGAAACAACAACAACAAAGACCTGTAAAAGCTAGGGATGCACACATGAAAATGTCTGCTGATATTTACAACCAATATTTTGGCATAAAAAAGCAGCCTATATCAGCTGTAAACATGCTGTGTGGACAAATAAGTTATTGGAGTTTTAGGCTGGACCAGCAGACCTGTGTCAGCTGGCATGTTTTTTTTTTATTCATCATCATTCCTCAAAACTTTAAGTCTGTTTTAAGGCCTGGAAGGGGTCAATAAGAACTAAAGTTTCAGGTCTGAACTACATTCACAAATCCGTATGGCTTTGCATTTTTTGTAGCATATTGGATCCAATATCATGCATCCCTAGTAAAAGCACAGTATAGACCAGGGGTGTCAAACTCAAGGCCCGAGGGCCAAATCCGGCCCGTGGTACAGTTACACCAGGCCCACCAGATCACATCATATTTTTATTATAACAGGTCCACTGGCATGAAGTCTGCAGATTTCCTCCAATCTAAAAAGGTAAACGTAACCTTGATGATTCAAAATATCCTTGTTAAGTCATAAAAATGGGACTACATAAAAATGTAAAACAATTAGATAAAAATTCAGGAATATGGGATAAAAAAATTTCTGTTTCCATTTCATATTCTTAATTTTGCATCTCACAGTTATGATGCAGAGTCACTGTTCACAATTTTGACTTTTTATTTAATATTTTGACCTTTTCAATTCACAATTTTGACTTTTCATTTCATATTTTTACCTTTTACATGCTCAATTTTACATTTTTAAGTCATATTTTAACCTTTGAATTTTTTTCTCACATTTCGACCTTTTTGGCTCCTTACTCTGACTTTTGTCTTATAATTTGACCTTTTGTATCTCAATTTTAAACTTCAAGTCATATTTTGATCTTTAAAACACAAAATTTTACCTTTTTTCTCATGCTTTGACCTTTTAACATTGATGATTTTGAAATTTATCTCATATTTTCATCTATAAAACCAACAATTTCAACTTTCTATCTCATATTTTTGCCTTTCTAAAACATTGTTTGACTTTAAATGCCATGTTTTGACCTTTTCAGGTAATAGGTTTGGATTTTATCTCAGATTTTGAGCCTTTAAACCTATCGTTTTAATTTTGTTTCAATCTCAGAATCATTTATCATCAGTGCTTTGTTTTTTCCCCCAGAATTCATTGCTCGTGAGAGCTAACAGTCAATAGTTAAATGTTGACCCTGTTTGGCCCTCAAGTTGGACCGAAATCCAGGATTCAGCCCCTGCTGTGATTAAGTTTGACATATCTAGTACTATCTTTTATAACTCCAGGGCATCTAAATGAGAATTTTAGTATTACTGTGAAACATCTTGCATTTATGGATGCAGTGCAGAGGATCTGGTAGTGTTTAAAGGGGAACTTAATTGTTATGTCATTCATCCTCTCCACTGGGATGGACCGCAGCTCCACTCCTCCTTCTATAGTAAAGAGATAGCTTAGCCTGGGGTGATAATGTGAGGAGCACTTTGAAATATTCAGCGAGGTATTGCGTGCCCTGATGAGGTAATCCTGTAGCCAGAAAGCCCAGACAGACGCGATTGTTCGAGCCGTGAGCTTGTAGGAAGTCTCCAAAACTCCGCCGCTGTCGTCCACGCAGCAGCAGACACTGGCGAGAGGCCGTCTCTCAGACTCAGCATGCCAGGCCTATGGAGGCCTATTTTACCGGACAAAAATCTATTGTGGCCTAATCCCTAAAAGCGCTGACATGCTTTGTGTTCTGTATTATCTTTAGCTGTCCGGGATCCAACCAAAGCATGAAATCTGGGGCTCTTTCAGGAATCCATCTACATATCCAGTAAGATCAACAACCTCGCAGTAGCTGCACATGTTAAGGCTTATCCAGGGAAGTCTGAACTCACTCCACACTTGCAGGATGTTTTTTTTAATTACTTTGATCGTTACTTATGATAGGAAAGCAGTTTTATTAAAGGCAAGACTGCAAATGCAAAAATCTGAGTTTGTATGAATCCTCCTGTGTTTTAATACGTTCTTGAATCTTCATAAATGTATTTACAGTATTGAAGATGAATATTTTTAATAATCTGCCTGCTTATTGGTTTCTTACTTGAGTCCCTAGTGATGTAACAAAGATAAATATTACATATTCACAATGGAAATCCCCCTCGCTGTTAGGTTTGTGCTCAAAGGAGGCAGTAGGGAAGGATAAACTCTCTTTAGACCACAGCATGCAAATGTGAGGGGAAAGACGCTACGTGGGGTACGTGGGCTCCAACGACTACAAAGTATAAATAAAGCTCTCCTTATTCCCCCACAATAGCTGAATATTCTTCCCAGACATGCAAAATAACATATTCTGCAAATGTCTTTCACACCATTCAACCACAAATTTGCATCATAATGCAACCTTTTCTTTTATCCAGTGAGAGATTCTTTAGTGTAATGTAGAAATGGGCAGTCAATCACCGACTCTGCTTGTTAGTATGAATAATGAATCTGTTAATTCTGTATTACAGCTATGAATACACTGATATGATAAAAAAGATGCTTTCAAGGGTTTGCAAGAGAGTAAATAAAACACAAAAAGCTGACTGCCACTCTGGTAACGCTCTACTTCTAAGAGCACTTGACTCTTGATTGAATCGAGCACCAGAGATGCTGACCTTCTCTTGCCTGACTGAGGAAAGAGGTTGATACTCCAGCACTTTAGTTAAATACACACATGCATGGACAAACAGCACAGACACAAGGCCGATAGCCATTTTGTTTCCAAGCGGATCTGTTGAAGGCTGGAAAAACTTTCCCTTGCTTTAGAAAGAGGGAGGGGGGATACTTTTTGATCATAGCAGAAAAAAGTAAATCTGACATGTTAGCCGAACACAGGAGTGAGGGCTTAAGCCTTGATGTCGGGCCAGAATTAGATTGCGAAAAAGCACAAGGAGGAGAGGCCCGCCGAAGGGCGCTAAACTATTCAACTGTTGTCAGTTCCCATTAAAAGGAGTCACCATGAAGACTGAGTCAAACAAACACAATGACACACAAAAGATCTTCTGCAGGCATTTTTGTCCTCTAAGACAAAAGGTTACGCTTCATCCAAACAAATCCAAGCGCTTACTATTCCAAGTAGGGCTGGGCAATTAATCGCAAATTAGATTAAATCGCAATATGGCCTGCTGCAATATTCTAATTGCAGACAGTGCAATATTTCTTTAACCTGAAATGTGTCAGAATGCCAGATACAGTTTTTGCTGTAGATGTTTTATGCTCTACAGCAGCGTTACTCAACCCTGCTCAACCAAAGAGCCAAATTGTTGAAAAATACCTTTGCAAGAGCCACAATCTAAGTGGCGAAAAGTGGCAAAAATGGCATGAAGTACAATCAAAATAAGTTAAGGGTGTCAAAAATAGTCAGAAAGCAGCAAAAAATGGATGAAAAGGGGCGAAAATTGGGAGAAAACGTGGACAATAGTCAGAAAGTAGCAAAAATGGTCCAAAAGTGGCAAAAAAAAGAGTGAAAAGTGACTAAAATGGGCAAAAAGCAGTCACAAGTAGCAAAAATGAGCAAAAAATAGGAAACAAGTGGTATGTAATGGCAAAAGGTAGCTTAAATGGGCAAAAATGAGAAAAAAATGGTGAAAAAGCACAAAAATGGGGGGAAAAAGTGGCAAAAAGAGGAGGCAAAAATTGGGGGACAAAAAGAAACAAGTGATATTTAATTGCAAAAGGTAGCTTATTTCGACGAAAGTGGCAAAAAATGGGAAAAAAGGAAAAAAAAGGGCAAAAAGTGGCAAAAAGAAAAAGCAAAAAAACTTGGGAAAAAAATTAAACAAGTGGTATGTAATGGCAAAAGGTCGCTTAAATGGGCAAAAAGTGGCAAAAAGTGGTGAAAAGGGGCAAAAAAATTGGATAACAGTGGAATAAATGGGGGAAAAGTGGCAAAAAAAGTTGCAAAATGGCCCCAAAAAAGGAGTATTTAATGGCAAAAGATAGCTGAAATGGGTGAAAAGTGGCAAAAATGGTGAAAATGGCCAAAAAAAGTTTTTTTAAAGGTTTTCGGGGGGGGGAATAATATTTCAGATTAAGACATAAAAGAGCCTCATGTTGAGTATCACTGCTCTACACTATATGCAAACAGATGTTTTTGTGGATTTTTTTTTTTTTTTTACAAAAATCGTACTTTTCTCCCCCATGTATGTGTTTTTCTTATTCAAAACAAGATTAACAAGAAAAGATATGGATCAAAATGTCTTTTCTTTTTTTAAAAGTGATGTATTCCTAGTTTTTTTTATCTAATATGGAGCTCTTTTTAATAAAGAGTGATTTATTACTTGTGTTTGTTAAACAACACATAAGATGGGGAACCTAAAAATAATCGCACATTAAATCGCAATTGCAATATTGGGAAAAATAATCGCAATTAGATTATTTTTGCAAATTGTTCAGCCCTAATTCCAAGTGGTAATGTCTTCAACACCAATCTGAACAATTACAATAACATTCATCCTCATTTCGGACATCATAGGGTGATAAAAACATGCAGGATGAAAAATGAAACCAACAACCAGTTGGCTGGATGTCAGCTGACCCGCTTTACCATCTCTCCTTGTGCCAAACAGTCACATTGCTCGTAGAAACTACTCACAAACAAAAACTCGAGTCTAACTCTTCCAACCAATGCCCTGCTGTCTTTTCAATTCCACACTAAAACCCCCCCCCTGAATGGCTGTCAGCTGTGTGGCAGTGCGTGTCTAGTGCAGTAATGTGAATCACGAGGGGAGTAACAAAGTGATTCCTCTCGGGGTATGTGTAAGAATGAGTGAGTGTGAGGGTGAGTTTGCATATAATCACATTTGCCATATGCACGTCTTCTGTTGGCTGGGAAAAAGACTGTACTTGCATGTCACATCAGAGATGCAGGGAGATAGCCTTTTTTTCTGTACCTGCATGGCAACAGAGGCGACTTGAAGCAGTGCTGCCAGCATCATTCATGCGGGAGATTGGTATGATGAGTGTGAGACATGACCTCAAGTGAATATACATCACAGAAAAATTAATAACGCCACCTTTAACCTTTGATTTTCTTTGCCATGCTATAGCAAGACTGGAACATGACAGGGGAAAAGGATTTTCCATTCTCTTTGCAAGGCATTTATCCATTTTAGTGACAGCTCATGAGAAAATTACAGGTTATTTGAAGACTGAGACACTGGTTTTAGGTTGCATTCAGAACACACTGTGACTACTTTTAACACCATGCATCTTGTTTAAGAGTATGAATCCTGAATGAGTGACAGTGACACCCCTCTTGCTAATTAATTAGGCTAAGGTGCATTCAGTAAGGTAAGTTTTCTATTTATTTAGCAGCTTTCTGCACAATATAGGTGAGAATCCTCTCCTAAAAGGTAGCCTGTGCCATTATTTCACAGCAAAAAGCAATGAATCCTCGGTTCAAAGAAACGCCCCTGCTTAAAATGCAGATTAGGGTCATTAAATATGGCGTAGTTTGAATGTCGCTCGTAAACGTGAGGGTAAAGGTAAGCTTATCTGGTGGGAGCCAAGAGTCTGGATCTCCGCCCCTTTGTCGACCTCACATTCCAGAGATTCCCACACTGTAAGCTCACCTGCCTTTTCTTTCACCTTTTAATAGCATGTCTTCAAGGTTATTAACACAGAAAAAGTGAGTTGCAGTGCTTTTTTTGCTACCGGAAAACTAACGGCGAACATGTTTCCTCCCTTGCACGGCTGCTAGCTAAGTTTTCATCCCCAACGGTTAACATGGAAGACAGCGCGTGAAGGTCCCTCAAAGGTGTGCGCTGTAACGGCGATGAAACGGTCACAAGAACAAGATTAGCCCAGTATTAGATTCACTCCCGCTGAGAGGAAGCCTCAAGAAGTTTCCCCTGTGCTGCGTATATCCAAGAAAAAGCCCACTCACACTTCCCACAGAAAACCCCCGACTTTCTGAGTTCAGGAATCCTCCTGTCTTGCGCACATCTTCCTTTATTTTTTCCCCCCACAGTTATTCCGCAGTAAGTGAAGCAGCGGGAGAGAAGGAGTTACATACCTCAAGAGGAGTGTTGTTAAGCTGGCTGAGCTGCGGCTCGAACTGCATTAGTACAGGTAAGTTCATCGGTAAAGTCCCGTCCTTTAGTCCCATGCATGTGGAAGAGTGAAATGCGCCTCCATAGAGCTACAGCCGAGAGGAGGAGAACGACCCCTTCGCTGCTCCCTGCTTTCACCAGCAGTCCCAGGCAATGCGAGCGTGCATGACGTCAGTGGGAATGTGGGAAAGCGGTGCGCACTCCTGATTGGTCACAACAGAGGCAGGGGGCGTTCCTAAGGAGGGTCGCATTGTTGAATGAGCCAATGACAGAGGAGATGATAGTTTCCTTGGTTACATATTTTGTCAACTTGTACGCTGCACAGAGAGGGATAGCACAAGGTAAGCTAGGATTCAGAGAGAAAATGTTACTTTATTTGCTCTGTACTCGCTCAGCAGACTTGACATGAGTCGAACATGTTGCTTATGATAAATTAAGAGATTCTTTTATAGTTGCAATTATTCCTTTTATTGTAAACATTTTCTGACTTCAGTGTTTTTATGCTAGTTTGTTTGTAAGCTAACTGACAAGCTAAAACAACTGTTGATCCGTCACACATTTCCATTAAACAAGCGGGTCATTCTACAGAGACATGCACTTTTAAGGTACAACATTTTAAACTAATTATTTCTTTTTCTAACACAGTATTAAATAACTTAGTGACTTCATGAATCTGCATTAAAAAACCTTAATGATTGTAATATTTTTTGGCATCAACTCAAGGATAGATAAACCCATATTTAGTCACGTGTGTTACCCTATCCTATTAGCAAAAATAAAGAGTTTTTTGAGAAAAATTATATCTCAATCTCTTTCTCACATTTAGTCAGTCATAGAAGAATGATGTGAGTGCAAAAACAGGACATTGTATTTTACTTGTATAATTCCTCTTTATTTCAAAGTGCCACATAATAATAAGGGTTCATTATTGCAACCATACATTTTCTATAAAAATGAAAATATTTAAGAAATGATCATGAAAAGTTAAGAGATGGTCCTTTGAATCTTGACAAGTAGGATAAACTCACAAAATTATGATAACATACAAAAGGATAACACCAGTGTTGCTATCTAAAAGCTTCATATGAAATCAGAAGATAATTCTAAACAGTTTCTGAAAATTTGTAGAGTCAGTAGTAGGGCTGGACAACTAATTGCAAATTAGATTAAATCGCAGCTGCAATTTTCAAATCACAGAAGGTGCAATATTTCTTTAACCTGAAATTTGTGTCTAAATACCAGTTTAGAACTTGAGCAGCAGCAGTGATGTTATGCATAACATACCATACAGTCATTCTAGTGCCATATTTTTAGAACAGTGTCCCAAAAAAAATCAAATTTTCTTCATTTTTGTGTGTTTTTTTTTTTTTGTTATTAAATATGAGGATTATATAAAAAAATTCAGTCCCTTTAATGCAACAGTTTACATCAAATTTGCAAAATGGGTAAAAAAAAAAATCATCACATTTTGATATTTTTAAAGATTGCTCCACGTAGTTTAATTTAATATTGGGTTATTATATAGTAAAGAATGAATTATTGTTTGTTTTTTTGTAAAATGCATGGCATGAGGAACTTAAGTATTAATCACATTAAATCGCTATCAAATATTGGGTAAAAAAATTGCAATTACATTATTTTCCCAAATCGTTCAGCCCTATTCAGTAGACAAATCCTGGGCATTTAGATCACAAGAAAGAGAAACAGGAAGTCAAGCGATAACCTCAGCATGATTTAAATTTCAAAAGAAATTAGCATTTTGCAATACGACAAGACCAGTGACATGAATCTGAGGGACAGTTACATTTATGATATACAGTATTTTTTCATATCTATTTAATTTTTTGTTTGTTTTTTTCAATGCAAAAATAAATTGTTTTGACCTCCAAATACCTGTGAGCATGGGCCCTGCTACAGTGGTCAGTAGATGTCTGCTTCAAGAATCAGCATGCAACGTTTGACTGATCTGGATAGGACCCGTCGGTTGGGCAACTTCAAGCTGGTGTTCCACAAAACCAAGTCGCAGCATTGTTTGGAGTGAACCCTAGTACCATGTCCAAGCTGAAGGCCAAGTTCCATATAAATGTCAGAGACAGGCCGTGAAGTGGGCATCCCAAGAAGACAACACCCCAAGAATACCATTTGCTCACCCTGTCAGCAAGAACTCTATCCTCCAGGATGACAACACCTGCCCCCACAGAGCGGGGTTTATCAGAGACTACCTCCAGAATTTGGGAGTAGAGAGGATGGAATGTCCTGCCAGCAGTCATGACCTTTAACCCCATTGAACACTTGTGGGATCAGCTTGGGTGTGCTGTTTGTGCCAGAGTGACCAACACAACCACACTGGCTGACTTGCGACAAATGCTGGTTGAAGAATAGGATGCCATCCCACAGCAGTGTGTGACCAGGCTGGTGACCAGCATGAGGAGGCGGAGCCAGGCTGTTGTGGCTGTGTATGGTTCTTCCACACGCTGCTGAGGCTCCTGTTTGTTAAATGAATGAATTGTTAAATTGTCAATATGTCTTGTTTCTTCAAACTTTAATCATCCAATCCACCAAACACCAAACAAGAGTCAATGGCAAATCAGCTGTTTGACATTGGCAGAGAAGATTTGGCATGTTTTTCATGGGCGCATCCCACATACTCAGCTCTGCTGCTCATCCCACAAATGCATGATCTTTACAAATGTGGCATCATTTAAAAGGGTAATAAACAGGCTTTCCAACTGTATAGGATTTATTACCAAGAAGCATTGTTACAACAAAGAAATAATGTACCAAACACAATTGCCTTACTTTTTGTTTTAAGTTTAGATGAATAAATTCATTGATCATCAACTGGCGGCCCGGGGGCTGGAAAGCTTCACATCTGGCCCAAGAGAGACTATTAAATTCAGAAACATAACATTTTTAAGGTTTTTTTATGTCTTTATATCCCTTAACTGTTTAATCAACCCTAAAAATGCTAATTATTGTAACACTTTGATCAGGATTCACTTACATTTGACTCATGTTTTACAGAAATCCATCCGTCGGGCATCATTAGTAAATATGATTCATGAGAAAGACATACTCAAATCTGCAGATTTTTTTGGTCAAATTTCCACATAACACACCCTGCTTGAGATTTAAAAGAAAAGATGTATTTCCTGCATGTGATTTTTATCAGTCAGGACTCAGCGTAGTGGTGTCAAACCCAGCGATGGACAACATAGAAACCCAGAAATATGGAGCTAAAATATCAGAGTCACTTCTTTCTTACTGGCTGCAGTATAGGCAGTAGGGGACATTGTTTATGTCTAAAAACTGAATGAAATACAGATAAAATACTGAAATGATAATAAGTTAATTAGACCAAACTATTTGATATAGCTAATATGATTTAGCATCAGTCAAAATGAATCTGGCCCTTGCATAAATGTAGTTGATGACCTGCGACTTAATTAATTGATCCTTCAATATAGTGTTTGATCATTTGTTTTTACTTTTCTTTTTATTGTAAATTTATTATAAATGCGTTTTGTTGCTGTTATCCTGAAACCTGACCGTTGCATGCCATCTGGTGTTCTGCACCGCAAAAAAAAAGAAGCCTTCTAGACATGAGCAAAAAAAAAAAATAGCAATTATCTCCAATGGACCCAGAACAAAGTCTTTTAATTTAACTCATAGATTAAATCAGTTGCTCCATATTTCACACCAGTCTATTTCACATTGTAAATCTTCACTAAAACAATGCCTGGGTGCCCAAAATTTTTCAAAGTTTAATTCAAAGCAAAGCCAGAAATATGTTCCAGAGACACATCAGATCCCACTGCAGCACCATCTGTCCCTTTTCAAATACCGAGGCTTGTGATAGTCAACTTATTCTTGCAATGTCACACAGACCTTGATGGCAAAGTTTAGTTTTCATGGCTTCATTGCTTCTGCCTTATATTTTCTTGTTAATCATTTGAATTTCCAAACCGTGTATGAAGCCATGCCAGTAAAAGGCTGTCTTTCATCTAGCATTTTTAAAACCACTGAATTTTCCCTCAAAATGATGTATGCCTTTATTTTGCAGGCACCGTCGTGCATGCAAATAAAGCTCCCTGGTGATGAGTGGAAAAGCTCTGCAGGCATTCGTTACAAACTACAGAGCAGAGGATGCGGGTAAGTCAGCACAAGCTGGGTCTGAAACACTGCTGACTTGTGACATAGTGGCCCATTGATCTGCTGAACAGATTTGACCTGGAGTAGCCATGTTGAATTCCCCAGGTACTGTCAGTGCTTTGATGCTTTTGTCAGAGGCAGCCTTGCTTGTGTTTATTCACCTGTCTCTTTGAGTCACAGCTGAACTCCCTAAAACTGTCTGACACAGTTACTTTGCCCTCCGCTATCCCCTTATAAGTTACCCTCCCCTCTGCAGTCTTTTCTCTACTACTCAATAGTGTTCAGCCTTACCCCTGCCTTCACCTTTATTTCTTTCTGTGCTGAAGTCAGCATAAAGACTTGAGTGTAGACTCTAAGAGTGATGATATATTCAACAATTTCAATGATCCTAATTCAGCCATATCATTTGCTTTCGTCCATGCAGAAAAACTGACAGCGCGGATGAAAAATGGTCTCAGCAGCTGCAAGTACAAACCGGCTGAATATGAAAGACTACAAGCCATCATTGATGCCAAGCGCCTGGAGTCTGATCTAATTGGACAAAAGGTAAATTTTGGTTGTAATCAATCTCATGGCCTTGCTTAAAACAGCATCATTATAAAATCAATCCCTGTTAAATTTAATTACATGGTGATTCAGCAGATGGAGAGTGCAATAAAACACTCATATAAATATATTTTTTACAGCAAACAGCCTTCACAAAGGAAAAGCAAAACCTGACTTAATATGAGGTGATAAAACAGCATGTTTCTAATTGAGGAAAATAGCAAAACTTCTCTTTGCACTTCACATGAAATAAAGTGGTTTCATACCTCTTAAATGATTATTGCATAACCCTTGTAGTTTGTTTGAGCACATGAAGCAGAGCAGTAATATCACCGCCATACACAATAGCATTTCCAGGTTCATGAATATTCATTTGGCTGCCTGGGGTTTTCTTTAAAACTGATTGAACTTCATACTTGACTCTAAGCAGAGTTAAAAGTTAATGCCAGGGGCAGCAGAGATAAGGCTGTTAGACCTGCAGTGTTTTAATTGGTAAACTGTAGCAGAAGTCTTTTAGTATCATTATGGTCACCCATGGCTCCTTCCAGCACGGCTCTCTGCATAACCCAGATAAGACTATGTTCACGTATGGTTGCCCTGCTGAGAGGCAGGCTTTCTGAGCATCTCCCATTGCTGATGTGATAGAAGGTAAATAAATGACCATGAGTGGCCTCAAGCATGGGATCATTTTTGCTCTCCAGGAAGTGACTGGAAGCATTAGTAGATAGGAAAAGTCTAAAATTTTACCTCTCGATAAGATCTCTTACCCACAGCGCTGCAGCGAAATCGTAAAAAGAAGAGAGGGAAATACATTATTAAAGCTTCCCTACGGTCAAATAAAATCCCTGTAAAAACTGTAAACAATTAAAAAAAAAGAAAAAGGAGATAGAGATTTTTCTAATAACTGTACAGTGAATATAATTTGATGACTTACAATCAGTAGTTGTTCCTTGAAATAGAGTGCTGGTCACTCAGAAAATCACTCCAGGCCTTAGTATTAATTAAGCTTTATTTTGGGGTTAAGTTTAACTAAAGTGAATCAGATCAAATGTTATTTTATCATTTAAGATAAACAAAATGTAAATATGCCTCATATAATTTCAATCAAATTGAGTAAACATAATATAAGTGAAGCTTTATTTTTGAGTAAAGTGTAATTAAAATACATCAAATTAAATGTTCAAATAATAATAACTAAAACCAATGTACACCCAGTGTACAGTGGTTAACAAATTTATTAAACCACCCTAACCCTAACCAAACTAAGGTTTATGCCACAGCTGCCCTAAATTAACAGCATTGGTAATTACCAAAATCATTTTTATATTTCTGCAATAGTTAATACACCAATATGTAGAAGCTCTTTAACCCAAATGATATTTTTAATGCTAAAATAGAATTATTATTGTTATCCATGAATTTTCAAATTTACTGATTATAAAAAACTTATAAAATAGTAAAGCACATTAATATTTCTTGATTGATATGTCAAATTATAGTTATTTACTTGCATTCCTGAACAGAAAAATTAGTTTTAGTGGTTGAATGTTATGCTTGATTCATTTTTTGACTTCTTAGAGAAGCCCAGTGAGCCGGCTCAAATTTGGGTGAATTCAGTTTGAAATTCCTCATTCCTGTTCAAAATGGTAAAACGTGGAGAGCTGACTGAAAATGAAAGAGTCTGCATTAAAGCACTTCATGATGCTGGATGGTCTCTGAGACAAATATGACAGGTGGTCTAATGAATTTGTTAAGCACTGTATATGCTTTGTATAAACTCAATTAAAACAATTGGAGTAACTCTATGTGATCAGGTGGGTTTGCTCCATCACTGAAAGGTGGCAGACAGCATAAATGTATGCAGCCTTCTCAGATATGTGCCTGTCAACAATCCTGTCTCTGCAGCTCTGCAGCTCTGCAGCTCTGCAGCTCTGCAGCTCCTCTGACCTCAGAATTTTTTGGGGTTTTGCTCTGATATCATTGTCAGCTGTGAGGCCTTCTATACAGAGGTGTGTGCCTCTCCAAATCATGTCCAAACGATTTCATTTACCACAGCTGGACTCCAATAAAGGCGTAGGAACATCCCAGCAAAGATCCACAGAAAAGGGAGGAACCTGAGCTTAATTTCAAGTGTTTTAGCAAAGGGTCTGCATATTATCTCATTGTGATATTTTAGTTTTTATTTTTGACAAATTTTCAAAAATTCTGTTTTCACTTTTTCATGATAGGGCACTGAGTGTACAGTGCTTGACAAATTTATTAGACCACCTGTCATAAAAACGAGAAAATTTAAATATCTTAGAAGTCTTTCAAAAACTTGTGTAAAACTAAAAGCTTAAACTAAAAACGTTTTACCATTTTGAACAGGAATGAGGAATTTCCAACTGAATTCACCTTTTTATACCCAAATTTGAGCCGGCTCACTGGGCTCCTCTGAGAAGTCAGAAATGAATCAAGCATAACATTCAACCACTAAAACTCATTTTTCTGTTCAGGAATGCCAGTAAACAACTATCATTTGACATATTAATCAAGAAGTAATAATGTACTTTACTATTTTTTCAGTTTTTTTTGTAAATCAGTAAATTTGAAAATTCATGGATAACAATAATAATTCTATTTTAGCATTAAAAATATCATTTGGGTTAAAGAGCTTCTACATATTGGTGTATTAACTATTGCAGAAATATAAAAATGATTTTGGTAATTACCAATGCTGTTAATTTAGGGCAGCTGTGGCATAAACCTTACTATGGGTGGTGGTCTAATAAATTTGTTAAGCACTGTAGATCAATGAGAATAAAATGATTTTTTTAAGCATCAGGCTTCAACACAACAACATTTTTTTTAAAAGTGAAGGGGGTCTGAGCACTTGCTGCATGCACTGTTTATAAAGACTTTAGACCTGAGCATCACGATCCTGAAATTGAACAAGACTTATTAACTCTTATTTATAATATATTTGTAGAAAACATGACAACCAACAAGAGTCTAAGCCCTTTTTTAATCTTGCTGTTCTCGGGTCATTATTTCATCTGACTGGCTTCCTCCCATGGCTGTGGGCATGAAGGGGACTGAGCTTTATTGGCACCTCTCTGACCCTGAGGTTTATTTTGGGAGGGAGAAGTTACAACGTTACACATCTCAGTTTGTGCAGATATTTGACTCAGTGTAGTTCCATTAAACCTTTACCTATCATCAGCCTGACAAGAGGTTTTAAAAGCCAACATTACCTCCTTGTTTGGAATGCATTTGTAGTTTCTTCTGATTATTTGGGATCAGTAGGACCTGATATGTATAAAACCTGAGCCTTGTCTCTGAACAGGAAGTAATTTTCACCCAAAAAATAATGTTATTTTTATTTTTTATTTTTATTTATTTTGAGTGTGTTTCTGCCAGTAGACAGGGGGCAGTGCAGTCAGTCAGAAATGGTGTCAGTCATTCAGACGTACAGCATAGTCCTTTTACTTATGATGCACCACAAGAGCTTATCAAGGCCAGATATGAGCTAAATTTCTGAAAATTTCATTCATTTTTGAATGATTAGAGATTACAAAAACATTTAAAGATCCCCCCAAATTACCTACAATTTCTAGGACATAACCAAAAATTTTGTGAAAATTCAAAAATCCCTTAAAAACTTCCAAAATGTTCTAGAATATACCCCAAATGCTCCATTAAGCTTTTTTTGAAAAAGCCAAAAGAGTTGTATAAAATTTTCATTAGAAAATAATAAAAATTTTTGGAATTTTTTTAACAGATTTTTGAACATTTCAGGGGACAAAAAAAACAAACCAAAATGTACAAATTAATTCTCAGAAAGTTCAATGGAAAATTTCAAAAATTCCAAACATATTCCCCAAAAAATTCAAACAAATTCCCTACCCAAATGTCCGGCCAAACGCCCAAAAAATTACAAATAAATTCCTCACATTTCCATGAAAATACCAAAAACAATTCACAGCACCCACAAAAGGAACTTTAAATCAAACTCTCCAAAATTAACAAACATATTCCCAAAAATTCTAAAAATAATTCCTGAAAATTTCAAAGTGAATTCTTCATACATGCCCTGCAAATGCCTCAAACTTTTATGGGAATTCTGGACAATTATCTCTAAAATTCTCAGGCAGAATTTACTGCTGTGTAGGTAGGTCAAAAGGCACTAGTTTAGCTCAGTGGTAGAGCAGGCGCCTATGTACGGATACCGTGGTCCCTCACGCACTGGCTGTTGGATCTATTCCCGGTCTCGGCGTGTGTTTGGTCCATGTCTTCCTGCTCCCTCTCCCCATATTTCCTGTCTCTCTACAGCTGTCCTATCTAAATAAGGCCAAAAAAGCCCAAAAACAACCAAAAAAAAGTAACAATGTCCTCATCTGTGCACACAGGGTCTCAGGAGGATAAGGGGAAACAGCCTAAAACAGGATGGCAAAGCTCTGCTTCAGCATGTGATACTCAATATACACATAATACAATCTGAAAAGATTTAATCTTTTAATATATTCAAAGAGAAATCGGTGCATTTCAGAGTAAATGCAACATGAATAAGTCTGATATTGATGGTTGTTTTATTCGCTTAAGTGAGACTAGAAATAAGTTTATGTAAGTTTAGCTCCTGGCACAGCTCTTTTAGTTCAGCTGAGTTATTAGACAGCCAATGCAAATTAAGATCACCTACAATTCATTGCCTGGAAGAGGCAAGGGATGACATCAATTTGGCCTTCTCTTTCAGAGTAAATCGGCTGAAATGAGTGTCACCCTGAGGGAAAACCTTTAGTACAATATATTCATACTTCTCTCACTTGAAGAGAAGCAACAAAATGACACACAGACACGCATTAACAACGCAAAACAGCACCCTAGCTACAGCTCCTATTAATACAAGAGAGATTTTACCCATGTATCTGAGATTTTCTTTTGTACAATTATCTGAGCCAGTGGCCTGTGTATGAAAACACTGATAGAAGAGCGCTCTGAACCCACCTTGTTCTCTCATGATCAAAAAGAAAAACGAATGAGAGTGGATTAAGATTACTCCTCCTCCTCCCCCTTCTAATAACATGCCTCATGTGCCATCCATGTTCTGACTTGATTGTTTTAATTTGCAGCTGTTTATATTGCTATAATGGTTTAGCTGCAGTTCCAGCTGAATCACCTAAGTTTATGAGCCTCTCACAGACACAATAAGACAAGTAAGGCCTGTATAAAGATGCTCTTAATGTGCAGAGTGAGGGATCTACTTGTGCTTATCTGTCACACAAAAAAATATCTTTTCACGCTCACCATCCTTGCAACATCCTAATTTAATTGTGTATAGCTGGTGTGCTATTTCAGCACTATAAAATGGTCTGGATGATTGATGCATTAAAGCCCTGATAGTTTAATTATCTGTGGGAGGAAATAAATGCCATCACTGTAGTCTATCACCACTTTAGTTTGCTGTGCATTAAACCTTTGTCTTATAGGTTCTGAAGACACGCTGCACAGCCAAGGCGACTAAGGAGAGCTCAACATTACGGCAGCACAGACAGGTGTGGAGCTGTGAGTGCCCCCGGCTGCAAAAGGCTGAGTAAGAGCCCCCCCATTACTCCCTGTCATTATCTGCTGCCGTTTTCTGGATCTGCTATTACGCCACGCAGCCGTTCCAGTTAAGCCCCATTGAGCCCAGACAGGAACCTGCGTGAAAAAATAAGGTGCGAAAATAAGCCTGACAGGGAAAAAGAGCAACAAGGAGAAAACAAGAAGAGAAGGGAGTAGATTTTTCTTGCAGGCATGACATTGAATTAAGGGTGAGAAACAGAGAGAAGTTTGGGCGTTGGAGCTGTGTGGGATCTGAACGGAGTCTCTCTACGTGCTGACGCAGAAGTGTGGGACCGGTGCCCCAGCGGTGTCATGCCTTGTGAAGTGAGAAGGGCAGCGCTAGCTCTGGGGGTGCAGCTTGTTTGGCTGCGTAATGACTGTGTCTGAGCCACCCAAGGTTAATGATGTACACAAGTGTGAGCCTCAGTAATGAGCCCAGCCGTAAAGATGTGCCACTGCTTGCATGTCTCTGTGCATATATCCAGTTAAATTACCATGGAATTCAAAAGCCACCTTGTCAGAAGGGAAATGGATGAAGATGTCTCTATGGTAACACTTCCTTTATTAACAATAATGCCAACGTTTTAGTGTCTTGCTGTTCTGCAGCACACGTATTGTCTTCTGTGTTGTTATTCACCATCCTCTGCATATCTAATCTTTGTATTTTACCTGATTCCACCGACTTCTTCTGACAAACGGAGCAACAGGTTGTCAGTAATTGTAACTGTATACTTGAGTTGACTTTCATGCATTTGGATTTTAATTCATTCAACAAAATGTTTCTTTTTATTTATTTAATTTCACAGGAAAACCTCATAGAGATTAAGCATCTAACTCACAAGAGTGCCCTGGCCAAGACAGGCAGCAGAACATTAAAGACCCTGTAACATGAAATCCTCTTTCCTGGCTGGGTTTAATGTGGGCGGAGCAAATTTGTAGACTCATGATGTCATTAGCCCACAGTAGGGAATGGCCCCGCCCCTTTAACACTACAATATAAAATCACAGAGCAGTTCATCTCAGTCCAGTCTGTTGTTAGCTGATGTCACTGCCTTTATTGAAAGTTAAAAGTCAGTTAAATGCTGTTTTGTTGTTCATTGTGAGGAAAATTTACCAAATTTTTTTTTTATTTGAGAGGATCATATTTCTCCTAAGTGGGTGTGGCTTCAGCTCATTCGACAGACACGCCCACACCATCCTGGAGCAGGCTTTACTTCCTAATTCAGGATTTTAAAGCATAATTTTATAAACTTAGAGATGTTTTATTTGACTTAAATTTGACCTGGGTGTTCATAACACAGTGACCTGTCATAGAACAAAAGCTAAATACCGATCTATATCCACTTTACAGGGTTTTTAACATTTAAAAACACTAAAAAGACAGATTAACCAGCTCTTGAGTCACAGTGTCAGTTGAAACATCTACAACCTGATGCATCTTCCTTCAACACTTTTGGCTCTATTTTCGTAGACCAGGCGCAACGGGGTGTGTCCAGGGCATTTTGCAATTTTCGTCCGGCGCAGTCCGGCGCAGCACGGCGCACTCACGCCTCCGTCCCTCCCGCCGGCACAAGTGGCGAAGAGGGAGGAGATAAATAAAAATAAAATAATAATAAAATGAACGCCTCTCCTCGCCTTTAAATGCGCTGCGAGCAAGGCACAGTGCCAATTTCACCTCACCACCACCATGGACGAAGACAGCAGCAGCAGCTCCAGGTGGCCAAACTTCTCCCAGGAGGAAACTGATGTGCTGGTCCGGGAGGTCCAAGCTCGCAGTACCAGAATATATGGTAATGCTAACAGACCTCCACGGGCTGATGATGCAAAAACTGCCTGGGAGGAAGTTACTAATATTGTCAATCAAGTTTGCCCAGATATTCTGAGAACCGCTGCCCAATGTAAAAAACGGTTCAATGATGTAAGGAGAAGGGCCAAAAAAAAGCTGTCAGTGTAAAGAAGGCACACAGTGGCCACCGGGCTGCGCATCAGAGGCCACCTCGCGGGACAGATGTAATCTGTTCCTGTGTCATGAATAGGAGTACAAAATTAAGCGACAATTACATTAAACACAGCAGCAGGCTAATCCAGGCATCATGCTTGTGATCCATCTGCATTCCTGCTCTGTCATCGCCAAATAGGAGAACCTTTGGTGACATATTCTCTCACGGTATCTCCTCCTCGTCCTCCATCTTTTTAGAGCACGTTAAGAATAAAGATTAAAACAGAGAAATATGGGCAATCACAGGTAAATCCTTAAGACACTGACTGACTTACATTTATTCAGTGAGCGTCTCTCTCTTTTTTCTTTTCTTTTCTTTTGAATTTCATGAGATGAGAGAAGCTGAATATATACTCCGTATCGGATGCCGTGGCAGTTTGTGGTTGGCTGAGAGATGTGAATTCGTTAGTTTTTATCACTCCTAGCTGCCATTAGGTTGAGTTTCAATTACGCGTGACAAACATCTTTGATCTGACATCAGATGTGATGGGACAGTTTATATAGATACAAATGTATATGCTGGTTCAGACGGTTACATTAAATAGTGGTTGCTGTGATTGTTTATCGCATTGAAATGTGCCTGACACTCTGGACACCTGCCTGTGAGGTTTTGGTGACGTGTGCGCACTGTGTGCCTGTCAGCCAAATTACCACTACACCAGCGCGCTTCGCCTGCGCCGATAATAGACCAGGTTGGAGCTGGCAGGCTTTCAGCGCACCTTCCGCGCAGTGTTTTGGCACGAAATTGTCACTGCGCCAAGCTGAATCTGTCGACACCTCCCCCTGGTGCGCCGCCGCACCCATCTCGGCGCAGCCCAGTCTACCAAATTGCCAAATTGGCTGTGCACAGTGGTGCGCCGGACGAAGTGGGGTGCGCCACGCTCCGCCACCCTGCGCCACCCTGCGCTGCGCCACGAAAATAGAGCCCTTCTACTTTTAAAGCAGTTTAAAGAGACCAGCTCCCCCAGACATAAATAGTCCTGCAGGTTCCAGGCTGCAGGAGCAGCAAAGGTGAAACTCCTTTTACCCATTTCAAGACAGACTCTGGCACAGATAGCAAAATGAAATCCTGTGACTGAGTCACAGAGCACCGACTGTCACAGAGCCACAGAGAACCGAATCACACAAGTATGAGGGGCACAGGTTTAGTATAGCCTTATAAATAAGGATATGGCAATGATTTAGTCTATGAGCATCCAATGAAGGCCAACCAACTTCAGCATACAGACTACAATGAGTTAAGGACTTAAGATTTGTTATAGCCACCATGCCCCATGGTGAACAGTGTCTAAAGACTTTCAGTGCCTATAAAGGTATTCACCACCTTGGATGCTTTACCCTTTTATTGATTTTATAAACAAGTCATAGTCAAAATAATTTGCCTTTTTAGCATGCATTATCTCACAATTAGTGAGATAGAGATCACCTGAGTACAGTGAATGTCTCTCAAGTATAAGACATCTTTGTCTGGAAGGTCCAGTATCAGTTAATCAGTATTCTTGTCTACCATTACACCTTGAAGACAAAGAACACTCCAAACAACTCAGAGAAAAGGTTACTGAAAACTCTAAGTCAGGGTATGGATGGTGAAAATCCGCCTAGATCAAGCTGTCCTTACAAAAACTGCGTGAGCATGCAAGAAGGAGACTAGTGAGAGAGGACACCAAGACACCTATGACAACTCTGAAGGAGTTACAAGCTTCAGCAACTGAGATGGGAGAGACTCTGTAGACAACAACTGTTGGCCGGGTTCTTTACAAGTTCACATCACCACAAACACACCATCCCCACTGTGAAGCACTAGTGGTGGCAGCTTCATGCTGTGGGGATGCCTTTCAGCAACCGGCAATAGAAGGCTTGAAAAGGTAGTGGGTTAAAATAATGCAGCCATATATTTTAAAAATTCTAAAGGACAATCTTATTCAGTCTACAAGAAAACTACAGCTTGGGAGAAGATTTATTTTCCAGTCAGACAATGAGTTGAAGCATCCAGAGAAAGCTACAGAAATGTTTAAAGACAACAGGGGGAATGTCCTGGAGTGGCCAAGTCAAAGCCCAGACCTCAATCCGATAGAGAATTTATGGCTGGACTTGAAAAGGGAAAAGAGCAGTTCACGCCTTGATCCCTGTGCAACCTGACAGAGCTTGAGCAGTTTTGCAAAAAAGAATGGAGTTAAAGTGCCGTGTATAGATGTGCAAGCCTGATTGAGACCTATCCACACAGAGTCAATGCTGTCAAATTCTTGCAGACCTATCTAATGTGAAATTTGACGTTGGTTCAACAAGAAGCAAAAAGAAATGATGTCCACAAGATTAATGTACCTTTGAAAATATTTTCATTGCTTATCCAAGTTAGTCTCTACTACTAGCTAAAATTTGAATAGTTCTAATATAAACCTATTTGTATTTTGCTTTTTGTTGCCAGGAAATATTTTGGAAAAGGGTCATTATATTCTTGCATTTAAAACCGAGTCGTGTCAGATTAATGACTACAGTTGGTTTTAAGCATTTGAGCAATGTTAGGGTGACCAGAGAGCTGCAGCTTGACAAATTCTTTTTCATTTTAATGTTGATAAATTAAAGGTCACATATTTTACCCTTTTAAGACAAGTATATATTGGTCTCAGAGGTCCCCAAAACAAGCCTGTGAAGTTTGTTGCTGAAAAAACACTCCTAGATTTTTGCATGTCTAAAAAGCCCTTTGTTTCAGCCCTGTGGCTTTAAATGTTAATGAGTTGTCTGACTCCGCCTCCTGACCCCGTCCCTCTCAGGAAATGGATGTGGCTCTCCAGATCTGGAGTGGAGGGCAGAACTTTCTTCCCAGAGGGGAGGGCCATCTGAGCCTGGGGGTGGGGCTGACTCCCCACATGACATCATGAGGGGAAATTTGAGAACGTCTTTTCAGCACTCATTTTCTGAAAGGTGGAGAAGGGGGTGGGGGGTGGGGGGGTGATTTTTCTGACGCTTAGGGGGTTTGTAGACAGGCCAGTGGCACATATTTTTGTTAAAAAAGTATGAAAAAGTGTATTTTGCCTTATATGTCCCCTTTAACTTGTTTTATGTGGTTGTTTAAGAACTGGCCTGTCATTATAAAACAGGGAGAAGGCTGAGGATGACCTACATGACTTTCTGGAGACAATCAAGCCATCTGATAGGACAGACACTGGCATCTTCTCACTCCAAGACTATGGTAAACATATATGAATATTTTTATGCATTGATTGTAGTGACTGTATTTGTTAAGTCTCTGCAGTTAAGGTTTGTGTGAATATCTGTTAGTTTTGCTTAATTATATCCATCTTTTTCTATCTTTGTTAGCGCTGCTTCTAGAGGGGGAACGAGAAGAATTCAGGAAAGCCTCTGTAGAGCCGGTTCATCATCTCAAAGACAACCTAGCTGTCAGACTGAGAGAAGTACAGCATCAGCAGCCCAGAGCTTTTGGATCAGACTGGGACCAAGTTGTACAGCAGGTATCTGAGTAATGAAAACATGGCTTCATGCCCATTATTCACCAGAATATCTTTATTTGCCAGCAGAATGCCACATATCTGAACCTAGGCAGGCTAATAAAACAGATCAGGGGGAACCTTTCGGAATTCCTGCATCTTAAAACTCATGTCCTTAGTTTTTTAAATTCTCTGTATACCCAGAGACTCAAACAATGAGGCCTGCCAAACTAAAACAGTCTGTGGTGCACATCCAGCAGAAGTTTAAACTCACACACAATGATCCCAGCCTGCACACAGCGTCTTTCACTGTCCAGGAATCTCTTGTTTGTCAGATATCCATGCTACCAAAGTCACAAACTCTGCCTTTGACTCCCAGAGGCTTTATGCAAGCTCAGCCGATGAATGGTGAGATTAAGGAGAAAGCAGGGGTCTTTAAAGACAGACTTTACTCCAAATGAACCGTCTGCCAGCTATTTTGTCTCCTCTGTGAGGCTCACTCATACTCGTTTCTTTCCCATGACCCCCCGTTCTCTTGCTGGCCCACTGCTCCTGCCCACCTGATTGCATGGGCACAATGGGACCCCTCCACTCCTGCCTCATACAAACAAACAGACAGCTAAGATGCTTCTTCTTGCTGCCTTTTTTCTTTGATTGTGATATTTGAATGTTTGTTCAGTTTTCTTCGAACCTTTGCTGTGTACCTCAAGAAAAGTCAGAGTGAACTTCTGTGGGTGCAAAATAAATAAAACCACATCCCTGAATACATGCATTTCAATCTGTGTGGTGCAAAGAGAAACTCATTTGACAAAGAAATTAAAGATAAAAATCAAAAAATACATTCAGACTGGAATTTCCTCATAATATTGTAAGATAAGATAAAACATCCTCTCTTTATAAATAAATAAATAAATAAATAAAAATAAAAATACAATGAATTTACAGCTGTTTACTAGTGTGTTTAAAATAAACTCCATACCCTTCATGGCCAAACCAAAACTAAACTCTTCAGAGTATTTTTGACATGTTGTGCATTAAGAGGCAATTTAAAGTGATAAGGTAGGAGACATGTAAAGTATGGTAGTTAAAGCTTTTTATAGATTTAAGTCATGCAAATGATTAAATTGATAGCATTCAAGTGTTTATTTCTGTCAGATATATTTATGAAAATGTATTTATTATTAATGAAGCAAAGCTGGCAGCCTTCTTTATCTACTGATGCTCTTTTCCAGCTCGGGTGTAGAAGTGACAGACGTGTGTAGGTTTTCTTTTGCTAACAAGAGCCAGAGCTCCAATTAGACACTTAAAGGTCACATATTTTACCCTTTTAAGACAAGTTTATATCGGTCTCAGAGGTCCCCAAAAACATGCCTGTGAAGTTTGTTGCTGAAAAATCACTAGTAATGGATTTTTGCATGTCTATAAACTCCTCTGTTTCAGCCCTGTTCAGAACGAGCTGTTTCTGTGTTTGTGGCTTTAAATGTTAACAAGCTGTCTGACTCCGCCCCTCTCAGGAAATGGATGTGGCTTAATGGATGTGGCTCCTCAGCTGCCAGCTGAGAGGAGGATCAGGAGCAGAGGGTGGAACTTTCCTCCAAGTAGGGAGGGCCAACCAAACCTGGGGGTGGGGCTAACTCCCTACATGACATCTTGAGGGGAATATCTGAGAATGGCTTGTTTAGGCACACATTTTCTGAAAGGTGGAGAAGGAGAGAGGGGGAAGGGATGGATTTTTCTGATTCTTGGGGGGATTGTGGACAGACCAGGGGGTACATTTTTTGTTAGAAAAGCCTGAAAAAGTGTATTTTG
This sequence comes from Cheilinus undulatus, assembly GCF_018320785.1. Classification (NCBI taxonomy): domain Eukaryota; kingdom Metazoa; phylum Chordata; class Actinopteri; order Labriformes; family Labridae; genus Cheilinus; species Cheilinus undulatus. The sequence continues at coordinate 45,368,520 of NC_054879.1, forward strand.
CATAATATGTGACCTTTAAATTTAAAAGCACTAGGCGAAAGTTTGATCAAACTCTGTCAACTAGGGGTGCTGCTCCTGCAAGTTGAATTCAGCTAGGATAGATAATATCTGCTGGTATAAAGTCAACCACATCCTTTCTTCGTCCTTTCCTCTTGAAAAATGCGACACACTAAAAGGGTGGAGTCAGACAGCTCATTAACATTTAAAGCCACAGACACAGAAACAGCTCGTTCTAAGTAGGGCTGAAACAGAGGGGTTTTAAGGCATGCAAAAATCCAATACTGGAGTGATTTTTCAGCAACAAACTTCACAGGCATTTTTTGGGGACCTCTTAGACCGATATAAACTTGTCTTAAAGGGATATTATCTGTGACCTTTAAATGTAACGCAGATACTACACAAAAGAGCTGCACATTCACCCTACCTAGCAGAACGTGCTCTGTCTATCACACAGGAATGCACAAGCTGATGAACATTTAGCCTCATATTGTTGAAGACATCAACCCAGCACCATGCTGCAAAGTTTTTTGTTTTTTTAGAAGACAAATCTATATGGACTTGATTAATTTTCCCCACATTCTCTCAGTTGCCATTAGACACATTCACAGTAGCATTTTTGATTGCATCTGTTGTGCTATGTAACAGTTCTGTTTCCTGTGTGCAAACTGAGAACACTAAACAAAAACTGACAACAACGGCTGCAGTCTGCAGTAAGGTCTGCAGCCATGTTTGTAGAAAAAAGTCAAAAAGATGTTGGAAAAGAGACCAAAGGAAAGTGATATTTTGTCGATGTATTCAGTGAGAATAAGAGGCTCAAAACAATGTGTTTCCTTGAAAACTAGAATTCAGTGCTGACTTTGAAAGAAGCCGTTTCTTTTATTTAACTGGCTTTTTGAAAAGTTCACAACTATTGTTTTGCTTTTGTACATCAGAGAACGTGTTAACAATGCCTCCTTGTTTCAAACCTTTCTTATTCTTCTCTTTAACTACACTATAACTTTACCAACACAGAGAAAGAGTACACATAGTTTGATAATCTTCATTCCTAAGCAGCCATTTCTCTCCCTCCGACATGTCACATCTTAAAAACAAGCAGTTACTGAATCCTTGTATCATTCTGATGCTGAATGTTTCTGATTCTAGACGTTTGTAAGAACCCGAGAGACCTGAGTTCAAGAATTTACATTGATCTGAGCCGGCATAGCATAACGAGAAGGAAGAAAGCGTTACAGTAGATAGTTGTGATCTCTCGAGTCTTCTCTGTGGATCCTCACTGTCTCAGATTTAAGTTGTAAGAAAAAGGAGTCTCTTTCATATAAGATGGGGATCTCAGTGTGGTACTAAAGTGGAAATTCCTACTGAGCAGTTTGATTTTTTTATATGAATGAGTTTGAACTGTGTATATTTTAGATATTTATATGATGTCATCATTTATTCAACAGATACATTTTGTGAAAAGCCAGCAAGAAGACGTAACTGCAAAACTTCACGCAGAGTACCAGAGCACGGAGGAGGAGATCATCGTGCTTGGCTTAGAGGTAAATTTCTCCCTTTCAATCAGAAACTTCCTTCTGTTACAGCAGTGATTTTTAAACTTTTTTCCCCAGGCACACCTAAGATCAAGCCAAAATGTCAAGGCACGCCAAATCCATATCTGTATATCTGAACTTAGCACAAAAGTAAGGAAATTTGTGTTTGGTAGATAATTTCTTTGTTGTAACAATGCTTCTTGGTAATAAATCTTATACCGTTGGAAAGCCTGTTTAATGCCCTTTTAAATGATGCCACATTTGAACATGAATTTGTGGGATGAGCAGCAGAGCTGAGTATGTAGGTTGTGCCCATGAAAAATGTGCCAAATCTTCTCTGCCAATGCCAAACAGCTGATTCTGCCATTGACTCTTGTTTGGTCCCAGACTGTGGAGAAGTGGGATTGCAACTGGTTGCAGAATCTCATCTCGATATCTCTCTGCATTGAGATTGCCTCCAATGATGACAAGCCTCTTATTTCCAGTGAGAGAGATGCCGCCCCACACCATCACACTGCCTCCACCAAAAGATGTTACTCTATTAGTGCAGCAATCAGCATAGCGTTCTCCGCGGTCTCTGCCGTAGGCAGAATCTGGACTGATTGCTGGCCTTAACGTTCTTCCACATGTTCAGGTTCCAGTGCACGGGTTGCCAGCACCAGCGCAAACAGGCCTGATGGTGAAGAGCAGTCATGGCAGACCTCCTGGCAGCCCTATGAGACCAGAGATTGGCTGTGTGCAGTCTGTTCCAGATTGTCTGGGCAGAGAGCCGTTGGCCATATCGTCCTGCAAACCTTGACTGCAAATCTGTAGAAGACAGCCTACAGTAGCTAAGTGCTGACAGGGTGAGGGGACGCCTACTTCCCAGCCTGTCTCTGAAATCCCGCGTTATATGGAACTTGGCCTTCAGTTTGGAGATGGTACCCTATCCAGATCAGTCAAACGAGGCATGCAGATTCTTGGAGCAGACACCTACTGACCACTGTAACAGGGCCCATGCTCACAGGTGCTCCCACTCAGGTGCCAATCAGCTTTACAAGCTTTGGTTGGTATTATTTCTAGTTACTCTAATGATCCTTTAGGTTGCTTTCACACCTATAGCTTGTTAGGTTAATTGGTGACTCTAAATTGCCCATAGGAGTGAGTGTAAGCGTGCCTGATTGTCTGTCTTTCTATGTCAGCTTTGTGATTGACTGGCAACCATTCCAGGGTGGACCCCACCACTCGTCCAATGACAGCTGGGATAGGCTAAAAATGGACAGATGATTGATTACTTATCCTATTATTTATTAGACAAATCATTTTAATTGACGGACAGAGCTAGTCTTAATATGGACAACATTTTACCCCGCCCTCAAAGCGGATATGATCAAAAATAGTGCCTATGCAAACAAAAACCTGTCATGACATTTAAAACTATTACTCATTTTGTCTGAAACAACACAAACTGAACACCCACTAAAACTCCATCAGACACTCAAAATTCACAAACACATTTTAATTGTTTTTATTTCCTCCATCTTTTACACATATGGACCAAATTGGGACCCCCTTTCTTTATTCAAAGGGTACCAACAATTTTGCCCCAGTTGCTTGTCTGCCTGTGCAGTGAGGTCACGGGGCCAATCAGCGAGGCTGCCTTGGCTCCCTTAAAAGCTCAGTGAAGGTTTTTCTAAGTCTCCCTGTTGCGCCAGTTCTCATTCATACCTCTCAGAGGACTTCTTGGGTGTACTGGGTCCAAACTAGAGGCATGCCAACATCATTAAAATGTATAGTCACTTTTTACAACCCTCCTCCACCCCAGCTCCTCTTTCCCAGAACAGCCACATATGAAAAACAGCTAAAGTGCATGTGCGTTTCTTGACAAAGTGGTCCTTACTGAACTTAAGTTATTGTATAGTTGCAGTAATTTTGTATGGTTGTATAAATTGCAATGGCACACCAAGACTTGGCCACACCACTGTAATATGGCATAGTTTTCAATTTCCAATTTATTGAGTTTAAGAGATGACTCAAGATGACGTTTTGGAGGAAATCCTTGCATTTATATTTCTCTCAGAGTTGTGATGCTTTTCTCCTCAGAAATATCTCACCAGTACTTCAGACAACCAGCTGATCACTGAAAATCTTCCCGAGGAGGTTTTGGACTCAGATTGCCCCTACCCGGAGCTAAAGGAGTCCCTGATCCAGGCCTTCCAGTCCCTTTCAGAAAGGTACCAGAGCAGACAACAGAGCCTTCAAGAGCATCTGCAAACAACTGACAGGTAGGCTTTGGATAAAGTAAACTTAAATTTTGCCTCCTTCCATAATCCCATACTCTAACACATTGATTGAGAACATTTTTCATAAGTTCTGTTGCTTAAATCAAATACATGTAGCAGTATTTCCTTCAATATCTTTATTACTCTTTATAGAAATATGCTTCAGTGATTTCCATTTTGATAAATCCATCTATAGGCAGAGCTTAGCAGATGGAGATGATAGATGTCAAACTCAGCAGTACATTAACAGCATATAGAAGCAGAGTCAGTTCCAGGAGAGTCACAAGTGTTTCTCAGCAGGAGGTTGATTATATCAGACCGTCACAGCCTTTTCAGATGGTGGCTGTATAGCGCTGTAAGCTTCTGGGAGCATTTCATTTATACCTGCCTGCAGAAAATGACGTCAAGAATAATATGGGAAGGATGGTTTCATTTCCTACTTCATAAATAGATAATATATATTTATTTGTTGATTAATCTAAATAGACATTTATTTTTCTGGATTGTTCTCTGCTTCAGGTTCTGTGGCTGGCCTGCAGATGAACACCAACGCTTCCAGTTCTGTTTGTCTCTGTACGCTCATCCTGATGTGCCAAACTCCAGAGCGCTCTGCATGGACATGCTGCAAAAACTCTTCCCTCAGCGATCTAAACAGGAGCTGGTGAGTACTCTGACTGATGCTGTAGAAGCCATTTGAATAATACTGCATGCTACTTAAGGAAAGGCATTTAAACTAATGTTTATCATTTAAGTAGATGATTAGTACGGAAGAGCATAAGGGCCACTGAAAAAACCCTGGATGCAATGTTTTTTTACTTGTGAGAAAAAAAAGGCAGAATTCTAACTTTTTACTTAGAATTCAAACTTTAATTCTGACATTAATCTCAGAATTCTGACTTTAATTCTCTAATGGAACTCTTCCATGATGCCATTTTTGTCCAGTGTTTTTCTTATGGTTGAGTCATGAACTCTGACCTTAACTGAGGCCAGTGAGGCCTGCAGGTCTTCGGATGTCGTTCTGGGCTCTTTTGTGACCTCCTGGATGAGTCGTCATGCACTCTTGGAGTCATTTTGGTTGGCCAACCACTGCTGGAAAGGTTTACCACTGTTCCCAGTTTTCTGCATTTATGGATAATGGCTCTGACTGTGGTTTGCTGGAGTCCCAAAGCCTTGGATATGTCTTTGTAACCTTTTCCAGACTGATACATTTTAATCCCTTTGTTTCTCATTTGTTCTTGAATTTCTTTGGATCGTGGCATGATGCGTTTCTTCCCAAGATCTTGTAGCCTACTTCACTTTGTCTGGCAGCTTCTATTTAAGGGATTTCTTGAGTCAACAAACCTGGCAGTAATCAGGCCTGGGTGTGGCCAGTGAAACTGAACTCAGCTTTCCAAGAACTGTGGTTAATCACAGTTAACTCATGATTAAACAAGAGGGGAAAATTTCTTTTTCACACAGGGCCAGAAAGGTTTGGATTTTTTCCCCTTGATAAATAAAATCTTCATTTAGAAACTGCATTTGGCATTTACTTGTGTTGTCCTTGTGAGATATTAAAATTGATTTGATGATCCGAAAAGAAAGTGTGATAAATATACAAAAGAAACAGGAATCAGAACGGGGGCAAATACTTTTTCACAGCACTGACTGTCCTCTATCATAGCCTGTAAGGGAATACTGACAGTCACACTACGCTCAAGCTCTTTCCATGTTGCTGAATATGAGAGGTTACATGAGTTCAGAACTTTCAAATTTTCAAATTAAAATCAGTTTGCAGGTTGATTTCCTGAGAAAATGCTTGAAATAACACAAAAAACACAAACTCTTGTGTAAGCTCTGGTTCAGACCTAAACTTCAGCCCACTTTTAGAGCTTGAGAAATGAAGATAACGGAGGAAAATCAAATAGACCTGCCTCAGCTAATTTGAAGACTCTGCCAATATGTTCATCCAAAGTTTTGGTTCTAAGTATCGGCTGTAATTTTCATATCTGCCATACTGATAATCAGTGGTGTAGTGTTTCCTGGAGAAGTTGCTGTTTTCATAACTGATCCTCCACTTTTGTAAGTTACCCATCCAGCAAACGATGACTACCCTATGCCTGGGGATCTCAACCTTTTCAGCCCATGACCCCCAAAAATAAAGGTACCAAACCGGGGGATCCCCACTGTACCTGAAGGTGGTTCAACACAGACATGCACATTCTAGATAGTCATCTGCAGACAAGGTCACCCATAAGTGGGATAAATGGGAGAGCTTTGTGGCACCCAGCCAAATTGGGGGCCCATGGAGGTCAGCAAAACCATAGTCGATTATAAAATTAAGGTGTAATAGCTATATTTTATAATGAACTTAATAAAATAACCACCCTTATCAAAGAAACAAATATCTTTTTTAATCATTTTGTTGTAAATAGCCTTCTTAAAAATGTAACCCTTTTGTTGAAAAAAAAAGAATTAAAATGGCTAAAATGGGTTAATAATGGCGAAGAAAAAGTGGTGAAATTTGATTTTAAAAGTAGCAGAAATGAATTAGAAGTGGCAACAATTACATAAAAAAGGCAACAAAAAAAATCAGTGGCAAAAATTGGTTAAAGTGGAAAAAATGGGAATAAATAGTGTTGGGGGGGCTCAAAAGTGGCTGAAATGGCTTTAAATTGGCAAGAATGTGTGGAAAGGTGGTGAAAAAAATGGAATTAAAAAATCGATACAAACTGGTAAAAAGTTTTTACTGAGAAAGAGAAAATAGGCAGATATTGGCAGATTGGTTAAACTAGCAAAAATTGGCATATCAGATATTAAAATGTGGGTAAAATGGGAGACATTTTGTGTAAAAAAAATGGTAAAAAATTGGGTTAATAGCGGCAATAATGTGTCAATAGAGTGTTGTAAAGGGTTTTAAATTGACCAAAATAGGTGTTAAATGACAAAAATTTATTAAAATTGATGGATGAAAATGATTTATAACTGGTGTAAAGTGGCAACAGTGAAATTCAAAAAATATTCTTAGTTTTTTATTAGGGAATCTGGGGACCCCCTCTCAGTGTCTCGCAACCCCCAAGGGAGTCCCGACCCCAAGGTTGAGAACCACTGGCCTATGCCATAAACTCAGACACTGAAGACCACCTTGCATATTTAATTCACATTAAAACAGAGCTTTAGTATTTGCACATCATCTCTTAACTTCAGAGAGTAAGCATCCTCAGAGCAGATTTAATGATAACTCCTGGTTCACAGGCTATAGGCTGAGATAACCACCTAATAATGGATTCTGAGTTAACTATTCTTATTCCTCAGCAGTTTTTGAGCTGCACACTAGTGTTTGCCATCCTGGGAGAGGGGGTTTTGGAAGTGGATATGCTCTCTATACATGAATCTACCCTGCACTACACCACTGCTGATAATTGAAGCTATTATACCAATGTCGTGCTGCTAAGATCATGTACCCCTGTTACGCACTTTTAAAAAAGTCTTAGGAAGACTACTTGACAGTAAAATATTTGTTATTCTCTGTTTTGCTTTGGAAAGGCGATCTTTTCCAGGGGGGTTTATGTTTTTTTCCTCACTAAAGTGGTGACATAAACACAGAAATACCCCATGTCCTGATGAACACATACACACATCTAAAAATGTAACCCCCCCCTCCTGGAGTGTGCATCCCCAGCTCCCTGATCAATGAGCCTCAGCAGCCTGAACGGCACAGACAGACACACAGATAAGCACGGACAATGATTCGCTCAGCACGCTGCAGGATGTGCCATGTCACCCACTGTGGACAACCTCGCTCACGCCACCGCTCTTGCATCGCCATGACAACCGCCAGCCCCCACTCTCCCACTCTCCTCCCCTCGCCCAGCACCCGGAGACCTGTCCTCATATCAGTTCCAGATGGGTGCTGCATTTAGAGCTGTGATCATCCAGGCCTTTTGGGGGGGGGTGACAGGGAGAGATGTGTTTCTCAACAGTCCCTCTCAACACTTTTCACCTCCTCTGAAGCTGAGTTCTAGTGCGATTATGTAGTGCTAAATCCATCGTCATAATTAGGCTATCATGGATGTAGTGGATAAATAGTGTGCTCTGCAGTGCACTGATTGTTTGCTATTTTTAATCAGTTTTCTATTGTATTTCTTCCATGTTTGTTTTTTCTGTATCTTAAATCTTGGGTGAACAAGACCAACATTGATTAGAATCCAAAAAGCTTAAATAACAGCCTCCAAGTCAGAGAATCTGATTGTGCATGTTTGGCTCCATTAAGTGAAAAAGAGGAGCCTGCATGTGCAGCAGATATTTGCCTTGTATTTAGTGTATTAAAAATAACTCCCTCTGCTCTCGCACACGTGGATGATGATTTGAGTTTCTAGAAATGACATCTAATTACAGAACCGTTTCTCAGGAATCACATCAGGGCTTTTAAAGTTGTTTTCTCATCATAGTGAGTTGAAGGTTGTTAAGTTTGAGTCTTAAGAACTTGTTCACCTCTGCAGGAAGTCACATCAGGATGCTGCAGGATTTTGTCACTCTCCTTTAAATTCTGATACAAGACACTTTAGTTTTGTTTCATAGTTAGACAGAAGTTGTGACACATTGAGACAGCCTGAGGGTTTGTGCGATGAAAAAGCTTAAAAGCCTTGGTGATAAATTAGCAATAAATGCTCTATTAAATTGGTTGCGTAAGCTGATGTTTAGAGAATAGGATACTTTTGTTGGAGTTTGTTTGATGCATCACAAAAAAATGTGTTTTTTTATGAAAGTGAGTTTGCATTTTCTCTATTGATTCTTCTGATCTGATTAGATGCAAATCCAAAGTTGTCTATCATAGCCAGCAAATGAAACAAAAGAACACCGGGTTCTGATTATGTGAGGTTTTATGCAAATTGCAGGTAATTCATCAGTTTTCCAAAAATATGCTTCAATTTTTTAGCGTGCATTGTTTGAATCAAATCAAAACTTCAGAAATGCATCATATCGGATATAATTGAATTGTATCTACATGTACCATAACCTATAGTATCTTAAAATTGCTCCAATCATATGGGATCATATCAAGTTGTGTCATATCATAAAACTGTGTCATATCATAATTGCTCATATCATATCATACATATCATACTGCAGTGTATTGTAACATGGTATTCCTTGGTTCAGACAATATTGTTTTCTATCATATTTTATCCTATTGTGTGCCAGCACATCACCCCACAAGTGTATCATATTGTATTGTATACTTAGTCCTGTGTCTTACTGAGCTGCCCAGTTTGTGTTGTATCATATTGAATCATATCGCACCTGATTGAATTGCTTTGCATCCCATTTCATCCCACTGCATCACGATGCATCTTATCGTATTGCATCAGAGTGTTTTTAATGGTATTGTACACTGTATTGCCAAAAGTGTTCACTCACCCATCCAAATAATTAATATCAGGTGTTACAAGCACTTCCATGGCCACAGGTGTATAAAATCAAGCACCTGGGCATGCAGACTGTTTCTAATGCATTTGTGAAAGAATGGGTCGCTCTCAAAAATGTTCATCAACAGCCTTTTTTTTCCATGACAAAAATTAGACTGAGACTGACAAGAATAGATCTGTGATGACTAAAACTGACAAAAACTGACAAGTTTAGTTTTCATCAAGATGACTAGACTAAAATATAATGTAGTTTTCATCAGGCATTCAAAATCTGTGATATTTCTCCACTGTGGGTAAATCTGTCAAGAAACAATTCAGCTGTAGCTATTCTGTCTCTCAGCTGTAGATAGCAGGGACCCCAGGTTTGGCAGTGTGCAGAACATACTATCATGACTTGGTACCAGGTTTAGGCAACAAAATAAATGCTTGGCCTAAAAGTGAAGACTGAAATGTGAGGAATTTTCATAGACTAAAACTAGACTAAAATGTTTTGAGTTTTCATCGACTAAAACTAGACTAAAACTAGACTAAAACTTAAAAGGGTAGAAATGATTAAATTGTGACTTAAACTAAAATGCATTTCATTTAAAGACTAAAACTAAAATTCTAAAAAAAAGCTGACAAAATTAACACTGTAGTTGTGGTGGATGTGGTGAGTTGAACCCAGAATGCAGACCAGAAAAGCAAAGTTTAACAGATTTATTGGTTATGACAAGTTCAGTGAAGAAGGGGGGAGGGGGAGTGGGATCCATAGGTCTGAGGTAGTGAAGGGCTCCAGGGAGAGAGTGTGCTGGGTTTGGGCTGTCGTGAGACGAGGAGTGAGGCACTGGAAGAGAAGGAGGACAAGCTGGGTCAGATTCAAGCATAAACAACGATCACTAGAAATTCTTCAATAAATGCACGTGAAGAAAACCAGAGAAGGAGCCGAGGTACCACTTGTGAGAAGATGGCAATACTCTGGCGCTGAGGTGAGTTAGTGCAGCCTTCTTAACGGGAGCTTGATTGTAGAGTGGACTCAGGTGTGATCAATCAGCCTCAGTGCCAAGGGGGGAAGGGAGCCGCCTCAGAGGAAGCAGAGTGAAGTTAGCCACAAACACCAAACATCAGAACCAGAACCCACCAAAATAAGATCAGTGCAGTGAAATCACCACAGTAGTAATGCTACGTATCATGGAATTTTTTGATTCATATTGTATTGTAGTGTATTATTTCATATCACATCATTCATACTGCTTAGCATTGTAATGTATCATATATTTTATATATGGTATTATGGAATTGCTTATCATATCATATTGCATCTTATTGCATCACAGTGTATCATATTATTCCATCATGGTGACCTGTATTTTATCATGGAATTGCTCTGCTTGTTTCTTATCACATAGCATCACAATGCATTGCATTACAGTGTATCACACCATTTTGTATGTTGTAGTTTAACAGATCATGGAATTGCTCTGTTTGTAATATATCATAAAATATTGAATTGTATTATATCTTTAAAATGCTCCTACTGTTTATGCATCAGTGCAGACGTGTGTATGGACACATTTATGAGTCCTGTTTGCCAGTTTCATCAGATGATGCCACTGAAATCTTTCCAGCAACCTCTGCTGCATATGGCTTTTTATCGCCCATTATGACTTACTTCATGATTTTCTCTCATAAGGAGTAGGAGGCCATTAGACTACCTGCTGTATTTAATAGTTATACCCTCATAATGTGCCACGGCAAAGCAGGAATAATTCATACCTCATACCTCCTCTGAATATATCTGACTGGACGTTTTTATTCACTGCTTTGTTTGGCTCCATCCTGGTGCAGACAGTGTGCTGCAGAGAGAATGTGGATGAGACTGCGAAGCTAAGTGTGGTGCCACAGTGATGTGGATGCGTCCTCGTTATATGTCATGTGCTGGCTAAAGTGTTTGGATGACTTCGTCAAAACGCGCATTACATTTTCAATGCAGCAGCCGGAGAAAGGCGATGGCAGTGAAGGAAAGGACAGGAGAAAGTGAAGAACAAAGGGTGGATCTTCTTCAACTTCTGAAGTTGTGCATTAATAAACAGGATTTGCTTGAACGGCTCTGGCTCTTCTGTTCCGTTGGCAGGTCTGTCAGCTCACTCATTTTCAATAAAACCAGTCAGCCGCCTAATGCCTTCCCACCGTCAGTTAGCCGCCATTAGCCCATAGATGAATATCATTCCCTCTGTTCCAGGGAAGCAGCCAAGTGATGCAGCCTCTGTGAGCGCTGACACAATGATGAATAGCTACAGGCAGCCCTCACACAGAAAGGAACTGTTTTCCTTCAGGACATTTCACAGCCAGGAGAGACGGACCATTTTATACACCAGCAGAGCTAAATCTGACACTGAGATTTCCCCATGGGCCTGCTGCCATTATTATAGACAGTATATCATGTTTGTGTCTGTTTGGATTGTCATCAATTTTGCGCACCACTGTTGAAAATACAGCAGTAATTCAAGCTTAAAAGCTATTTTTGCATATTTATTTATGCTTCTTCCATGTTTGTAAGATAATAGATCAGTGAATTAAGACAGATATACAACCCTATTTGCAAACAGTGTCTTCTTCGTATTCCAGATGGCGCATGAGCGTGTGTGGGACTGGTGGTGCTTCACCCAGGCACAGCTGAAGGTGTTGACCCAGCAGTGGCAGAGGGACCATGAAGAGCTGCTGGCCAGAGCCCTGGTTACCCTGCAGGAGGCTACACGTGCCCACCAGGAGGAGCAGGAGCACCAGCAAGACCGGCAACACCAGCAGGACATCTGCTCACAACTTAGAAGGAAGGTAAGTGGCTGGTGCTCACCTTCCAGGAACATTTCCGACTTTATGAGATGGCACTTTTTATGTTGGCAATTTTGCTACACTTCTCTGCCTCTATTACGTTTTTTACTCCCTGCTGGAAGTGGATCTATAACTTTAATATAACACTTGTTTATTGCTCTGCAGCTATCCAAGTGCAAGCCTTCTGTGGTCTTCTTCTCCACCATTGTGATTTGTGAAAGTTACCCTCACATTTTGGTATACTGGAAAAAAAATTGGGCAGCTTCAGTGATATATTCAGCAGGACATTCCTTTCTAACAATCATATTTAAAGGAGCAGACAGGCGACGGCAGCAGCAGTGTCTGGCTGCCTTCTTGTGTACAGTACATCTGCTGACGAGGCTGCCTTTTCCGCCAGACTGCCTGACAGCATATCTCGCTTTAGCTGCCACTTGGGATGAGTCGTGAATGCAAACAAGCTAATAAGGATGGTCTTGCAAACATGATGGTGCTGTCTTGAAGGGGTGCTAGCTCACACTCACACGACAAACAAGTTGTTTTTGTGAACACATCCATGCTGTACTAATTGAATTTGCCAGTTTATTTTAAAGAAACACAACAGGGCTTATGTCCTGGGGCTTATTAGAGATTAAGACACTGATGTATGAAGATAGCATTGGTGTGGGTTTGTTACATGACAGTTCATATCACTTAGCATGAAGCAACACTGCAAGGACACATGGACCACAGTATTTTTGATTTATAGTCAGGCAGATATGTAAAATATGATAATATCTATGTTCGTCATCAGCTGTTCTATCTGGTTGATTCTTTTATTTTTTTGGTACACTTTTTCAAATTTGATAAACCATGTTTCTGCAGATATGAGACTGATTAAGTAACTGATTATATTGTACTGTCGTGGCTTTGCTTAATATCATATTGAATGGTATCTTATTGTATCATAAAAATTGCTTGTATCATATTGAAGATTATCTTATCAAGAATGGTTACTGTTGTATATCATCACATCATAAATTGTCATGTCATGACATTTTTCTTATCATATTGTGGTGTATCATTTCTATCTGTATGGTTCTGTATCTTATTGAAATTAAAAGCATCATCATATCCTTTTTAAGAAAATTCTCCTATCATATCACATCATATCATCGAGGGTCATATCATGAAATAGCTTATATTGTATTTTTTTTTGTATCACACTGAAAGCATATCCAAGCTCACAATTGCTGATCATACGGTATTGCATCATATATTGTTATGTCATAAAATTGCTTTTATGGTATGGTAGGGTAGGGTAAGGAATGTATGTTATGGTATGGTATGGCATGATATGGTATAGTTTGGATTGTATGATATGTATATTATGGTATGGCATTATCTGGTCTGGTCTGGTATGATAAGGAGTGTTTTTGGTATGGTATGGTAAGGTATGGCATTATTTGGCATGGTATAGTATGGTAAGGAATGTTATGGTGTGGTATGGCATGGTATGTTATGGTATGGTGTAGCATGGTATGGTAAGGAATGTTTTGGTATGTATCGTATGGATGGTATGGTAAGGAATGTTATGGTGTGGTATGGTATGGTATGGTATGATATAGTATGGTAAGGAATGATATGGTACGGTAGGGTAAGGAAGGTTTTGGTATGGTATGGTATAGCAGGGTATGGTAAGGAATGTTTTGGTATGGTATCATATGGATGGTATGGTAAGGAATGTTATAGTGTGGTATGGTATGGTATGGTGTGGTTTAGTATGGAATAGTATGGTAAGGAATGTTATGGTATGGTATAGTATGGTAAAGTATGGTTAGGAATGTTATGGTATGGTATAGTATGGTATGGTTAGGAATGTTTTGGCATGTATGGTGTGGTATGGTAAGGAATGTTTTGATATGTATGGTAAAGATTATTTGGTATAGTATAGTATGGTATGGTATGGTATGATATGGTATGGTAAGGAATGTTATGTTATGGTATGGTATGGTTTGGTATGGTATGGTATGGTATAGCATCATATAGAAAGGAATATTTTGTTATGGTATGGTATGGTAAGGAATGTTATGGTATGGTATGTTATGGTATGGTATGGTAAGGAATGTTATGTTATGGTATGGTATGGTATGGTATGGTAAGGAATGTTATGTTATGTTATGTTATGGTATGGTATGGTATGGTATGGTATAGCATCATATAGTAAGGAATATTTTGTTATGGTATGTTTTGTTATGGTATGGTATGGTATGGTAAGGAATGGTATGGTATGGTAAGGAATGTTATGTTATGTTATGGTATGGTATGGTATAGCATCATATAGTAAGGAATATTTTGTTATGGTATGTTTTGTTATGGTATGGTATGGTATGGTAAGGAATGGTATGGTATGGTATGGTAAGGAATGTTATGTTATGTTATGTTATGTTATGGTATGATATGGTATGGTATGGTAAGGAATGTTATGTTATGTTATGGTATGGTATGGTATGGTAATGGTATGGTATAGCATCATATAGTAAGGAATATTTTGTTATGGTATGGTATGGTAGGAATGTTATGGTATGGTACGGTAAGGTATGGTATAGGAATATTATGGTAAGGAATGTTTTGGTATTGTATGGTATGGTATAGCATGGTATGGTAAGGAATTTCATGGTATGGTAAGGTATGGTATGGTAAGGAATGTTATGGTATGGTTTAGCATGGTATGGCATGGCATGGCATGATATGGTATGGTATGATATTGTAAGGAATGTTATGGTATAGTATGTACTGTATAATATGTTTTGGTATAGTATGATATGGTATATGATGCTTTGGCATTTTCTGGTATGGTATGGTATGGAATGGTATGGTAAGGAATGTTTTTTGGAATGGTATGGTACGGTATAGTATTGTTCTATATCATTATGTATTGTAATGAGGAGCATCATATGGTATCCATAAATTACTCCTATGATACCTTTATGCATTGTTTCATCAGTTATGTACAGTGGCATATGATGTTGTTTTATGAAGTTTCTCCTCCTGGTATGCTCTGGTGTTGTGTTGGGTCGTGTTTGGTCATGTTGTATCATACTGTACTGTACCACACAGTACCGTACCATCTCATAACAGGCAGTATTGCATGGCATCCTGTTGCATCACATAATAATTCTCACTGTCCGTGCATCATCATTGATACATTTATGAGTAATTCTGCTAGGTGTTTCAGATTTCAGATGGTGGCACTTAAACTAGCTCAAAGTGGACAGCTCCCTCTGCTGGATGGGGCTCTCTATCTGAGAAGTGTCCAAAATACCAAATCCTGCAGCCCAGTTAGGATGGCCCTGTTCCTTCATCTTGTAATAGTTTAATTTTCTAGCAGGGATTTACAAATTGCAGCTTTCTTTAAAAGCTGGTTCTTTTTTTCACAAGCTGCAGATTACTGCGAGTTGGAAACACTTAAGGTAGGACATAAGGCACTGTGATTTACTGCAGAGAACATGATGCTCGACAGCCAAATCTTTCTCTCTCTAAACCTTATAGTAAGGTGGGGCTGCAAGGCAATTTCTAAGGAGGCAGATTTTTCTCACAGGTTTTCATTTGACCACTCATTGTCTTTTCTTTAAAGGAAGAAAACGCTGTGGTCTTGAAATACAATGTCAAGTGGCAGAACTATTACTAATGGACAGAGCGATGTGTTAAAAAAGGAGGTTTTACTTGAAACTGAAGTGCATCCACTCAAAAGTTCTATGGGAAAAAGAAGTGGTGGAGATTTTATTCGCTTGAATGCACAAATGGCCTGACCAAGTGAAAACCTCTTGCCCATGAACATTCTTTGAAAGATAATGCTAAATTCAAGTTCCCTGTTACACAGGCCTCTAGTCCTAGAGAGTCAGTGCTCCTACGCAGTCTACCAATCAGCAAGTTTTTTTTTTTTTTCACTTCGACCAACATGATACATAATTTTGGACAAATGTTGTACTTATTCTCTCTAACTTGCCTGTGTTATAGATCTGATTGCTGCATTAACTTGGACTTTATTTCTCTGGGCACTTTCTTTACTTCTGCTGTAAGTAAAAAAGCCAACTCAAGGGCAACATTCACTCCACTGCCAGAGTGAAGCCTCTTTGGTTCAGCTGCAATAACTGTGGCAAATACAGCTGTATAAGGAAATGGAAACCACTGTGGTTTTTTTTAAAATGATGGAATGTGCAATTCAAGGCAGCAGTATGTTTCTGCAATCTCCTTTTTATTTTATTTTCAAAAACAGCAGGGGCCGTTGATTTTCAATATCATAGAGCCTACAGTTGAACATAAACTACACGCCTTTAAGTAGAGCAACCATATTCCTGTGAGTTTCGTTTCATGGCTCTCTGCAGCAATAATCAAAATAAAATCACATTCATGTGTTTTGTTTATTCAGTGAATGTGCACACATTGGAGTTTGTGTGGAGGCTCAGATGGACGTCTCCTGGCATCCACTGCCTTTATCATTCCTGCCCAGGGACACAGCAGCGAGGCAAGATGGATTCTCCTCCTGAGCATCTGCCTGTTTGCTTTTCTCTGCAGCTGCTTTCTCTGACCAAAGACACTCTCCTGACTCTGCTGCGTGTCATCCAGCCCTCTTGAGATGGACACCATTTTTTTAATCTGGATTTTTTCAAAAATTTGTGCCTTGAAATTTTGATTTTGTTTATCCTTGGTGCAGTGTTGCTGGCTAGCCAGCCATGAATATATGAAAATTTGATGTACTATGTAAGACTCATGGTCAGCACCGAGGTCAAGTATTTCCTCCTCTCTTGTTACTTTGCTTACTGCATCGTGCTCCTTAGATACTCTTACCTCAGGGGGTCTTTCTGCAGCTGCATGGGGTGAGTCTAAAGACACAACTAATTACCACAACCCAGCTGATTTAACATTAACAATGTACAAATATAATCACACCTCTGTTATGGAGGAAAATATCCAGCCAAATAGCAATAGAAACTGGTTTGAGTTTGATGTAAACCTGACACAGTTGTTAGACTTCATTACTAGCTGTTGCATATGTGTTTGCTAAAAGTGAACAGATGAGAAAATGCTACTGGAGCAATGGATAAACAGTGGAAACAGTTAGCTAACAGAAGAGTCAAATGAGGGTTTTTTTTAAGTTAGCAAAGAGAATGTACTTATAGCTGATATAGACTGCTTAAGTAATGGCTAAAAAGCTCAAAAAGTTAGCTAAAAAAGGACATCAAAAGGGCAATGAAAGCAAGAGAAACACTTTAGATAGCTTAAAATGATGGCATATTATTTGGAAAGTTAACCAACTGTAATGGCTAAATCGTTCAACTCTCAAGATAAAATGTACAGTTCAAATTCTTAGCCAAATAAATAGTGGAGCCAATGACTGGACAGCGGCCTTGCAGGTGAAATTATTAACTAAAAGTGAACAGATGAGAAAGATAGCCTTCAGTAAACAGCTGAAACTCTAGCTAAAGGTTAACAGTTTAGCTGTAAGCTAGAAATAATAGTTAAGGTGTTAAAATGCTACTAGAGCAATGGATAAACAGGGGAAATAGTTCGCTAATAGAACCGTCAAATTAGGGTTTTTTTAAGATAGCAAAGAGAGATGTATTTAAAGTTGATATAGACTGCTTAAGTAATGGCTTAAAAGCTTAAAAAGTTAGTTAAAAAATGACATCACAAGTCAAGGTCAACTTTATTTATAGAGCACTTTCAAAACAAACAGAGTTTGAACCAAAGTGCTGTACAGGAAATTTTGAACAGTTATTTAAAAACACCAAGTAAAACATCATGATGGCACACATAAAAAGTATTGCCCTCACTGGATGCTTCACTCTGTAATTAATTTTATAAATCAGTCATGGCCAATATAATTTGACTTTTGACAAAAAATCCTGAAATGTCAAATTGAAAACAGATTCTGATCAGAACTGATCAAGCTCTGTCAGGTTGCACAGGGATTAGGCATGAACAGACCTTTCCCAGTCCAGCCACAAATTCTCTTTTGGATTGAGGTCTGTGCTTTGGCTCGACCACTCCAGAACATTCACCTTGTCTTTAAGGTCACATATTTTACCCCTTTTATATTATATTAGGCTATATAGTTTATATTGGTCTAAGAGGTCCCTAAAACATGCCTGTGAAGTTTGTTGCTGAAAAAACACTACAGTATTGGATTTTTGCATGTCTCTGTTTCAGCCCTTCTCAGAACGAGCTGTTTCTGTGCCTGTAGCTTTAAATGTTACTGAGCTGTTTGACTCCGCCCATCTCAGGAAATGGATGTGGCTCCAGCTGCCAGCTGAGAGGAGGATCAGGAGAAGATGGCGGAACTTTCTTCCAAGCTGGGAGGGCCAACCGAACCTGGGGCGGGGCTAACTCCCCACATGACATCATGAGGGGAAATTCTGAGAATGGCTTGTTTCAGCACACATTTCCTGAAAGCTGGAGAAACAGACAGCGGGAGGGAATGGATTTTCTGATTGTTGTGGGGATTGTGAACAGGCAAGAGGCACATATTTTTGCTACAAAAGCCTGAAAAAGTGTATTTTGCATAATATGTGACCTTGAGATGGCTGCATCTTCGGGTCATTGTCCTGCTGGATAATGGATCTTCTCCCAAGCTGTAGTTCTCTTGCAGACTGAATAAGACTGTCTTTAAGAGTCTCCTAAATTTTGCTGCATTCATTTTGCCCTCTGCCTTTACAAGCCTTCCAGTGCCAGCTGTCAAGAAGCATCCCCACAGCATGATGCTGCCACCATTACGCTTCACTGTGGGAATGCATCTGTGTATACTTAAAATGCACCTATGCAATCAAAATATTTAGTATTTAGCACAGAAGTATGCAGAACATGGGCACGCTGATTGACTGGACAGTCCCGAGCAGTTGGAATTCTAAGCTAAAAGTAAGCAGATGCATTTATTAGCTGAAAATAATGGTTAAACAGGCAGAAATTTGTAGTAGTAGAATCTCAAATTAGATATTTTGCTACTATCAAGGTCTAAATAAAAGAGCTAGCTGAAAGTGATCAATTATTTGGTGTTTAATATGTTTGGACTTGAGAAATAACGATTTTGCAAAGTCAAGTACAGTCAGACTTTAAATGTCATCCATTGGAGATCTTGTTGCTTTAGCGTAGCAAGGTCCAGGCTACTCCATTTAAATCTGCAGTCATCTATCACTGCTGTTACTGTAGCAAGATAGCATGTGACTAAGCTGTTAAATTTTGTAAGTGATTTTTTGCAAATAAGCACTCTGCACACCTCATTTTCTCTGTGCTTCCCTTAATCAGATGCGGACATTTATTGGATGATTTTTGCTAGTGCTGATCTGGGTCTGACCTCATTAAAGAGGAGGACTGAGGCTGTTTTCAGTGGAGGGTGTAGTGGGAGAAATCCGGGGTAATTGATTTCAGAGTCAGCTTTTACCCTTCTGTTCTGGAAAGGGCAAGACTGTCACACAGACCCCAGCTTCTTCTTGAGAAGGCCATGCAAAGACGACTGGTTGGATTCATGCATGTGGACACAGATGACATTACTTATTTTTGGGCTTGTTCATTTTTAGAAGGAGCTCCAGATGTAATATACATCACTGAAATAATATAAATTAAATGAAATGGATTATTGAGATAACTACATACTATTTCATGCATGGGAAGAGGCTTATTTCATTACGATTTATCTCTGAAAGACAGACTCTTCTTCTGAAATCATCAGCTGTTTGTTCTGCAGCGCTCTGGCTGCTCTAATTAGCTGGCATTGTTCTCCGTGCTCCTGTTCATTCCAGCCTTTTATTCTGTCCTTGCGTTCGTTTTGCCTCCCACTTATATCTTGCTTCCAGGCATCTTTGATGAGCGATTGTGTTTCCCACATGAGTAAATAAAGCCTGGAGGATGACAGATTGTTTCAGCATGCTCAGGTGGGAAAGGGGTGTGCAGGACAAGCAATACAACAATAGAAAGAAGAAAGATATTCATAAGACAAGGGATCTCCTTTGATTGGAAACACTAATTCTCAGTGTCCTGCTCTCTAGATTTTTGACAATACAAACAGCAGATTGACTTGTGTCTCAGTGATCTTAGTGCCCTTTTCTGCAGTAACCAGTATTCTCTGTGTGTGCTGATCTTCTAGTGAGTAAAAAGAGCTTCTCTTCCTTCCTCTAGTGGCTGAATGAAACAAGTTCTATCCATTCAGACAGCCTGGGGCCACAGTTGATAGTTCTCTAAGGCAGGGGTTCTCAACCTTTTCAGCCCGGGACCCCCAAAATAAAGGTGCCAGAGACTGGGGACCCCACTGTACCTGAAGGTGGTTGAACACGGCCATGCACATTCAAGAATAGTCCTGTAAAGACAAGGCTGCCCAAGGAGGTATAAAGGGGGATGTTTTCCAGGACCCAGCCATACTGGGGTTCCATGAAGGTCAGCAAAACCATGGTCCATTGTGAAGTTAAGTTGTGAAAACCATATTCTGTATTTGACCTGAATAATAATTACTCTTATCAAAAAAACAAATATCTTTATTTATTCATTTATGTAGCAAATAGCCTTCTTAAATGAAAAAACATTTGTTAAAAGCTTAATTCAAATGAGTTAGAAATTTCTTACATTGCTTAATAATGGCAAAAAATGGTGGAAAAGGTGGTGAAATTGGATTTTTGAAGAACATAAATGGTGTACAAGTGGCAAAAAAATTGATAAAAGCTGCAAAAAATCATCAAAATTGAGTCAAATTGTGCACAAAAAGTGGTTAAAGAGGATTAAAGTGTCTGAAATGGCTTTAAAGTGCAATAAAATGGTGGAAATGAGGTGGAATGGGATGAAAAATGGATATAATCTGGCAAAAATGGGTTAACTGTGGTTAAAATGGGCAAAAAGTGTGTAGAAAGTGGTTAATAGTGGCAACAATGGGTCAACAATAGGCAGAAAGTGGCAAGAATTGGTTTAGAAGTGGCAAAAACAGGCAGAAAAAAAGTGGTGGAAAGGGTTTAAAATGGACAAAAATGGGTTTTAAGTGGCAAAAATGTGCTAAAACTGCTAAAATTGGTGTTTTAAAGTGATGAACAAGGGTTATCATTCTGTTAAATTTGTGTTAAGAGTCAACAGTCTAATCTAAAAAATGTTGTTGGTTTTTTTAAGGCATCTGGTGACCCCCTCTCAGTGTCTTGCAACCCCCAAGAGGGTCCTGACCCCAAGGTTGAGAATCACTGCTCTAAGGAATTAGTGGCCCGTATTTGTCTTACACCGTGTTCCAAATTATTATGCAAATGCTATTGATTCAGATTTTATTAAACAAATCTCCCAATGATAATAATTTTTTCAAAAATAAAAAAATCTCAAAATGCACTGTTCCACATTAATATGCACAGCACAGAGTTTCAGAACATTTTATAGGTTCTAAAGAGCTAAAAATGGTCATGTGTTGAATTTGCAGCATTAGGAGGTCATATTTACTGAAATCAAAGCTATTTCAATAAAAACATCTTAACAGGACAAGTTCATGTTAACATAGGAGCCCTTCTTTGATATCAGAAAGCTCCCCTTTTATCCCCCCTAATGGACGGCCTTGTCTGCACATGACTATTCTAGAATATTCATGGATGTGTTCAACCACCTTCAGGTACAGTGGGGGTCCCCAGTCTCTGGCACCTTTATTTTGGGGGTTGCAGGCTGAAAGGTTGAGAACCCCTGGTGTAGATAATGGATGGATGATTTAAATGGACATCATGCATCCCTAACAACATTTTGACTGTGTTTCGTGCTATTATTGTGACTTTTCTGAAAAATACTAAATGTGTAGTTATCTCTTGGCTGTAAAAAATGTTTATTTTATTAGAATGCTGTATTTTGTGTACATATTTTGCAGGGCTCAACAGCAGAGTGGGATAGAAACGCCTACAGGATAGTGGAGCAAATGCCAGCTGAGTTAAGTGAGTTTGATGCTATTGGCAGTGATGATGAATGGCTGCAAGATAAAGAATTATTAGCAAATGCTAGCCGTAGTGACAGTGAGGCTGAGGGAGCCAACCAGGATACTGAGACTGAGGGAACTATGATGAGAGCGCTTTACCAAAGATGCTAACAGGTGCCATGATTCTGCATGCATCTGTAAGAATGAACATCTGCAGGCAGTGGAAGAGAGAGACTTTAAAATCTAAACAGGAGGATTTTCCCCTCAATTATGTTTTTTTGTTCTATTGTTTTCACATCATTTAACCCTCAGGCCCTCCTTGAGCCCTTTTAGGGCTTTTGAATTATATTTTTTGCTCTTATTTCGGCAGTTATCATGCTAAGATGATATTTGACAAAGATGTTAATTTTTTAACAAATTTTTGAAATTTCGCTATCCACACTGTGTTGACAGAACTTTCCACTGTGTGGACAAAAACCACACTCTCCCTCCTAAAGCCCTTATAGGCCTCATTGACTACCATTAAAACCACTTAGTTTCATTCTGCTGCCACTGCAATACAGAAATAAGAAATCCTGTAAATTCCTTTGTAATTCAGTCATTCAGAGGTAAAAAGGCAAGGCAAAAAAAGACTCCAAATTTCACCATTTTTTAATGTTTGCAGAGAGGCATTGTGGCATTGTTTGAACTGATAGGATAAATCAGTGACTGTAGGCCAGTGGAATTAATTATTTCAACTTTAAATACTTTTGGTGTTTTCTATGGGTGTCAGAGTCTGGTGAAAAATTAAAATTATAGAAATGAATTCATATGTGCTATACATGATGAGGACTGGAGTTAAAGACCAAAAATTAAAAAAAAAGTTTTTTTTTCTTTCATGTTTAATATTTCTCAATATATCCAATTTCCCAAAAGGGCGTTAAGAGGGAGAGTGTGATTTTTTGAACTATTTTTTAATTTTTTGTTAATATACAAAACTTAATAGTATGTCAAAATCAGTGTTGCTGCTAATCATTGACATATCCAAGACTGATAGTCCCTGCACAAAAAAATCTGCTTTGCATTTTTCAAATAAAAAATAATCCATTTTTTGTGTCAGAAAATGTGGCATTATGTAAATAAATTGGCATTTATAGGGTTAAAATTATAAAAATTAATTCACATCCGCTATACATGATGAGGGCTGAAGTTGAAGACCAAAAATTTAAAAAAAAGTTTTTTCATTTATTTTTAATACTTACAGTATATCCAATGTCCTAAAAAGGCTTTCAGAGGGAGAAAGTGATTTTTAAAATTTTTTTTTAATACTCAAAACTTAATAGTAAGTCAAAATCAGTGTTGCTGCTAATCATTGACATATCCAAAACTGATAATCCCTGCACAAAAAAATCTGCTTTGCATTTTTCAAATAAAAAAGAAGATTTTTTTTGTGTCAGAAAATGTGGCATTATGTAAATAAACTGGCATTTGTAGGGTTAAAATTATAAAAAAAAATAATCCGCTATACATGATGAGGACTGAAGTTTAAGGCCAAAAATTTTAAAAAAAGTTTTTTCATTTGTTTTTAATACTTATATCCAATGTCCTAAAAGGGCTTTTAGAGGGAGAGAGTGATTTTTTTAAAAGAGGGTCTGAGGGTTAATATAGTTTTATTTACAGTGCTTTACAAATTTATTAGACCACCTGTCATATTTGTCTCAAAGACCATCCAGCATCATGAAGTGCTTTAATGCGGACTCTTTCATTTTCAGTGAGCTCTCCATGTTTTACCATTTTGAACAGGAATGAGGAATTTCAAACTGAATTCACCCAAATTTGAGCCGGCTCACTGGGCTTCTCTGAGAAGTCAGAAATGAATCAAGCATAACATTCAACCACTGAAATTCATTTTTCTGTTCAGGAATGCAAGTAAATAACTATAATTTGACATATTAATCAAGAAATAATAATGCGCTTTACTATTTTTTCAGTTTTTTTTTTTCTTTTGTAAATCAGTAAATTTGAAAATTCATGGATAATAATAATTATTATATTTTAGCATTAAAAATATCATCTGGGTTAAAGAGCTTCTACATATTGGTGTGTTAACCATTGCAGAAACATCAAAAATGATTTTGGTTTTACCAGTTTTTACCAATGCTGTTAATTTAGGGCAGCTGTGGCATAAACCTTACTTTGGGTGGTGGTCTGATAAATTTGTTAAGCACTGTACATGTTTGTGAAAACAACACCTGCCTCCTCAGCCTTGATTCACAGTGTGCTTATTCAACATTTTCAGCCTTGCATGACTCCATTCCTGTTTCTTTCACTCATCTGTTTTACATCTAATCTTGGACATAAAATAAACGTAACTGGAATGTTTTGCTGGCTGTTTTTCCGCTCGCTGACAGAAGACGTCATGATAACTCTATTAACAAAGGCTTTGAGGAGAGGAGAGGCCATCATCCTTTTGTTATCCTGACATTTCTGCAGACATTTTAATGCTGCATTGAAAAAGGATGGCTGCCCATTTCCCTTTGAAATCACAGAGAATGAGATTTCATTGACAAATTGCTGGAGACTGTTCATAATGAGTGTTTTATTCTCTGTGTGCTTCTTATAGCGCCTTTTCATCTCCGCCTGAAAAAGAAAACATACAAAACACACTCATCCTTTGTAGTTCATCCAGTGTTCACAGCAGATCTAAGCTATGCTACGATACACCTTCAGCTGCACTGTGACCTACGGTGATATCACTAACAGGCTGTAGATGTTTTACTTTGTGAGACCATAACAAATCAAAGACAGTAATCTGCTTCATGTCAGTTCAGTGCTCTCACTAGAATATGCCTTCAGACCCTCCCACTGGGTTGTTTACATACTTCATCTCTCCAGAGTGGAGAACATGCAGGTATCTTATCTTAGCCTGACCTTGATGAATGGTGTAATTATGGGTGCTTGTTTTTCTTAATTTTTCAAAAACAAATGCTCCTAATTAAATTTTCAGAGCCAGATAAGGTCCAGAGAGGTGGAAAGAAAAATCTATAAAAGGTACCAGAATAGATTTTTAAAGGTCACATATTATGCAAAATACACTTTTTCAGGCTTTTCTAACAAAAACATGCCCCCCTGGCCTGTCTGCAATCCCCCCAAGAAGCAGAATGTCTGCGGGCAATCAAGCACATATGCACTGTGGCAGAGGTTTTACTGTATTATCTTGAATTTCAGCACTGGGCTTGGTTTTGGGCTAGTTTTGGGCTAGTTTTTATCGGCCATTGGGCTGGTTTTGTCACACAGACCTGGCAACCCTGGTGCTACCGTTTTTAGAGCAGTGAAGAAGAAGCAAAGGACCCACTGCAGCAGCAGAGAATGGTGTCTGCGTGACAGTTATCCTCTGAATGTGATCGTTAAAATGCCTTCCAGTCTGGCGCTGTCGTACACAACAGGAAGTGACATAGTTTATCAAAAGTTAACTAACTTTTGAACCATAAATCATTGCCTCTTACTTGTTTCTCCTCTTGAAGCTAGCTGGTGTGTTTTCCCATCGATGCTATTGATGCCTTTGAATCCCTTGCAGCAGCATTTTCAGCGAGCCTGGAGTTCGCGTGACTTTTGGGGACTTTAATGATGAAATGATGAAACCCACACCAATAAACCCAATACTGAACATCTTTTTATCCATTTTAATCCAGTTACCACCATTTATTGCCACCAGCTTGAATGCTAGTGGTAATTGGCTGCATTGCAGCCAATGGCAGGCTGTTCTGTAGTCATGTGATGCTGCCTGAATAAAGCATAAAGGAGAGAGATAAATAGAGCCTGTGATGCAGCCCCCTATATTATTATCTTAATATTTAGCAGTAAAACTCAAGATAACAACTTTAGGCTCACAGAGATGCTGAACATTATGATTCTATTTGTTGAGCCGTGATCTGAGTCAAATAAAGGTCTAAAATAATTTGCTAGTCTACACAGTCAGTCCAGAAAGTTCACTACTCGGTATCAGTATCAGCTGATACCCAAGACCATGGTATCTGAAATGTATCAGGAAGGAAAAATGGTATCGGACCATCTCTAATTTAGAGGACACATTCAGATTTGTCCATTTAGAGGGCACTAAAAGGTGGAAATCTTTAGATTTGTCTATTAAGGGGGCGCACATATCCAATAGTGGAGAAAATAATAAAGTGAAAGAGGCATTTCTCCATACAGAGAGAGTGAATTAGATGCATTCAAAAGCCTTCATGACTGGCTGTCCCCAAACTCTCTAAGTTTCTTGGAAATGTCAATATATTCTCCTCAGACCGCACAAAGTGGCATGTGAGTACTCCTTCTGTCTTCAGTGTCTGATTGGTTGAAAGTCACCACTAGACAGCTCTGGTGGAGGGCCCTTTTGGATGTTTTAACCCTCTAAATCACTGATCATCAACTGGTGGCCCGGGGGCCAAATCAGGCCCCCAAAAGCTCCCTGTCCGGCCCCCAGAAGATCAGAAACAAGGAAAAGTAGATGTTCTGGTTTTAGGAGTATCTTTTGGCTTCAAATGTCTGCAGCTGTTTAACACATCCCAAAAACAATTACTACTGTAATAGTTTTAGAATGATCTGATTTTAATCTGTTTTTACAGAAATTCACTCGTCAACAATTGTTAGTAAATATCTTTTTTTTTTTAAATGGGGTAAGACTGACAGAAATGTTGCAAAAATGGCCAGAGTAAGTGATGAAGAGGTTAGAGCAGTGTTACTCAACCCTGCTCAACCAAAGAGCCAAACTGATGAAAAATACCTTTGCAAGAGCTGCAATCTAAAACGGCTTGAAGTAGCAATAAAATTAGGTGAAGGTGGCAAAAATGCTCCAAAAGTGGCAAAAAATGAGAAAGAAATGGGAAAAAAGCAGTCAAGAGTAGCAAAATAGGGCAAAAAATAGGAAATAAGTGGTAAATGGTAAAAGGTAGTTTAAATGGGTAAAAAGTGGTGAAAAATGGTGAAAGGGACAAGAATGGGATAAAAGTGGCAAAAATGGGAAAAAGTGGCTTAAAGAAGTGGCAAATATGGGCCAAAAAATAGGAAAAAAGGGGTACTTAATGGCAAAAGGCAGCTTAAATAGGTGAACTGTGGCAAAAAAAATGGTGACAAAGGGCAAAAATTGGGAAAAATGTCAAAAAGAAATGGCAAAAATAGGCAAAAAAGTAGGAAAAAAGTGTTTTTAATGGCAAAAGGTAGCTTAATTGGGTGAAAGGGGGCAAAGAATTGTAAAAAGGTCAAAAATGGGACAAATGTGGAAAAAAATGGGATAAATGGGACAATTAAAGCCTTCTGTTAGTCTGGGAAACAAACTGATCAATGTGATTAATCTCTGAGGGGGAATAATATTTCAAATTCAGACTTAAAAGAGCCACATGAGGCTCAAGAGCCACACGTTGAGTATCACTGGGTTAGAGAGTGGAAAAATGGGTTGTAGAGAGGCACAAAGGGGCAAAAATGTGCAGGAAAAGAGGTTAAAATGTGGAAAAAAATGG
The DNA here is from genome assembly GCF_018320785.1 of Cheilinus undulatus. Lineage (NCBI taxonomy): Eukaryota > Metazoa > Chordata > Actinopteri > Labriformes > Labridae > Cheilinus > Cheilinus undulatus. The sequence goes on from NC_054879.1 coordinate 45,395,916, forward strand.
CAAAAGAGGAGAAAAGGGGCAAAAGTATAAAAAAAAGGGTATTAAGTGGCAAAAATGGTGCAAAAAATCAATGAAAAGGTGTTAAAAAGTGGGAAAAACTTACAAAAGTGGCACAATGGGGATAAAACGTGCAGGAAAAGTGGTTTATAAGGCAAAAAGTTTCAAAATGGGTTAGAAGTGGCAAAAATAAAGCAAAAATAACCTGGCAAAGTAGTTTAAAGGGGTTAAAGAGTGGCACACAGGAACTGTAACTGGCAGGAAAGTTGCAAAAAATGTTTTAAAAGTGGCAAAAATGATCAAAAATCAGTTAAGAGGGGCAGATATGGCCAAAGGAAGTAATGAAAAGGGGTTAAGAGTGTCAAAAATGAGTTACCATTGGGGAGGGCCCATTCTTTGGGATTTTCAGGGCCCGGACAGTTCTGTGGGCCGGCCGGTCTCTTTGTGTTCTGCTGCATCATAGATAAAAGGGATAGATCTCACTGGTAATACAGAAAAATGTCCTGCGTTTTGAGAAGAAATACTAATACTAATACTATAGTGTGTTAATCAGAACAAATTATTTATAAATTTTTCGTTTTTTGAAAGTCCAGCCCCCAGAGTCTCTGTCAAGACTAGATCTGGCCCTTGTGCAGATGTACTTGATGACCCTGCTCTAAATGCTAGAAAATGGACCAAATGCTCTCCTAGGAGCCCTCTTCAGGTGAATGAATGAACTGCTCTTTTTGATGCCCTCTGAATGGACATCATTTGACAAACGTGCCCTTTTAATGGGAAAATTTCAGTTTATTCCATTTAGAGGCCCTCAAAGAGGGCAGTACATTTAATTTTGTCTATTTTTGAATATTTCGAGGGCAGCATAAAGGCATCCAAAAGGCACTTTCGTTCCTTTTTTTCAAACATTACAGCACCTAGAGGGAAGACTGCCGCCCCCTCTGAGTCCACCAGTTCTGTCTGGTGGTGCTGTAAACCAATGACATGCTGCAAACAGAGAGAGTACACACTAATGCCTCTTTGTGTAGTCTGAGGAGTATATTCTGACATTTTCATGAAACACTTCACAAAGAGGATTTCATGTGGACCGCTGTATAGGCATGAAGGCTTTTGTATGCATTAATTCACTGCCTGTGTGTGCAGAAACGCCTCCTCCAGTTCAGTCTTTGCTGGTTTCTGTTTGTGAGCACCCACGAGGTGACTCAGCTCATTTGATGGAGTTTCTGACAACTGTGTTAAGTAAGCTAATTCTCTTACTTCCATGGCTCCCAAATAAACCTCAAAACTTACTCTGGGCCAGCTGAGCATTCACAACACGAGCTGAGAACAACCCACTGAGATTATCTAAGAGATGTTTTTGTGACTTCTTGGACCCTGATGGATTCTTAAATGCGGGGATTTGCTATTTTTATTTAGTTACAGAAAATAAGCAAAGATTTGGACGCCACCTTTGCAATAAGACGGTTTGTGAAATTTCAGCCCTGCTGGATATTCCACCATCAACTGCAGGTGATAGTATTAGAAAGTGGAAGAGTTTAGGAACAAAAGCAACTCGGCCAGTGCAATCATGCCAACTGTGAAGTTTGGTGGAGGAGGGATACTGGCATTGATAGCCTCAACCTATCCGTGGAGCTTTGCCCTAATGATGCCAGCCCCGCCCCTATCTGGCTGAAAACGTCCCATCAAAATGAATGGCAGTAGATGGGAAAGTTTAGGTCATTTATATAAAACCGTACATAATTCTGGAAAATAAGAGTCCAAATCCAATAGTTAGTAGGTTATGCATGAAGAATAGGACATTTGATTGGCATCTTGGCCAGGGTAAAAGGTTGCTCCACAGAATGAATGGGCACAAATTCCCAAAGAAACACTCTAAAATCTTGTGGAAAGCCTCCTTAGAAGAATGGAGGCCGTGGAAGCAGCGGCATATCAAATTACATGTATTTAAATACCATGTCATTACAGCCTCTGTTGGCTGCTTAGTGTATGATAGACCAGTGGTTCCCAAACTTTTTCCATAAGGCCCCCCGCCACTCGTATCTAAGGAAAGCTAAGCCCCCGAAACCCCATCAGTTTAAACTGTTTTAATGACCATCCCATTATAAAAGGCCTATATGCGCATGTTCTTGACTGAAGGGCTGGGTATAAACTGTCCAGTATTACTAGAGTCTTTTTGGGCCACACTGGAAAAGAAAATAAGAGGATCTTTTAATTTTCAAGAAATTATCAAGATTAAAGAGTCATAAATTTGAAAGAATCATTTTATTTATTTATTTATTTTTACTTTGAAAGTCATAAATATACATCGACCAAAACGTAGAATTTCTGAGATAATAGAGTGGAAATGTCAAAAACTCAAACACTGTCTTCTGTTTCTTTTCTGGTAAATTTTTGACTTTATTTATGATGTTAAAAATTTGACATTTTTGAGTTTTTAGTGTCAAGATTTAATCCTTTTTTAACCCAGAAATTACTTTTTTTTTCTCATAAATTTCTATCTTTTTAAACTCTGAAATAAGGCATTGTTTTATTGTAAATATATATTTTAACAGCTAAAAAACTTATATTTTCACCCCCAAAATTTAACATTTTTGAGTTTCTAGTGTCAAAATGTTTGGCTTTTTAACTCAGAAATTTCACATTTTTTCTTTTATATTTCTATCTTTTTAAACTCTGAAATGATGGAACTGTTTCTTATAAATTTTTAACTTTAATTGCAATAAAAATATATTTTCACCCCCAAAATTCTGACTTTTTTGTTAAAAAATGAGTGGATTCTTTTTAAAAAATGTTTTGTCTTTTTGGTTTTTCCTACGCTGCTGTACATCATGTTTCTAATTATGATTTAACAAAATATAAATATGCACATCTAATTTTGACAACATCAGAGCAAAGAGGGTCCCGCGCCCCCCCTGAGATCTTTAACACCCCCCCACGGGTGCTTAGACCTCAGGTTTGGAACCACTGTCATAGACGATGAACACTTTTAACAGCTTCAAAGCAAAAATGCTGTGAATACTGAAAAGCACTGAAGGAGGGTTATTCCGGCTTATGTTGACACGTGAATCTGCTGTTGAGGTTTTGTTTAGGTTTGGGTTTTTTTTAACTTTGACATTTGAATATCAAGGCTAAGTTCCATGAGGCAACATTGGAATCACTGTCAGTACCAAAGGTTGGGCACACTGAACAACAAGGCAGATAGCCAGCCCACTTAAACATGATTACACCGAGCACATGGGGCATAATATTTACACTGCTCTTTATACACATTTGCTATTTAAATTTGTTCTTCTGGTTCCAAAAGTCCATTTTGAACAGTCATGCACCGTAGAAACCAACATGCATGAGAGAAAATGTTCCCTCTAAAGAAGATCCCTGTTACCCTGCTAACCGGGTCAAATTGACCCGCATTAGAGGCTCCATTGTTTTAAATCCCCTCTAATTCACACAGCTGCTGCCTTTTCTCAGGCAGACATGAAATATGATTGACTTGTTGATACCGCGGGTGCTAATGTGTGTGAGACCATGTTAATTTGCACCTCATTCCTTCAGGGATCCCTAAGCTGTCCTCTCCTAGATCTGTGAAACGGTCAGAATGCAACAATTTTAATACCCGGCACGCGGCGGAGAGGCTGCTGCATAACAAACCTGTCACTCAAAATCCAAGCTAGTGCTGGACTGTGTGTGTGTGAGTGTGTGTGTGAGACTGTAGATATAAACCTGGATGAATAAAGATTGCTTTTTCTGCAGAGGAAACACGATTTTAGAGGAGAAATATTCATCAACTGGGATGTCAGTTTTTGGGTTTGGTTCAGCATTATTTTTAGACAAGTGTGAAGACATTAAAATACAATTTATTTCACAAAAGCATATCAAATTCAATAGCATATTAATGCATGATGAGAAAGAAATCCATAGTGTTGAAGCTGTTCATCCTTTTTAATAAAAGCTGCTGTTTTTGAGGTCAAGTTTTGCCCAACAAGTTTGAGAACAATGCTGATCTGTTAACCCTTTAGGCTTAAAAGTTTGGTGGGACTTTAAGTCTAAATGTGTCAGATTCTCATATAAGGTTAAACTTTCCTTTTAGAATAAATTCTAGGGCTCAAACTGAAGCATTTTCAAAGCTCTGAGGGGTCCTGACATGATCTTACACAAAGAGTGAAGGCAGTTTTCGACACCTCCTCTGAAGTTCATGCCACACTTTGGCACCATGGCAGCAGGGGCTCAGCTGGTTGTCTCACTGTGACTTCTCTTAAGACAGCCGTTGATGGACAATAAACCTGCTCTTTTCTTTTTTTTTTTAACTTTGGTGTGTATTTGCATGTGTGCTTGCAGCTGCAGCAGTGGCGGGCCCAGCAGGAAGAGGTGGCGAAGCTGGAGGCGGACATCGCTGCAAGGCAACGAGAGGAGGAGGAGGCGAGGTTAAAGAGGGAGCAGGAGAGGGAGAGCGCTGTCAGAGCACGGCAGAAAGAAAAAGTAAGCACGCCATCACGCTCATCCTACAACACTAATGCATCTATAGGGTTCTAATTTCAAGGCTATTCTCGCCTTTTTTATTTCTACAGTTTCTTATCTCAAAGTTTATTTTCATAAGGATAAAAATAAGATTATTGAATTTATTTTGCATGCTCACAGCAAGCTCAAGATAAATGAAAATGAAATAAAAACTTAGACAACTGAAATCGCATAGAGGGATATTAACAATGCACCAAGAAATTCACAAAGCAAAGAGGTAATAAAAGCCGTATTGGCTCAGCTGGATCCCAGGCAGAGATATAACCATGATTTGTGGCTCTTTTATGTCTTAATTCAAAATATTATTCCCCCAGAAAATCTTAGAAAAGGGAAACTTTGACCTCAGAAATGTATCACATTAATCAGTTTGTTTCCTAGACTTAACAGAAGGCTTTATTTGTCAAACTTAATTGTCCCATTTATCCCATTTTTGCCATATTTATCCCATTTTTGCCCCTTTTCACCCAATTAAGCTATCTTTGTCATTAAATAGCACTTGTTTCCTATTTTTTTTGCACATTTTTGCCATTTCTTTTTGAAATTATTTCCCAATTTTTGCCCTTTTTCACCATTTTTTGCCACTTTTTGCTCATTTAAGCTGCCTTTTGCCATTAAGTACCCATTATTGCCCATTTTTTGCCATTTCTTTTTTGCATGTTTCCCAATTTTTGCCCTTTTTCACCACTTTTTGCCCATTTAAGCCACTGTTTGCCATTAAATACCACGTGTTTCCCATTTTTGCAACTCCCCCCCCATTTTGCGGGTCTTGACTGCTTTTTGCCCATTTTTTTTCTCTCATGTTTTTTGCCATGTTTTTACCACTTTTGGACCATTTTTGCCACCTTTAACTTAATTTTATTGCTACTTCAAGCCGTTTATGCCACTTTTCACCACTTAGATTGTGGCTCTTGCACAGGTATTTTTCAACAATTTGGCTCTTTGGTTGAGTAACACTGAGGTAGAGTAAGGTTCAACCCTACAGTCCTCCTACAGTCATGCAGAAAATTACTCCCAAATTGTTCCAACTGCAATTTTTGCGAATTTATCAAAAAGGAAAAATGATATATCACATTAACATTAGTATTCAGACCCTTTATTCAGCACTAATGGCAGCAATTACAGCCTGGAGTCTTTTTGAATATGATGCTTTGTGCACCTGGAGTGCCATTCTTCTTTGCAAATCCTCTCAGGCTCAGCCAGGTTGGATGGGGACCGTCAGTGGCGGCCATTTTCAGGTCTCTCCAGAGATGTTTAGTTGGGTTAAAGCCAGGGCTCTGGGACATTCACAGAGCTGTCCCTAAGTCACGCCTGTGTTGTCTTGACTGTGTGCTTAGGCTCATTGAAATCTCTGTACTTTGTTCCATTCAGCTTTCCCTCAACCCTCACCAGTCTCCCATTCCCTGCAGCTGAAAAACACCCCCACAGCATGATGCTGCCACCACCATGCTTCACTGTTGGGATGATATTGGGCAGGTGATGAGTAGTTCCTGGTTTCCTCCAGACATAACATTGAGATTTGTTCAATTCTGGCTTCATCAGAACGGAGAATCTTGTTTCTCACATCATGCATGTGCTGTTTTGCAAACTCCAAGTGTGATTGCAGGATGATTTTATTTAAAGCACACAGAGGATCAGATTAAAGCCTTCATTGTTACAATTATCTTTGTGTATTGATCATTTTTTTAGTGATTTTCCTCACAGGTACGAAAACACCAGAGTGTGCACGTGTTTGACCGTTTCATTAACTCTCTGCTCAGGGGTCCACTAGGAGAACATGAGAGACTCTGATTAATGAGGGCATTTAGGCTGCAATGGATTCCATATAATTTAGCACAGCAGTGTGACAGACATTGAAATATCATCTCATTCTTGGTGTTTACACTTATCTTATTCCTGCTCAGTCACAATCAATAGGACATGATGATCCAAAGAGTTTAGTGAGAGTCCAATTAGATGGAGTGTGGCTCTTCCTGTGGCTGTTGTTAACTTCTTTTTGTCATTCTTTGTAAATCAATGTTTTCTCCCCCCACAGGTCAGGCAGTTTTATTTAAAGCAGCAGGAGAGGAGGGACCTGCTGGAGCAGAGGGACCAGGAGAGACTCGCCAACCTGAGGAGAGTCATGGCAGAGCAGGCAAGGCGAGATAAAGAGAGGTGAGGAGGTGCACCATGGGTTATGAGCTTTTCAGATGCTTTAAAATAAAATTTAAAAAAATCCCTACGGGGACATTAAAGTCTATCTTATCTTATCTTAACAGTATCATAAACATTTATATGAACAGTGCACTGAAATCCAATTTTAGCATTATCACAGTTTTGAATTTTCAAACTTTAATAATATATCTAGCAGAAAGCTTACTTTACTCTAGTGCAATAACTTCATCCTCTTTAATATCAAAGTGAAAACAGATTTCTCAAAAGTAATGAAATTAAACAAAAGTATATAAAGTAAAAAAAAAAGTGAATGCATATATATAGCTAGTAATCTCACTATAAGTGGAATAGAGATCAGCTGAGTGAAGTGAATGTCCAACGAGTGATTGTAGTATAAAGACACCTGTGTCTGGAAGGTCCAGTCTCTGGTTCATCAGTATTCTTGGCTACCATTACACCATGAAGACAAAAGAACACCCCGAGCAACTCAGAGAAAATGTTATTGAAAAGTCTAAGTCAGGGGACGGATACAAAAAAAATTCACGGTTCTGATTCTTTGGGGGATTGTGGGCAGGTCAGGGGCACATATTTCTGTTAAAAAAGCCTGAAAAGGTTGTTTTTGCATAATGTCCCCTTTAAACCATTTCTGTGTAGCGTTCACTGTATGCTTCAGGTCATTATCTTGTTAGAAAATAAATCTTCTCCTAGGCGTACTTGCAGACTGAATCAGATTGTCCTCCAGATTTTGCCACATTCGAATTACCCTCTACCTTTAGAAGCTTTCCAGTGCTGGCTGCTGAGAAGCATCCCCACAGCATGATGCTGCCGGTGTCCACCAAACACTATATCTTGTCTTATGGCCAAAATTAAATTCCAAAAAGCCAAATTATATTGACCATGACCAGTGATGGGAATAACAGCGCTGAAATAAACGGCATTACTAACGGCGTTATTTTTTTCAGTACTGGGTAATCTAACTAATTACTATTTCCATCGTTACAACGCCGTTACTGTTACCCACAATTAAATGGGGCGCGTTATAAACTAAAGCTACTCATTGAAGCTCTTGTCATCTGACTTGGCTCTCAGCCTCAGGCGCTGCAAAACTGTTAATTTTTTTCTTTGGTGCGGGAGGAGGGAGGGGCTAGACAACCACATAGTCATGTGGAGACAAGGCTGCCCATTGGGGGGGGGGGATTTCTGGGGCCCAGCCATACTGGGAGCTAGCAAAACCATGGTCCATTGTAAAGTTAAGCTGTGGTATTTTATATTTATCCTGGATAATAACCACTTTTATCAAGGATAAAAATTTAAATTCATTTGTGTAGTAAGTAGCCCTCTTAAAAATGTAAATCCTTTTGTTGAAAACAGAATTCAAATACAATGAAAATAGTTAAGATGTTTATAATGGCAAGACGTGGTGGGAAGGTGGTGCAATTGTATTTTAAAAGTAGCAGAAATGATTAGAAATGCCAAAAATTAGATAAATGTGGCAAAATAACCAAAAAAAAAAAGCAAAAATGGGTTTATTTAGTGGTAAAAGTGGATTCAAAAGTAGCTGAAATTGCGTTAAAGTGGCAAAAATTGGTGGAAATTTTGTGAAATGGGATGAAAATTGATATAAACTGGCAAACAAAGGGTTAGCTAAGGCAGAAAAATCAGAAACTGGCATAAATGGGGCATATCAAATTGGGAAATGTGGCTTGAAAAGTGGCAAAAGGGGTTAATAATGGCAATAATGTGTCAACAGAGCCAGAAATAGGCAGAGAGTTGCAAGATTTGGTTTAGAGTTGGCAAAAACAGGCAGAAAAAAAAGGATTTAAAATTGACAAAAAATGGGTTTTAAGTTGCAAAAATGTCTTAAAATTGGTAAATATTGGTGGAAAAAAGTGATGAAAATTGGTTTAAATTTGACAAAATTGATGTAAGTGGCAACAGTGTCATTTAAAATAGGTTCTTAGTTTTTAAAGGCATCTGGAGACCCCCTCTCAGTGTCTTGTGACCCCAAATGGGGTCCCGACCCCAACATTGAGAACCCCTGCTCTATGCAACTGGCTTGTGACACCTGCTCAGAAAGAAATCCAAATTCTTACATATATTTAAACTAAAGAAAAATGAAGCAATAGTTACTTTCCCGGGTAACTAGTTACTTTTATAGTGGAGTAATTCAGTTACTAACTCAGTTTTTTTTTTACTTTTTGGGAGAAGTAACTAGTAACTATAACTAATTACCTTTTTTTGTTTGTTTTAAAGATTTATTTTTGGCATTTTTGCCTTTATTTGATAGAACAGTGGATAGAGGGTCGGAAACAGGGAAGAGAGCGGGGAGAGACATGCAAGAAATAGTGCCACGGGCTGGATTCGAACCCTGGTCACCTGCGTATATGGCGCGCCTTAACCACTCGATTACCGGCGCGCCAAGTAATTACTGTTTTAAAGTAACGTGCCCAAAACTGACCACGACTGATTCATAAAATCAATAAAAGGGTAAAACATCGCAGGGGGTGAATAGTTCTTATAGGCCCTGTAACGGAGAGGTGACTTATTTGATTTCATTATATTGCAGTGATCCTGCAGTGTGAAAGTAAATGTGTACACATAATACAGTATGGTTCTAAATGCCAGTTTTCAGTGAGATTGGTTAATCTTGCCCAAGTAACTTTAGAAAAATTTAAGTTGCTGCATTTGTAAGATTTATTTTTGGGCTTTTGTGCCTTTATTTGTAATGGACAGTGAGTAAAACTGCTGGATTTGAAGTCACCAGCTTCTGTTCATGGGACGTGAGGACATAACCACTACTAGTGCCCCAAGATTCAGTCTGCATTCTAACAAATCCAGTTTGTTTACATTTGCCTAGTATTTCTCTGCAGACAGTCACAGGGACAGGCATTAATACCTGATAATGGTGTTGACTCGTGAAGGTTTTACAAAGGGATAAAAACAGGTGATGGCTGAGGCGCTTCTCTCTGGTGGCTTCCATAAAACCCTCCACAGCCCGGAGGCCTGCTGTGTCAGGAGCGATAGGTGATGGTGGTGCTGGCCTTGGCAGAGGAGGAGAGAGGTGCTGTTTAGCTTTGATGTCCACACCCTCTGTGTTCTCTCCCTTTAGGGTGCAGTTTCGGGCAGAAATGTTGCGACAGCGACAGGAGGAGAGAGAGGAGCGTGAGCTTGAGCAGCAGAGAGAAGAGGAAGAGAAACAGCATCGCTTGGAAGTTCTCCGAAAACAGGTGGATCACTATCTGCTCTCAGATTCTCAGTTTACATGACCTACAAGGGGAGACTCATATTTATCTAAATCAAGGCGTCACTGCCACCTAATGGCAGAAAAGGGAAGACAATGTTCTGTTATCACTCCATAAATGTTTCTCACCTTTTTATTTCAGGTTGAGGTGGTGGCAGAGGCAGACCCAGAGAGGATGATGGCAGATACTAAGGCTTGGAGGAGTCGCTTCTTGAATTTTAAGGAGTTTGAGCTGCAACGGCCTCTCTACAGTATCAACACGTACACAGACACACAGGTGAGTCATGATAACATCCACCCTCCTTTAACCTTTAGCTTTGCATGATAACAAAAGCTCTACAGCTGAGTGGACATTTACCTCACACTCCTTATCTGTGCTCCACATACAATGAGCCTGCACGCCCTGTTTCCCCATATTTGTTGATGATATACAGAATGTTTAGTTCCGTCCTGGGTGAGACTGATCAGTGACCCATGCAGGGGAGGAAAATTATGCAATCAGATCGGCTAGTCAAACATGTCTGTCCTCATCTAGAGAACATTACACACACACAGCCTTCATCTGAAGGCCAACCACTCAATCAGTGCACTTTACAATCTTTGTGTGTGTTTGTGTGTGGGCTTTTGTCGTAACTGCAGAGTGGGGTTTACATATAGTCAATGTGTAACAGACAAAATATGCATATCTTTCTTACAATACCAACCACAAGGAATTACTTTTTAATCTAGTTTGAAGTCCTGAATTTGAAGCCTGGTGTGTGTGATCTTGCATTAAACACATGGACATTTATTACCTACTATAAAAATGTTTCCCTCTGTTTTACAGATCGTGTCTGATCCTCGAGTGCGGGTTGAGCAGGCTCTGCGAGAGGCTGGTCTGCACCATAGCCGCTATGCCAAAGAGGTTCTATCTATCATCCAGCCGCCTAAACCTCCAAGACCAGATACAAAATCCATCATTAAATTCTAACTGAGGTCATGTTTTTGAAATCTTGAAAACTCTACATCTGATACAGTTCAATTAAAGATAAATAAGTGAGAGTGCTGGGATCATTACGTTTGGAACAAAAGCTTTTTCTAGTGGCGTTTATGCTTACAGAACTCATGGCAATCGGCGGAAGTTTTCAGAAGCTTTGTGTGTAAACAACTGTTATTTTCCCTACCTCGACCTTAGCCTGAATTCCCCTGCAAGCCTTCTGAAAATTTCCACTTGATGTCATCACCAGGACAAAATTTAGGTCATTTCATGACTGGTGTAACCAACCAAAGCTATGTTTAGTATGTAGAGAGGCTGCTTTATGCCCTTTTCTTCTCATTCACAGATACTGGGAATACATCCAGTGATACACTGTAGAGACAAAAGTATTTGGCCACACCTGGTAATATATTGAATTCAGGTGTTTCAGTCAGACCCATTGCCACAGGTGTATAATATCATCACCCAGCCATGCAGTCTCCATTTGCAAACATTTGTGAAACAGCATGGGCCCTGAGCTCAGTGCCTTCAGGTGTGATGCTGTGATGGATGCCACCTCTTCAACAAGACAGTTTGTGAAATGTCATCCCTGTCAACTTAAGTGATATTACTAGAAAGTGGAAGCGTTTAGGAGCAACAGCAATACAGCCACTGAGTGAAAGACCACATAAAATCAAAGCAGGGCCTACGACTGCTAAGGTGCATGGTGCATAACGTCAGACAGGGTTCAGAGCTTCATGAATGGGTTTCCATGGCTGAGCAGCTGCATGCAAGCCTCCCATCACCAAGTCTAATACCAAGCGTCAGATGGAGTGTTGTAAAGCACACTGACACTGGACTATGAAGCAGTGAAAACGTGTTCTGTTCAGTGATGAAACACACTTCTCTGTTTTGCAGTCAGATGGACAAGTCTGGGTTTGGCAGATGCCAGGAAAACATTACCTGCATGACTGTTTTGTTGTAACTGAAGTTTAGTGGAGGAGGGATAATGCTATGGGATTGTTTTGTAGACCCTTATCTCCATTGAAGGGCAATCTTAATGCTTCAGCATGCAAAGGTTCCAGGTTCAAGGTTCCAGGCTTACTTTATTATCCCTGTGAAGAGCCATTTGTTTTTCAGTCAGCAGTCAAACATACAATCATAAATACAGCATAAAGACAATAAATAAAAGCTCAGGAAATAACAACAGTAAAAATACATAATAAAAAAATTATGCCGTCACAGGATTTCTCATTTAAAAGCCAATGGCTGCAGGGAGAGCTACATAATTGATGGCTGTGATCAGCAAGGATTGAATGGGCCTTTTTGAGGCTACAAATGTGTTCCTTACACTTTTACAATGCCTTGCAGTCTTTTGTGGTCCTGATCCAAATTATAGAAGGAAATGTTAAAACAGAGTCAATAAACACCTTGATAAAAGTATTATCTACTTTACATTACCAGTGGACGATGCTATGCTTCTGACCTTGTGGCAACAGTTTGGAGAAGGCCCTTTTCTATTCCAACATGACTGTACGCCAGTGCACAAAGAAAGGACTATAAAGACATGGTTAAAGGAGTTTGGTGTGGAAGAACTTGACTGGCCTACACAAAGCCCTGACCTCAACCCCACTGAGCACCTTTCGGATGAACTGGAACAGAGCCAGGCCTTCTCGTCCAACATCAGTGCCTGACCTCATAAATGCTTTACAGAATAAATAGGCACAAATTCCCACAGAAACACCTCAAAATCTTGTGGAAAGCCTTCTAGGAATAGTAGATGCTGTTCTAGCTGCAACAAGGGCTGCAACTCCATGTTGGAGTACATGCATTTGAACACAATGTCACTGAATACTTTCGTCGTACCTTTTTCTGCGTTGGTCTTTTGGGTAATGACCAAGAGGGCGTGTTTAAAAAAGACTTAACAAATTAAACTGATAAAAGTTTTATTTACTACAAAATACAGATTTCAATGATCAGTACTGACTTTACATTGTATTTAAACTCCAGAGAGCAGTGTGTAATAAGAAACAGAATATATGTGAGTGATAGAACATGTGTAGAATACATCGATTAAATTTAAATGACCTATCTGCACATATTTTATTTTCTTACTACTGAAATGCGCATTTGCAGGGAACAAGCTTGACAGAAGTAACTGCCCACCTGTCTATGGTTATTAAAAACTACATGATGGTAGTAGATGGAGGAAAGCCTACTTCATCTTGTATTTTAAGAGAAACCTTGTTCCTTGTTACATTTTATAAGGCTCTCTTCTACGATCTTTGATCAGGTTTCTTAAAAGTGCACATATTCTCTGTGAACTTGATTGTCTCATTTAGAGGCTGATTAATCAAGAAAACTTTGTTTTTTTGTGTATGGTGTCACATGTGTAAGTTTAATGTTCAAACAAACAACAGAACACAGAACAGAACACAATCTTTAGACGTTTTTACCTTACATAAGCACTGCAGTATTAAATATGACATATCTATAAGCACAGTACTCAACATCTTTGTTTCATAGACAAAATCATACAAATCTTCATGGCTATTTAAATAAGTGTCTAATGCCCATATCAACATGTTTAACACATTTTATATACATATGCACATATAAGTCAAACTATTTACACTGCTTCTGGGAAGCTGGGTTGAGGTGGGAAACAAAGGCGTCTTAGACAATGAGTCCCAAACGTTTCTTGATAAAGTGGGACACCAGGGCTTGAGGTCTCTGCTGGTACTCCACCAGAACGTCATGTGAGGAAGTGATCTGGTCTCCCTCGAAGCGATTCAGCAACGCAACACACACTACAGCAGCTGGAGAGGAAAAGGAGATGGCATTGGTGCTTATGTGAGGTACACCTGCGAATCAGTTCTACATTCTCTACTACTTATATCTTGAAGCATGCCACTTCTAGTCACAACATATACACATCAGTAAGCTGTGCATTGCTATAAAAATACCTTTAAGGCCACAGACGCGGCACATAGCAGCAAACACAGTGGACTCCATTTCTATATTCCTCACTCCTGCATCAAAAGCCTTCCGCAGATACTCCAGCTTCTCTTCGTGAGAAAAGGAGCAAAGAGCTCCATCAAGCCGGCCTTGGCCTAGAGAGAAACAGAACAGGATTCGTCACTTCTGAGCAACCTCTAAAATATGTCGGTTAACACAACACTGAGCCTGAGATGCTCTTCATACCTTCATAGAAGTCATGCGTGCACATGGTGTTTCCAATCACTGTAGGGATGTCTTGAAGCTCAGAGGAGCATTGCAGAAGTTCATTAGCAACTCCTTCATCTAGCTCTGTGCTACGTGTGATGACTTTCCCCAGAACCACCTGCTCAAACTGGGGTCGGAAGGAGTAGTCCACTGCTTTATCTGTGATCACCACGGTCCCAGGAGCAAGACCTAAAGGATACACAAGGAACGAATTATATTAATTTCTCACTAACAGAAAAATCTCTGATAAAATGAAAACAGTACAGCGCTCTTACCAACACCTCCAGATGTTCCAAGGCGAAACAGAATCACATCACGGCATTGAGCATGGTGCAACAGTTTGATGAGCTCATGCAGCATGATAGAGATGGAAGGGACACCCATGCCATGCTGAGACAAAACAAGATCGGGGTTGAAATAACTTCAAATAGCTCTACAACATTTGGATAATTTCCCATAAAAAAGAAAGCAACTAGAACAATTTAGAGTGCTTCTACTGATAGAGAGCAATGGGCCCATTTAATTTAGAGTACTTACACTGATAGAGAGCACTGGGCCCACTTTATACATGCAGTAGCGATCAGTTCCCTCACAGATGTCTCTTATTTCCTCTGGATTTCCAGACAGTTTCAGCTCCGTGTGGATGAACTGGGCAAAAGCTTTCATTCGATTTGCACTGCCCCCAACACACACAAACTAGCAAACAGAGAAAAAGAATGAGTTAACTCTGCTTTCAAGCTTTCAGATTATGTGACTGATTAAAAATGTCACTACCTTAATATCTCCAAACATTTCAGGAAGGTTGTGAGTCTTGGTGCTGAGGCTGAAGTGGTATAAGATATCCTCCTCCATAGTGTCCAGGTAAGGGTTTTTGACCTGGACCTGTTGTCTAAGCGCAGTGTTGGACATAGTTACAAACAGAAAACTCAACAAGTAGTGAATGGCATCTCCAAATTTGATGCATTGGATTATAAGAGGAGAAGTTGGTTAATTGAAAACTACTCACTTGATGTACTCATTATGCTCATTTCCCATACAGTTCAGTAAAATCGGTGCCATGGCTGCAGATTTAGCTGTAAAATCAGGTTTTAAAAAGTCTTCTTGCTGTTAAACGTCCAAATCCTCGTCCTAGCTGTTACAGAATAAGCCTTGTGTCTGTCTGCAGAGCTGATATAGAGGTGACCCCTGGCCTGACCACTGATTGGTTCCACGGAGAGGAGTTGCACCTGCTCTGCTCTCACAAAAACATCATCCAAATCATCTCCAAAACAAACAGAGCCTAAGATAAGTAACCTGGTAATGATAATTGGTCAACTTCCAAAGTGTCATTGTACCTTCAAAGAGAAAACAAAATGTATCAGAGGCAACAGAAACAACAGATGTGATGCAAACCTCTGACTAAATCTGCAAAATATTTACCTGAATGTTTAGGGTCTTTAAAAATAGCCAAATTAAGGACAATGAGTAACTGCTGGGTTATGACATAAAGAAACGTCAAAGAACAGATAGATAACCTCTGACACTGGCACGCAATTCACTGGCATGTTTAAACATGACAGCGGAGGAGGTTTAATGTACAACCAACAGGATCTCAGAGTTCTTCCTGCAAAAGTCTACATTATATCATGCAACGTGGTTAAAAGGAACATAGCATTTTGAGGCATTTTCTTTATACATTACTGTCTTTTAGATTTACATTGTAGACAGAAATACACCAGATACCTGCAGAAGCATATTACATTTACACCGGACTTTTTTCACTGTTTTCTGAGTAAAAAATTTGCTCTGTTTGCCAGAATTATTTTTCCCACAAAGTTTTCAGTCAATCTTTGCTCAGTTTAATTTCAACAATTTATTGCATATGTAACAAAAACAAAGTATGAGACTGTTGACAGCACCAGACATTTTTGACATAATGTGAACAATCCTCCCCAACCCTGCCTGTACACACCCACCCTAAATCTCACAAAAATTGAGAAAAAATAAACAAAAGATATTAAAGTCAAATAAAATTAAAAAATGAAGGAACACACAAATAATAATGATTTTTGCTCGGTTTTTCTGATTTTATTGTTCTCTGTTTATCTCAGTTAGTGATTATGCTATTGTAATTCGAAGATAGAGGGGGAAAAAGTCAGAAAAACAGTGAAAAAAGATCGTTTTCTCATTAATTTGAGGTAGTTATTTATCTAAAGTGCAAAATTTAATTTTATGTAAATGCAACCTGCTTCTGTACATATGTGTATATTTGTAAGAAAATTATATATAATATAGACATAAGTATCTGGCCACCTGACCATTACACAAACAGGGGCTGTAATGACATTTTATTCAAATACATGTACTTTAATACAGAGTTGCCCCCCATGTGCAGCTATAACAGCCTTCACTCTTCTTGGAAGACTTTTGCCTGTCTGCAGCCATTAAATCTATTCCACAAACAATTAATATTGAAGTACTTTAAGAATGACTGGCTGAAATTTACTGTCATAATTAGTAGTGCTGCAAAAATGACCAGAAACAGTGGTGAAAAGGGGTTAGAGAGTAGTAAAAATGGGTGATAAGTGACAAAATGGGTTGTGAGAGACAAAAAATGGTAGAATAAGTTGTGAAAAGAGGTTAAAATGTGACAAAAATTTGTAAAAGAGGAAAAAAGGGGCAACAATTATCAAAAATGTGTTACAAATGACAATTGTGTAAAAAAAAAAGTAACGAAAAGGGGTTAAAAAGTGGCAAAAATGGATAACAGAGTGGCACAAAAGGGATAAAGCATGCAAAAAAGTGGTTTAAATTGGTTAAAAAATAGCAAAAATTGGGGTAAAGAGGCAAAAAGTAATAAAAATTGCTTAAAAGTGACAAAAACTGGTTTTAAAGTTGCAAAAATTGTTGAAAAAAGTAGCAAAAAAGAAGAGAAGTGGCACAAATGGATAACAGTGGCACAATGGGGATAAAACATGCAGGAAAAGTGGTGTAAATGGTTTTAAAAAATTGCAAAAATTAGGGTAAAGGGGCAAAAAGTATTTAAAAAGAATAGCAAAAATTGGGGTTAAGGGGCAAAAAGTGTCAAAATGAGTTAATACTGGTGTTAAATCACAACTGTAGAAGGCCCATTCTCTAGGATTTTCAGGGGCCCAGCCAATTCTGTTGTCAGGTCTGTCTCCATGTGGCCTGCTGCATTATAGATAATAGAGATAGATCTCACTGGTAATGACTAAAAACATTTTGAAAGGAAATACAATACTACTACAATAATATTTCAATTAGACCAAAATATTTCTTCAGTTTTTGTGTATTTGAAAGTCCGGCCCCCAGAGTCTCTGTCAAGACAAAACCTGGCCCTTGTGCAAATGTACTTGATGACCTCTGCTGTTAGCTATGCCAGCTCTTAATCTTTAAACTCATTCTGGGTGTTTTTATTTTATAATTTTTTCTTTCCCCTCTATTTTGGCTTGACTCGTGTTCTTTTCCCCACTGTTGCTGTTTTAGCTCTGATCACTGGCCACCATCTCCCCGTCACGTCATAATTATTGTCTCTCATATCACACATACAAAAAACCATTACAGTCTGCATAAAAACAAATCCATTTTTATTTCAAGACAGGTAAAAAAAATACAAATATTAGAATAATTTGTTTTCATTAAATTATTAAATTTGTATAACTTAAAGCTGATTTTAAAGATTTATACACACTGCAAAAACTTTAACAAGAGAAGATAGTGCCTTCTTTACCTCAAAAGTGTAGTTAATAAGATATCACAATCATTTTAAACTCAGTTAATCAAAACAGCTGGCATACCAGAAAAAGAAAAACTCAGCAAAAACAACATGAGGCTCAGCATAGGGTAAGAAAACCGGTGTTTGAGGTCAGGATGGCAGCTTTTTCTTTTTGGACATCCTTCTCCAACCACTGGCCATCTTCTAATCTGATGACAGAGTCAGTAACATTCACTGATTTGTTCTGCATCACACTGCGAAGAAGGTCTAATTAATTCTAAATAACTGCAGTTTTAAAGCTTAACACTAACATTTTTATAAATCGTTTTGTGATATGCCATTATTGAAATCTGTAAAATCACTACAACAGCTTGGCTCCATTTGATGTTCACTGTGACCTGAAGAAAGATTGCCACTTACACATTATGCTACTCACTTGACAAATCACTGTTGGCAGTTTTTGGTTTGTCATCTTCGAGGTAGCCAAAGCTCAACAATTTAGACATGTCGACAGGAGCTGGTTTCTTGTCAAAAACTCTGTAAGAACACAACAGATTTAAAATCAAAATGCGGTGAGGACAGAATTTTTCTAATGGAAATAAATCCCAGTGGTGTTATGAAAATTATGTAACTTTTTGTCATGGTTATAGAGGGTGTCTTCAATCAACCGGGGAAGCTATGGTGACTTTAGCGGCTTGCAACATTGCTGATGGACTGTGGGTTCTCTTTACAAAGGTTATACAAACTGCACAGAGTCAACAACTGCTGTTTACATACACAGACAGTCAGGTGTCTCTTTACCTCACTCCAAATGACAAACTCTGAAAAATTAACATGAAAAAATCTCACAGTGAGCTGTTTAAATCTTAATGAAAATAAGGCTAAAAAATATTTTTATTTATATAAAAACATAAAAATAAAACATTATGAGCTTGTTCCAGGAGATTTAAAGCCTCTCTAGTATATTTAAAATCAGAATAGATGATCATTAAGCTGCAATGACCACAATCATTTATTCTTTTATTTAAAGTCAGAATTTAATTTGGCAGTAAATCCACTGCATACTTTGTTGCCGTGCTGCATCACCTGATGTTTACAGTCTTCTCTGCAGGGAGGTATGTATGTATGTACGTGAGGTCACTTTGGGTTTTGACGGGTCTTTGACATTTCAGAAAAGGTACAAGAGACACTGGCAGTGAGCCAAAACAAACAGGTTAAAGTCCAGATTTGTCTAGATGCAGAGTCTGGTGCAAATATGTACAATGATATAGGTTTTGCTTGTTTTGCTGTGTTTCTATTGTTCATACTGACCAGTAAGAGATCCCCTTTTAAGTCATGCTTAATTGTAATGGATAAAGGAAGTTCCCCATCTCTTCATACTGGACTGGAGTGTAACATTATGTGTCTTATGTAATCTGGGTCAAACAAATAACACAGATATCTTCTAACTTAACAGTCTTTCAGTTTAGAATTCATCAGTGCTATCCTGTGTGGAAGTGGAAGGAAAAGAGCGAAACAAGAAGATTTAAGGCAGTAAATTTGTCCACTCTAACTCATAGCAGACATATCATGTAAGCTTCAAATGCTATTTTTGAATTTATTAAAGCGTGAGAGCAGTGTTAATTTTGTCGACTAAAACTATGACCAAAAATGTTTGTCAACAGCCTTTTGTCCATGACAAAAACTAGACTAAGACTAACAAAGATAGATCTGTGATGACTAAATCTGACAAAAACGAAGTTTAGTTTTTGCCAAAATGATTGAAACTAGACCAAAATGTAATCTAGTTTTTGTCCGACTTTCAAAATCCATGATATTTCTCCACTGTGCGTAAATCTGTCAAAATGCAATGCATCTGTATCTATTCTGTCTCTCAGCTGTAGAAAGCAGGGACCCCAGATGTAGCAGAGAGCAGAGAACACACTACCATGACTTGGTACTAAATTTAGGCAAGAGAATAAATGCTTGGACAAAAAGTTCAGAATGAAATGTGAGGACTTTTTATGGACTTAAACTAGTCTAAACTGTTTTAAGTTTTCATCGACTAAAACTAGACTAAAACTAAAAAGGGTGAAAAGACTAAAATGGGACTAAAACTTAAATGCATTTCATTTAAAGACTAAAACTAAAATTAAAAATAAAAAATAGCTGCCAAAATTAACACTGCGTGAGAGAACATCATGTATTTTGCTTCCACCTTAAAATAACAGTTTCATAAAAGAAAAAAAATATTTTAAAACTCTATTTTCAGACATCTTTGAACGTTTTTTTGGATTTTGATATTTTTGTATGCAATTTTTAAAATCTGTCTCTGAGGCAATTACGTTTTATTGGCAATAAAACTAATAACTGCTCATCTCTATTTTCATGGGAATGTTGAATCTGCTTCTGTTCAGTATTTGTTTGGTTGCAGTGGAAGACTGCAGATAATCCACCACCTTCAGACTTGACTGGTACTTGCTTTTGTTCACTGTCAATGCCAAAAACACACACAGGTTGGATTTGTTTTCACAGTGTTAAATGTTTCAGTACCTTTTTTTCTGTGACTGCAATTCCTTTATCTTCCAAACTTGGGTGCTTAGTCTCAATACGACACCAGGGTTTACAAAGCCTCATGCTGTCATTAGTTAGCAGTTTTTGGAAAATTACACGCTGTGGCCATGGAGCACCATCAGAACTAAACTAGGAAAAATTAAACTTTCATTAGTCATGGTCATACATCATTTTTTATGTCTCCTCCTGTGTGTGTGTGTGTGTGTGTGTCTCTCTCTCTCTGCTAAAAATCGATCCATTTTAAACGTACTTGCTGATAGTCTGATTTGCTTTTATGGGTCATAGAGAGGAATTAAGGTTGATTTCAGTCTGTTTCATAACCAGTTGAACACTCCTTGCCTGAGTTTTATTTTAACTGGCACATTTGGCTTTGCCACCAATGATTTAAAGTGGGGCCAGTACAGTCTGTAAAAAGTATTTACCTCCTTGGATATGTTATCCTTTTATTGATGTATAGATCAATCATGGTCAATATGGCTATGCTTTTTTAACAAAAAAAAAAACCCTTAAAGGCCAAAGACAAAACAGATTTCTCCAAGATAATGTCGAGTGACTGCATAGATATTAAACCCTTTTCAAGTGATAGACCAAATTCAACCAAGTTCCTGCCAACTGGTGCTAGTAGTCTCACAATTTGTGAAATGGGGATCACCTGAGTACAGAGAATGTATCTCAATTGATTGTAGTATAAAGAAACTTGGGTCTGGAAGGTCCAGTCACCGGTTAATTAGGGTACTTTCACACTAGGCCCAGCTGATTCAAACAGCGCCATGGCACGATTTCTCCCCCTCCCCTTCCCCCCCAGGCTTGCTTTCAAACTAGCAATATTGAACCGTGCCCAGGCGCACTTGCGTATTTACTCGGTCTGAAACAGCAGGTGGCAGTATGCACGTAGCTGGTTTACAACCCCGCAAAGGAGGAGAAAGAAGAAGAAGATTGTTTTTATTTTGACCCGGCAAAAAGTCCATCCTGCATCCATGGATATTTAAAATCACTTTTAAGATGCCAGCAACGTTGCTTTTCGTATCTGCACATCTACGTGCAGCTCAGAGAATTAAATGGGCTCGCGCTGCAAAGATATAGCAGTTTTTGAGGTGACAGGAGACTTTTTACTGCCTTAGCATCTCCTCTCACTGACTCCAACCTGAGTTCATCTGTAAGGTGAGTCACAGCAGACCATTTATTGACTGGATTCTGATGATTTCCGCTCTTTACTGAGGAAAAATGTGAACAAACTGCCGCGATGTTTAAAGAAGTTTAGCTTTTACGATGATGTCATAAAGCTAATACGACGCTCTGTCCCGTATCCAAGCGCGGTTGCATTCACATCTCATCCGAACTGTGCCAGAGTCCACTTGAATCGTGCCCGAGACCACCTCCCCATGTGGGCCCGGGCCCGGTGCCCGGGCGTGGTTCGTTTGCATTCACACTACCAAAACAAACCGTACTTTGAGCTCAAGTGCACTCGGATCCGGGACCGGGCCCCTAGTGTGAAAGCCATCTTAGTGTTCCTGGTTGCCATTACACCATGAAGATAAAAGAACACGTCTAGCAACTCAGTGAAAGGGTAATTGGAAAGTTAAGTCAGGAGATGGATACAGAAAAATCACGTGAAGCATGAATGTGCAGGTCACAACTTGTCCACGAGAGCGTTTTGGAGTTGTTGGATTGTGTATTTGATGAGTTTGATGAGGGAAAGCAAAAAATACCGTCTGCTTACATAGCTGGTATATCGGTCCCCCCAGATCTAGAAACAGCTTGCACCGACAACTAAAGGAAAGGAACCTATTACTAAGACTATAGGAATTATGGCAATGGGCGAATTTGCCAAAATGTTGAAGTATCCCTTTAAGTGGCAAGAACAGGTTTAGGAGTGGCTAAAACAGGCAGAAAACAATGGTGGAAAGGGTTTAAAATTGACAAAAATAGGTGTTAAATGGCAAAAAAGTGTTAAAATTGGAGGAAAAATTGATGAAAATTGGTTACAATATTCTTTTTTTTAGGGAATCCGGGTATTATTATTCTTGGTATTATTATTGGTATTGTTGATTTTTGACTTGTGCTACACTTTTGTACTTTCTGCAAAAATGTCTCTCTCTTGTTTTACACTAATGTTTCTTCTTTTGATATTTTTTTACATTCAGTTTAATATTTATATTTTTATATATTTTTACACTAAATGCTTACTGTAACACCATGGGCCCTTGAGAAACGCAATTTCAGTCCTCTGTATGTGTCACACATATTGCAGAATTGACAATAAAGCTACCTTGAACCTTGAAGGGGACCCCCTCTCAGTGTCTTGCAACCCCCAAGAGGGTCCCAACCCCAAGGTTGAGAACCACTGCTGTAGAGCATTTGAGATTACTGATATGCTTTGACATAATAAGATAATTTAGTAAGACTAAATATAGAGTGTGTTTTTGGGAATTGCAGTGTGACAATCTGCTACACTAGTCACTCATAGTGAATAAAATAAAAATGAGCAACAGCACCATCTTGTGGCCGTGTGTACTCACATCCTCCTAAACTTGCTGGTCTCATGGAATTGACTGGATGCCTGCAATTCCTCCATCTCACTGTTTTGTGCATTGTTGTTCTGCAGAGGAGGAAGATATAACAGTTTGTGATGGTTTTTTTGTTAGTATTATATAGCAAAAAATGCCCTTTTTCATCACTAGCCTAAACTTGGCAGCATGCTCTTATTTAGCCCATGATCTAAATGAAATGCATTTCAAACACTCTCTGTTTGCACAGGGTCAAAACAGACTTCAGCAACACAAACGATTGAAAAAATGTTAATTTGAAGGCTTGTGTGGCTAAATTACTTTCTACAATGACTCAGGCGTTTCTGTATTTACCTTCTCTTTGCCACTGCTGCTGTTATCATCCCTCTCCCAGGCTGACATATTGTCAGTCCCAAAAGGGGGCTCTAGCGGTTGAAAAGCTGCAGGGTTTTTCTTCTCTGCACTGTTAATTAGACTGTTGGAGAAAAACAATATAGGGATATGAAAAGTATCCTTTGCTTAATGATGGCTGGATTATAAAATGAAGGATAAACAGTAAAAATGGGTGGTAATTATTTCAGTTGCTGTTTTTCTTCTATTCAAAAACACTTAAAAAAGCGTGCTGAAATTGCTTTAAAAGCAATGCTGTAACACAGGGGTGTCAAACTTAATCACAGCAGGGACCGGAATCTGAATTTAGGTTTAACCTGAGGGCCTAACAGGGTCAATTTTAGACCAAAATCTGTCAACCGTGTTTTCACAGGTAATGAATTATAGGGAAAATTAAACAGTGATAATAAAGGATTTGAAGATTTCTTTAAAAAGTCAAAATGATTAAATACCACAGCATCAATTTTACTGTGTATCCATGTCAAATAAATGCTAAATAAATAAATAAATGAGTTAAAGGCTCAAAATCTGAGATAAAAAATCAACATATAAGTCCTAAAGGTCAAAATACAAAATTAAAAGTCAAAATAAGATTTTAAAAGGCAAATTTATGAGATAGAGACTTAAAATCATGAGTTTGACGTTCAAGATATGAGATAAATACAAAATCAAGAGTTTAAAAAGGTAAAAATATGGGATAAAAAGTCAAATTTAGGAGTTTAAAAGGTCACAGTATGACTTGAAATGAAAAATTGTGAACCTATAAGGTCACAATATGAGAGACAAGGTCAAAATGATGAATTTAAAAGGTCATAATATGAAATAAAAAGTTGAAATCCTAAGTTTGGTTCATAATCTTGAGATGCAAAATGAAAATATGAAATGAAAACACAAATGAATGTCTTTCCATCATTCCTGACTATTTCTACTCTCTACTTTTTCAGATTTTTATGACTTAACAGGGTTTTTTTTAATCTTCAAGGTTAAATTTACATTTCTATACTGGAGGAAATCTGCAGATCTTATTCAGGTAAGCCACTTCTAATTAAAATATAAAAAAGATCTTGCGGGCCGGGTAAAACTGCACCGTGGGCCGCATTTGGCCCCTGGGCCTTGACTTTGACACCCTTACTGTAACAGATTCTTATTACCCAAACCTGCAGTATCAGATGCGGGTAGTGGTATAATATTGGCAGCAAGTAGTAGTGGTAGTAGTTCTACAAGTCAGAATGCCTGATGGTTAGAGACAAATGTCTTGCACCTTGGGTCATCGATGCCTCCTGCTGCAGAGAACCAGTCAGATGGTTTGTATGATTTAGGTGTAGCAGCAACTGTGTCCTCATGCCACAAAAGTCCTGTTGAAGAAGGATAAAAGAAAGTGAATAAATGGGTGCAAAGCACATTAGTAAGTCAGAAAGACATATGTTGAAACAAGGTGACAGAATGGATTTACCCTTGTGCCCTCCTTGTTTTGCAAGCTTGATATAGTCAGAATCACTGTCCAAGACCCCAACCCTCCGCCCCCGAGCCCTCTCCTCATGCAGGCTGCTGATGCTTGGGGACAGTCCAGGGATCTGGGAGATGTGGCCATTTGTGCCATGCTGACCTGTTTCACACATGTAATGTTATGACAGAGACAAATACAGTGGAGAAGGTCAAAACAAATGTAAGATTTGTATTCATAACTTAATCTGAGCTTCACTGTCACATAGGCTAATCCACGCCAATTATAACCAGCATCTTCAATTATATAGCATCTTCCCACCAGGGTCCAGCTGAAAGTCTCTTACAGTAAAATATTAGTTGTTGTACTTGCCAGACTGTGTCGTTTGCAGATCGTTACTCATGGCACTTGTGGGTTTTCTAGTAGAAATGGAAACAAATCCCCGTACAATGTCAACACTTTAAAGTTAGTTATAAGTTATTTCCCTGACGTATCGTTAGCGAGTCAGCTAGCACTACTTTAACCTACCCGTTGGATGCCGTAAATTGAGCATAACTATAACTGACGCCACAAATATGTCTTAAGAGAATATACAGGTTCTAAGAGTACGACAGCAAAACATTCTCTTACAAAAGTTCTGAATGCTGACTTACACTGAGTTCATTTTTGAAGTAGCCTGGAAGAACAAACTGCTGCGCCTGAAGCAATGACTCTGTTTGGATACTGTGAAGGGTTGCCATGGAAATGGTTTTTAAACTGCACCCGGAGTGCAGCTGCTTGCAGTGATGAGTGGGGGCGGAGGGATACAGTAACGGTTAGCTAGTTATTTGGTCAGTGAGTTAATTAGTGGGTTTTCTGGTACGTTAGTTCGCTTTTCGATATGGTGTTTAATACCGTAGCTTATTTTGATAAGTTAGCTGTTGAACGGCCGTTGAAAATAATGAAAAAATTAGCTCACTAAACGTGAACGAAATAAATCTATTTGAGCGCTGCAAATACACAATGTAGGCTCTATGTCCCGCGGGCCTAGCTAAAGTAACTAGTTAGCTTTGACTTACTACATTCAAAATAGTTCCCATCAAAATCTTTAGTGAATCTTTGCAGTGTTACTCTATGTAGGAACTTTGATATTGTAGGAATATATTTTCTTTATTTCAATTTAAAAATCAAACTTCAGCTATATAAAATGTGTATCTTTGAAAGGGCAACGCCGCGTGAGCAACACGGTCTTCATAACATCCATGTGTGTTAGAGAAAAAAGCCCATAAAGTTTTTATGTTCTTGTAGCAGCCTTGGATGTAGGCGGTTCATTATCCACAATTAGCCATTTGTGAATCAAAAGGACTTTTAAACAGGCTTTTGAAGCATATAGCCCGTAGGTCCATGCAAAGAGTTATTGCTGTGTAATTAGATGTCCCTTTTTATGCAAATACAGCCCTTTGGGGAGATATTCAGTAGTATTATCAGAATAATTTCAGTGTAGAATCACTGCTTGTCTCTGTAATTACTTTTAGTCCGGCCTATCTCAAACAGTGTTTTTCACTGAGACTGACTGTTCCAGGGTTTCACTCTATTAATGAAACAGGCTAGAAATAATTTTATGGAAAGATTTTTTTCACTAGAATAAGTAGTAGGGAACATGAACAGACCTCTTTTATTATATTAAAAAAAACTGACTCTCAGGAATAATAATTCAGGAGAATTTCTCTCTGTTAAGCGTGCATGTCCATGTCAAAACATGTACATTATTTTAACTGACTGATAAATGTCCAAGAGCGTGGACCACTCTCTCCCAGAATGCTGAGTAGGGAACATGCGCAGAGCAAAGGAAAGAGCAGTGGTCCTTTAATTACTGCGCACGTCAAGTTGAATGAAGGCAAGAAATCTGTAACAGGAAATGCCTGCCTGTACTTCAGCGTAAAACAGTACACTGCAAGGAAAGTTTTCAAAGTATGCATTTTATAATATTTTCTTGATATTTTTTTATGTTTTGAATCTTTTACATATACTTGAATTTTAAGTATGTTTACAAAAGAAGAAAGAACAACATGCAAGCTGTTAATAAGTCCACAATCTATTAGGCATTTAGTAAAAGCTCTGTTCTTTAAGGTACTTTATACCTGTGTGTTCAGTATGATATATGAACATTGTTACTGTTTATTGTACACTGATGACTACATTTTTGATACAAGGATGGACATTTTCATCTTAACAACAAAATGTGTCTACTTGTAAAATATTTAGTATTTCTCTGTATTTATCGACAGCTCAGGGCAGGGCAATTTTACATCACCTAACAGACAATGGACCAAATTGCCCAAGAGATTGTTTTGGAAACTTTGTAATTCAGTTTTGTGCTGAAATATTGCATATTTCCTAATAAAAAAATAGTATTTATATAAATATATTGTATTTTCCCAGATGGGGGAAACATGTAGCCTACTTTTAGTTGAAATCATAGACTTATTTTTCAGTGATCCAGTACTTTTGTAAAGGTAGCAATGCCAAAATGTGTAAGCTTGAAACTTGTAAAACTTGCAAAGTATAAATCTTTTATTTTCACATAGTATACTGTACAAATATTTCATTAGATTACTACAACAGACTGATTCATGCAGCCTTAATACATATTAAGTCTACCAAGGTGGGCGTTCTAATAAAAAAATCAGAATTTTGAGTAAATTATGTTTGGGTCAGTGAAAACTAACTCACTACTTACCCAGCAATTTATAAAGTTGTGGATTTTTCGATCAGTACCCTTTTGAGTAACATTTACAATGTATTATTTTGGGTTTCTTCAAAATAATCTGACATTGTTTAACCTCGATGAATAACCAAAACTGTTCAGATCAAGGGAACACTCGTTGCTTTATTTTGAAATGTCCAACCGGAACTTCCCAGAAACGCTCGTGAAACTTGGCGCTGTTTAATTACAGTGAGTTGTTGCAAGGTAACTTCCTCCTCCAATCCTAGCTTTTTTTCCTTCGTGGAGTGCGAGTTGTGAAGCCCAGGCAGTGCAAATGTGGGAAGAGGGACATTACAAAATGTATTTTTATTTTTTCTCCTCCTTGACTGCTAACATCGAGTGAATTCGTCACTTTTTTTCTCCAACGAGCGGATGACGGACGATAATGTTGGCGTCATGTAGGCTCCGCTTTACAGACTTTGGAAAACAAATCGGGTATTGTCGGTGAATTCTCGGGAGATGGCAGAATAGTTCGACCTGCGCCAGACACCGAGCCATCATACAGCACTTTGAAAAATTACCCGCAAGGTAAGTGTTATCGTAAATAATCTTATTTCAACCGAACTTTTATATTCCTGTCTGCGTTGTAACGTAAGTGTGGACATTTTGGTGGACGTTGAGAAGTTAGCTGACTCGTAAGAAAATGTTTCGTGACGTGCTTCTCCCAAGGAATCCTGTCTCCCTCCCTGTTTTCTTCCAAATATCTTGGCGTGTTTTTATCACATTCTGAAGCCTCTTCAGCCAAAAAACTACAGCTAACAGTGGTTAAACAAAAGTAAAGTACCATTAACCCCACTCGGTGAAACGTTTCTGAGGGACCGCGTCATAGCGTAGAGATGGTTTGAGGTGATAAACGGTGATGAGTTCAGGGACAAAACGTCCAAATTAAACGTCTTCGGTCCACTATGGCGACTTTTCACGTTGCACAATCACATCAGGCTCACAACGTCGCGACTGGTTGTGACTTTGTTAGGAGTTTTTGTCATGCTAACAGTCTTTGGGAGGGTCGTTCCTGCTTGATCGTGTGTCTCATCATCCCCCGCTGAGCTCTTTTAACATCACAATCACAGCACAGGAGGGGGGGGAGAGCCAAAAACACAGACGGACACCCAGCATTGTTTACAGTGGCTGCAATTTTGAACCTATTGACTGCATCTGAACACTAAAACACCCCAAATATAGTTCATTTAAAAAATGGAAGGCGCCTGATTGACTGATTTTGCCTCCTTATGACCAACAAGACCACACAGACAACGGTAGATGTGTTTGACAATGCAGGAAAGTGAGGTACAAAGCCAGTAAACCTGCTCAAGAGAAGGTGCAAACTTCATTACAAAGGTGTCAACTCTAGCTGGAGACATTCAGAGATGATTGTGCAGATTAAAGGAAGTGTGAATGGGGATGTCTCACACTCAAGTGTTGCTCCTCAGAATCAACTCTCTGCCTGGATCCTTCCTCTAACTAAATTACATTCCCACATACTAATCAGGATTTCTTCTCTCATAGCCTGAATGTCTGGGGAGTGCTTGCTTGTGCATTTGTTTCCCTCAAGTCAAGCTCTTCTTAATTGCAGTGCATTCAGTTGACCACACTTTAATGTATGTACATAACAGTCTGACCGCTGAGGCTGCTGTCTAGCATGGAAGACTGTTTAATCAATATGAACTGACCTCTTGAAATATATTTAAACATTAATGACCCCACAAGTTGAAGCGTCTTGAGTTGAGGTTAGTGTTGATCTGGAGAATGTAACCCCATAGCTGACCAGTCACTGATGCCGGACCTCTTGGTGGGCGCCTGCTGTTCTCCGGGGTCTTGTGTCATGGAGTCTGGCTGATAGTGGTCAGATAACGGGACGTCAGGCAGTCTGGGCTGAGATCTGGCTCAACAGCAGGGGACCTCGAGGGATCCTGTTCTCAAGCACCATTGTCAGAACTTTCTTCAATCGCCTTATCTCTACAACAATGTTATTGTTTGCTTTAAATGCCGCTGTCTTTGTGTAATGGCCTTTCTTGGTAACTCAGCCAGCTTTTAAGTTATCTGAACTAAGAGTGGAGTCCCAAATGCTAGGGTGAGAAGTAAAGTGTGTCTCAAAATCTGACAAAATATATTATGATACAGTATGATAGATGGTAGGGTTGCACAATGAATCCTAGTTTTATCATCATCCCCACATGGAGTTTCAAGAATCATGATGCAAGAGTAGCCGGAATCACAGTACATACAGTCAGGGATGCACAACATTGGATTTTCTCCATAATATTTGTGTTATAAGAACCACTGGGAGTAGTCATAAGTAACATGGATTCAGAGAAATCTGTTTAGATCAGTGTATTAAAATATCAGCATTGATTTTTTTTTTATATCTGGTTATAATGCTTGGTGGTAATTATGTTGTTGTTGATAGTGAGTAGTAAGAGAATAAAGTGATTCTCTTAACTTATAGATACCTCAGGGTTAGTCAGTACATTTGTATTATTGGTAAAGCTTGGTTAAGCTTGTCTAGTGCTTTTCGAGGCACAGAGCCCATTTACTCCACATTCACACACTGATAGCAGAGGTTGCTGTGGAGAATTGGCCATCAGTATTAGCTAATCCCATTCAGTTACATTAGGGATGCACAATATTATCAACCTGATATTGGCAGATTTGAAAATTTCTGCCAATATTTACAGTGCTTAACAAATTTATTAGACCACCACCCAAAGTAAGGTTTATGCCACAACTGCCCTAAATTAACAGCATCTGTAATTACCAAAATCATTTTTTATGTTTCTGCAATGGTTAATACACCAATATGTAGAAGCTCTTTAACCCAACTTATATTTTTAATGCTAAAATATAATTATTGTTATTCATGAATTTTCAAATTTACTGATTTACAAAAAAAACGTATTATTTCTTCATTGATATGTCAAATTAAAGTTATTTACTTGCATTCCTGAACAGAAAAATGAGTTTTAGTGCTTGAATGTTATGCTTGATTCATTTCTGACTTCTCAGAGAAGCCTAGTGAGCCGGCTCAAATTTGGGTGAATTCAGTTTGAAATTCCTCATTCCTGTTCAAAATGGTAAAACGTGGAGAGCTCACTGAAAATGAAAGAGTCCACATTAAAGCACTTCATGATGCTGGATGGTCTTTGAGACAAATGTGACAGGTGGTCTAATAAATTTGTTAAGCACTGTACATCTAATATTTTGGCCTTGAATATCCACATAAATGAACTGTAAAATTTGGCCATGTATACTGATAAATGAGTGGAGTTTTAGGCTGGACCAACAGACCTAGTATCTAAGGTGAGATCTTTATATTCATTAATCCTCATTCTTTAAACTTTAAAGTGTGTTTTAAGAAGGAAAAGGTTTCTGTTTTTCATCCTCAAACCTTAAATTGTGTTCGAGGGGCTGAATTTTTAGTTATGTAATATATATTTGAATATCGGTATTGATATCAGTATCAGCTAGAATGAATCTGTAAATATCGGGTATCTGCAAAAATCCAACATTGTGCATCCCTAATTTACATCCATACACATTTACACGCCACTGATGAAGCAGAGGGAGCAAATTCAGTTAAGTGTCTTGCCCAAGGACAATCATTGCAGGAGCTTGGGATCAAACCCACAGCCTTTTGGCTGTCTCTACCCACTCATCCACAGCTGGTGAATTCTTTAAGTCTCACGGCAATAGCCTTGTAATTTAAGACAAACCAAATGAACTCATGCACCACTGAAAGGATAAGTACTCAGTGAAGAAATCCCTAACCCCAATTCTGCCCTTGGCTGCCACAGCTCAACCATGTAGGACTGGTGGGCCCCTCTTCTCTGGTGTGTTGTGTCCAATTAGTCCCAGGACATCTCAGGATTAAGGATGTCCTGAGTATCTATTTCTGTATTCGGCTAAATGCTCATTTAAATTTTGTTTAACCAACTAGTCTAAAGAGGAGAAAATCCCTAGAAAACAGTTTAATTCCTAACAGGGTCATAATGTCAGCAGGTATGATGTTAGCCTGATAAACTCTCTACAGCAAGGCTAATATTACAAGCTAGCTCCTCCAGCCTTCGTTCCTCCTTGCAGATTAATATTGTGCTTTGATATGTGGCCCATTTTCACTTCGGGTGGAAGTTACACCTGAGTTCAACCCTCGACAGCCAATGTACCACTTTATGTCTATTTACCACTGTAAAAACTGTGATACCGCGCTGTTCCTACCACATGCTGACCGCTAAGCCACCGCTGAGCTTCTCGTGTTTACATCTGTGAAGTGCCAGGCATGAAGGCAACGGCCACTAACTGGAGCTACAGAGGCCTCTAGTGACAGGAGGTTTGTTACAGTTTAAAAGAGCATTATAGACGGGGATTTCAAGCTTGTGTTTATAAAAATGATGGGTAGTTTGTTTAACTGACTCGTAAATCCTGTTTTGGCTAATTCAATAAAGGAATTAAACTGTTTTAGCGCACATCCCTACTCAGGATGGCAGGACAGTGAGCCTTAGTGTCCCAGAGACACTCCTCTCCATGCTAGCTCCACTATACTGACACTCAGACCTTCTGTCTCTTAACTGAAGTCCATCCATCACTGCCCAAACGGCCGTAGATTCTTGCCTTATGTGGCCATTGTTTCCTTTGTTGGTTGAGCTTTTTTTCTGGGTACGTTAAATATGATTAGAAGTTTGACAAACATTGCATTTTGCTCATTAAAAATTGCCATTAGCTTAAAAAGATGGCATCCAATACACTTACAGTCCTTTACAAAGCTATGCTTGATTTAGTTATGGTGAAAAATTAACTCTCTCAGGTGAAAACCTAAAAATAAACAATCTATCGAGAAAGTCACAATTTTCTGTTGATGAAAGAACGTGTGTTTACTATTCTTTAAGTTCCTGTTGGGAGCTTTTGGTTAACATTGATTTTGATGCCCTTTGTGGACAAAATGGCACCTTTAATTTCTTTGCAGGTTAGATTCTGTATTTGTCTAAGGAGAGTCTCTTATAATAAATCACATCCTGCTTCCTTTAAAAGTCGAAATGTATGACTGAGCTATGAAATGTATGGTTGTATGATTGACTAGAACTCCTCAATAGCAGTAACAGACATTTAAAATTACTGTTCAGAAATGACCTGTCTTGTTGTTGGTGGTTTTGTTTGCTTTTGTAGGTCATAAAGAGGCATCAGTTTCACTCTGTTTCAAGAATAGCTAAGGAACTGTAAGTCAGACTGAGGTACTTCCAATTTAAAATGTTAATATATCCTTTAGAGCAGTGATACTCAACGTGTGGCTGTTTTGTGGTTATTTGTGGCTCTTCATGTCTTAATTTGAAATATTATTCCCCAGAAAACCTTAGAAAAGGGAAACTTTGACCTCAGAAACTAATCACGTTAATCAGTTTGATTTCCAGACTTATTACAGGAGGCATAATTGTCAAATTTATTTTCCCTTTTATCAAACTTTTGCCTTTTTCACAATTTTTGCCACTTTTCACCCAATTAAGCTAACTTTGCTATTAAATACCATTTCTCTCCCCCTACTTCTTTCCCAATTTTTGCAAATTTTCACTTTTTTGGGCCACTTTTTGCCCATTTAAACTGTCTTCTCCATTAAATACCACTTGTTTACTCTTTTTGCCCATTTTTGCAACTCCTTTTAGCCACTTTTATCCCATTTTTGGCCCTTTTCATCATTTATTGCTCATTTAAGCTACATTTTGCCATTAAATACCACCTGTTTCCAATTTTTTTGCCCATTTTTGCCACTGTTTTGCCACTTTTTTTCCCATTTTGCCTCTTTCACCATTTTTTCACCACTTTCCACCCATTTAAATGACCCTTTTCTATTGTATACCACTTGTTTCCTCTTTTTTGCCCATTTTTGCAACTTTTTTAGCCACTTTTATCCAATTTTTGCCCCTTTTCCCCATTTTTTGACCATTTGAGCTACATTTTGCCATTAAATACCACTTTTTTTTCTCACTTTTTTGCCCTATTTTGCTGCTCTAGACTGCTTTTTTGCCCATTTCAGTCACTTTTATCTCATACTTTGCCACATCTTTGCTTTTTCTGGACCATTTCTGCCACCTTTACCTTATTTTATGGCTACTTCAAACCATTAGACCACTTTAATTGTGGCTCTTGCAAAGGTCTTTTTCAACAGTCTGGGTCTTTGGTTGAGCGGGGTTGAGTAACACTGCTTTAGACTGTCCTTTTTGTCTTTTGGAAATCTACAGAGAAATTACTTCAGCTCTTGGGAAATGGTCATAGCCATTTTTTAAAAACTTTTTCATTTTGCAGACTTGCTGCTTAATCAGAAAAGAAACTTTCCATCAGATTAACTGAAGCTGAAAATAATCACGAGATGCTGCAGCTCTGCTTTGAACAAACTTTTGGAAATAAGACCCTTTGATCCTAATCTGAAAGTTTTGCCTCTCCCACGCAGGCCTCATTCAAGTTTTCTCCTCTCCTGAATCCATTGGCTGCAGACATTAGCTCACACTGCTGTAGTGGTTCTTTTTCGGTGGACGTTAAGTGTATAATTTGCCAATGGAGGTCTTAGCATTTCAGAAAGAATGAAGCGAGTGTGAGGAAGGGTGGGGGTTTGTGCGGGGTAGGGGGGGGCTCTGATAGCAATCAGTTCTCCATGCACAGTAATTTGGCCGTCAAAAGCAGCTGGCAGTTTGGGTTGGAACAATATGCAAGCTCCCAAAAAACCCTGAGAGAGTGTTTTAGGGCTGGGGGAGGGATGGTGTGGAATCAGGTTACACAGTCTGTCATTAAGAAGAGAAGCGCAGTTATGAGACCAAGATAGACTGCTTCAAGTCTGAGCAAGAAGAGTCTAAGGCTCATTGCTCTTATGTGGGTGGGGAGAAACGAATTGGGGGGGGTGAAAACCGCACGTCTGCCTGTGTGGGAATGCAGGTGAAAAGGGGTGACTGACAGAGAGAAAGAGGGCAAGGCTGAGGCTATCTCAGAGAGGTGACTTATCTGTGCTATCTTGTCCAGATCTCTGCGTGCTTTCTGTGTGGGTGCATGTGCTGCTATGTGTGTATATGCTGACTTACACCAGAAAGTTTGACTAACAACAAACCTGGCATGAGATGAGGCTGCAGAGGAATACAGCATGTGGGTTGAATTTCACTTCTGCTCTGTGCTTGTGTCCAGCTTTTTTTTTTTTTTTTAAGAGAAGGGGCTCTCTGTCTGCAGTGTTATTTTTAGTCAAAAAAATCCTTGAGCCTTTTAATAATCATCAGCCTTATGTAGCCCAAACATATCATGATGAGAGGAGCTGTCTGGGACTCGCGGGCACTGCAGTCTCAGCATGACACGGGAAGTTAGAGAGGGGGGGAGACACTGAGATAAAAGGAGCGCCTGTGCATGTGCTAGATTTTTGTCGTTGTCGTCTTCTGGTGGCTCTGCACAGACGTATTGATTCTCTTCTTCTCTCTTTAGACATGGGACCAGTGGAGACAGAGAGAAGGGAGACACTGTCTGCACAGATGCTCACACACATAGATCTGCAGAACCCTCTCTCTCGCTCTCGTTCTACGCTAACCCCAGACTGCACCGGAGACAGTCTGCAATACACATTTTATGAGCCCTTCACTCGCCTCAATGCTCTTGTCTTATCGCTCAGCTGTTAGTGGGGAAAGTTATGGCTTTGTTTTTCTTGCTCCCTCTTCTCTCTGATCTCATTCCCAGTCTTAAGAGCGGGCTCTTATTCGGCGGGGGCACTCCGTCTACGAATTGCAAATAATTTATGTTTGATCTCAGGGGTCATTGGGTCATAAATAGAGTAGTTGGGCTATTTTGGTCGTACTTCAACTTCTTAAACAGTAGAACTGATTGATTCACAGGAGTCTACGCCTACTCATTGAGCCAAAATGGA
Organism: Cheilinus undulatus; assembly: GCF_018320785.1. Classification (NCBI taxonomy): domain Eukaryota; kingdom Metazoa; phylum Chordata; class Actinopteri; order Labriformes; family Labridae; genus Cheilinus; species Cheilinus undulatus. Next base: position 45,431,228 of record NC_054879.1, read on the forward strand.
GCCATCTATGCTTGTGTGTTTCTTTTTTAACTTGCAGGTCAGGCGGGGCAACATGGCTAAAATCAGCATTACATAACACTATGCAACTATTTTAGCTATGTCTTCTTTTACATGCAATGATATTGGAACACAAATCACAGTTTAGTGTTATCTACATTAAGTCGAGGCTGAAACAGCCAAAAGTTTTCAGTATAAATTCAGTCTGAAGTTAATTTTCTAATTGAACTGATAAAAGCAACTTGTAAAATTTCCCTTAATTTTCAGCCAGAGAGCATAAGATAACTCAGAGTATAATTAAATGATAATAATTACATTTAGAGATCTGAAACGAATGCATTTTGGGTATTTTTGCTTCATGCATGAGTCTGCTAACTACTTAAGTTCTGTAGATACTTTTCCTTATAGTAATTGAGTTTATCTACATTTTCCAAACTTTTTGAATGCATACCATAGGGAAAAGGACAGCATTTTAAATGCATCACATTTCATTTTCTCTGTAAATAAATACCTGATTTTTTAAAATGCATTTCAATATTCAATACCCCAAATTCTCATTGCTGTCAAGTTTTTACATGTTCTTTTTATTAAGCCGATATAGTACTCTCTATCATCTCTAAGTAGTTTGTATAAGAACTAGTTCCAGTCAGGCCTGCCCATGAGTTGTCTGGGCCTCTGACAGACCCAGAGAACGGGCTCTCTCCAGTTGGGATTTATTGATCATATCAATGTATGTGTTAGATCGGTTGCACTGGTGCTAATCTTGGTGCCACTTTTCAACCAATGTTTGCCACTTCCTGCATATTGTTGCCACAGTTAACATATTGTTGCCACTATTTGTCCCGCTACACCACTTTTTATGCCAATCTTAACTGGTTTTAAATATTTTCATGCCCATTTTTCCCGCTATAAATGACGGCTGGGCAATTAATAGAAAATTAGATTAAATTGCAATATAATCTGCTGCAATTTTTAAATCGCAGAATGTGCAGTATTTCTTTAAACTAAAATTTGTGTCAAAATAGCAGTTTAATTTTTTTTTTTTGCAGCAGCAGCAGCAGAGATGTTATGCATGACTGATCATGCAATCATCCGCAGGCAACGTTTTTCATGTAATAGTTTACAAAACCCTTCTTTTTTAATGTTTTTCTTATGAAATATGAGAACGACAGAGAAGATATAACTCCCTTTAACAGGGTTAAGGTTAGGGTTCTATCCAATTTGCAGCATGAGTCAAGTTCATCACAAATAGATATTTTTCAAAATTTTCAGCTCTAGTTTTATCTAATATTATGTTGGTTATAAAATAGAATGATTTATTGCTTGTAAGGAACTTAAGAAATAATTGCACATCAAATTGCACTTGCACTGTTGGGTTAAAACAATTGCTATTAGATTATTTTCCCAAATTGTTCAGCCCTACTGCGAATCACATTTTCCCAGTTGTAAAGTAGGGGTGCACCAATTGCAATTTTCTGGCCGATCACCAATCACTGATCTTTAAAAAGCCTGACCTGCTGATTCCGATTTTGGCCGATACCAATTTTTTTTTATAACTGACAGCATACACCTTCAATGTTCCAATCTTATTTTATTGAATAACATTGAACAATACCTGTGAAACAATACAAACTTGTTGTTTTAACTGCACATGAGGTAGTTCTTTCAAATATAAATGAAAAGTTTAAAGCATTTATGTCCAAACTACTAAATTATATCAGTTCCTTTAGTCTTTCATTTTTCACATTTTACTGGGTAGAGGCATGTGAAACCGATCTTATCCACCGATCTTATTTGCAAGGATTGGCCGATCGCCGATCTCCTAAAATTAAGGAAATCGATACTTTAACCTCTCTTTTGCCTGCTTTTGCCACTTGAAACCATCGTTTTTGTCACTTTCTGCCTCCTAGTGCCTCTGTTCACCATTTTGCTACTTTTTAATCCCATTTCACCACCTTTTTAGCCCACTTTTCCTCTTTTAACCCCTTTTTTGCCACTTTTCAATGCTAGTTCACCACCTTTTCTGCCCATTTCACTACTTTTATTGCCCCTTTTGCCACTTTTAACCCATTTTGATTATGTTTTTAAGAAATGGGGTTTACATTTTGAAGAAAGCCATGTACTACAGCATAGATAGATAAGACAAGCATTTGTTTTGATAACAGTGCTTATTATTCAGGTCAAAAAATGGTTACCATAGCTTAATTTTACCATTGACCATGATATTTCTGACCTCCATGGACCCACAGTTTCACAAGGCCTCAGTAAGCAACCCCTTATAGGCGGCCATGGTTGCAGCTCTGTGTTCTTGTTAACACTGTAGCGGTGAAACCAAGGGGATCTACAAGAGGTACATCTTGTTTTTTTGTCTTTAATGTTTAAATCAGGTCTAAATGACAATTTAAACTCTGTCCAGTTTTTCCACATGGTTCTAGATTTGTCAGGCTCCAGTCCAAGATAAAAGGTCAACTTTTCCATGGTGCATATGGCTAGCAGTCCTCCACCGTGGGTGCCTCAGTTCTTTGGCTGTTTTGCTTGCAGTGAACAAGATCCTCCATACATATTTGTTTGCAGTGCCTTTTATTCCCACTGATTTTTATCTTTAATACCTATTCTATACATTGATACATTGTATTTTAAAACTCCTGGCACTTTGAGGCTATGTCTCGTTTGTTGAGCCCTGTGGATCTGTCTCTACATATGAACGTAACGTTTCCTGGAAAAAATTCCAGCCCTTCCTCACTTTAAATGCTTCACATGTATCTCACAATGAAGCTCTTCTTTTCAGACACTTACCCCACAACAGGTTTGACAGAAAAATATCAAATAACACAGAAGAAATAAACAGTCCTCCTGTTAATGGTTGCATTTACTTTCATAGATTATATGAGATTCGTGTGTATGAATTTCAGTCTTCACCTTACGCTGAAACTCCCCACAGGGGCTTTAAATGTAGCACGCTGGCCTTTTCTTTAGGAGTGACTCCTCACCAGAAGGTCAGAAAACTCCCGGCTGTAAAGTCTGCATTGGCAGCAGGATGTAACGGCCTTGTGTGTAGTGCTGCAGACAGATTCATTGTTTTGTAGCGAGCTGTTTGCTGACTGATTATCATCACAGTAGTGAATGGTTTGGTTGACGTTTGTGGGTCACACAGCATGGGTTAGTATCATATTGGCCGTCTGACTCTTTTAACCTCAGGTCAAGCCTCAGAGTGAAAACTAAATTCTCACTGAGCTCTGAGCAGCTGGTGGAACATCTCTTTTGTCTGTTTGCCTCCTTTAAGAGAAGAAAAATGTGTTTTAAAAGGTGTAGTGTGATACAAATCAAGGTGTCCTTTCAGAAAAGTATTGCTTTGGTGCAGTGAACTTTGTGAGACGTCCTTTGGAGCGGAGAGTGTTTGTGCATTCCTCTGTCAGCAAACACGACCGACATTAAGACTGTGTTTGAACTGGCTGTTTCAGATGTTTTGATGGCTGTGAGAAAATGGATGTCTAATTGCTATGGTGACCGTTACGTAGAAGACTTGTTAACAGTGTCTTCACAGAACTGTTAAACCTTTTTAAGTTGTATCCCACAAGACTTCAAACAACCTAAAAGCCATGGGAAAAAAGCTTCAAGAATACAAAAGCATCTTCTACCTTCTGTGTTGAAATGAATTTTTTTTGGTTTGTCCATGCTGGCCGTGTTGTGATTAACTTGTTTCTCACAGTTCTGTGCTTCTTTGTCTTGTCCTAACCGACATTGTCGTGGAAGTTCACCAGGAAACGAAGGAGGTTGTGATTGCTACGTGTGTCAGATTGGTGTTTTTGGTGCAGCGGTGAAAGGAAGGGTGGGACTACACCAGGAAGACAAGGTGACTATTGTCTCTGATTCCATTTGATCCGCGCTGAACACACGGTGTGGGTACACCCTGGATTATACTGTATCCAAGGAACTAAAACCTGCAAAGATTTTTACCTGCAACAGCAAATGTAGGGGTGAGAATCAATCATAAATGACAAGGGGCGTTTGGTTGTGTTTGTGAGATACTTTAGAGCCCTAAGAGATGTGTCTTTTCTATAACCTTACAAAGCAGATGGAAACGCCTGTTTCCGTGTTTCTCACTGGCAAGTCCATCTTGCAAAGCTCCCGTCTGAACAATTTGGGCCTGGTTAGAAAGGGATAGGACCAATCAGCAACGAGGGGCAGTACTTTCAGGTGCGGTGAAGTTGTGATGTAAGCAAGCAGCAACAAGAGATGGGTGCAGATATTGGGGAAGACATTAGCGTGGATGGGTGAAACAAATCCATCTGGCATGTCAGGTTATCTTGTCTAGGGATGAGTATTAAAACCCGGTACCAACATGGTAGCAGTACCAACTGATACCTACCATACTGGATTAGGGCTGGGCAATTAATCGCAAATTAGATTAAATCACTACTAAAACGATGCTATTTTACACGCCAGATGGATTTGTTTTACTCATCCATCTGGAAAACCTTCCATAGACTGTGTTTGGGAAAGGGCAGAGCCTTTGACAATAAACTTGGAGGGTGATTGGATGAATGTTCTGTCACATCTTTACAGGCCAATCAAAGCAACAAAACATGTGACATAGCCACGACCGAGGAGTAAACTCCATAGAGAACTGCACAACACGAGCCAGGCGACTGTAGACGTCAGCACACACATTTTTGAAAGGAAAACAACTCACTGCTGTTCTTTGTTCTTCTTTAACAAAGAAATGTTGTGAAGTTCCGATAAAACTTGCGCTTTAGCAGCGTCCACGCTAATCTCTTCTACCATAATTGCACCGGCCTCTTGTCGCTGCTTGCTTACTCCGCCGCACCCGAAAGTACTGCCCCTCGACGCTGATTGGTCCTGTCACTTTCAGATGGGAGCTTTTCAAGATGGATTCGCCAGTGAGAAACACAGAAATGGGCGTATCCATCTGCTTTGCAAGGTTAACTGGTACCTATTAGTACCAGATTTCAAACCAATTCAGTCTAGATGAAAGCATCCTAGACCACCTCTGTATGCAATCTGAGCTACTTGATAACAAACCATTTTCAATACACACTGGGGCACGTCCATACAAAGAATTAAGAGTAACATCCTGGTATCCAAAGGCCCAAATTGGATATAAATCCCTGTCATTGCATCGTATAAATAGGGCTTCGGTATAAGATTCAGGGTATCAAGGAAAGATCCATGTTTCATGGTTACATCTGACAAGGTCACAGCATAAAATATTTAAATGCTGCATCACACATGAAACTGTATCTTCATAGGATATCCTTTTATATAAAATCAGAATGCATCGCCCTAAAGAAGTCTGTATCTTAAGTGTGAATTGCTTTGGCAAATTTGGTTTCCATTAAACAATGTTTTGATGAGTTGGAACCTGCCAGCACACCTACTGCTACTTTCAAGCCAAGCTGGACCACAAAAAAATGTGTGAGGTATTCACTAAAGCGTTGGTGATTTCATGGCAATGTTAGCGTTTCCTTTACAAAATAATGTGCTAATTGTTTCAAGAAAAGATTTCTTATATAACAAGCATAACATCTCTTTAGATATCTGCTGAATAAGAAGCAAATATTCAGGAAATGTGACCCTCGTCTACCTGCCCAGTTGGTTCATCCAAAGACAACCTGTGACAGGGCAATACCCTAAAAACTTTGATCACCACATCGACCTATAAAGAGCTTTTAATGCTGCCTGTTCCAAACTTGTGATATTAAAGTCTTTTTCCTCCGGACCTACATTTCATCAAAGATTCACAACACACTTCAAAGTTAAAATCGTACGTCCTGACACAGATGTGGGGCAGGATTTTATTAGATTTCTCCTGCAGCGTGTGGCATGCAATGAACCCGCAAGATCACGGTTATCCCACAGTGTGCAGAGATGTCAGTGGTTTGCCTCCAGGTGTTTTGAAGATGACAGATTTTTCAAGTTGAATGCATGCATTTCCTCAGGTATATAAGATAGTATATGGAATCCAAAGGGCTCTTTGCTGAAACATTCTGACACTGACTTTTGCGATGCAGATGTAAGGTTGTCTCTCCTGAAATAGAAGTATTCCTTTAATCCTGAACAGATGTTTGGACTGTCGGTGTACAGCCTTGTATTGTATATGCCAGTGTTACTCAACCCTGCTCAACCAAAGAGCCAAATTGTTGAAAAATACCTTTGCAAGAGCCACAGTCTAAGTGGTGAAAAGTGGCTAAACGACTTGAAGTAGCAATAAAAATAAGTTAAAGGTGGCATAAATAGTCAAAAGGGGTAAAAAATGAGAGAAAAATTACTAAAATGGGCAAAAAGCAGTCAAGAGTGGTAAAATAGGGCAAAAAAAGAGGAAACAAGTGGTATATAATCACAAAAGGTAGCTTATATGGGCAAAAATTGTGAAAAAAATGGTGAAAAGGAGCCAAAATGGGATAAAAGTGGTTGAAAGAATGGTAAAAAAAAAAGAGAGAAAAGTGACTTAAATGGGCAAAAAGCAGTTAAGAGTGGCAAAATAGGACAAAAAAGAGGAAACAAGTGGTATTCAATGATAAAAGGTAACTGAAATTGATGAAATACGATGAAAAAATGGTGAAAAGAAGCAAAAATGGTCCAAAAGCAGCAAAAAGGTGGCAGAAGACAAGAGAAAAATGACAAAAATGGGAGAAAAGCAGTCAAGAGTGGCATAAATGGGCAAAAAATTGGAAACAAGTGGTATTAAATTACAAAAGGTAGCTTTAATGGGCAAAAATAGTGAAGAAATGGTGAAAATGGGTCAAATGGGATAAAAGTGGCGAAAATGGGGAAAAAGTATCAAAAAGAAATGGCAAAAATGGGCAAAAAATTGGGAAAAAAAGGTGGTATATAATGGCAAAGGACGCCTAATTAGGTGAAAGTGACAAAACGGGCAAAAATGGGATTAATGTGGCACCAAAAGGAATACATGCGACAATTAAGTTTGACAATTAAAGCCTTCTGTATAAGTTTGGGAAACAAACTGATTAATGTGACTAATTTCTGAGGTCAAAGTTTCCCTTTTCTAAGGTTTTCTAAGTAGTAATATTTCAAATCAATAAATAAAAGAGCCACAAATAATCACAAAAGAGCCACCTGTTGAGTATCACTTGTGTAAGTCTGTCCTCCTATACCAGCCATCATGTTTTGTTTTTTTTTTTTTTGCCTCAAATATTCATATTTTCCAGACTTTTGGAGACCATAAGCTCTCAACTGGACCTAACAATTTGAAGTCATGCAACTGTTGTTTTCAACTTGATAAATTAACCCATTGAGAGATTTCTGTTAAACAGTTCGGTTAAACAGCTCAGCTCTCAGTCCCCACACCCTGCAGAGGAGCAGCAGACAACACTGATTTTTACCATGAAACTGCCTCGGTCGGTGTGTTACCGCTATTAGTCACTGGGTTGGTTTGTTTTGGAGGAGAGGAGACCTCTGCGGATAATATGGCTTCAGATCAAAAACCTCATGAACAATGACTGAACAATTTGTGGCTTTTAAAGTTTACACCCATCTGTGCTGTTGCTCTGGTATTGCTCTGTGTACAGTGATGCAGCTAAAAACCAAACATGCAGGGATTTGAAAGACTAAGTGCGAGTTCACTTGGGGTTTTTGAGACTGATGATTAGAAGTGTGGTCTTGCAGGGGCCGGCTCTGCTCATAACCCACTAAATCAAAGTGTGTTTATTCCATTAGCTTTGTTTTAGTCATCCCTGGTGTTGTGTTTGACTGTAGGCAGATTCTGTTTTTCAGACTGGGCTAAATGTGTTGATTTGCTGAGCTGTAGTGTGAATATGAATGTGGGCTGCTGCAGAGAGGAGGACTTTTCGCCCTCAGGTCTGTATTAACACCCACATGCACCTAGGAGCGAACCATCTGTGTGTCCCTGACGGCGTGCTGACTCGCTGGCTGTCTGAGTCTGGGTCTGGGGACGGGAACAGGGACACGTACATAGCAGGCTCCGCATTGCCCCAATCTCCTCCACTCGCTCCTTCCCTTGCGCGCCCTGCAGTTTTGCTGCAGTTCTCCTCGGTGCCCGGGCTATTTGTGCCATGGTAACTGTGCCAGCCTGCCAGCTCAGACACAGATTCCACCCCTCGTCTCTCCCTCTTTGCCAGCATGATGACTCAGCAGCTCCTGCAGGGCCTCCTGCCTCCTCCCTCCTCAACCTCAGTGATACACCACTGCTCATCAGACAAAGTAGTGTTTTGTCATCCTCTCCTTCGTCATGACCTGAATATGAAACAGACCAAAATAAAAAAAAGCACCCAAGCAGACTAAAAGGTTTTGTTTGTTGTTGAAGCCATTTCAAAAAATCACTTTGAAAATGTCATGGAGAGACCCAAACAGGGATGAAATATTAGATTTAACAGGACAAGTGAAGATGGAGCATCATAAGCTCTAATGAGTACCACCCCCTTAAATGTATTTAAACCAACATAACTGTCTGCATGTGTCTCTCTCTTTGGCTTCAGCCAGATAAATAACAGCGTTTGAGTGGCATGTTTAATCATCTCCATCTAATCACGTTAAGCTCTACTCAACTTCTTTAAGCAGCGCTTATGGAGATGGCCCTCTGGAGTGGGATCACTGGAAAGAGTCAGGAGGAAAGTGTGGCGTCATAAATGGGAGCCTTGATATGTAGGATCACTTTCAGGTCCCTCTAGCAGCACTAACGTACTTCTCTCTGGGCCAAGTCTGTTCCACTATTCCTCTCTGGGTTGTGCATACTTTGGCTGCCTTGTGTAGAGCTCAATGTGGTTTCTGTGTTTCCAGGGGGAAGGTCAGTGCTTACGCATCTCACAGGCATCGATATCATCAAATAGAATACCTGTGGTGGGATAAATATTTAGGTTAATTACCTAGGTGAAAGGGTAAAAGAATATGAAAGTATCAATTTAAAGATTTAAACTGCCTCAAGAGTCTTACTAAGGAAATGGGACCGGTTATTAGCAAAGGAAGACAATACAAATCAGATGTAGAAGTACTGATGCTGCACAATGGCACCTTTTATGCAAACCTGTAAATGCAGCAATGCAATGCAATTCATGACATACATTTATCTTACTGCTGGTACCATGTACCGATGTTTTGTTGCAAGAAATAAAAGATGTCCCTGCTAATTGTATTCACAGTAACAGACAGCAAGGTAAAAGAAGATGAAAACTGCAAAATAATGGCACTCAATTGCAGTAATAAATACATTTATTTTCTTGGATTAATCAGATACTATGATTGTATGATTTGCATAACGTACCGTTATACCAGAATGTTAGCATTACCATTATGACAGGTCATGAATTGCTAACTGTTTTGTCAGTTACTTTTTGATTCCCACCTTAAATGCAAACATGCATTTGGTAAAGTGGAAGCAGTCTTCACTAGGGCTGAACGATTTTTGAAATAATCTAATTGCGATTTTTTTTTCCCAGTATTGCAATTGCGATTTGGTATTCAATTAATCCTTAACTTTCTTTTATTCCTAAACAAAGGCTTAACAAGTCTTTGAAAGTGTCTAAATCTGATGATTTTGGCTGGTATTGGATATGACTTATTGCATTGAAGATTTTTTGTGATTCTTATGTTTAATAAGAAAAAAGCACAAAAATTAAGAGGGTAGGATTTTTTGTAGCCTATTCTAAAAATGCACATGAATGATATGTCATGCATAACATCTCTGCAGCAAAAAAAAAAAAAGTTAAAAACTGGTATTTGCACAAATCTCAGGTCAAAGAAATATTCCACCTTTTGTGATTTGAAAATTGCATCGGGCCAAATTGTGATTTCATCTAATTTTTGATTAATTGCCCAGCCCTAGCCTTACATATTTTTGCTTCTTTAGAAGGATATTTAATGGTTTTGGATCAAGGCTGTTTGACGTAGTCGAGTGTAGAAGCGACAGGAGATGCTGGCTTGCATGGCCCCTTTCAGTAGAGACTTGCCAGAGTCCAGGTCAGTCTCTTCTTAAAGGAACATGCTAACCAGCATCTCCTTTAGCTTTTAGTACCTCAAGTATATGTACACCCATGGGTGTAGCACAGTGAAGCCTGCAATGAAAAGGATGTTTTATTTTTTTTCTTTTATTAATTAGTGTCATTATTGAATCAAAAGCATCTAAATTAATTTGTGTCAAATAGAGTGAAATAAAATGCTTGGGGGCCTTTGCTCCTCCATCAAAAATGCCCAAATGGCAGGGCTGGACGATTATGGCAAAAATATTAATCACGATTATTTTGATTGATATTGAAATCACGATAAATAAACATGATTATTCATTGATTTCAAAACTTGAGTATTTATTGAACCACAACTTAAAAGAACAATAAAACATTAATAAGTAACAAGTGAAATAATGATAATATATTAAATAATAGCAATAAAAAGCAATAAATAAAATTAAATTACCCAATCTACATGCACTCCTGTAAAACTTGCAAAATTTGCAACATGCAAATTGTCCTACCATGTCCTACCCTTCTTCTCAACCAAAGTCAGCCATTCTGTCATGTTTTCAATTGCTCACTCCTCGTATTATTAATCCACATTTATCACACGCTTGCTGCAGCTGCGCACGCAACACACGTGCATTCACGGTGCTTTTACAGCATAGGAACTTGCATACACGCCACGCCGTGTGGCACATTCATCGTTTTGTTTCGATTTTAATGTTTTTATGATCGTGAGAATTAAAAATTGAAATCACGATCAAATTTCAATTAATTGTCCAGCCCCACCAATGGTATAGTCCAGCGCTGCAAAAAAATGAAAGTAAATTTAACCACTGTAAAAAATATTGCTAATAAATTCAGAATTTATTGTTCAAAAATGCATTTAAATGCAAAGATATTTGTAAAAATGGCACATTTGTTGCTTGGCTAACTAGTTAAGGGGGGGGGCCTGTGTAATATTCTTTCTGGGGGGCCCAAAATCCCTAGCTGCGTCCCTGAGTACACCATACAGCTTTACTTAAAATAACAGATTATCACTGAAAACCAAAATAAACACACTATTGAAAAAAAAAAAAACAGATTATTCCTTCAAGGTGGAGCTATCTACCTTTCCTTAATGCTTTTTATTATTTTGGCATTGCACGACTGATATTGGTATCAGTACTAGTTATTAGTACTGCATGTGACCAATAACAGATATGCATTTGTTATGACAAACAAAAAGTACTGAAAAAGTTAAAATGTCTGTTAAAATGAAGGAAAATAAGCTATATAGCACTAATGCTATCAACATGAGAAACAGCAAAGAGCAATACAAGTGGCAAGAAATGGGAAGTGATGCCATGCACTCCCTGTGTCAGTGCCACCCAGGCTTTGGTGTTGATTGGCTGGTAGTTGTGTGGCAACATCAGCCAGGTAGTGTTGAGAGAAGGACATCAGGTGAGACTGTAGAGGGTGAAGACAAAGTGGAAGAGTGGAAGACATACCATGCAGTGAAGACAAAATAGCACACCTTAAAAGGTCACATATTTTACCCTTTTAAGACAAGTTTATATTGGTCTCAGAGGTCCACAAAATGTGCCTGTGAAGTTTGTTGCTGAAAAAACACTCCAGTATTGGATTTTTTCATGTCTAAAACCCCCTCTGTTTTAGCCCTGCTCACAGCTTTCCTTGTTTGTGGCTTTAAATGTCACCAAGCTGTCTAACTCTGCCCCGACCACGCCCCTCTCAGGAAATGGATATAATGGAAATCTTTTTGTTGGAAAAACCTGAAAAAGGGGTTTTTGCATAATATGTCCCTTTAAATCAATTGATTGTGGAAGATTATCTGTAACATCAGTCTACCCCTTGTATTTCATGTGGGACTGCACGGTGGTGCTGTGGTTAACACTGTTGCCTCACAGGGAGAAAGTTTCTGGTTTGCATCCTGGTCAGACGGGGGGTTTCTATGTGAAGTTTGCATGTTGTACCTGTGCATGCGTGGGGTTACTCCCGTAGTCAAGACTTACTGTTAGGTTACCCGGAGATTGTGAATTGTCTGTAGGTGTGAACATGAGTGGTTGCTTGTCTCAAATTGTTCAGCTCTTTGATTGACTAGCAACTAAGGCTGAACAATCCTGAAAAGTATATCTAAAAAGGTTTTATTGAAGGAATTATCTTCTTTATGCAATTTTCAATTTAATAAAAAAAATGAAAAATCTGGATTGAATGGCTGGTTAGAAATATCAGGCTCATAATATTCAATGTCTAAGAGCGACATCTGCAAACTAGCTACTAGCTAGAAACTTAAGCATTAGAATCAGTGTTGTGAGGTTACAAAAACACAGATTTTCTTAAGTAGTAGCACTTCAACTTTGTACATAAGCACAATACTTGATTCACTTTCCTTAGCTGCAAACTGTGAGCAGAGACGCCTCGAAATGGCGTCTGATTTAAACCACCTAACCTTTCACAGATTGAAGGAGGGAGTAAATGTTAAAGAATCATCACAATGCTTTGTAAAACAAACAGCTTACTCACAGTCGCTCAGCTAAAATAACATTTGGCCACCTTCTTAAACTTGATAAAAATGTTGCTTGAATCATACTGTAGTAAGACCCATTAGACTCTTGGTCTCAGCAGCAGTAAACATAAGAGAGTAAGCTATAAATACCATGAGGTATTTATACTGGTTTTCTATTACAACACTACAGCAGAGGGGAAAGGAAGAGGGAATAAAAGGAAAGATGGGGGTTGAGACAGATAGAAGGGGGGGAAATGAGAGCACACCCTTGGCAGGATGTCGGCTCCGTGAACTCGCACACTGCAGAGCGCTGCCAGAGAATTCAATACGTAGGGAGAGAGCCCTGCAACACACACCCGTACTCTCACACACGTTCATCCACACAGCACCATGAAGTTGTCTGCTCAGATCGCAATCGGTTCTGCAGATGCTCTCGCCCTGCCTCTCTCCTTTCCAAGAATCCTTTCTGAGGTTTCCAGTATCAGGACCGGTGCTGGCTGTGTGTTAGACTTGTAAAGCTGTTAGCTAACGTTACGATAAATTACCTTCTAGCAATGCTGGGGAAATGGAAGCTTTTATTGCAAAGAATTTCTGCAGTGCATGGACTAAGTGTTTTTGTTGTGCAAACTCATAACTTCTCACTGCATGATAGCTTATTAAAGACAAAGTGTCTGCGTGGGAGAGATAAATGGATATTATTTTGAATGTCCCATCGAGGGTCTTTCAGCAGTAAATGTAAACAAAAAAGCAGCAAATCATTTACCTACGCTAATTGAAGCCATTAAACGGAGCCCCATGACATGCTCTACTTAGTTAATTGAGGTGAGTTATTGATCTGGCAGTGTTGTGTGAGTGTGTGCTCTCTACATGACTGATGTTTAAGTCAATAAGAAGATAACCAGCCAGACAGAATCACTACTTTGTGCTCTCCAGACTATTGTTCTTTTACTCCTCTGCTTATCTCTTTATCCTGTTTCCCTCTAGCCCCCCCTGGCTTCAACACAGCCCCCCCTCCCTAGCCGGCTTGGTGCCCTTCTTCCCTGCTGTCCCCCCTGGGCGCTGACACCAGACACCTCCTTGTCCCACTTCCCTCCATTTAGCCTACCTCGATGCTGCAGCACACTTTGGCCCTGTTCTCTCTGCCCTTCTCTGACCCACTGTCCCCCGGTTGCCCCCTGGCTACGTACCTCCCTCGCTTCCTCTTGCCCTCCTCATGCTCCCCACCCACGCACCCTCTCTCTCCCCTGGTCCAAAGGGAGCAGAAAGAGCTCCTGATTATCTCTGTGTGGCAGCCTCTGTTTTGTGCTCTGATTAAAGGAGCAGCATGTGGTCTGTGTGCGAGCAGCCCCGTACAGACGCCGCCGTTGGGCTAATGCTAACATTACGTGCTTAATCATTTATGTCTGGGAGATGGGCACAAAAGCCTGGAGGGGGGTGGAGGTAGGGGTAAAGGGAGAGGAGGGGGTATTTGTCTGTGGCACAGATGCACTCAGGCGAACGCGCACATGCTTCCAAGATAACAGCCACGGCGCGAAGTCTGGCGTAAACGGGGCGCACTGTGGGCGAGGATGTCTCCAACAAAACTTACATATGATCTTTATAAAACGTCCCTGGAGTTTAACTGGTCATCTGCCGAAATGTGTCACTGGGTAAAGCAAACAAACAAACACAACAGCGTGGCGTATGTGGGCACTCCCACAGACGCATTAAATATTGAAGCATCAGACTGTCTCCAGGTCTCTAAACCATAGTATTTGGGCACCCACACTCATTCTCCCCGCTGCGCTCTTCGCCTCTTCCTCCTCCTCCTCCTCCTCCTCCTCTTTCGTCTGTCTGCTCCTCTCCCCTCACGCTGCCAAGCTGCCTGTCCCTCCAGCACACACACATCAACACACACACCCACATGCACGCACTAAGGCAGCCAATAGGAGAGCACCAGTCTCCCCATTGCTTGCCACTCAATGCCTTGTTGCCAGGACAACAGGAAGGCATGAGACCCACTTTACTTGAGCATTTTAAACTTGGTGTTGACTCTTTTTTCCTTCCCCAAAATAAGAAAGGCCCCCCTCTGAAAAATTGCTCTCTCTAATACTCTTAGGTCGACTGCAAATCCTGTCATTATCTGTCTCGCTCTCGTGGTCTTATGTCTCTCTGCACAGTATCCCAAAATTTCACAAAAATAATACACATGTTTTAAGGACAAGATGGCGATCCTGGACTCCTACCAGCCTTAATTTTTGTGTTCTTTTCTCTCCTCTAGGCCTACAATGACAGTCAGAGGCATGTCTCTTTTGGTTCTGATCATCCTGGTCATCCCCTGCTCGAGCTTGGAAGGTAAACATCTTTTCACCAAACACATCATGTCACATCAAACCTGAGGGAAGGCTTCTGCTGCAGCTTCCTGCCAGCAGAAATAGAATGGATCTGGTTTAACTTGGCTTAGTCTGAATGAGGAGAGTTGCAGAGTCATCAGCCTTGGTCACACTCTCACCAGAGGCCTAGAAGCTGTGCATATATGTACTTTAATCGCTGTTTTCCTCCTGTTTCTCTTTAACTCAAGTAAATACGCCCACCATCATTCAGCCTCTGTGTCCCCCTTACGTCTTGCACAGGCATAGACCAAAAATTCACAGTTTTTTTTCTTTCACCGCCCCTCCTAGTCTGTCTGCCTCTCATCTGCTGTCTCTCAGTTTTATTTTAAACAACTGCAGTGGCTGAGGAATGCAGTGGAAAGTGGAGCTTTTGTAGGGTGGTTTGCCACACTTCTCTCTACACTTTATATATAAAAATACACCCGTCCTGATAAAAGGATTACACATTTACCCTCCATCGTCTCAAAACACATTAGAACTTATTAGAGATGACCTGTTCTGTGGTTCTCCTCTAGATGACGTCAGTGCAAAAACCTCTGAATGTTTGTGTGACGGGGCGTCATGCAGCAACAAGGACCGGTGTTTGGGCCAGCAGTGCTTCACCTCCCTCTCCATACAGAACGGGACGTCCGTTCTTATAAAGGGCTGCGTGGTCGCCGGGGAGGAAGGGTCACCTCACTGCGGGAGCCCACCAACTTCTGAGTTTGTGGTGGAGTGCTGCTCAGGGGACTTGTGTAACATGAACGTCTCCTTGCAGTCACCTGTGAAAGGTGAGGTGTTTTTCATCATTGAAACATAGACGTAGTCTCAGTGACACCTCCCTTTGGTTTTAAGTTTTGAAGCCCAATGGTAGAGGTTACTATATTAATAATGCTGTCTGAAGGAAATGGGCCCTCCCTAAATCTAAGTTATTCATACTAATGCAGGTACCTTTACCTTTTAAAATCTTTTTGTACATTGTTGTATATGATATGAAGAGACACGGGTTATTTAAAGTTAAATAACTTTAAACCTTAAGTCGTAGCCATTTAATATTTTTCCTCTGGAAACCCCTGGTTGTGCATCTGATGGCGGTATCCCCATATCCATGCCTTCGTAGCACTTACAGAAGCTCTTCTAGCAAGCCTGAAACTTGGGTGACTATCTGAGATCTTTAAAGATTAAATCCATACAAGTAACTCAGATATTGAGTGTCTTTTTATCCATTTTTAAAATCTATTTTCAACCAGTTCTGCTGTTAGCAGCTAATGCTATCCCCCATTTTGTTTCCCACAATGCATTGTGAAAGGCTGTTGCATTGTCACGTTATACTCTCTCAAACTGCTCATGATTTTACACCGGAGACAACTTGAGTAGCTCATAATGGAGAGAAAAAGACACAGAGTGTCTGTGATGGATCCCTCTGTTGAATAATAGCTAAAATAAAGCTAATGTATAGAAGAACCACAACATCTTTTTGAAAATATGTGTATATTTTTGAGTTTTTGTCATAGAATAACTTCTTTCACTTTATGTCCCCAAGAGATGGGAGAACGAGTTAGTGCAAAAACATCTTCACAGTTGAAAATCTTTGCATTTTAATTTGTGTTAAGTTTTTTGTCTTTAAAGCCCCATAACTTTTTAAATGTAGTGGACATTGCTGCAGCACACGTATTCTTAAACAACAGGGTTGATGTTGGACAAGCTTTTTAAACAATAAGGGTCAATCCCATTTTTCATGCATGACATTGGACCTTTTCCGATATCTGATATGCCGATATTTACAGATTCATTTTGGCCTGATATTGATGCTGATATTTAAATATGCTTTTTGGACACACTTTAAGGTATGAGGATGACCATGGAAATAAACTTAAGTCCTTAAAAAAACACTTTAAAGTTTAAAGAATGAGGATGAATAAAGAAAAAAAACTCAACTGACATAGATCTGCTGGTTCAGCCTAAAATTCCACTAATTTATGTATATATATGGACAACATTTACAGTCAATATATGCCAAAATACACAGGCAAAATATCGGATGTTAATACTGGCAGAAATTTTGATACCTGCCGACACTGATATCCACCTTTAAGGAAATATCTGCCAATACTGACGACAGACCGATAAAATTGTGCATCCCTAATTTCTATCTTGATATCATCAAAACATTTGAGCTATTAAGAAATTATCCCCAATCCTCGATATAGAGAACTAAATCCATTTTTTGAAATGTGAACATGTTTAATTTCATAGTTGTGCAGGTAAATGTGAATGGGGATTTTGCAGCCGGCCTCAAGTGGACTTTAGTGCTTCTACGCTGGCTGCACTTGGCACTGAAGATGCGAGAGGCATCTGGCTGCAAACCTCTATGGTGGGGCGTTGAGCAGCAGACCTCTACACTGGGGCGATGACGGTTGCTGCTCTCGAAAATGATGGACAAACCAAGGGAGCACAGAAAGACACAAAAAACCTTTTTCAAAGCCTTTTTTTGTTTGTTTGTTTTAACCAAAGTATTTAATCTGTAAGAAAATGTTAAGGATTCAAAACGGAGTAACTTTTTTCCCCCTGTGAGGATTACAAAACATAATACTGTCATCTTTATGCAAAAATAAGTAATACACACAAAAAAGTTGTCTTAGTATTTTTATGTTTTTGTGAAAATACTTAATGTTCAGTATCAGTGTTCAGTGAATGTCTACCGTTAATTTTGATCCTCAGCCGTTGTCATGGAAATCTACGAGCCGTTTTTTTTTTTTTTTTTTACTTCATTGCAATTATTGAAAAATAAACCGTCTCGATAAGGAAATACAGACACTAGAAACAATTAGACTGGATAACAGAAAATAGAAAAGGCAACAAAAAATAACTGGGGGGGGGTTTGAATAAATATCAAATATACAAGCCATTTATAATAAATGTTGTAATTGTGAGATGCCGATTATGTCATTTCCCGCAGCCAGAGTAGTGTCCAGAATCATTTTTGTGTTCTGCAGTTTAGTCCACTATATGTTTCTCAGTCAATAGGGAGTAGGGAATGAGTGTGTGGTTTCAGATACAGCCATGGCTATTTTACACAACAGCACAGTTTTATGAACAAAAAAGATCGAAAATCTGCCAAGTCTTGCAATTTCGGTAATATACATCTTTGCCCCAGTGTAGAGGTCTGCTGCTGAATGCCCCACCATAGAGGTCTGCAGCCAGATACTCTTGGAGGATGCTGCTTGCATGAACATGGCACGCACTAAAACTTCTGTTTGACTGCTTTATCATTCTCATTGAACCTTCCCATTAGCTGGAGGTTATCAGTCTGAATAAAAACAACCATCTGTCATTTTACCAGTACTGCAGGAGTGATTCTCTCCTTAGTATTTCATGCCACCAGATTTTGATCACAGACTTTATTATTTTTGTGTTATTGGTATCTCACAATGTGTAGGCTGCTACAAAACATAGAAAAGCTGTAAACAGAATTAAATAACTGACCACGATTACTTATCAGTTACTTGATTGGCCTTTTTAGCTGGCCAATAGAGACTACATCTTCCACTTTCCTGACCTAGGTGAAAGCCATTTAATTTAATGGGATATTAGTGGTTTAACTATAATGGTTTCCCTCATATCTCTGTTTCCTCCCATCAGATACAGAACCGTCTGCTGGCAGACCGGTCCTCAGGGAACAGGAGTGTGCGTGTGAGGGCGGAGTGTGCGAGCGTGACCGGCGCTGCACAGGCCAGCACTGTTTCTCTGCTCTGAAGATGATTGATGGGGCGGCCGTCCAACAGAAGGGCTGCCTGAGGGACAACGATGAAGGCAGAGCCACCTGTGCCACACCACCCTCGTCGACCCACGTCGTCAAGTGCTGCCAGGGCCATCTGTGTAACATGAACGTCACTGTGCAGGCTCTGGGGAAAGGTGACTTTGTACACATTGTGCACATTTCTCCAGGCTGCTGCCCACCGTAGACCTGATGTCACTCATAGTTTTATTTTACGACAAAACACCGATTCAAGTTTAAAAAACAGACAAAATACTAAACGTGGCTATGTCGTCTTAAATCTTTCACAGAGGCGGAGGGGAAACCCCTGATCAAAGAGGAGCATGAGTGTGTATGTGAGGGCAGCTCTTGTGTAACAGGGAAGCGCTGCATGGGCCACCAGTGTTTCTCCTCCCTGACGGTTAGCGGTGGCTCTCTGGTGTACCAGAAAGGCTGCTTTAAGGTCTATGAGCAAAGCACGTTGACCTGCAAGACCCCGCCTTCCAGAGACCAGATTGTGGAGTGCTGCTATGGGCATCTATGTAACATGAACAGCACCGTGCAGCTACCTGTCAAAGGTACAGTATTATACTACCCAGAATGCACCACAAGCACTGATTGGGAACTGCAGCTGCATTTGGGCGCACTCACACTAGGCAATCTGTACCCTGCTTAAACACACTTGGGCCCTAAGTTTAGTTTGTTTGACCAGCGTGAGTGCTCTATACTTCACTTAGGCAAAATCCAGATTACAGGTTACACTGATATAAAAGGCACAGTCTGTTTGGGGATCTCCCAGTGGAATGGACAGTTTCTGTTGTAAATCCACAACATTAGCGGCTGTTTTTACCATGAGTTTACATTCCTGCTAACTAGAATATGGAAGTTGAGCTTTGTCTGTGGTGACAGACCCGCAGCCCATAAACAAAAATCCTGAAAGAGCTTGTTGCATCATTTTATATTGAAATATCAGTCATATTGTTATGTAGGATGCTTAAGATCATAAGCTATCCATAACATGGGCTCTTACACTTAGCTTAGATCATCATGTTATTGTTCTTGTTTATTTATTCCAAAAATTAAACATAATAGGGATATTTCCACAAAGAACATGAAGTCCTCTCTGTCATCATGCTTCAACTGTGGGTCTACCTTTAGAGAATATCATAGACCAGGTATATTCAATTACACATTCAACTGGGCCAAATTTTAAAATCAAGAAATGTAGCTGGGCCAGACATGTTCAGCACCCAGTAAGCAGCTGGTAATGTCAAATTTTGAACAAATACAGATCAATTTGATTAAAATAAGCACTTTTTTATTCATAGTCTCCCATTTAAATTTGGCAACATGACAAAAGCACATCAACAACTGCATAAAAACACAACAACAGAGCTGTATTTGAACATAACCTGAGGAAGTAGGTTTTTTTTTCACTTGAATAAAACTAAAATAAATAGAATGAAAAAATAAAATGAAATTCTGTAAATAAGAATTTTGGTCACATCTTACTTAAGCATATCTTAAAGTGCATGAAAACTAAATTTGCACAGTTGTAGCTACAGTTGAGAAGGACGTTTTATACTCTATCCTGGGGCTACTTCTGTCAGCATCGCAAGCCACACTTCAAAACAACACCATGCATTGTAGACAGATTGTTGCTGGGCTACACAGTGTGTTGCATTCATGGTCTTAAATACTGTGGGAATTTATGAAAATTTGTGAAACAGGTTGCCTTCTGCATCTCTGGCATGACCACAAACTGGGCCACTTGGTGGTTGGTTCTGGGCAGCATGTGGCCCCTGGGCCGCCGATTGAATAGGCCTTTCAGAGACTGTAAAAAGAATTAGACAAAGCCTGTGTGACGTCAGCCGTTTGATTACAATAGGGGGACACGAACAGCTTTTGAAGTCAATCCATGGTGGCTTCCATATTAAAATCGCTAACAGCAGACAAGAGCCTGCCCACTGGACTTCCTGTCAGCTAAGCTAGCTAGCATTCTGGTTGACAGATTGGTTGCGTCTGCCTGTCAAGCTATCTGTCAATCAAATGAGAGGCACCAATCGGTGGGCAGAGAGGTTTTTCCTAAATACCATCAAAATGGTTGTGGTACAAAAAATTCACCCCCCGTACAGTGAGAGCACATGAAGACATTAGCTAATGAGGCATGTTTGTTTCTTTAACCAGGCTGTAAACCAGTTTATTTCTAGAGTAAAAAAAGGCTTTTTAACATGTGTTGTGCACATGACTTGCAGTGTTGCCGCCGTTTTGTATTTTTTGCAATTCTGTATTGGCTTAATTTTTCAGGACCGGAGCTTGCCTCTTAGGTGATATGCAGCTACGTTTCCAGAAACAGAAACTGTGCATATGTTTCAGATATTTTCTTTTTCCCTTACTTTTATGGAAAAGTGACTGAATGACAGATTACTTGAACTGGTGAATTAACATGTGACAGTTTTCATTACTAGGTATGAGGATCAAAAACCGGTACCAACATAGTACTGGTACCAACACATATAACACCTACTGCACCGAATTACAAGACAGATTTCAGTGCTTCCTCCTTCTGGTACCTTGCCACCCAAATGCAATCCCCATCACTCCAAACGAAGATACGAAATATGTGATGTGAAGAAATTACCCTTGTTTCCTTTAATTGGCATTTTATTTTAGCTTATGATGTTGAAAACACCTCTTTTCTCTTAGAAGTATCAATTCAGGCATTGTTAAGTCACGGGCAATTTTTAAAAAGCATCAGTATAGTGCTAGTATCAAAATAAAACCCCAAAGATATCCAACCCTACTCATTACAAAAATAAAAAATAATGATCTAGGTACTTTAACAGATGACTCTATAAGATGTTACCCCCAGCACTGGTGGTCAGACAACTTATGACACAGAGTCATGGGAGGCAGTGGGCAACCAAAGGCAGGTTTAGAATAAGATTTAGTCATGGACCACTTCCCCTCTGTCCTTTTGGAGGCTGTCAGAGCTGGCTGGCAAAGGCCCAGGGGATGAAGCCACCTGGGGAAATGAAGAGGCTAGCTTCCTTGCTCAAAGCTGCTGTTGCCCTTTATGCATGTTTTTATTTCTAAATGTATATACCAAACCTACCGTGGCTATTTTGTTATTGTTTTTTGATTTAACGAGTAGACCACAGCTGAAATATTATAAAACAGTGAATTCCTAAATGACACTTTTGACCAACTGGGTTTCTGTATTCTGTAAACCTTTACAGCTTTGTTTGTTCTCTTGATCTCACACAGTATATAGTAGGGACGTTTTTAGCTTGAGTCAGCCCTTTGCATGTGTTTATTTTGAATTTACTGAGCTCCTACAATATATGTCATATGTGTATTTGAGAGAAGAAGTTCATTGTTGGGTCTGAAAGAAGGGGATCATTGTCTGAGCAGCAGGCCGAGCTAGACGTCTTTTCCTCTGAATGTTTGGAAAGTGTGAATGATGGTCAGCTCCCCAGGCGGACCTTTGAGACCTGCTCTGTGTTCTCTTTGTGTATGCGAATGTGTGAATGCTTATACTCATGTTTGCCCTGGATTCAGCCCACACTTGGCCTGTTTCTTGAGGAGGTCTGCAGGTTGCTGCAAAGCTCTGATGGACCCTTGTTACGCGAGAAAAAGGTTACTGTTTTTCTTTGTCACAGATACGCCGATCTTCGCAACCATCAGATTCTAGCCAGATTTAATCATTAAAATCCAGCTTTATTCTGCCGTTCTAAATCCTGTTCAACACTAACAGAACAGTCTAAAGAAAACTGTCATTGTACCTCTCTCTCTCTCTCCCCTCACAGCTGAAGAGCTATCAAATTACAGCGTGACCACCCTGGCATTAGTCATCGTCGGGCCCATCATCGTCCTCATCATCCTCTCTGCTGTCGCTATTCTGGTGTTCAGACGCATCCACCACAACCAAATGGAGAGACTAACATCACGAGACGCAGAATATGGAACTATTGATGGCCTGATAGCATCCAACGTTGGGGAGAGCACTCTGGCGGTGAGTGGTGCACGCCATGTGGGAGGACACCTCTAAAACTCATTAGAAAAAAAAAGGAAAGAGATGTAGAAGGCAGACAATATGATCTCTATCAAGCTCACAATGCTGGCTGTGTGAAAGAAGTTTAAATAAAGCTGTTCAGTGGCTTAAAACCTCAGTTCCTAAATAGTTAGGTCGTTGTTTAAACTGTGAAACCGCTGTGTGATGATCTGCAAATGTTTAAACAAATATTCAGTTGTAAATAGCAGAATGAAAACTTTGATGCCAACATGTTTTAAAAAAGTTGGAACAATGTCAGCAAAACACAGGCAGGTTTTTAAAGCAGCCTGCCTGCATCCATTACAACTATTCTGAGCATTATGGGATGTAAACTATATCCCCCAAACTTTAAGGAACTGCAATCCTAATTTAAGTATGAGTGACAAAATTTCACTTTCATACGTACAGAAATTGGTCACCATGATTCTTTGAATGCCATGTCCCAGCTTTTTGAAACTGTTGCTGTTATTAAATTCAAAATGAGTTCTCCATACACAATGACATTTCTGAGTTTCAGCTCTGCTCTCTTTGTGCTATTTTAAATTACATATGAAGATTTAGTGTTTTGTGAATCCCATTAGTTAGCGAGAAGATTTAAGCTAGTCAGTGAACAGACCAGTGAAGTAAGACACACACAGGGTAGCCTATGGCCAAAGTACGCTGCATGATGGATGCTGCAAATCCCCTCAGTTGGTACAAATATTGACAGTATTGGCAGCTTAATATACGAACCAAGCTCTACAATCACAGTAAAAACTGGAAGCCAAGAATGGTTGTAATGTAGAGAGAAGATTTGACCAGGAAATAAATAAACACTAATAGGGTAATGTGAAATGGTCTAATACTGAGTAAACAGAGTGGTTGTAGTGCAATGAAATAAAATCTAAATGTATCAATAAAAATGTAAACACAGATATTTGAAATGGACTAGGTAAAAAATGTGTAGCTGTGCAAAAAAAGGACAAAGTAACGGAAGTGACTGTTGAATGGTCCTCAAAGTAACTCTGTGACTGTTGAGAGATCATCAGAGTAGCTCTGTGACTGTTGAGAGATCATCAGAGTAGCTCTGTGACTGTTGAGAGATCATCAGAGTAGCTCTGTGACTGTTGAGTGGACATCATAGTAACTCTGTGACAGTTGAATGGTCATCAGAGTGACTGTGACTGTTGAGTGGTCATCAGAGTGACTGTGACA
Organism: Cheilinus undulatus; assembly: GCF_018320785.1. Taxonomy (NCBI): domain Eukaryota; kingdom Metazoa; phylum Chordata; class Actinopteri; order Labriformes; family Labridae; genus Cheilinus; species Cheilinus undulatus. The sequence continues at coordinate 45,455,034 of NC_054879.1, forward strand.
GTTGAGTGGTCATCAGAGTGACTCTGTGACTGTTGAGTGGACATCAGAGTGACTCTGTGACAGTTGAATGGTCATCAGAGTGACTCTGTGACTGTTGAGTGGTCACCAGAGTGACGCTGTGAGTGTTGAGTGATCATCAGAATAACTCTGTGACTGTTGAGTGGTCTTCAGAGTAACTCTGTGACAGTTGAGTGGTCATCAGAGTGACTCTGTGACTGTTGAGTGGTCATCAGAGTGACTCTGTGACAGTTGAGTGGTCATCAGAGTGACTCTGTGGCTGTTGAGTGGGCCATGTGATTTTTTTTTATGTGTAAAGGATCTATAAGGTTCGCCTGAAAAATGAAGTAGTTGTATTTTCAAACACTTTATGCAGTAATGGTTCACAGTTTAAGAGTTGATTTTGCTTTATATATCTGAAAAATGCACTGCAAGCACAGCTGTATTATGTAATATCTTATTAATGGAATCAGACTAAGTAAAATAAGGCTTTTTAAAATAACTAACAGTACATTTATATCATTTTTCAGTAGGTGTAGACCCACTCAATACATACTGGCTCTAGGTATTATGCTTTCCCACATGATTTATGTTCACAGTGATATTTTTTAAGTTCCTAAAATGAGACACATTTGAGCTTTTAAGTTATAAGAGTTTATGCAAATCCAATAAACCAATTTAAATCAACAGAAGTAATTGATTATCTAATCCCCATAGCCATCTAGTGTTGGTTAATAGCTAAATTGTAAATTACACGTCCATTTTGGCTTTATTTGGGTTGGCTGGAATCTCCATGGTCACATATGAGATTCTGGAAAGTTCCTCTGCTCTCCAAGTGTTTATTTGATCTAAAATTAAGTGTTGCAGCATCTCTAGGGATTCAAGTGATCCGTTAAAGAACTGTTTTGCTTAGATTAGATGGGACTTCCGGCCCTTTGTACTCATGCTCTATTTCCCACAACAAAATATATAATGGAGACACAAGGGCATGATAACCCTTGTTTGACTCATCTTAATCTAGATTTAGGATCAAGGCTTTCATGTGATAACTCTGTCATCAAGAGTTTAGACTCACTGGAGCTGACTTGTAGCAGTTCAAAGGGAGATCATTATGCAGGTCAAGAAAACTTCCCTTGTGAAAAATAAAATGAAATGAGATAAAAATCAAGACAAAAAGAAAGAAAGTGTTCTATTGGGCCTAAATACATTCGAATGAATTGGCTTCTTGGGTTTTAAACTGAATAAATACACAATAATCACTCGAGTTATGTTTAATATCTTATAGCGTTTTGTCACTGCAAAGGTCATGGCCTGTCTTCAAACATCAAATTAAGCAAAGCAGACTCACTTCTGAACCTTGTGGTCTTTCAAGATGATAATCTTGATAGTTTTTCATAACTCTAGTCTGAAAACACTGAAGACACCATGGCTAAATATCCATGAAGAGTGTGTGTCTGTGTGTGTTTAGTGTGTGGTGCTAATGCTGGAACTCAACTCTAAAAACTTGTTTTGCGTCTTCTCAGTCATTTTTCCAGTCGGCACAGGAATGTCTTTGGCTATTTATTTTCGCTCCACTCGAGTGTGGACGTTAAGCTTTCTGCAGAGTGGTTTCTGTTTGGAGAGCCACTAAACTGATCCAGAGTTTAGGTGGAGTCTTGTGGTCTGCAGCGTTCAGTCTGAAAGACAACCCAGCACATTCACTGGCTCACACACTGTAATCAAGTTCAGCAGAAACTCCTCACTGGCTGGTTTGTGCCATAATAAAGTGCACGACTGTTACTGTCTGTTTCATAACTTTACAGTTTGTCTTTACAAAGACTTACTGATTTTTTTTCATTTTGAAGCTTTTTTTAGCTGACTTTTTGTAACATGTCTACACTCTGGACACCCATTATTTATCATAGTTTATCATTTGAAAGCATGTGAATGAATATCTTTTTTTTTTAAGACCTAATCAGTTGAACATATCCGTGGGTGTATGTCTTAAAGGTTGTTGATTTTGGCTTCCCTCCAAGCTATTTCCAAAGTCTTTCGATGCACTTGGCAGTAAAAATCTCAAATATGGAGCCTCAGAATGTTTTTCTTTCAGCGTAATTAAAAAGTTCTTGGCAGGATCATGAGATGGGTTATTAGGAACAGCGGTGTGGCTGTGAAAAGCAAATCAGACTGAAATGCACGTGCTTGTCCCTCGGCAGCCCGCTGCCCAGACGTCGTCACTGATTATTATGATATTGCAGCGTTCTGATTTTGCTGCCTAACAGCTTGGCCCAAATATGCCCTCCTAAAAACAATCCTCCTGTATCAAAGAGGGGGATTTAAACTCTCTGCAGAGAAACTCATCATCCAGTTTATGGTCTTGCATTTCTGTGTTGTGATTCCAGATCGTCTATCAGGCACCTCCTGCATTATGCATCTGTTTATCTTAGACATCACTCTTCTCTGTTGTTTTCAATCCTCAGCCTCCCCTCCTAGTTTAGAGGTTTGTTTTGCTCAGCTGCTCCCGACTCTGTTGCTGAGCACTGCCACCTTGTGTCAGCGCTGAGAAGCTGCACGTCTCAGAGCTGAGGTAAAAATAAAAGGCTTAGCAGCATTGCGCCTGTTTTGGAGTCTAGCCTTTGGATTAGATAAAATCTCCAGCGCCCACACCAGTCACAAGGGAGGGGGGTGGCACTTCTGTTGTTTACTCAGCAGGGGGCACCCTGCACCTCCAGCACAGACACGCACACCCACGCACAATATCCTGACACACTCACAGTATGCCCCCTTCTTTCTCGTGTGGGTGCCACATCAAAGGCCTGCTTGTATTAATCTCCATCTGAGTCCCAGATGCTCCTTATTTCATCATTTTAAGGCTGAAGCCACAGGATTCCTCTGGGAAGGTTTTCATTCAGACAGCTCTCTTGGAACCACACGCCCACCCACACACACATGTAAATATACAAGCCCTTCACTCACTGTTTCTGTTTTCCTCTTTTCCAGGACCTGCTGGATCATTCCTGCACTTCAGGGAGCGGCTCTGGACTCCCTTTCCTCGTTCAGAGAACTGTTGCACGACAAATCACACTCAACGAGTGCGTGGGTAAGTGTCCTGTTAGAGTCTGTTTTCAAACTGACAAAAGCACCCCCTCAGAAACTGCTGCCCCCTCATTCATTTCAATTAAGGCACTCCCACTGTGCTGACGCAGTGGAAATTAGCAGGAAATGCTGTGAAGTCCCAACAGAAAAATGGCTCGTCTCCCTTCGAAGCTCTGTGCAGTCGTGCAGCAATTTTATAGAGTATATGTGACGTGCCATGTATACAATATTTTACATTTACGTTTGTATGCTGTATACAGCCTTTCTAGCTTACACTGGCTTTCTCTTTCTGGCTCATATCTATAGAAACACATTGATTTCAAATACCGTAAGATACATGCATGCCAGCCCAGTACTATCATCAACACGACTTTAAAAGTAATTATTTGTATTGTTGAACAGACCAGTGGTCTTGGAATAATCTGAAATTGGACAATGGGCCAGAATGAATGCAAAATAACTGTTTAAATCAGCACGTGTTTGTTGCTCATGGTCATTGAGCTTATGGTCTTTATCTGTAACTGGTAGGAGGGGTTGAACCCACACCACAGGTCCCTCCACATTCATACACTGATGGTGCAGGCTAAGTAAAGTGTCCATTGGTATTCCATTCACACGACGATGTTGCAGCAATTTGAGCAGTTTAGAGAGAAGTGTCCCATCCAAGGACACATAAATATGTGAGTGCAGGAGCTCAGGGACGGCTGACTCTCACACTGATCCACAGCTGTCTGAATAAAGCATCTGACATTTGCACAAACACCATATCACCAGACTTCAGTAGACTTTTGCCTGTTCACTCATCGGGTAGAAACAGGTACAGAAGCATTATTCTAGGATTAGCTACTTCGGCTAGGGTTTTTGTAGATCAGTGGCTCCCAACCTTTTTTCCTTCAGACCCCCTACTCATATCTAAGAAAGCTAAGCCCCCCAGCACCCACTTGGAGAAAATAAACATCAGTTTTAATTGTTTTCATTGAAAAAATCCCAACATAATGGGCCTACATACATAATCCTACATATAAAATCTATGTATAAACTATCCATTATTATGACAGTGTATAATAAAAAGGATCTGATCTTTTTAAGAAAAAACTCAAATTTCTTCAGTCTAAAATGTTCTTGATTACAAGAAAAAAAAATGTTCTTCACAATTTGTCAGTGTACTTGAACCATAACATGTATTTTTTTAAACTTTACTTTGTTGTAGATTGAAGGTTTTAAAACTTGACATTTTTTAGTTTCTAGTGTCAAAATGTAGGACTTTTAAACTTGGAAATTTTAAGTTTTCTTGTAAGTTTCTGACTTTTTAAACCCTGAAATACATAGTTTGATTCCTTGTGAGTACACAACTTTAAAATCTGTAAAATTTAGTTTTGTTGTTTTTTTTTTCTGAAAATGTTGATGTTTTTGCACAAAAAATAAGAGTAATTTCATCAGATTAATTTTTATCTTCAGGTTGGCCCTATAACATTTTGTTTCTAATTTTGCATGTCATAATAATCATTTATGTTTCTAATAAAAAATAAATATGCATATCTAATTTTGACAACAACAGAGCAGACAGAAATATCTTTGATACTCTTATATTACACATTAAAAAGTCTGATTTTTACAAATGAGACATCTTTTAGTGAGACATGTTTTTATCCGGTCTTTGTTTCTAGCCAGCCTCATATGATTTTAATCATCCTCAGCCACAAAATGTTGCATAAATATTCTCCATAATTCAGGGAATTCAGTGTTGGGTGTTCGGAATCTCCTGGGAGGACCCCAGACTCCTCTCTGATTTTGTCTGTGATTTTATAAACTCAGTTCTGCTGTGAAACACAAGTTCATTTCTCTAACATTTGGGCTAACAGGTTGCCCACTTAAAATGCTTCCAACCCACCCCAAGAGGTCTTCCCTGACAAAAAGTATAATTCTGCTTTTTAATAGTTTAACTGTTAAGAATCAGCTCAGCACACCAGCTCAACACCAAATAAATGTTATAATAAATATCTATATACTGTTTTTGATAGAATAGAGAAATTAAATTGGCTAGACATCATCAAATTGGGGTATTTATGGCCCAGAAAAATGTGTTTTGCCCTATTTTGCCCTTTATCTGTGTATTAATTTTCTTTAACTTTCAACAAAGATGTCTGATTCTGCAGCTTCATAGTCTTCAACAGCCACTGACTAACATGGCCTTCTGTTTGGATGCAGCCAGGTGAACTTTAGCATAATGTTAGATCTGGCTCCTGACAGAGAAATGTCAAGTTAAAGGCCAAGAAGAGAGTGATAATGTTTTATTTCAGCCATTTTAATACTAGTGACATCTACAGATTTCCACTATCAAGTAAAGAAACAAAGGTATCTGTGTATAAAATATAAAGTTCTTCTTAACATTCTTGAAATCAGTTTTTTCTTCTGAGTTTTATAACGTGTTTATCCTGTCACATTAATGTTATGATTAAAAGATGTCTGCGGCTAACTTAAAACATGGATCCCCACGCTGAAGAGCATCAGACTGACACGAGCTCACAGCACTTTTTTCATCTGCATCATGACTGAATATTCTGTTCATCTATTCTTCTGTGTGCTGCTTGGTAATCTGTCTCTTATTTTACCTGCCAGGTAAGGGTCGGTACGGTGAAGTGTGGAGGGGTCAGTGGCAGGGAGAGAGCGTCGCCGTCAAAATCTTCTCCTCTAGAGACGAGAAGTCCTGGTTCAGAGAGACGGAGATCTACAACACAGTGCTACTGAGACACGAAAACATATTGGGTAGGTGACAAATCTGACTAAAACATTTTAAATTAACTTACAAATTAAGAATGAAAATGAGTTGATTTAACCCAGCAGAGTTGATTATGACAGAAGTAATTTATTTCTTTTTTGTGGGATATTTCCAAGTCAAACAGGATAGGCAGTTGGGATGTAATGTTGACTAAGAAATGGATTTTAAGCTTTATAATTTGGTCATTTTATTTTTAAAGTGGGTTAGATCCCAATGGGATGGAGATATTCAGAGATCAGACAGAGTTAAATTTAATCTTTGTTATTTATGTTGTTATCTTTCCTTACTTGGTTGCTGTGAGCTTTATGAAAATAATAATCACAAATAAAAACAACAGCAGGGTCCAAAAAATAAATTAATAAATTAAATTTCATAAAATGTTAAAAAAAAATAAACAAAAGTGTTAACATTTTATCCATTCATTTTTATTTAGTTTTTAAGATTTATTATCTTTAATCACTGTATCATTTATAAAGCCTTTAGTTATAAATGAGGAAAAATGTAAACAAAAGTTAAAAAGTTGGATGCATTTTATTATTTTTTTATTTTTAAATTCTTGTTTTGTATTTGTGTTATTACTCCTTTGTTTTTCCTTCTCATTTAAAAATAAAAAATCAGGGAAAAAGGAAATGTTGAAACCATGTTGTAATATAAAGTGTTTCAGGTTTGTTCTCAGTGAAAATTTAAATTACAAAAATAAATAAAAGTGGCTGATAAAGCATTGTAAGTTCGGTTAAAATTTCAGGAACAAAATTTTAGAACGCTAAATCTGAGGAGAGGGTTTAAATGCTCTTATTTTGAAGTGCTTCCTCTGCTAAGGCCATATCACATTTGGTCACCAGGTCAACAAGTGAGGGCACGAGGAATCAATGGATCTTTTTTGAGATTTGGAGCATGGCCATTCAGAGCGTTAAAGAGATCAATATAGCATTAAAATCAGAGTACAAAAAACAAAGGCAGCCAGAGTAGCTAGGACAGGAGGAACAGGATTTTACAGGATTTTACAGGTATCCCATGGTCGTATAGTTTATAGTTTCCACAAACAAAGTTCTAAAAAGTGAAATGAGGGATGTTAAAAGTCTGCCTAGTGTAGTGGGTCCCAGTAACCTCCCCCTTTATCCCCCCTTATGGACAGCCTTGTCTGCACATGACTATTCTTGAATGTTCATGGCTGTTCAACCACCCTTCAGGTACAGTGGGGGTCCCTGGTCTCTGGCTCCTTTATTTTGGGGTCGTGGGCTGAAAAGGTTGAGAACCACTGATCTAGTGCACATATTCCACATTGATTTAAGGGTGCAATTCCTGCCAGAACTTACAGTGTTAAATGCTTTTTTATTTCACCGTATTAAATAGATCATGTTTACCTGTCTCTAAAAGAAGAAAAACACTTGTGCAGATCTTTATTGTATTTCTGTTTTTTCCTTACCAGCACACTGCAGCACCCGAACATGTGTTGATCAACATTTTGCATATTCTTCTTGATTCAGGCTTCATAGCATCAGACATGACCTCTAGAAACTCCAGCACTCAGCTGTGGCTGATCACTCACTTCCATGAGATGGGCTCCCTGTACGACTACCTTCAGCTCAGCACCCTCGATGCATCTGGCTGCCTCCGGATGGCGCTCTCCATCGCAAGCGGCCTGGCACATCTCCACGTTGAGATCTTTGGCACTCAGGGCAAACCGGCCATCGCCCACCGTGACCTCAAGAGCAAAAATATACTGGTTAAAAAGAACGGGCAGTGCTGCATCGCTGACCTAGGTGAGAAAGTGACTGATAAATTCTCTGTTAAATAAATAATAAGCAGCTATCTGCTAAGCCTGATTTGTTGTTAATTTAGAAAAACAACTGCTGCTGCATGTACCAGTCAGCCGCTAATCAAAAGCACATTTGGAGGTGCTCAGCCCACTTTATCTAAAGCACCAATGTTCCTTTTGCAAATGTTCAAATAAGAAATAATCACGTATGAGCCATATCTTGCGAAAGGCTCGGCTTGTTTATAAATTGGATGTAATAAATTTGGTTCTGGATGACGCATTTTGCACACAGCAGCACTTGTTTGTCTCCAGAGCAGGTTGTTTTTTGGTCTTAGAACATCCTGTATGCGATGAGGGTGAAGTGTTTTGGTTTTTAAACCACAAGATAGTTTATTATTTTTTAGTGCATTAATAAAAACTAAAATCTTCCCTCTCCTTTAAAGGGCATTTTCTCACTTTTAAAGTTTAAAACTTCCTGTGCAGAATCAAATTTGTGCATGTTAAAGCTCCTTTTTGGAGTTTATAGCTGGTAATAAAACAGACTGTAATTGATACTGCTGTATCTATATGACTAGAAAAAATCAACCAGATCATCAATAAGAAGATAGATTATGTCTGTGACTTACTGTAAATGCTTAAGACACCCATGTCAAAGATTTTATTTGATTCTATGTTAGGCATTAGAAAAAGGGGGAGGAGATTTCACATGCAAGATAGGAGCTTGTTTAGTTATGCTACAATGTCAGTTCTGCAAATTTCCAGTTAAATCATACGAATTTGGTGCCGTCTTACAATTGAAAGTGTTATTTTGTATCAGCAAACATTTCTCAACAAGCAGAAACCCTTTAACCCTTAGAGCTCATGTGGTATGCATCTGTGCAGCAGGTGAACTCTTTTTAATTTGCTTGGTAACTTTCAAAATGAAGTTGTAGGCACTTACTTGTTTTGTCCTCTGATAGCTCTCCACTGTGCCTTCCTATTGACATTCTTCACGCCTTGTACCTCTTACAGAACATTTTCTAGCGAACCTGGAACTTGGCTGACTTTACAAGGTCTTTAAAGAACAAATCCACACCAGTGACTCTGATGTTGAACGTCTTTTTATCCATTTATAATACACTTTTCGATCATTCCTGCAGTTAGCTGGAATATTGTCTGTTTGTATCCCAGAATGCATTGGGCTGTGACAACCAATGGGAAGCCGTTCTGTCATCCCGTCATGCATTGCAGAACAGCACATGTGCACAGAGTTATAAACTGAGGAAGAGAGCCTGAATGACTCAGGGAGGTTGTGATTGTTCCTTCAGAGTCATTGCATATAAGGACTCAAATTCCCAAAAGCACAAGTTTTTCTTAAAAATGTGAATATTTTAAAAACTTTTTGTCACAGAATGATTATTTTTTAATTCTTTAGCCGCAAATAGATGGGAGAACAAGTTTGTGCAAAAAAACCAAAACAAAACTCATTCAGTCATTGAAATCTTTGAGTTTTAATATCCTATTATTGTTTTTTTGTCTATATAGGCCAATAACTGTTTTAAGATTCAAGTGACAGCACCCATATTCTTAAAGCCCAGGTTCTGCTGTTGAAAAGGATGTTAAAAGCTTGACTTTGCACCACAGGGTTGGTGTTTACAGGCTTTTTAAAGGTCACATATTATGCAAAATACACTTTTTCAGGCTTTTCTAGTAAAAATATGTGCCCCTGGCCTGTCCATAATCCCCCAAAGTATCAGAAAAATCCATCCCTGTCCCCCTTTCAGAAGATGTGTGCTGAAACAAGCCATTCTCAGACTTTCCCCTCATGATGTCACGTGGGGAGTTAGCTACGCCCCCAGGTTTGGTTGGTCCTCCCTGCTTGGAAGAAAGTTCTGCCTTCCTCTCCTGGGAGAGCCACATCCATTTCCTGAGAGGGGCGGAGTCAGACAGCTCATTAACATTTAAAGCCACAGACACAGAAACGGCTCGTTCTGAGCCGGGCTGAAACAGAGGGGTTTTTAGACATAAAATAATCCAATACTGGCGTGTTTATTCAGCAACAAACTTCACAGGCATGTTTTGGGGACCTCTGAGACCAATATAAACTTGTCTTAAAGGGTTAAAATATGTGACCTTTAAATCAAAAAGTCCAGATGAGACACAAAGGTTATAAAAAAGCTGAGAGCTCTAAGGGCTAATACAAGTGTAAAACTGATTTTGAAGATTTAATATGTAAGGTATGATTTTAAGAGTGTAATAGATTGTAATATGACATTTAGTTTTTTGGGGGAAATCATTATGTATCTAACTTTTCCTTCTTTGCATTTTTTCCATCAGGATTTTTGAGAAATCTTGTGTTAAGTGACAAACATTTTATGTACCTGTGTCCTATTAGGTCTGGCGGTCATGCATTTCCAAGACACAAATGAATTAGACGTAGGGAACAACCCTAAAGTGGGCACAAAGCGCTACATGGCCCCTGAGGTGCTGGATGACTCTATCCAGATGGACTGTTTCGAGGCCTACAAGAGAGTGGACATCTGGGCCCTGGGCCTCGTTCTGTGGGAGATCGCACGGAGGACAGTCAGCAACGGTTAGTGCAAGTTTTACCACACAAGACTCAGCAGGAAACATTGCACTATTTAGATTACCTATTCATGTCACTTCCATTGATTTGGTTTGGGTGTTTCACTTTTTAACTACAGCAGCATATTTTCAGGTTTTATGCCTCCACACCAGTAAAAGCAGAGGCTAGAGCAGTGGTTCTCAAATGGTGCCTGATTACAATGACTATACAAGTGTCAACAAAATTGGACAACCTCTTAGAAAACTGACATTTTCTGTAGTATTTCGAGTACTTTCTTACTGCAGCTTGGTTTCATATGCACTTTTTAAAACAATTTGGTGTTAAAGTAGGTTGTGGCAGGTACAAAAAGTTTTGGATTTGCTGCAGTAGATTGCTTTAATCAAGTAAAAAAGGCTAATTTGGCTGAAAAGTGTGCTGCAAAAATATATATATTTTCTAGCATATATTTGTGCAATTGAATTGTTGTTACAGCATTGTGAATTTGACAACCATGCATTCTTACAGCAACTATGCATCAATTAAAGATACTGTAAGAAAATTTAAAGGGGCGATTTTGCATTGATGCAAGGATGGTGGGCAAAGAATACTTGAAAATCACTGGGTTAGAGGTGTAACATTTCCAGGTCCTCCTCCTCCTCCTCTCCCTGATGCTCTCTTCTTTTGTTACCTTCTATCACCAACTCTCTTATCTCATGTCTTATCTCATATAATAGTACATTTAAAATAATAAATGAATTAAAATTAAAAACAAGAAAAATTAAATGAAAATTAAAAATATTTTTTTTTAAATTTAAAAACAAGAAAGTAAATAAAAAATGAGTAAAAGGAAAGAAACAATTGCCTATGTAGTGTCTGGCCACTGGTTGTGTTATCTGTCCACAAAACTGATTTTCTTTGTTTTGTTTTGGTTTTTTTTTCAATATATTAGAATTTTCTTGATTCATTACATCATGAACCCTCAATCTCCAACTCTCTTATTTCGTGTCTTATCTCATATAATAATAAATAAATTGAAAACAAAAAATAAGTAAAAAAATATACCAAATAAAATAAGAATTTAAATATAAAGTGCTTTACAAATTTATAAGACCACTCTAACCCTAACCAAAGTAAGGTTTATGCCACAGCTGCCCTAAATTAACAGCATTGGTAATTACCAAAATCATTTTTGATGTTTCTGCAATGGTTAATACAACAATATGTTGAAGCTCTTTAACCCAAATGATATTTTTAATGCTAAAATAGAATTATCATTGTAATCCATGAATTTTCAAATTTACTGATTTACAAAAAAACTGAAAAAATAGTAAAGCACATTAATATTTCTTGATTAATATGTCAAATTATAGTTATTTACTTGCATTCATGAAGAGAAAAATGAGTTTTAGTGGTTGAATGTTATGCTTGATTCATTTCTGACTTCTCAGAGAAGCCCAGTGAGCCGGCTCAAGTTTGGGTGAATTCAGTTTGAAATTCCTCATTCCTGTTCAAAATGGTAAAACGTGGAGAGCTCACTGAAAATGAAAGCGTCTGCATTAAAGCACTTCATGGTGCTGGACGGTCTTTGAGACAAATATGACAGGTGGTCTAATAAATTTGTTAAGCACTGTGTGTATATATATATATATATATATATATATATATATATATATATATGGCCTATGTAGTGCTCAGCCGCTGGTTGTGTTATCTGTCCACAAGACTGATTTTCATCAAACTTTGCACAAATGTCCATCTTGACTTTTCTGTACCACAGAAAACCCCAAAGCCCGTCTTCTGACCCACCACTGTAATTGGAAACCAGGCAGTAGCTCTAGTTAAAGATGTCAAAAAAGAGATGAATCTCATTTAAGCTGAATTTTTATCACAGATATTGCAGTGTTTGGCCTTGGCAGCCACTTCTGCATTCACTGCGTGGTCTCTGCAGAAGCCACAGGCCTAATATTACCAGCTTTCTCCATTCTGTGCTAAATAGGTTTATCGTTTTATAGTAGGGACCAGGCTTTCAGCAGCACTTGAGATATTGATTTATCCTCTGACCCTGTAATCTCATATATCTGTTTTTCCTGCGGCTTCACTTTGAAAGAAAGAAAGCCAACCAGCTTTGCTAGCGCACCTGGATGTATTTGACATGTTAGCCATTTGATGATCAAACTTTTTCTTTAGTTTTATGATCTTGAAAGTGAATTTCTGCACCCTTTGCTGCACTTGCAGGCATCGTAGAAGACTACAAGCCACCTTTCCATGATGTGGTCCCAACTGACCCCAGCTTTGAGGATATGAAGAAGGTTGTGTGTGTGGATCAGCAGAGGCCCAACATCCCCAACAGATGGTTTTCAGACCCAGTGAGTAATATACAAACTGTTTGCTTTTTGTGGCCAGAAATAAAGGAATTTCAAGTTAATTTATTGTCTTATTTTCTCTTTTAGACTTTAACTTCTATGGCTAAGCTCATGAAGGAGTGCTGGTACCAGAATCCATCGGCCAGATTAACAGCATTACGGATCAAAAAGACTCTCACAAAGATCGACAACTCTCTGGACAAAATCAAAACAGACATTTAAGCCTGCCTTGAGAAGAAGAGGCGGACTGCGAAAGGCCTTTGAGGACGTCCAGAGGGTGGAGCGTCGTAGAGAAGACTCACAAGACAAGAGACTTGATGGTTTCAGTGCCCTTATAGTGGCACAGACCTAATATTTATTTTAAAACACTTGGCGGGACACATTTTGGCATCCAAAGATGGCTTACCGGGACATTTCTGAGACCGCCAGTGGTCTTAGAAATAGAAAAATATCTATTCAATTAATGACATAGGAGCTGGATTGTTAGCATTGTTCTTAAAGGAAGAAACTGTTACCTGAGCATTTCAGTAGGCGTTGCTTTTGTTAGAACAGCAGACTTTGTTTGACATATTTTTTAGTTTAAAAATGTCTGAACATATTAACAGTTTCACTTTTAATTGTACTGCCTTGTTTACTTGCATTTTGGTGAATTCATCTGGCAAAAAGAAGTCGACTTGACAATTCAACCTGCATACTTTCTTAAACAGTGATCTCAGCAAGCAGTGTTCTGTTTCCTCGGTGTCATGCATCTCCGTTTACACTTCTGTACGGTTTCTTGGGCTTTCACCCACACTGTAACATTTAGTTGTACAGCTGTGTGAGTGGCACTGTTGTTTTTCCTGAGATGTTGTCCAACTAAAGGTACTTTGTTTGCAAACAGTTTTGTATATCACAATGGATTTACGTTGAGTTATGTACCTGTTCTATGTTTTGTTTCTTCAGCTTTACAGAGACAAATGCTAAAAGAACAAATAAAATATCTGCTAGATGATGCTGAACTCTATTCCTCCAGAGGCCTGTAAGTAAGCCTGTAAAGCCTGTATACTGTCTTAACGCGTGCATTGTCAAGTAAATGAAGTCAAACTTCAGCCTTTTTTTATTTCTTTAACATTTTATATCAACTAGTGATTTATATTAATTAAATAGAAAAATGTGTTATATCTGTCTCTTTTGTCTCGATGCTTTATGTAGTAGAAGAATTTATTTCTTGCCAAGTTTAGCGGTTCTGCTAGTCACCATTTATTCACAGTTTATTCAGAAAGTTTTCAGACTTCGTTTTATGTTGCAGCCTAATGCTACAGTTGTTTAAAGGTCACATTTTCAGGCTTTTCTAACGAAAACGTGTGCCCCTGGCCAGTACACAATCCACCCTAAAATCACAAAAATCCATTTCCTCCCTCTCTTTCGGAAAATGTGTGCTGAAACAAGCCGTTCACAGATTTTCCCCTCATGATGTCATGTGGGGAGTTGGTGTGCAGGTCACAACTTGTCCACGACAGTGTTTTGGAGTTGTTGGATTGTGTATTTGATGAGTTTGATGAGGGAAAGCAAAAATACCGTCTGCTAACATTGTGTTCGTAGTGCAGCTGGTTTAACGGTCCTCCCACATCTACAAACAGCTTGCATCGACAACTAAAGGAAACAAACCTATTACTAAGACTATAGGAATTATTGCAATGGGCAAATTTGCCAAAATGTTGAAGTATCCCTTTAAAGCTACAGACACAGAAACAGCTCGTTCTGAGCAGGGCTGAAACAGAGGGGTTTTTAGACATCTAATAATCCAATACTGGAGTGTTATTTCAGCAACAAACTTCACAGGCATGTTTTGGGGACCTCTGAGACCGATATAAACTTGCCTTAAAAGGGATAAAATATGTGACCTTTAAATCAAATACTACTGAATAAAACGTAGACCATCTGACATCTGTTCATATTTGCAGGCAGGATGTCTCAGTGTCCTCAGACACACTGTTGTGTTAAATATCATTGGGCCTCTGACTCCTCCAGCATATCAATGAGCGTGAGAGAGCCCAGTTTCTGTTTGACATCTGCCAAGAGATTTGCTGTGTATGCAGTTTCAGATTACAGCTGGCAGGGAAAACACCTCCGTTTTTGACCTTTTCTGAATGAATGTTAATTAATTTGTCGCTTTCAGAGAGTAGGTGCCAGCCTCTCATAGAACTAAAATGGATTTTGTCATAGAAAAAATGAACTAATGAGTTCAGATTAGGTTTACATTTCAACCCACTGTGACAAAGAAAACTAAAATATGACTAGTGTGAAACCAGTGTAGAATTAAAAAGAAGCAGAAAATCTAAAATGTTCTGTCAGAGGGAAGAAAAGACGAGGGTAAAAATCTGCTAGTGGTAGTCGCTCATGTGGATAGGCTTTTTCATTTATTATAGCTAAGGATGAGGGACTGTCATGATCTTTTTGGTATTTTTTAGTTAGAAACTCATGAGAGGATTTTTTTTCTTTTTACAAAACCGTCTGGCACCTCTGCATGACCCATGAAGCAATAAAAACCATCAGAAACAAGACTGATTACTTCTCTACAGTTTCCCTTCCTGCCTGTCATCCCTGATGTGGGATTAGTGTTGGACTAGCCGATTGAGAGCATGCTGCCTTAACAGTCTTATTTGAAATTGTAGATGCCTAATATTCACCGTTTATCCGTATTAAATATTTGAAATAGAGTAGCTTGTTTATATTATTTCCAATAGTGCTACCTATACAGGTACGAGGGACCAGCAAAGAGATGAAACGTTTGTCCACAAGGGGGGCTAAAAGCAACACAACCAAAACGGTCTTCATCGAAGCTTTAATAAATGTAAAAAGCTGGGCATCAACCTTCAGACAGCAACGTTTTGAAAACGATCTCCGTTCACACGAGACTGCAGGAATCACCAAAAACGATATAGTATACATGCCAGGACATAGTTGGCGGTGTCATTGCAATGGAGAAAGTATTCAATTCAAAAGAGTGATGAGCACAAACAATACGCTGGTGTCAGCCATCTTTGTTTTGTTTAGGGACACCTGCATATGTGTCATAAACCCTACTTGCGCATGGCAATTGACTTGAACTGCTGTGCATATGTGCGTTTTCAGAAAGTGTTGTTTTCCTTGTCATTTACAAGGAACTTTTCACTCTGGAGCTTGTTTCCAAAGTGTTCAGTTTTCAGGCAAACGCTACAAAAGTTTTGCGTTTTCACCTGAAAACGGTGTTGTGTAAACAGGGCCTGAATGTAGATTAACAAGAGAAAAAAATCATCATTTTAAGGTCACATTTTTTACCCTTTAAGACAAGTTAATATCCTTCTCAGAGGTCTCCAAAACATGTCTGTGAAGTTTGTTGCTGTAAAAACACTCCAGTATTGGAATTTGCATGTTTAAAGGCCCAAACATACTCGGGTGGAACGTACACGGAATGGACTCAAAGCGGACGTCTGCAAGGCCCGTGCGCGCAAACCTCAAATTTTATGACCGCGCGGACTGCGCTCCGCGTACTGGTGCCACACAAAACACTGCTCGGCATGTATTTTTCACATCGACCCGCATTAAATGTGACACAGACCTTCATTTCGCACTTGTTTTTCCACGTCAATACTTCACATTTCCATCACCAACATGGCATACTCCCCTTCCTCATCTCTTGTGGCATTTAATGGCCGTACATACCACCGTCTCTTAATTTTATTGCTTTGCAAAGCCAGCAGGCAGAGCAGCTACTCTTCCTCGTCATCAGTGTAAGACACCATGAGTAAAAAATATAAACAATGCGCAAGGATTGTGGGAAATGTATGATTTCACAGAAATTTCACAAGAAACTACTACGCAGCATTGCGCTCGACTATGGAAGCTCCGATGACTGCGGACATTCCACACGGAGTCCGTGCCGCTCACAGTAAAACAACCCCTCTGTTTTAGCCCTGCTCAGAACGATCTGTTTCTGCGTCTGTGGCTTTAAATCTTATAAAGCTGTTTGGCTCCGCCCCTCTCAGGAAATGAATGTGGCTTTCATGATCCTCTGCTAAGAGGAGGCGGAACTTTCTTCAGGGCCAACTGAACCTGGGGGCGGGGCTATCTCCCCACATGACATCATGAGGGGAAATCTGAGAACGGCTTGTTTCAGCACACATTTCTGAAAGGTGGGGAAAGGGGGTATTTTCTGATTCTTGGGTGGATTGTGGACAGGCCAGGGACACATATTTTTGTCAGAAAAGCCTAAAAAAAGTGTATTTTGTATTTAAGTGACCTTCAATCTGCACACAAAAAAAGTCTGTGTTTGGAGGTCACCTGTTTCTAAAACTGGATTTAGTTCACCTGAAGTTTAGTGCATGCTTAATCAAACTTCACCTGGGAATTGATTTACTCCTTTAGGAAGCCTGTACCTAATTTCTTGATTTAAAATGTTAATTTAAAGGTTTGAGTGATCAATACAAAGTTCTGATAGTTCGTCATAGTTTATGTGTGGCTGCTTAAAGGGTCATTCCACACACCAATTCTTTATTTCCATGCATTTTCTTATGTTTCATCTGCCCTGATGCGTAATCTCTTCCTTTTAAAAATGCATTTATTCTTATTACTTATCATAATTGCATTTCACTTTGCATTTCTTAAAATGTTATAATAAAATATGATACTCAAACATGTTTTAGCAAAAGAAAGGTTTCCAGGAATTTAAGTAAGGTTCTTGGGATTAGAAGTTTTATCTACTTCTGTGCAGGTTGTGCAGATTATTGACCAGACGTTCCCACACATATATTCAAAATGTGCACTCTGTGCTCCTGTCTTGGCTCGTGTCAACTTTGGGATTAAGTGTAGTTCTTATTCACTCTCCCTGGCAACACTGGTGGTTATGGTTGCTATGGAGCCTCTGCACCTTGGTCACATTTGACCTGCAGTAAATACCTCGCTGCATACACTTGCGTCGGGCTGGAACTTTGTACCTTGTCTAATGTACAGCCAGCTCATTTAGTATGCACTACATGAGAATGTTTATTCTCCCATGATATGGGCAGAACGTTGGCGGTGGCGTCGGTGCACACTGCTTGAATATGTGTTGCTTACCTGGGTGCTGCTCACATCTACGGAGAGAGATTAATTAGGGAGAGAAATAGGCTGGATTACCAACTACTCAGTAAAACTGCTCAGTAGCTGCAAATTGATATGGGAATTTATCTCTCAAAGCACCTTTAAGTAACTTCCAGTCTGTTTGATTTTGGTACTTTTTTGGTCATAATGAGATAGCAGTATTCATTTTAGGAGCTTCAAATGTGGTATCAACTAAAGTGTGCTGTGCATTTTGCTTCTATATTTTTGCTTTTGTTAATTACAGATGATAAATTATGAACTATTGATCATTTATTTCACAAAAGTATGCCACTGAGGATGTCTGCTTCAGCTTTATCTTGAAAAATGAGAAGAGGGGTCTGGCTGCAGACAGCAGCTCTCAGACAGCCCTCTTTAAGACCAGTTCTGTGAGATGCACCATCACTGTCAGGACGAAGTGACCTAATTCGCCTTTTAACACTTTTCCTGTTTTACATGAACAGTGCATGGCTCAATTAGCTTTTGTAGCGCTAGCTTCATAGTTAATGTTACTATGCAAGCCAGCATAACAATATTAGTTTAAGCTTTAGCAATGTTAGCTTAAGCAATCATAAGCTACCATAAGCTTTGTATGTAACTTAGCTTAGTGGCTATGTGAGACTTAGACATGTTAGCTTTAGCTATGTAGGCTAACATAGCTTTGTTAGCTTTATAATTACTTTTTGCAATATTAGTGTGAGCAAACAAAGCCAAAGCTAGCATAGCTAGGTAAGCTATGTATGTAACATAGCTATGTTACTATGTTAGCTTAGCTATGTAGCTATATTAGCCTTAGCACATTAGCTTTAGCTGTGTAAGTCAATGTTGCAACCTTAGTATCAGCTTTAGCAGTGTTAGCTTAAGCAATCATAGCTAAAGCTACCACAGCAGCGTTAGCTTTGCATGCTACTTGGATTAGTGGCCATGTAAGCCTTAGAAATGTTAGCTCTAGCTATGTAAGCTAACATAGCTTTGTTAGCTTGTTAGCTTTAGAATTTCCATTAGGAATATTAACTTGAGCAAACATGGCTAAAGCTAACATAGCTACATAAGCTATGTAGGTAACATAGCTATGTTAGTTAGCATAGCTATGTAGCTATATTGGCGTTAGTGCATTAGCTTCAGCTGTGTATGCCAATGTTGCAACCTTAGTTTCAACTTTAACAGTGTTAGCTTAAGCAATCATAGCAAAAGCTACTCTAGCAGCTTAAGATGTGTATGTAAGGTTTAGAAATGTTAGCTTTTGCTATGTAAGCTCACATAGCTTTGATAGCTTTAGAATTTTCATTAGCAATATTAGCTTGAGCAAACCTAGCTTAAGCTAACATAGCTATGTAAGCCATGAAGGCAACATAGCTATGGTTCTATCTTACTTAGCATAGCTGTGTAGCTAGATTAGCCTTAGCATATTAGCTTTAGCTGTGTAAGCCAAAGTGGCAACCTTAGCTTTAGCGTTGGCAGTGTTAGCTTAAACAAACATGACTAAAACATGCATAGCTTAGTAGATAACATAGCTACATAGCAATGTTAGGCTTAGCAACCTTAGCTTTAGCTATGTAAGCTAACATAGCAACATTAGCTCCAGCTTTAACAAAGTTAGCTTGAGCAACCATCGCTAAGTAAGCCAGTTAGGTAATGGGGCTAAGTAGCTTTGTTAGCCTTAGCAATGTTAGCTTTTGTTATGTTTGCCATGTAGCTCTAGCTATGTAGCCTGTTTTCATAGAGATTACGTCTTATTTCTGTATACAAACTGTTTATTCAGCTACATTAAATGTTTTTGAAGAGGTTTTGCAGGTTAGGTTACAACTTTTGGCCTTTTCCTCACCCTAAAACTTACCCTTACCTTCACTGGAAGTTTAATCTGATTTTATCTACAAAGTTTTTGCATATATTTCTTTCATGACAGTGGTAGTGTCTGACAGCAGTGGTCTGCAGAACAAGTGTCTGAGATAGGCAGTCTGCAACTGGGCTGTTAAGCACTTTACCACTTTTTTTTTTCCACCTTCAGGTTTATTAATACTAACGGAAGAGTATTAGGGCCACTGAAAAAAAAAATTTTTGAGAAAATTTTTTTTTTTTCAATTGTGAGAAAAAAGTCAGAATTCTGAGATTAAAGTCAGAATTGTGAAAAAAAAGACAGAATTCTGGGATTAAAGTCAGAATTCTGAGATTAAAGTCAGAATTCTGAGATTAAAGTCAGAATTGTGAGAAAAAAGACAGAATTCTGGGATTAAAGTCAGAATTCTGAGATTAAAGTCAGAATTCTGGGATTAAAGTCAGAATTCTGAGATTAAAGTCAGAATTCTGGGATTAAAGTCAGAATTCTGAGAGAAAAAAAAATTTGAGACTTTTTTTCATTTGAAGAATAAAGTCAGAATTCTGACTTTTTTTCTCAGAATTCTGACTTTTTTTCTCAGAATTCTGACTTTTTTCTCAGAATTCTGACTTTAAACTCAGAATTCTGACTTTTTTCTCACAATTGAAAAAAAAAAATTGTCTCAAATTTTATTTTTCAGTGGCCCTAATACTCTTCCGTAAATACTGATCGGGGGCAGTTGCTAACTCTGCATGTTTGCTCTGTACTTGGTGGAAACTTGAAGGCCACAACCATACACAGCAGGGCAAAACAAAAATGTTAATGTTCAACAGGTTCATGCATCCATAGCTTGACTGGAAACCAGTGCATGTCACTACAGTGCATGTAAAGGTCCAAAAATATGCCACAGCTGAAGTAAAGTGATTCCTCTGTGTGTTTGGTGATGAGTTAAATAGACTCGTTAATTATTTGTTAGTGTTGCACACACAGTGGGTGGTTTGTCCTCACATAAACTCTGGATTACATTCACTAATCAGTGCACTTTGAACAATATGGCCCCACTGGGAGTAATAAGAGCTGACACCTTCCTCAAGAAGAAGACAGCTGTCACAATGCAGACAGTAGGTGGTGTTTTCCTCAACCTGCTGCACTTAACTAGATGTACCACACACTTTCTCTCTGGCTCTCCATTCACATGTCTTTATCAGAGGTCTGCAGCTCTAATCCGCTTTTAATCCCTGTCAACAGAGGCGGAGCAAAACCTCTCACTGCGTTGTACAGTTTTCCTTTCCCGCATTTACTGAGAAAGCATGCGTGATGGACGGACTTCACTCCGCATTGAGTTGTGTTTTCGTGTAGAGTAGTGTTTTAGTGTGGGCACGGTGCTTTGGAGGAAGGGGAGCAGATGCGGCTCTTGCCATGACTTGTCCCGGGAAGCAGAGCTTTCAGGCGGCGTTGATATTTCTGACTGTCGCCCAGCTGACTGCAGGTACAGTAGCTGACACATCCAGCATAGGCTGCTTACTTTACTCTAGCTAACACATTCACACTGTATTCTAATTTGAATAATGTTGCTACCTTTTACATATATTATGGATTTAAGTGGATTCCGAATCAACAAATTTGAGTTATCACCAAACACCACCGCTAAAGTTGATTTTATTTTGAAGGGCTCATATTTAAGTGCAATCTAACTCCTGAAAACCACCTGTAATGTGTATTTACAATGCTCTTTCCAACTTACTGTCCAAGTGAGCTCACTTTAGAGACAGCACAGGGACCTGGAAAGAGGTTTTGCAACCTGTGTCTGCAAGAAAACACTCAAATATCGTCTTTAGTCGGTTCCCAGGGCAAATACAGTGTAGCAGCAAACGTAAACACCTGATTGCATGATTGCTGCAGGTTTGGTAACAGATAAGAAAAGGTTATTTAGTAGAGCATTGCACCTGCTAGTGTAATATTGAATAACGTGTCATATATTGGTTTTGACTTTATGGATGTGCCAGCATGTTTGTGGAAGATATTGGCCAAGAAAATATGTTTGGCATTAGAAAAAGGCAACACATTAAGAAAAAAAAAACTTTTTGTATGTTATAATATATAAACTTGTTGCATTGCCTTTTGTTAGGCTTTAGCTGAATTTGCAGTCAAGACTGCAGACTGTTATTTAAGGCAGTGGTTCTCAACATTGGGGTCGGGACGCCATTGGGGGTCGTGAGACACTGAGAGGGGGTCACCAGATGCCTTAAAAAAAGCTAAGAATATATTTTTTTAATTATGCTGTTGCCACTTTACACCAATTTTTCCAAGTTTCAACCCTTAATCACCACTTTTTAACACCAAATTTGCCAATTTTAAAACCCATTTGTGTCAGTTGTAAACCCTTTCCACCATTTTTTTCCGCCTGTTTTTGTCACTGCTAAACCAATTCTTGCCACTTTCTGCCAGTGTTAATATTGTTTACTAATTATTTTCGTTATAGTTTTCATTAATAGCCTTTTTTCTCCTGACGAAAATGAGACAGTAACTAATAAAAACAAGAGCACATAAACAAAAACTCAAACAAAATTAAATGACATTTTAGTCAACAAATAAAAGCGAGATGAAAATGTTTGACAGAGACTTTATCCAATCAGACCTAATTTGGTCATGTAGAAAGTAGAGGCAAGTTAGGCATATATCCAATCACAGCTACTTTGGCTGTGTGGAAAGGTGGGATGAGATACGGGGGAGATCCAATCACAACTGCTTTTGCTGCGTGGTAAGTTGGGGAGAGACTAAATTTACAGTCAATTTTTTCGACTAAAATGTTGGGAAGTTTCGTAAACTAAAACTAGACTAAAACTAAAACAATTTAGATGACTAAATTATGACTAAAACTAAAAGATTTTTGGCAGAAGACCTAAACTAAAACTAAATTAAAAAGTGCTGTCAAAATTAACACTGCTTTTTGCCTGTTGTTGCCTCATTATTGCCACTATTAACCATTTTTTACACCCTTTTTTGCCCATTTTAACCACAGTCATCCCATTTTTGCAAGTTAATATCGATTTTTCATCCTAGTCCACCTAATTACCCTCAATTTTTTGCACTTTAAAGTCATTTCAGCCACTTCTTTAACCACTTTTACCACTTTTTGTACCAATTCTTGCCAGTTTAATCCATTATAACCCATTTATGTTCTTTAAAAATCCAATTTCGACACATTTTCCAGCATTTTTTGCCACTATTCACTAATTTAAGCAATTTTTGTACCCATTTTAAATATGTTTTTAACAAAAGTTCTTTCATTTTGAGCTTAACTTTCCAATGGATGATGATTTTGCTGACCTCCATGGGCCCCCAGTTTGGCTGGATCCCAGAAACCTTCCCCTTTATCCCCCTTTGTGGACGGCCTTGTCTCCACATAGCTATTCTTGAATGTTTATGGTTGTGTTTAACCACCTTCAGGTACAGTGGGGGTCCCTGGTCTCTGGCACCTTTATTTTGGGGTCACGGGCTAAAAAGGTTGAGAACCACTGATTTAAGGGTTATAAATAGTACTTATCAGTAAAATGCTTTTGCAAGATTAGAGTTGCATCTAAAAAATGTCATAGTTGTGTGAAATGATGAATCTGTCTGCACTAATGGAAACTTATTGAGATTCTTATAAAAGTCTGAAGTGAGCAAGTTCTAATGAAGTAGAAATTTATTTTGTTTTTTGAAGCTTTAAGGACGTCTTTGGTAATTCCAGGAGGGTTTGTGTTGAATAGTTGATGTTTGAATTTAAAGTCCCAAAGTCCCTGATTGCATCCTACTTTTGTGATCCATTTTTCAGGGTTAACTGCCCAATCTAACAGCTCAACCCAGAAAAAGAATTCCTTTGACCTTCAAGGACTAACACCTTGAGAAAATCAATGTTGTCTAACGGGTTGCATTGCTCCAATTCCAACACATTTCTAACATTTGTATGGAGTTAGACTTTCATTGCATTCACTCACATGAAATCAATTTTTTCACATCTGTTATTGTGAGTAATGTTTTATCTTTGTTAAGTGGCTTTGCAGAAACTTTAAAACCCCAATCAATACAAAGTCTTGTGCAAAGAAAACAGCTTTGAGATGTTGATAACAGCCAATCATGAGTCTGAAGTAAAATACCTTTTTATTTTTACAAAATCAGTTGAAACTTTTACATCAGACTCATGTGTAACCTTTAAATACGACTCTTCCAATCCAAGGATGTTACTGTCCACCCTCCGCCATGTTAATCAAGGGTTATGGAAAGTGAAGACAGTTCTCCTGTGTTGTTTTGGAAGTGGAGAAGCAAAGGCAAAGTCTTTTTAAGACTTTAACTTTTTTGAAGCGGATTTCTGGATAAAGATGTAGTAGAAAAGACTGTAAATGTATCACAGTAAACCCCAGGCAGACTAAAATGTATTTTTCCTGTTCTTTTTTCCACTATTAAAGAAAAATGACATTTAAAAAATATAACTTTTTCTTAAGCAATGCATACATTTATATATTTCTTTAAAAAAAAACAATGTTTTTTGTCCATGTTCACCTCAGTGTAGTGGCGTTTTGACCCTTGGAGGCCTTGACATTGAGCTGTCCAGGCAAATATCTGCATGTTCTTCAGTAGCCTAACTGAACCCTATTATCTAAACTACAGTTGGGCTGATCCACTTTTAACAATTCTGATACCATTCTGATAAATCAATACTGATATCCCATGCGAATTGGGATTTCTTATTATTAGTAACCAATGTAATAGAGTGGCTTGTAAAAGGATTCATACTACGCTATTTAATCATATGACCAAGTTTGACCACAACTTGCTCCCGTAGTCCTCCAGCACGGATGTTTACGTGCCTGGAGGTGAAGAGGTGAGAGGGTCAGACACAGCCAGCAGTGATGAGTGAGGAGACAGACCCAGGACTGCTTAATGGTGATTTTCTTTTTAAAAAGCTGGAGAATGTTAGTGAAGATAAAACCAAAGCTGTGGGTACATGCTGCAGAGATGAACTGTCTTTACACCAAAGCACAACGAGTCTGAAGTTCCACCTTCAGGTAAAGCGTATCTCTGGTAATCTTAGCAAAGACGCTAACAACAACACGGGATCAAGCCATGGTCATGCCACTCTGTTCAGCTGTTTCAGGACAGTTTTCTTCTTCAGCTGCTCAGATAAATGCTGGAAAGTGCTCCAAAACTTTGAGACAGTGCTGTTTGTTAACAATATGAATCCAGTGTAGAAATCTGTGCTGGAATCGGCAAAATTGAAGCTAATTAGCGAACTTTGCAAGCTGAGGACGGAAAATATGATGTGTTCAGGTAGCCTCAGTAAATTAGACAATTGTATTCTATATGTTATGATGTGTTCTACTCAGCTAAGACCACCTGTAGTTTAAATATTCGCCCTTATTTTGTCTTTCCACCAAACAATAGAAAGTATTGATGGTGGTATTGATAAGGACTCAGATCAGCACGTTAATGTGCTGTACATAGAATTAAAAGAATAAAAATAAAACACTTGACAATAACAACCTTTAAAAATCTAAAAACATAAAAATATACCTAAACTGTTAAAACAAATGCAGTGAATAGTTCTGATTAATCACAGCGTGGTGATGTGATTAACACTAATTCATACCCCTTGAACTTTTCCATATTTCTTCACCTAACAACCACAAACGTTAATATAATTTATTGGGATTTGGTGTGATAGACAAACAATAAGTGGCACATTATTGTGAAGTGGAAGGAAAATTTTACACTGCTTTCAAAATGTTTTACAAATAAAAATCTGAAAAGTGTGATGTGCAAAAGAATTCAGCCCCCTGTATTACTGTTATTTTAATATTTAGCAGTAAAACTCAATAACCAGCAGAAAAACAACTTTAGGCTCACAGAGATGCTGTACTTTATGGTTCTATTTGTTGAGTCAAATGAAGGTCTGAAATAATTTTCTAGTCTGCACAGTCGGTCCAGAAAGTTCACACTGGTACCTGATCAGTACTCGGTATCAGCAGAAACCAAACACCTTGGTATTGGAATCGGTATCAGGAATGAAAAAATGGTATCGGAACATCTCTACAGCACCGTAATGACTAAATGCACCTTCACCTGATTTACTTTAACTTTAGGTGCATTCAGGAGGCCCATACCTGACCATGGTAGGGATCTGATTGGATGATAGTCAGTGAGGAGGTCAGGAAGGTACTGGGGTGTTCTGGATAAGTTAGAATCAGTTTATGGTATTTTTGGGATGTCCAGTATAGAGCAGTGGTTCTCAACCTTGGGATCGGGACTACCTTGGGGGTCATGAGACACTGAGAGGGGGTCTCCAGATGCCCTTAAAAAAACTAAGAATATATTTTTAAATTAGACTGTTGCCACTTTACTCCAGTTCGACCAAATGTTTTTTTTTTTTAAATCACTTTTAACACCAATTTAGCCAATTTTAGCACATTTTCGCCACTTAAAACCATTTTTTGCCCATTTTAGACCCTTTCTATCACTTTTTTGACTGTTTTTGCCAATTCTACACCAATTCTTGCCACTTTCTGCCTTTTGTTGCCTCTATCAACCACTCTTTAAACTCTTTTTGCCAAGTTTAACCACAGTTAACCAATTTTTGCCGGTCTATATCAATGCTTCATCCCAGCCCACCTAATTTCCACCAATTTTTGCATTTAAAAGCCATTTCAGCCACTTTTTTAATCCCCTTTTACCACTTTTTGTGCCTGTTTTTGCCACTATAAACCATTTTTTTGTTATCTTTTTTATCTAATTTTGGCAACTTTTAGGCAATTATCAACCAATTTTAGCTATTTTTAACCCATTTTAATTATGTTTTTAACATAAGTTATTTTCATTTAAAGAAGGTTATTTCCTACACAAATGCAAAAATAAAGATATTTGTTTCTTTGATTAAAAGTGGTTATTATACATGTAAAATATAAAATATGGTTCTCACAGTTTAACTTCACAATGGACCATGGTTTTGCTGACCTCCATGGACCCCCAGTTTGGCTGAGTCTCAGAAACCTGCCCTTTTATCCCCCCTTATGGACAGCCGTTTCTGCACATGACTGTTATCGATTGTGCATGTCTGTGTTCAGCCACCTTCAGGTACGGAGGGGGGTCCTTAGTCTCCGGCACCTTTATTTTTGGGGTCGCAAACCAAAAAGGTTGAGAACCACTGATCTAGAGGGCATTACAATGACCTATCTGCTAGATATGAATGCCTGTACCAGTTTTTTTGGAATCAGATTGAGATATGAATGACCTGAGTTTGGAAAAAAAGTTTATATTTTTATAATAGATCTGAAACATTCTCACTGAAGGAAATGAAGATGAAACTGACATGAATTCCCATCTATGTGTTTGTGGATCTACAGTGTAGATTTTGATTTAACTTAAGTTGAATGAACTGGCTTATTTTTAAGAAGGGTACCACTGTTTCATATTTTTCTTAAAATGCAACCAAACATGTTTAAAACATCAAATCATCAATGAGAGAGCACCATTTAATAGTAACGGTGCACCCCTCCGGATTTTTTCTTGCTGAACAGCTATTTGGTGCAAAGAGTAACACAGATGTTTGACTGCATGATGAATTTCTTGTCAATTCGAGTCTTTTTCACATTTAAAAAATGGTCTCCTTTAATCGAACCTTCTATAAAGCTTTCCCCACAAAATTAGGAGAAAGAAATCCTGGTTCATGGAAAGGCTGCCTTTAGTGTAGCAAATCTATTTTCTTTCATTAGGGTTCCTAGGCAACAACTTCCTCAAGGACAGTGACTACTACGTGAACTTTTAAACTTCTCCAACTCCAAAACTGAGTGGCATCAAGGTTGGTCATTTTTTAAAGCTTTTTTAGGGTAAATGAAGGACTGAGCAGTAATGTGTTTGTGTTTACAAGCAGGTTGCAAGCAAATTAATCTTTATTGATGAGCACTATAAGAGGCAGGGCAGGTTAATTTATTCGATTAACACTGAACCTGTTGTTTCATCTCAGCTTTCTCTGTATGGGCTGCAGTGTGGCAGAAATAAACTATTTTATCTACAAACTACGTAGAATAAATGTAACTTGCTTTCAGAAACATGCTTGCTCTGGACCTCAACAATAGCAAGCTAACAGCCAAAATCAACACAAAACCTTTTAGTTATAATCAGGGATGCACAATATTGGATTTTTGCCAGTATCCGATATGACGATATTTACAGATTCATTTCTTTTCAGACAAGAAATTTCAAACCTTTTCAGGCTTTTCTAACAAAAATATGTTCCCCTGGCCTGTCCACAATTCTGCTGGTACTGATACCAGACCGATAAAATCATGCACCCCATGCTTTAATATAAGCAGACACAAGCAGGACAAGATTACCTCTGTTTTGATGTATTTTTTATGTATGTGGTTTTAGATTTGTGGTTTCAGTCACAGTTTGGGAAAGTTACTAGTTATTTGCAGCGGCCTCCTCACTTTAGCGCAGTGGTTTCTAAACTTTTTTTTCACCCAAGGCACATGTGAGATTGGTCAAAAGCTTTAGGCACACCATTTCTATTTCTATGCACTCTTGTCGTACATTTAAGTATATTATTGCAAAATGGATGTCCAGTTTAACTGGGCAGAGAAGGCTCTGCTCAAAAGATACTCCCTGGGTTAGTCATGCAGCATGCTTTGAATTTCCAGGAGGCACATGGCTAGAAACCCCCACATGAATTTCAAAAGAGTTTGCTATATTAAAGAGACAGCAGCGAAAGTGTTTCACACAAAGGTTAAAATAATGGTTTTTCAGGATGCCAGTGTGAGAAACATGAGTTTTTTGAGCTGTAAACCATGTAAAGCTACTACGTGGGTATCAGAGAGATGTGTAAAGCCTTGAAAAAAGGCATAATACCCACACTTTAATGATACATTGTTATACAGATGCCAAAAGCACACCTAGACTTGCCCTGAGGCAAGTCTAGGTGTGTGCACACCAGGGCACACCAGTGTGCTCTGAACAGTTTGTGACATTAAAGTGAATGGAAAGTGAGTTTAAGGTCTGAAAATGATGAGTAAAGTTTGAAAAGCTTCAGTGAAAAAACGTTGAATGATATGAGAATGTTGAGTCATGCAGAAATAGCCTGATGTCCTTGGTATATTTTAAAGGTTGAATGGAGTTACTAAGTTGAAGTATGAATGGCTTTTAAGGGTTTGAATCAGGGTGGAAAAATACTAGAATGTGCCCATTTTGAACATTCTGACTATTCATTTCCATTGTCCCAAGTTTTTGGAAAATTGCTGAATATTTATGAAGGGGTTGAATGATATCTATGTGAAAAGTAATTCCTGGCTTGTCTTAGTTTGGGTTAATATTTTTGATGTTTGAATGGTTTCAATTGGTTAAAGTTTATGGAAGAAAAAGCTTTGGGTTGGTGAGTAAACAGTTCCTAGTGAATGTGGATGTCTGTGTATATGTGTATAATGTATATCTGTTGTTGGGCAACCTTACATAGAGGTAGCATTAATATGTGGTTGATACACAGTTGTATGGTACAGTATGGCTGGATATAATGTGGTGCAATATGATATGATAACATGAAACAATGTTATGATATGGTAAGGTACAGTATTTCAGTCAAGGAGAGACTTAATACAAGAATTATTTATTTTACAATGTTTGGAGATGACTCCGTCATGATTGCTTTATGTACTTGAAGGGTTGGGTGAGGCTGACCTCAGGAAGGTTTACCCCCTCTATGGATTCTAGGCACTGGTGATGGTAATGGAAGGATGTAGGATGAGATGAGGAGTGGACCTCTGGGGATCTTGACCTGATAAGATGATTTGGAGGTGCTGATGAAGTGATACAGGATAGGATAGAGGAGTTGGACATGGACACTGATAAAATGGCTTGAAAGTGGTGATGGAGGGAGGCAGGAAAAAAATGTAGAGTGGACTTCTAAGAACCCGGATTTAGATGAGTTGTAATGGAGGTAGCTGGGGTGGAGGGTTGCAGCGCTAACACTGAAACACAGATATAAACTAGATCAAAATTGCAGTTTCAGCTGAAACTGCATGGGGATTCTGAGAGCTGAATTGTGGAAGAACTGCTGAAAATAGCCAAAAAGCTCAAAAATAGCTGAAAATAGCATAAAAATAGCATAAAATGGCATTCAACAGCTAAAAATGATAAAAATTGCTGAAAGTAGCCTAAAATAAGGTAAAAATAGCCTAAAAATAGTTGAAATGCCATTTAATTGCTGATAAAGCATAGAAATAACTGAAAATAGTGGAAAAATAGCAGAAAAAAAGCAGAAAATAGCCTAAAAATAGCTGGACGTAGCCCAAAATAGCTTAGGTATAGCTGAAAGTGGGCTTAAAATAGCAAAAAATAGCATAAAATTAGCTGAAAAAAGCCTAAAAGTAGCTGAAAAAGGCATTCAATGGCTGAAAAAGCATAGAAATAGCTGAAAATAGTGGAAAAATAACTGAAAATAGCTTAGGAATAGCTAAAAGTGGCCTTAAAATAGCTGAAAATAGCATAAAAATAGCTGAAAATAGCAAAAAGCTAAAGAGTGCAATACCTGATTTGTGAAGAATGTGAAATCATTGCTCAAAATATTGAACTTAGTTTACATTTTTTTGAGGATTTAAAGAGCTGGCCCATCTGAAAAAATGCTGTTTTAGTTTTAGAAAAAAAAAAAAAAAGTTAAAAAAGTATAAATAGTATAAAAAAGTAAAGAGCACTAGAAGCTGGTGAGTATGATAGTAGAATAGTGAAAATAGCCCAAGGAGTGCCAAAGTTATAAGGAGTTGAAAAAGTGCAGATTTGTGAAATGTTGCCATCTGTTTAACATTGTTAAACAAAGTTAAATATTTCAAAAATCATAAAAGTTAGAAATGAGAAAAGTCATAGCAGTCGAATGATGAATAAACTGAATTTTTTAAAGTTTAAACGGTATTGATACGACAAAGTATGAAGGAGGAGATAGCAACACGGAAGAAGAAGAATAATAAACAAAATGGCCGACGCAAATATCAATAGTGTGGATGCTTAGTCAGCATCCCCACCAAATATGACAGCAGCAGGATGACTGGCTTGAGAGAGACTGTGGCAGAATGGGATTGCTTTAGAACTTTAGTGAGCAGACGCCCATATCAGCTGATCACCAGAGGAGGAAAACTGAGGGAGAGGGGAAGGGGAGACAGGTGGGAAATTTGCATCTGCCACCAGCCAAATGTGGGTATTTTTGAGCAGTGTAGGGGAATTTCCTCAGCTTTTTTAATGCTTTTATTTTTTTTTACCGTCCATACCATATGGACAATTATTTTTCTAACATTATTGCAATGGGTAAACAAATCCATAACAATGTTTACATTCTTGCAGAAGGCAAACAAGCAAAAACAACAACCACAAACAATTGGCAAAAGAAGAAGAAAACAAATCAACAGCAAGAAGACAACAAAAAAAAGAAAAAAAGAATTTCCTCACTGGAGCAGGTAAATGAAAGTAACCTAACAGAATGATTTTGTGGCAATAAAAGACATAAGTTTAGTCTGTTTGTTTGCTTGTCTCTATCTACTTTATGACCAGAACGAGGCGGACCTAAACGCTAGTTGACCGAAGGATCTGACCCCTCCCTCTAGAGCTGCTGTCAAATATGTGTAGTCAGCTGTGTGCCGTAGCTGATAAAGTTATTTTTAAAACCAATTTTAAGTGCAAGATAGTCAAACAAAGCCTGAATACAGGTGTGAGATTGCAGGAACTGTGCAAAAAAATATTAAATTCTCTTCAGTTTTACATTCATAATGAAGGAAAATGCTGCATGCATTTGCAGTGCCCCTGTATGTCATGCAGCAAACAATTGCATGGACGGGTAAAGATTTTTGAATCCACCAACCAAAGTTGCAGGTAGGTGGAAAAGCTAATTTCCAACCCTGCAAAGTAGGTTGTAGTAGCGTCCAACATGAAATGGAGACATTAGAATATGTTCTGATATAGTACAGTAGAATATTATATGATAGCACAATAAAGATAAAAGATACAACCTGATACAATAGAATGATAGAGGATAGGATGCTGGAATACAAAATGGGATACAAAAGGATATGGTAGGATATAATAGGATACAATACAATGCAATGTTTGCCAATACATTCAGGTACAAAGTATGGATACAATGATTTGTCACCGTTGTCAACAGTAATCAATGATGACTTCCGTCGCCAACAAATTTTATCGTCAAAGATTCATTTTTGTGTCTGTGCGCCTTTATTCATGCAGTGTGTTGCTATTGTGTTGTATTGCAAAATGCTGTTTTCTCAAGCTGAGATGCTTGGGAGTGAGCCATCTGTCATTCATACTATCTCTGTTGAGAGTTGTGCGTGCTCAGTAGTGGTCGACAGGAAAGGAAAAACAGAGAAAAATGGCAGTCTTATCCAACATCTGCTTGTCCTAACACTTCAAAAAACTGGGTGTATTTCACTGTTAACGGTTCAAAAAGAAAGACAGCTTGCAAAATACAGTATGTAAAGCAGAC
Source organism: Cheilinus undulatus (assembly GCF_018320785.1). NCBI lineage: Eukaryota > Metazoa > Chordata > Actinopteri > Labriformes > Labridae > Cheilinus > Cheilinus undulatus. The sequence continues at coordinate 45,486,976 of NC_054879.1, forward strand.
CTTTCAAATCACAGGAGCACATCAGCAATGCATTTTTACTTCCTGTGCTAGCAAACGTTGGTCAACCACTGGCGATGTTATCCTAGCCTTTCACATTAATGTAACACAGGGGTGTCCAAACTTTGGCTTTGGCCCGCGGTCCACTTCTGATTGGCCCGCAGCAGGTTTAAATATAAAATGAAGTACAGCCCGCATTAGAACATGAAGCTTTTGCTTGACTGTATTGTACTTAGTTTCAGCACAAGGTAGCGCTACTATGCTAATTTTGTAAACAAACATTTTGACAAGAAGAATTTACTGATGTTTTTATTCATTTGTGACTACACTAAGATGACACTGTAAATGGTAAACACACTGGCAACTAAAGTAATAACATCATCTTGATTTATAATGCCCTAATGAATTACCCCAATAAATAGCAGCACCAGTAGTGTTCCAAGTGCGTAGCCAGTGGGGGCCAGGGTCAACCAGGTCCCCCTGAATCCTGACTTGCCTCCCCATCCTTACATTGATTGACTATTTGTCTTGTCAACCACTACCTAGCCATACCATACATGACTGTAAGGCAGGGGTCATCAAGTAAATTTGCACAAGGGCCAGATTTGGTTTTGGCAGTGACTCTGGGGGCCGGACTTTCAAACAAACAAAATTTAAAAACATATTTAGGGCTAATTAACATATTATTGTATTAGTATTTTCTTTTTAATCTCAGAGAACGGACCTTCCTAATTGTGATTTATCACCAATATTAACACATTTTTTACACTTTTTTAATCCTTTTTCACTACATCATTTGGCCATTTCTGCAACATTTTTGCCACTTTTAACCCATTTTCATCAGTTTTGACACTTTTAAACCAAGTTTTGCCACTTTTTGCCACTCTTTAACCCCTTTTAGCCAGTTGCCTGCCAACTATTACCCATGTGTGTCCCTTTTCACTACTTTGCCAGGCCATTTTTGCTATATTTATGCCACTTTTAGTTCATTTTTGAGACTTTTTGCCTTTCCAACCCAATTTTTGCAATTTTTTAATCAATTTTTACCATTTTCCTTTATGTTTTATCCCCTCTGTGCTATTTTTTTTAATCATTTTTGCAACTTTTCAACTTTTTTTGCTACTTTTTTAACCCCTTTTCATTACTGTGTTTGCACCGTGTTTTTTTTTTCCAATTTTAACTCATTTTCCTCTTTACCTATTTATGTCACATTTAACCTCTTTTCACCACTTTTCCAGTCAGTTTTTGTCCCTTTGTACCACCCCAAAATCAATCTTTCTGCTGTCTGACCCCTTTTCACCTCTTTATCTGGCTATTTTTGCAGCATTTCAACCAGTCTTGACCAATTTTTTAAAAATATATTTTAAAATTATTTACTAATAATAGCTGGCAAGTGAATTTCTGTAAATCAGATCAAATGTTTTGTCATTCTAAAACTTTTTCAATATTAAATGTTATATTAAATGTAGGGGGTGGGTTTAACAGCTGCAGACATTAAAAGCTAAACAACACCTTTAAAACCACAATATCTTCTTTTCCTCCTTTTCTGAATTTAATGATCTTCTGGGGCTGGATAGGAAGCTTTGGGGGGCCTGATATGGCTCTCGGGCTGCCAGTCGATGATCAGTGCCTTGATAAAATGATAAAAGAGTGTAGCACAATATCATAGGATGTAGCGTGATATGATACAATACAAAAGAAAATGATGTTGTGTGTTAGGACATTTGTCAGTCTGTCATTGGTTTCATATGCGTTTGATCATTTCTGACACTTTATTACCATTCAAATGTCAGCTGGCATTGTAAATCTGAGCTTATTATTGATATTTTAATAGACTAATATTATATTGTGACTGTTTATTTCTGTTTTTCTCTTCAGTGAGGAGGCGGTGAAAGCTTACTTATCAGTCACTCCCAGTCTTATCAAACAAAGCATGACAGCAGCTCCAAGTAGAACACAAGATTATCTGGGTGTTAAAACTAAGAGGTATTACTCTGGTCCCTCCACCTCCAGCCATTTAAGAGCATAGGCCGTCTTACATAACAGGAGCATCCTTCTGCTGCAGAGCTAAACAACACTGACCACCGTGACATTCAAGCATTTGTTCATCTTGCATCCTTTCCCCTTTTCACAGAAATGAATGAATCAACAGAAGAAAATAAACATGTATTTATGTTACGTTTCAGGCCTGAAGTGCGTGTGCCAACTGTGCGCCAACCACACCTGTGAGACAACGGCAGACGGCGCCTGCTGGAACTCTGTGATGCTTATAGACGGGGAGGAGAAGACGGTTAAATCCTGCTTGTCACCTTCTGAGATGAAGGGCCAGGTCTTCTGCTACAGCTCGAGAAACGTATCCAAGAGGAACTGCTGCTTCACTGACTTCTGCAACAACGAGACTCTGCACCTAAACCCAGGTAGAAAAAGACGTTTCTATACTCAAGCAGCCTTTATCTACAACCTAATTTCTATCAGTATAGTCTACTTTAAAGTAAAAATACTACATGCTATGAGAAATAAACAACATGTACAGCTAAATGAAAAACATTAATTTGAATTAAGCCCGTCAGACAGTCAGTTAATGTCACATTGCTCAGTATTTACAGTGTTCATTCGACAGTACCAACAACCCAATCAGTGCGGGATTTCCCACTCATTCTGGCCCTGGCTAGACGAGGTGGATGCTGATCCTCCTAGATCCTGTGACATAACAAATCTGGCAGGAGCTGTGGGACGGCGGTTAGCGATCCTCCCCCTCCCTCCCCTGATTTATAAATAAATACTTTGTCAGGCGTTTAGTCCGACTGCGAGTTCAAAGCCTCTCACGGGTCAGCTGGGTGGATGTTGTCCTTAAAGAAGAGGGCGGACTTCTGTCACCTGTGGATACATCAAGCTTTGGGAAAACACTTATTTTTTTAATATATGATTAATTTTACAGATATTAATGTTAAACGTTGCATATACTTTTCAGTTGATTTGATGTATTGTGTTTAAATTAATGAAAAAGATAATCTTCATAGGTCAGTGGGAATAGATAGACTGGAATTTAGCTTTATAAAGATGCATAATCTTTTTACAGTGCAGCATCATTGCCAGCTAAATTTAATATAGACTAAACCCAGTGGCTTTTTTGGAACTGTGTCTAAGTTCAAATTAAAGCATAACACGCAATATTCTCCCTTTGGAGCTTTTTTTTCTGATCCTCTAGTCACTTTGAGCAGATAACTACTCCAACCTTTGCTATATTCTGTCATGTGCTGAGCAGGAATGGGTCATTTACTCAAAACTGTTTTTAAAGAAATGTTGTTTTGCACATTCCCCATGGCTGTTTCCCCCATTGTTCATAAGAAAATGTAAATAAGTGCAGTTATGTCTGCAAAAAATCAGATCTCTGTTTTGTAACAGCTTTATTTCCCAATACTGAGGGACTTCTGGCTTTGTTTTTTTGTGCTTGCACAAATGAATTCCAATATTTAGTCAGTGAATTTTCCTTGAATTCGTCACTTCTTTGGCTGACCCTTAGTCTCAGTTTCTAGTATTATCAGCAAACAGGGAAACATGATATCATACCACCAGGATGAAGTCCTCAGGTAGTTTTGTTTTACTCTGAGAAAAGTCCAAAGATATTTAGTTTATAGTCAAACAAGACTAGGTAAAAACCTAGTATACGGCCGACTGCAGCTATCTGGGATGCCTGTTGAAATGCCTTACTGGCAGAGTGATTTTGCCATTATTGTTATTTTTTGAGCCAAATGTATTGTGGCTACTTAAATGTACATGGTAGTAATTTTATACTAACAACAAATCACTAACTGTTAATGAAAGGTTTATTCTACAATGAAATAAAAACTGCACCAGGTTTCATGAACATTTCTAATTCTCCTTGGACAGGTGTGTAAGGGTCTTTATATGAGTAAAATTAAGCTGAATTTCTACTTTAGTGTTCCTACCTTTTTTTATATCTGTTAATTATCTAACAAAAAGTAATGAAATTTGTGTTTGGTACGTTACTTCTTTGTTGTAACAATGCTTCTTGGTAATGAATTTTATACTGTTGGAAAGCCTGTTTTTTGTTTTAAGTGTATAAACAGCACATTTATCATATTCCTTGCAATTGAAGACGTGCTAAACGTTCAAATAGCATTCTCTTAACAATGCAAATGCGGAGATTTTAACATTTATTTGTTCCCCATAAACATATAGTATTATGGGAATATTTGCCAAATATTTTTTTAACATAGCGCACACCCATGGCTCACGCGGCTGACACACACACACACACCCCCACACACCCCCACACACACACACACACACACACACAGCTATGACGCGCTGATCCTCCGTGGTCAGAGAGGAGCTTTAAGAGGAGAAAGTTCAGCTGTTTATCCTCCAGTATTCTGAAACTTTTTCCCTCAACAGACAGAAGCGAGAGGTCTACACTACCGACACGTTAGCGTGCGTTTCAGTGTAGGTGTGTGCGTGAGCGTTGCGTTTGTGTGTGGAACTCTTATGCAGCATAGAAGCAGACAAGGATGAGAGGAGAGCAGCCAATGCTACCGCGTAAAAGACACACGAACGGTCAAAGAGAAAGGGACAATAGGAGAAAGAGTGACAGGGGGACAGGAGATCGTGATGGAAAAATTAAAAACCAAAGATTGTGCACGAGTTTCAAATCACTAAATATATTCTTTGCCCAAGACAAGCTGTTGGTACAGCTCTGTGCTCTGGATTTAACAAGAACAGCGGTCCAGGTCAGAGTAAACTGCAGCGGTCTTACAGCGACATCCAAGCTAACAGCTAACGGCAGACAATACAGGACAAGCTCACCGCCATGATCGGAAAGCCATGCCAAAACAGACCCGGAGTTAAGTGGGAACATTTTTTTCTGTCACAGAAAGCTTTCAGCGTTGCTCTCTGTGCTTGTTTGGATTTAGACCCTTTGTCTGGTTCAGACAAAAGCGCCACTGCAGCTAAGTCCCAGCTAATGACTAGCAGGCCTACTAGTGAAACCATTAGCTGGGACACAACAACTCATTAGCTGTTTACAACAACTAACCCTTTCCCAGTAACTATCACATAATCATGCCAAAGCAAGGTGGCAGAAGAGCGACTTTCTGTATCATAAACAACATATCAGAGGTTGAAAGTGAGACATTTTACCATTTCATGAAAAATATTATCTCATTTTAAATTTGATGGCAGCAACACATTTTAAAAATGTAGGGACAGGGGAAACAAAAGATACTGTATATGTGAACACCACTGTCGTCCCTAGGCCAAAGCTCATTTAAAATGGATCAAAGCAAAATGGAAAACTGTTCTGTGTTCAGATGTATCAAAATTTAATCTTCTTTTACTCTGTACATGAAAGCTCCAGGTAATGGCAACACTATAACTAACTGCCCTAGCCTGCAAATAAAAAACAGCGCAAGAGAAAATTGAACTGAGGAAAGTCTGAGCAGGTGCTTAGAAATGTGAAGGGGAAGCAGGGCAACAGAAAAAAAGTAGGAAAAGTATTTTTTTTCTCCCACTGGTGTGTTCATCTAAAAACAGATAGTAATCCCTTTTATAACATATGTAAAGATAACAGTCTGCTGCTGAGGCAGGTCAGGCCAGCACCCTGAGGCTGTGATGGTGTTTACTGTGAATGAGGACACCAGAATCAATCTGTGTCCCAGCGCTAAATACTAGCATGTGAGCTCATGTAGTGCGGTATTAATGAGTTTTATATAGACATGCAGACTTCATGCTCTTCAGGGAAGTTCCTGACTTCCAGAGAGGCTGAAAAACCCGTTAATAGATAGGTCAAGATAGAGGCAGAGGTTTCTATTGCAAAATTCATGGCTTTTCTCTTAATTCCCTGCAACCTGCTGAATGTTTTGGCAAAAAAAATGTGATTGTATTTCAGTTATGTAAAAAGAAAAACAGTTATCAACTAGATATCGACTAAAAAGTTTAGGTTATTCATGCATTGTTGCCAGCACTGATCTGCTATTTTTCATCAGTTGTTAAAAGAGTAGATCGATGTTACCTGGGACGGACAAACTTCTTCCACAGCTGCCAAACAACATAGAGGAAGCCATTTTCAGTGGGCTGCTTGGATGTTTGCACAGAGCAAAATATGCAGCAAAAAGTCTAAAATGTGTTTTTATTTGGAAGAAAATGTCTCCATCTTTTTTGTTGTCTTGCATCTTTTTTTCCCATTCAAAGTCCAAACTGCCCCATTTTTTATTATGACTGAACTTTTTCAGAAATTTGGGCACAATTCATCATAAAGGAGTTGGTGGGCCCTGACACCAGACCAGTGTTTAAATCATATAGCCTATTATTACCAATGCATGGACATCTGACAAAGCAAGAAAGAAAGAGGGAGACTAAAAAAGAGAATAATACGTTTATTTATATCGCACTTTCAAAACTTCAGTTACAAAGTGCCTCACAAGAAATCTGATAGGAAATAAAAATATTCAACAATACACAAAAGAAAACAATCATGAAATAAAATATGAACATCTAAAACATCAAAACATAAGTAAAAACAAATAGAAGAACATTTAAAAAGCAGAGCAATTGTAAAGAGAAGGCTAATCTAAAAAGGTGTTTTTAGAGCTGAATAGAGGAGAGAAATCCATGGTGCGTCTTTCTAGTAAGTTCACTGATTGAGTCGTGATATCTCATGCTGAAACTGAAGCTTCTTAATTTTGTGCAGCTGATTGCTAAAGATGTTCCGATACAATTTTTTTCCTTCCCTATACCGATACCAAGGTGTTGGGAATCGGCTGATACCGAGTACTGATCTGATACCAGTGTGGACTTTCTGGACTGACTGTGCAGACTAGCAAATTATTTTACACCTATATTTGACTCAACAAATAGAATCATAATGTTCAGCATCTCTGTGACCCTAAAGTTGTTTTGCTGCGTCACAGGCTCTCTCTCCTTTATGCTCTATTCAGGCAGCATCACATGATTATGGAACAGCCTGCTATTGGCTGACACACTCACAAAGGGTAACAATAGATGGTTAGCATTGAAACTAGTGCTAATAAATGGTCATAGTTGGATTAAAACAAATTAAAAGACATTCAATATCGGGTTTACTAGTGTGGATTTAATCATTAAAGTCCCCAAAAGTCACACAAGCTCCAGGCTTGCTAAAAAGACATCAATAGCATCAATGGGAAAGCACACCGGCTAGCTTCAAGAGGAAAAACCATAGACTGTAGAAAGAATTGGACAAACCCTGTGTGAAGCAGTCGTCTGCTTACAATAGGTGGACTCAAACAGCTCTTGAAGCCAATCTGCGGAGGCTTCCATATTGAAATCGCGGTCTCAACCGAACTTTGGATCAACCTAACAGCCCACTCACTAAGCGCAACTTCCTTGCTTGCTAGCTAGCATTCTGGTTGACAGAAACGAAGCCTCTGCCTGCCCAGCTATCAGTCAATCAAATGAGACGTGCCAATCAGCTTTCATCCTAAATATAATCCAAACGATCGTGGTACAAAAAAATTCACCCCCGTACAGTGAGAGCACAATAAGACACGAGCTAATGAGACACGTTTGGTGTTTTGAACCAGGCTGTAAACCAGTTTATTTCTAGTGTCAAAACCTGCTGTTTAACTTATCCAGATGGGACTTCTGGTGTTCTTGCAGCCAGCCTCTAGTGGACATTCGCGGTATAGCAATTTTTTGCACTTCCGCATTGGCTTCATTTTTCAGGACTAAAGGTTGCTGCTTGGGAAAAACAAGTAAGAGGCAATGATTCATGGTTCAAAAGTTATTTCACTTTTCATAAACTGTGTCACTTCCTGTCGTGTATGACAGCGCCGGTCTGGAGGGCATTTTAACGATCACATTCCGAGAAAAACTGTCACGCAGACACCATTCTTTGCCGCTGCTGTTGGTCCTTTGGTTCTTCTTCTCTGCTCTAAAAACGGTAGCTTGTGCTTTCCAGCAGCGAAGTAGAATTGACCTACCGTTGATAGTGCTAACATTTAGCATGGCTAAACGAAGTAAAATACAACGCTAAACCAAACGGTATAGTATCGGTGCATAAACTTGTGTACTCACCAATACCAATACCTGCATTTTTTGCAGTATCAGACGTATTTATGATACTGGTATCGGAATCAGAATAACTTTACCGATTGCTGCTGATGCTGTCCTCTGCTAGTACTTAATGATGATCGTTGTGATATGCTGCCACACCAACACACCTCCATACACCTGGATCCTCTGGTGTGATAAGGGCCTATCAAATAAACACTGTTAAAAGGCAGGTTACTTTAACTGAGTGACTTTACTGAGCTGCTGACCCATTATAAAAACAGCAGAAACACAAAAACAAAGCTATGAAAGGATGTGACAAAGGGTTTACTGTAGCTCTTGCACAAATATTTTTTTTATTCATCCGACTCCTGAGTAGGGCGAGGTTGAGTACCACTGAGGGTCGGTTTAGAGGAGAAGACTTTTTACATCATATCTGCTGAGCTCCAATGGGACTCATTGCAGGAAGTGTATGTAGGTTAAAGGCTAAAAATGTGTTAAGACATTGTGGTTTCATTTATAGTGTATTGCCTGGCTTATTGGGCCATCTGCAGATGTTGCATGATTGAGAAACACTGGTGAGGACATTTAATTCCCTTGAGATGAAACAAATTTTAGGTTTTCCTAGCCTGTATTATTACAGTATTGTTAGTTTTTCAAGAGTTGTCAGTTAGTATAGGACTGGCTAGCTCCATTAGATCAAGCAGGTATCTTTCAAGTATTTGGTGTGACTAAATCAGGGACTTTTACATTGTTTCTTATACTTTTCATTTTGCTTAACGCTGTCAGGAACACATAAATGTCAGATTACTGCGCCCACCATCCTGGCTATTTTTGTTCCAGGCAGGTGTCCTGTGTCCGCCCACACACAGAAGGGAGGTCAGAGACAGAAATGCCAGGTCAAACCTACAGTTTAACATAAGGCTTTATCACATGCTGCATACATAATGGCTTTCAATTAGGAAGTAAATACCTTTACATTCCCCATTTGACCTTAAAGATTTACATTTGAGCTTTTTATTCGGATAGGATAGTGGACACAGGAGGAAACTGAGGGCATAGATTGGAGAATGACGTGCAGGAAAGGAGCCACAAGACAGACCCATTCCTGCTGTCTGCCTGAGGGCCACAGCTTCTGTACATGTGGCCCAACCTAATCTCCATCTGCACCCATCATGATTAAGGTGTTTAGGTCTCTCTACATCTCTCTTTCTTTCTCTCCCTTTCTTTTTTTCTACTTTGGATTAATGACATTTATGAAAAGTGATGAAAATGTCTTGCAATCTTGAGAAATACTCTTCTTGGCAGACATGACTTTAATTAATTAATTCCATTTCCATCCCTTTAAATTTGCGTGTTGAAACACCTTTGGTTTGTTTTTTTGCTGAACTTCTTTAAGGTCATATTCCTGCAGAAGTTGTGTGCTACTGATAATGTAATGCCTGCTTGAGAAGGTGCCTTCAGCCCACAAAAAGTAGTTTTACATTTATTTCAGTACTTGATTAAGACCACCAGAGGGAGCTAAATCACTGAGACTGAAGGGTCTGTGCAAGTTCCTGCTCATTTTACTCTTTTTTTTTTGTAGGATTTTGTTGAAAGGAGCAAAAATATTGACGTGAAAATAATATAGACTAACTTCTCATGTTGTGTGTATTTTCAGAGAGGCCTTCAGAAGAACCTGGGTGGAGCACAGAGCAGCTCCTCGTCATCATCCTCGTGCCCTCCTGCCTGTTGGTTTTGGGGATCTTGCTTGGGGTGTTAGTGGTACAGGGTCATCGCTGTTACTACAGCAGAGCCCACAAGCAGGACCCTGAGGAGCCTCTAGATGACCAGATGCTGATGTCACCTGACAGGTGTCTCAAAGATCTGATCTACGACATGAGCACCTCAGGGTCTGGATCAGGTCAGTTTAACTGGAATTTCGACACAGCTCGTATGGTTACATACCAATATCTGATCACAATCATTGACTGGTGTCCCCCAGGTCTCCCACTGCTGGTCCAGCGGACTATAGCTCGGACCATTGTCCTGCAGGAGTCCATCGGGAAAGGCCGGTACGGGGAGGTGTATCGGGGGAAATGGCGAGGAGAGGATGTGGCAGTGAAGATCTTCTCCACCAGGGACGAGAGGTCATGGTTTCGAGAAGCAGAGATCTTTCAGACCATCATGCTCAGACATGAGAACATCCTGGGCTTCATCGCTGCAGACAACAAAGGTGTTCACTAATTTAAGCTCACAAAACTCACTAAAAAAAAAAACATCTAACAATATTTCCTGCTTTATTTCCTTTGTGCTGCAGATAACGGCTCCTGGACCCAGCTGTGGTTGGTGTCAGAGTACCATGAGCATGGCTCTCTGTATGACTACCTGAACAGGTACACTGTCTCTGTGGAAGGCATGATTGTCCTCGCCATGTCCATCGCCAGTGGACTGGCTCACCTGCACATGGAAATCATCGGCACTCAGGGTAAAGAAGGGGGATTTAACATTTAGTCTGTATGTTATGGCACTTTAAAACCACCAAATACTCAATTTAGTTGAAGTTTAAATTCCATCTGTAACATCAGCCTGCCTAAAACATTCAGTTTAACAGTAATGTAGTCTTTTTGTCTTTTTCAGGTGCAGCTAAAGTTTAACATGTAGACCAGATGGTTTACTGAGTCTCTTGTTTTGTTGAGATGTTGTTTTTTCTTCTTTTCATCCAGCACTAAAGGACAGAAGAATTTGCTATGATATAAACCTTTTCTTTTTGTTTAAGACTTTATTTGTGGTCTCTCTCATTGCAGGAAAGCCTGCAATTGCTCACCGAGACTTAAAGTCCAAAAACGTCCTGGTGAAGAAGAACGGCACGGCAGCCATTGCAGATTTGGGTTTGGCTGTGAAACACGACTCAAGCACAAATACTGTGGATATACCGTCAAACCACCGAGTGGGAACTAAGAGGTCAGAAACACTGAGAACTCAAAGCAACAGACAAACACAGCAGAGAAAAATAAGCTCAATAGATAAGTGTTTAAGTATATTTGACATTTTAATACTACAGAATTGGAGAATTTGAGGCACTAGTAAAGTGAACATATTAATCAGCGCTTAAATGTCTCCAAAATCAACTTTGTAACTCTTTTGCTGGCCCTATAAAAATGAAGTGAGCTTCAGTGGCAGAACCTATAATTAATATAAAAATGTATTTTCACTGTTTAATACACATTAAAGGCCACCAGAACATTTTCTAAATTATAATTCTCAGAGCTGACATTATGTTGGTTGTGCACATGGTAAATATGATCAACTGATATAGTTTGAGGTCTGTTGAGAGAAAAAGTAATGAATCCTAAAGTCATCTAATCAATAAGTTATTTGAGTTGATGCATGGAAGATACTCACTGATATATTTACACAGGTCTGCAGATTTATATTGAGCAACCTTTAACCTTTTGATTCTTTGACTTTGGCGGCTCTAAGGCTGGACAATTACTCGCAAATGAGATTCAATCACAGTATGGCCTGCTGCAATTTACAAATCGCAGAAGCTGCAATATTTCTTACACTTGGAATGTGACAAAATACCAGTTTAATGCATTCATTTTTTTGCAGTAGCAAAGATTTTATGCACATTATGCAAACATTCAAGTGTCCATTTTTTGAATGGATTATAAAAATCCTACTTTTCTTATTCTATGTATGTTTTTCTTAATCACAACATGTGACATAAAATGATAATCCCAATTATATAAAATGTTTTATTTTCCTGCCCTAGTTTATTCTAATATCGATGAAACTTAGCATTAGTTCACAGAAGTCATACCCCCATCATACCCCGCCAGGATCAGCTGATATCCAGCTGATTACTATTATCACCTTCCAGCTCTCACAGCCAATCATACCTCTTTCTCTCAGCACAGCAGTATATTTAAATATGACGTACTTCTCACTAAAACCTGCTTGCATTAATGCTGATGCAGCACGCTCCTGCTGCTGGTAAAGTTTAACCTCCTCCACCCCAGCCGCCTCCTTTATAGTTTAAATCTCGTTGCACCCTCATATTCAGATTCATGTTACTATGGATTAATTGCTTCGGAAATAATTTCACTGTTTTCAATACACATTGTCATAAATGCATCTATCCATATGGGGACTTCGAGCTACCGCTTACTGGAAAGTCAAAGCATGCTGCTTGACTAACCCAGGGAGCTTCTTTTAAACTCAACAGAGCCTTCTCCTCCAAGTAGAACTGTAGCTCCATTTTATGATAAAATGTATGATGAGTGTTCTTGTCTGATTCTATGTTAAATACAGAGTGATTTATCGCCTGAATTTGTTGAAAAATACACAAGATGAGGAACCTAATAATCAAATATTAAATCGCAATCCTAATACTGGGGGAAAAAAATCACAATTAGATTATTTTTGCTACTATTTAAGCCCAAGGTGGGTCCTTGTAGTCGTATCACATGCATGCAGCCTGTCACTGACTGCTGTTCATTTGTTTTTTAAAAAGTGAACCAAAGTGACTAGTTACAAATTCACAAAGGGTTACCTCAAGGTTTGGTCTTTGGACCTTTCTTATTCTCCAATAATATCAATTGCTTTGGACAGAATATCCCAAATGATTCTTTTCACATTGATGCTGATTGAACAGCAAGGTATTTCTGTGCACCTATGCCTGCACAAGCTCTTCAGCATGCTTTTGATGCAGACCAGGATCAGCACTCTCAGCTACAGCTTGTCCGAAATACAGATAAAACTAATTTCATGTTCATAATATCCTCAAGAGCAGCAAAAGGAACACTGACGGAGAAAATTGTTACTAAAATAGTCAAGCTACTGAGTTGGAATCTTCTTTTATATATCTAGGGGTTTTTTTTGATGAAAATGTGTCTTTTGAGAGCATATTCAGTATGTTGCTACAAGCTGAAGGCTTTGCTTGGTTTAGATCACAGATGTTTTGTACATGAATACCTCTGTCATGTTAGACTGTGAGCTCTGGGATTCATCACAGTCTGTAGATGTCTTACTCACCGCTGTATATTCTAATGGATGCTGGACTCCTTTAAGTACACATCGTCTTAGTCTTCATTAACAAAGCCATTCTCTGCAAAACTCCAGACTGTCTTTCCTCTTTTTTAATCTTGACCAATGGATTGCACAACCTGCAATTTTTTAACTTTGTTTAATTTGTTGTTCCTAAAGTCTGAACTGAAATGGGAAAAAAGGCTTTCTGGTTTTTGGCACTTTTTGCTTGGAGAGTGAATTCAGACTGCACATTTTTGTGACTCTTAATGATTTTCAATCTCGAGTGAAGACTTTTGAAACCAAACTTTCTAAAATGTTACTGTTTTAATTGATGACTTTATCTTGTATTTATCAACGAGTGTGTGCTGTATGTGTTCAGGTGTATTGGTTGTTGATACTGTGGATGGCTGCCGTTCTTGGCCAGGTCTCAATTGAGATAAAGAGATCTCTGATCTTAATGGGACTAACCTAAAAATAAAATAAAAAATATTGTACGCTGCCAAGAAGCACTAACTCTAAAAATGACAACAAAAGATAACAAGAAGGGGTGCACTGCTGAGCTCACTTCTGTTGTTTACTACTTGTTTTTTATTTGGGGCTCTGTTGCAAAATTGCACTTCCTCAATTTGCAAAAAGACTAACCTGACACGCCAGATGGATTTGTTTCACACATCTATCTGGAAAACCTTTGATATACAGCATTTGGGAAAGGGCTTAAAACTTGGAGGGTGATTGGATAAACATTCTGTCTGTCACATCTTTACGGGCGAATCAGAATCCTTTCTATGAAGGAATAAACTCCATAGAGAGCAGCATAACACGAACCATGGCGACTGTAGACATGTCAGTACTCAACTTTTGTCGTTTTTGAAAAGAAAACATACCACTGCTGTTCTTTGTTCTGCTTTTAACAAAGAAATGTCAAGTTCTGATAAAACTGGCGCTTTAGCAGCATCCACGCTAATCTCTTCTGCCATAATTGCACCGGCCTCTTGTTGCTGCTTGCGTACGTCATGACTCCACGGCACCTGAAAGTATTGCCCCTTGGCGCTGATTGGTCCTATCACTTTCTAACCGGGCCCAAACGGTTCAGATGGGAGGTTTGCAAGATGGATTTGCCAGTAAGAAACACGGAAACAGGCGTATCCATCTGCTTTGCAAGGTTACGAAAACACAGCATGTTTATAGAAAAACAAATTTACAGTAGTGCCAGATACTTTTGAGTATACATGTTTGCAGAAGACCATGTTGAAACAATAACAAGTGCGATTTGTGGCGTGCAAGAAAACAATGCAGTAGGTTCGTGCAGACAAACGCCATCATGTACACCTAAAGTGGGAAGTGCTGCGAAAGGCACGGTCCGGATTATATTATAGTATATTGTTTTTGATGTTTGTGCTTTTTACATTTCTGCAAAGGAAGGAAGGATTGTAGCACCACATTATGTAATAACACCGCATTTTGTAAGCCACTAAGCGATTAGGGTTAGAGCAAGGTAGTAGGGTATACCGTGGAGCCCACCTTAAGTCCAAGGGTTAAGGTTAGGTGTTTAGTCCAGAGCCCTGAAGGGGGCTTAGGTTTAGGCATAAGTCACTAAGCAGTTAGAGTTAGGGCAAGGTAGTTGGGTAGGGCATACCTTGGAGCCCACATAAAGTCCTATGGTTATGGTTATTACATAATGCAGCATTATTACATAATGTGGTGCTACAAGGATGTTTCTGGAAGGAAACATTACTCTGGGACAGTAGTTCCTAATTGGTGGTCGGGTCCCAAAAGTGGGTCGCAGGGCTGTTTCCAGTGTGTCGCGAACTGGTTCCTGGAAATAAAAAAAGTCAAAATATGTAGAAGTCTTAGGCTGGCATGTGTCCCTGTTTTATTTTACTTTGTTTTGCTGGAAATGAAGTTAATTTTTGTTGATTTGTTAAGATCTTTTAAGTATCCTGTTATTTTGGATGGAAATATCTTCAAGAAAGTTGTTTTTTCTCTAATAATGTATTAATTTTTTGAGGATTTAAAAAAGTACCAACATTTACATTATAAAGCACAACAGACTAAAATGAAATGTTTGAATGCATGTCACCATAAAGTTTTGGCTTGTCTCTTTGCTCAGTCATATGTTTTTTTTCCATCTAAAGTCCATACTGCCATGTTTTTATTATATTAACTAAAAAAAACACCAAATGTAGGTTGCAATTTACATTATAAAGTGGTAGTGGGCTGTATTGGTAGACCAGTTGAGAACCTCTGCTCTGGGACACATTGACTGTGTGATGTATGCTAGTGTTACTCCTCTGGTTTTATCTGTAAAAAGAATTATTGCTCTATCTCATCTGGTTACAATTCTACCTGCGGTTAGAGGTAGATATGCAACGGGAGCGCCAGCACTACTACAGGTTTTAAAGGGCTATACCACCATTTTCATTTTATGGACAAATTTCACGTAATGAGAAGAGCTGCTGAAAGTGGCTGGCACTTTAAAAGGACCAGAGGAGCAGAGAATAATTATGGTCCATCACATCAGCAGCACAACACATGAATGAAATACAGCAACAGAAAGGCAGCTTGCATTAACAGTGCATGCGTCCTTATGTAAACGTCTTTAATGTCTCTAACATTCAGCATTTCCATGGCAGCAGTTAATGTTTCCAGTCTGTCATGAAACACGCACTAAAACAGAAGTCTTTTTTTTTTTGATTATTAATTTCAACATTTAGTGTGGAAATGCTACATGTTTATTTAAGTGTATTTATGTGCTTGCTTCTCTTCCTTCCAACTAAAAAACAAATCTGTCCGATTAATATTCTAAGAAGTTATGTGCTTTTGTACTCCATTAAGTGTTAATTGTTTTGTCCTCTGCAGGTACATGGCCCCTGAAATCCTGGATGAGACGATCAATACGAGCAGCTTTGAGTCATTCAAGAGGGTAGATATCTACGCGCTCGGCTTGGTGTTCTGGGAACTGGCCCGTCGATGTTCTGTTCGGGGTAACTCAAAAATAATCATCAATGCTAGCACACATAATGAAACTAATGAGACATTTACTGTTGCTGTTATCCACGATAGAAGATAAACAGATCTTTTTTACCTGTACAGGACTTCATGAAGATTTCCAGCTGCCTTACTACGACCTGGTGCCTTCTGATCCGACCATCGAGGACATGAGGAAGGTGGTGTGTGAGCAGAAGCTCAGACCAAACATCCCCAACCAGTGGCAGAGCTGTGAGGTGAGACAGAAAAAATACACACCATGAGAACACAGAAGAGTCAGGTACAACACAACACGCCACATGCTTGGAGTATAAATCTTCTTTATCACAGCACAGGTCTGATGACAAAGTGAGTCCTCTAAACTATTACTTTTACTGTCCAAATAAGAAGCTTTTAAGATTGATCTCCATCACTATGGATTTAAATCACCCATGTCAGTACAGTCCTGCATGGGTAAAAGCTTACTGACTCCACAATCCAAAGAACCAGTCATTATGTAATAACTTTGCTGCAGCGTGTCCTTTAATATAATATATCAGTACTATTATTTAACAAGTATGTGATGGGATGGACAGAGAGCTCTCACTTCTGAGCTTAATGGTCAGTCTCAATTCTCCATTCACTTTGAATTTGGTCTGATTTGTAGTTTAATAGTACCATTGTATGACTACAGTTAGATCAGTGGTTCTCGAATGGTGATGCAAGGCACACTAATGTGCTTTGAGGTAAGTCTAGGTGTGACAATCTTGCACAAAACTATTACATTTTATCATTACATCCACGGGAATGTGAAAATCACTGTCTCTCAAAAACTCCCCACCAATGTAATGTCAACAGGAAAAATAAAAATTGTGGCCATTGTTTGTTAAAGCCTTTTTACAGCTGACAGTGGGTTCATGTTAGCTTAAGTTTGAGTCACACCAAAAAATGTAGTTATGGTGATTTTGTGTTCACCATGAACAGGAAGTAGATTTTCAGAATACTAAAGCCATGAATCTAAGCACTAAAAATATATATTTTTTGGCACATGAACAAAACTCACAGGACAAGGCTGTGCTGGCTCTCCCTATTTCAATCAGGAGAAACTTATACGAGTTTAACAATGATTTATTTGACAAGTTTGGAAGTGTTTGGAATTGTGAAATGTCTTTGGCGTGTAGACTCCATCATGATGTCTTTATGAGGTTAGAGGAGTAGTGAGGTGGACAGCAGGATAGGATACCGATTGTTGTTTTGATTCCTTTAGTGCCCTTTTTTGGCCACTTTTCACCTATTTTGCCACTTTTAACCAGTGTTTGGGTATTTTTAACCCACTTTTTAGCCACTTGTCATGCATTTTTATTTAAAGTTCTTTTTGCCATTTGTAACCATTTTTTGCAGCTTTTTTCTTTTCATCACTTTTGACCCATTTTTTGTTGTTTTTGCATAATTTTGCCATGTGTTTGCCACTTTTAACCAGTTTTCACCAATTTTTGCCACAGCTGAGCAACTTGTAATCCATTTTGCCACTTGTAACACAGTTTTGTTGCTTTTGCCGATTTTTGCCACTTTCAAACAATGTTTCGATATATTTTGGCCAACTTTTTAGCCACTGCCTAGCCACTTGTCACACATTTTTCCCACTTCTTTTTGCCTTTTGCAACAGTTTTTTTGCCCCTTTTTGCCCATGTAAGTAACCTTTTTGACATATTAACTCATTCTACCATCTTTTTGCCCATTTTTGCCACTGTTTAGCAACTCCTTGCCCATTTTTGCTACTTCTTTGCCACTTTTAACCCATTTTTGCCACAGTTGAGCAACTTGTAACTCATTCTACCACCTTTTTGCTAATTTTTGCCACTGTTTAGCAACTCATTGACCATTTTTGCTAAGTCTTTGCCACTTTTAACCCATTTTCTGTCAATTTTCACCCATATTTGTCACTGTTGAGCAACTTGTCACCTTTTTTTGCCACTTCTTCTCACCACTTTTGACCCATTTTTGCAACGTGTTGCCCTTTTTTCCCCTTGTAACCTAATGGTGCTGCTTTTTGCACATTTATGACATATTTTGTCACATTAACCCATTTTTGCCACCTTCTGCCATTTTTTGCCACTGTTTAGCCACTCATTGCCCATTTTGCTATTTCTTTTCTTCACTTTTAACCTATTTTAATCAATTTTCGCCTTTGTTTTTTTTTCTTTTCTTAATTCTATTCCTTTTCATTCAAGATGTATCAGTTTCCTCTGAGTTAATTTCAGCTTACATTCTTGTTGATTGTCCTTAGAAGTGTCATTGAGGCCTGTATTACTAAAGTCTTGTCCCCTTATTGCTTCTCCAGGCTCTGCGTGTAATGGGCAAACTGATGAGAGAGTGCTGGTACGCTAACCCTTCTGCTCGACTCACGGCTCTGCGGGTCAAGAAAACCGTGTCTCAGATTTCTGTCATCAAGGACGTCAAAGATTAGCTTGATCTGTCGCCCTGCAGATTAGCACTGATGCTGGCGTTGGTGCAGCACTGTGAGCTGAGAGATTTGTGGGGGAAAATAAACAAGGAGAAACAGTTCTCTGTCTCTGCCGGAGGCTGCCCTCTTCAGGACACGACGGCACTGTTCACCCTCTGACAGCAGAGTGTGGTTGTTGGTGCCAAAGTATTAAAGGAGGGTGTCTGGGCTGCTTTGCACATGGACGCCTAAAAACAATGTGAACCAAAAAGAGAAACGTCGGTAGGAAAGCCATATGATATGAGATTGTGTAATCTATGTACAGATTATTTTTTGCTACCTCAGACATTTAAGTGCCCAAAGCTTCAAGTTGCACATTGTGACGTATTTGTGCCATATAGCAAACATAATGCTTGGTAGGTAGTGCTAATTTATAGTCAGAAAGAATGTAGAAAAAACACTTTAACTGGTCATAGCTTCTTTTAAACAAAACACTCAGACTTTCTAAAAGAACCAGAGCTTTAAACTGATTTAGCAAACTGTTCGACTGTTGGTACATTTGTTAGAAAGGACGTTTTACTATGAATAGGAAAACAGAAGTGCATATCTGTCTGAAAGTCATCCCTAAGCTTAGTTCATCAAAGTTTTAGATATCATTGACTTAGCGTTAAAGCTCAGTGGAAGGTAACAAGTTGGTCATTTGCCTGTTCTGTTGGTCAAAATACCTCAATAATCAATTAATTGATCATAAGAACATTTGGTTTTTAAAATATTGGAAAGTCAAAGTATAACTATGAAAACTGATCTTCACCTGTTCAAGAAAAGTCCCAGTTAACTGTTGTGGATTGAACTAAAAGCCGTCATTTCTCTGGTGTTTCCCTCATGCCAAGCTTCAAATATGAAGACATACTAATGGTAAGATTTACTAAGTTGTCTCAGCAAATTTTAACCGCCTCATTAGAGGAGTTTGTAAAATGGCGAAAGCTTAACTCCTGCTTTATATTTGTACTTTTAAACTTTTTGTTTGAAATGGGTGACTGTGATTTTGGACAAACACAGTTTTATAATTACTCTCTCAGATATATCTACCCTGGAAATGTGTAATTTAAATTATAGAAGCTGTGCTTCTCTAATGCTTAAATCTACGGAAGCCCATAGAGGACAGAAGTCCATATCTTTTATTTGCACAGTTTTCCTTCAATCTCTGGAGTTGGAAAAGCACAAAACAAACATAACACTTCATGTGCAACAGCATGGTTGCAGAAGTAAAAACCCCATTCATTTTCTCCGTAGTGGATTGAACTTCGAGCCATAATGTCAGAAATATCCAAGTTAGATTTAACAGTATTTGGTTCCTGCGATATCAAATACTTGGTTAGAAAAATGAGGGTTTTTTTTTTTGCAATGTCAGCCAAATAAATGAGAGAAGTCTGGCTGCTGTACCATAGCTCTTAGGACGGAAAAACATGCTTAAGTTTTCAAAATAAAATTGCATAAACTTTAGTTTGTTTTGCCAAGGGTTAAGCCAAGGGTTAGGATACCAAATGTTAAAAGTTAAAAACCTGACTAAAAAAATGTTTGGTAAGGCTGAGTAAATAGTCTGCTAAAAGGAAAAAGCTAGTCCTCCATGAAAAGACTCTGACATAGCAAATATAGTTTTGGTAGCTCTCTTAGCTGTGTAAGCTACATAGATATGCAGATACAAAAGTAACATGATTAAGCTAGGCTAAAAAAAGCTCATGGATACCTACACAAATGGAGCTAACATTTGCTACATAAACAAAATAATATATATAGCTACATGTTAGCTTTAGCTATGTTTGCACAGGTTCACATTGCTAAAGCTAACATAGCTACATTGGCTTAAATAATAGTGTTAACTACGAGCTGGCATTTTCTCCACTAGAAGTAATGGTATGTGGTCCTACGGAAGACAAAAATTCCTAAAATACGAGATACTTGGTTAGAAAAACGAGGTTTATTTGTAATGTCAGCCAAATAAATGAGAGAGGTGTGGCTGCTCTAAGACGCCCTCTCTTGCAGATAAATTTTCAAAATAAAATTGCATTAAACTTTTGTTACGAAGTTAAAAACCTGACCTGCAAAACCTGATTACAAAACACTCTGACGTAGCAAATGTAGTTTCTGTAGCTCTGTTAGCTGTGTAAGCTATGTACCTAGCTTAGGTACGTATAGCTACGTTCAAAAAGCCCATGGATATCTATACAAACAAAGCTACGGAGCTAACATTACCTACATAAACAACATAATATACTTATCGTAATGCTACATTAGTTTTAGCTATGTTTGCTAAAGCTCACATAGCTACACTGGCTTATATAGTAGCGTTAACTACATAGCTGGTGTAGCTACGTTAGCGTTATCTAACGCTAACAAAGCTATTTGCCACTTTATGAGTATGTATTTCTAAAACAGGTCTATACAGTGGTAGCCTGGACCAACCAGGGTCCCTGAAATCTGATTGGCCTCAATGAAATCCTTAAAGTGATTGGCTATTTGCCTTGCCAGTCATTTATCAGCCATTTAAAAACCCAATAGCAAAGCTACCAAACCTACAGTACATCAGATTGTGTTTTACTAACTTTAATGTCTTCAAGGTGAGATATTTCAAAATGGACCCATCATCCTGATATTTTTCTGTTTGAGCCCTCAGTGGAAACAGTTTGGGCATGCCTACATTAAAGTCACATGATGTGAAAATGACGTGCTTTTAAGTATGATGGAACAACTTAGCAACTGTTAGCTCAGTATGCAGTTTGTATGTTACAGCTAGGGGTGCACCGATTGCAATTTTCTGGCCGATCACGGATCTTTAAAAAGCCTGACCTGCCAATTCCGATTTTGGCTGATACTGATTTTTCTTTATGACTGCATACACCTTCAATGTTCCAATCTTATTTTATTGAAAAACATTAAACAATACCTGTTAAAAAATACAAACTTGTTGTTTTAACTGCACATGAAGTAGTTCTCTCAAATATAAATGAAAAGTTTAGAGCATTGCTGTCCAAACTACTACATTATATCAGTTCCTTTAGAGTTTCATTTTTCACATTTTAGTAGGTAGAGGTACTTATGAAACTGATCTTATCCACCAATCCTATCTAAGTATCGGCCAATCACCGATCCCCCAAAATTAAGGAAATCGGCGCTGATTCCGATTTTGGCTGATCGATCGGTGCACCCCTAGTTACAGCATGTATTAAAGTATGCCATTTTGGACATAGCCTACACATTGGGAGTTTGAGAAAAGAAAAACAAAACAAAGGAGGATTTTAGCTGCTGAAATTGAGTTTTTAACAACTTTTTCTAGACGTACATGCTCATGGATGTATTCTACTAAAAGCCCAGGTACCCCCCCCCCTTTTTTTTTTTTTTTTTTGCTGTTTCCACTGTTAAAGGTTCCACTTCCCTTTCATCAATATACCAGCTTTTCCACCTTCTCCAACTTTTTTCCAAATATTTTGAGGTTTTTTTTTTTTTCATTAATTTGCCGCATTTCCAGTTTTTGAGCAAATCATGCAAACTGAAAATGCACATAAAACTGGGGGATAGAAACCCCACTGTTGAGATAAAAAAAAGGTCACACATTATGGGAAAACTGACTAAATAAAATGTACAACTTTGTGTCCTCTTAGGGGTTCCGTAGACATCAGAGCTTTGCAGTATTGCAAACTTAAATTTTGGATGAATTGTGTTGTTTTTTTACAGGCAAATCAAACAGACAGTAGGTGATAGACAGCATTTCTTTACAGCTGGTAAGAGCAGAGAATCTGAAGACACAGTTATAAAAGAAGAGGAAGAACAGACACATATAACGGCTCATGTAGAGCCCTTTGAAACCTTTTCATATCATGCTTGTAGGAGTCGGAATCATGCATACCGTGTAGGTGTGTTTGCAGCCACACATGTTTAGATGGAACCGTGTGTGCATGTGCATGTGTGTCTTTCATGTCACGTAAAGCGAAAGTGAGTAATCTGGTTTCTCAGTGCAGTCTTTGTGGAAACAGTTCTGCTGAGTATACGCTGCATATCCCATCCATTATGATAACTAGACATTATGTAGCATCAGCTGTATTTTCTCTCTTTATCATAACCTGTTGCTGTCCAGTATCAGTGCACGTGCAGGTTTTTGTTTCTTCTGTGAAATGGACTTTATTTTAAAATAAAGCAGAAAAGAAATATCTGGAGATTCACTGTCAAGCTTGCAGCTCTGCCTGTGTCCATTGGAAATACTTATGATTTCTTTAAGCTGAATGTGGAGCCAAGCTTTTATTTTATCTACTGTGTCATATCTGCTTTCTAAAAGCATCAGAGAAGATGAGAGGAACCGATAGCTAAGTTTATTAAAGACCTATCAGTCATTCCAAAGAGGGGCGATCACCATGTGCAATTTCTGACTGGTGTCTTTTTTTCTATGAAATGTATATTATGAGATTGTTGAATAAAAACTAATGTGACACTGCTTTCATAAATAAAACCTATTTTTGATTTGTAACCATCAAGCTATGAAAAATATATTTTTGATTATATGAAAATGTTTTGTGTCGTTGCTTGGATTCTACCCTGTTGCATTGTATCTGTTCTCTTGCACTATTTATTCTGTATAAGTGGGTCAATAAAGTTTGTTTTTCAAGGACTTTTTGTTTTCTAATAATGAAATTATGCTGTATTTCTCTTTCAGTATCAAATCTCTTACAGGGGATTGTAATGGTGAAAGCACTGATTTGGCAGCGCTGCAAACTTCACTGAATGTAGGACAGAATTTCCCGAAATGATTTATCTCTGGGAGATTTCGATTCTTCACACAACACTTTTACCTTAACTGACATGACTCATCTCCGCTTTCTGTTCACCCGCTCTGTACGTGAGCACTATTGATGTGTCCGTTATACAGAGGAAATAGATCTGTAAGACTGAGGCCATCAGCACTTTGAATATGAGTCAAACCCAGAAGATTGTGCTGCAGCTTCAACGGTTTTTACAGCGACATCAGCAACAAAAACAGAGGTCATGCAGTGTCACATTTACAGACTGCTGATAATGATCAGAAAAGACATCCACTTGTCAGAAAAATTACTAGATCAGTAAGTTTAGCTGTTTAAAGCATCTTTAAACTAAGCGATTTTTAGTACTACTGCAGTGCTGAGGTTGTAAATCTGCCTGTGTGATTCAAAAACACTATTGATTTAATTCATAAATCAGTAAGTCATATGAGCTCTGATGCTTTTCTATAACCTTCCCTTTTTGAGAATAAAAAGTGGACTAATCATTTCTTATTAGTGCTGTTACTGGATTAAAAAATGAATCAAGTTAATCACATCACTACGCTGTGATTAATCATGATTAATCGCAGCATTTCTTTTAACAGTTTAAGTATTTTTTTTTGTTTTTTAGATTTTTAAAGGTCAAGTGTTTTATTTTTATTCTTTTAATTCAATGTACAGCACATTAAAAGTGCTGATCTGAGTCCTTATCAATAACACTATCAATATTTTCTATAGTTTGGTGGAAAGACAAAATAAGGGCAAA
The DNA here is from genome assembly GCF_018320785.1 of Cheilinus undulatus. NCBI lineage: Eukaryota > Metazoa > Chordata > Actinopteri > Labriformes > Labridae > Cheilinus > Cheilinus undulatus. Next base: position 45,510,998 of record NC_054879.1, read on the forward strand.
TATTTAAACTCCAAGTGGTCTTAGCTGAGTAGTGCTTGAGTTAAAAAGCTGTGATTCAGTCTGTCACATCTATTGTATATCCCTCAGATATAAACACACACTCACTCTGTATTTATTAAAGTTTGTCATCAAAAACTTAATTTCCTCATTTTTATGTGACATTTCAACACACCATAACATATAGAATACAGTTGTTTAATTTACTGAGATTACCTCAACGCATCATATTTTTCATCTTCAGCTTGTCAAGTTAGCTAATTAGCTTCAATGTTACTGATTCCACTGTGGATTTCTACACTGGATTAATATTGTTGACAAACACGACTGTCTCAAAGTTCTCAGCATTTATTCAGCATTTATCTGAGCAGCTGAAGAAGAAAACTGTCCTGAAGCAGCTAAACAGAGTGGTATGACCATGGCTTGATCCTGTGTTGTTGTTAGCGTCTTTGCTAACATTAGCAAAGATGTGCTTTACCTGAAGGTGGGACAGTCTAAAGTGCAACAAACTCGTTGCGCTTCGGTGTAAAAACAGTTCATCACTGCAGCATGTACCCACAGTTTTGGTTTCACTAACATTCACCAGCTTTTTAAAAAGAAAATCACCATTAAGCAGACCTGGGTCTGTCTCCTTACTCATCACTGCTGGCTGTGTCTGACCCTCTCACCTCTTCACCCCCAGGCACCTAAACATCCACGCTGGAGGACTACGGGAGCAAGTTGTGGTCAAACTTAGTCATGTGATTAAATTGTGTTATTTTTTAACACGTAAAGGTTTCAAGATTGATCATAAGCGCTAACACGTTAATGTTAACAGCACTACTTATTATATGGCACCAAATCATAACAAAAGTAATTCAAAGGTCAGAATTGTATATTTTCAAGGGCTATTTGCAGGGATCCAACATGGATCCATCAATGAGCAGAGCACTAAACAACCATAGCAAAAAATAAAGAAACATAAAGAACCAGGCCAATTGATGGACAACCATCTGCATCAATCAAGCAACCAATAAATAAATAAATAATTATTTGTTAAGCCCAAATCCGTAACAGGTATTATCTCAAGACACTAAACAAAAAGAGCAGGTCAACAGTGTTGTGATATATTATTTAAAGAGACTAAACTTTACTCCCCTATGAGCAATGCACGCGACAACATTAAGAAGTAACAGTAGCAGGGACTGCTAGCTAAGCCCTTCCTTTCTTAGAAATTCTTATTGAAAGGCTTTCCACAAGATTTTGGAGAGTTTCTGCAGGAATTTGTACGCATTAATTCTGTAATGCATCAATGATGTCAGGTACTGATGTTGGACGAGAAGGTCTGGCTTGCAATCTCGTTCCAGCTCATTCTAAAGGTGCTCTATGGGGTTAAGGTCAGGGCTATGTGCATTCTTTCAGACCATTTTCATCAATGTCTTTATAGTCCTTCTTTGTACACTGGGGTACAGTCATGTTTGAATAGAAACGTATCTTTCTGAAATTGTTGGCACAAATTTGGAAGCTTAACATTGTCCAAAATGTCTTGATACTCTGAGGCATTAAAGGGATACTTCAACATTTTGTCAAATTACCATAATTCCTATAGTTTTAGTAATAGGTTTTCCTTTAGTTGTCGGTGCAAGCTGTTTCTAGATCCGGGGGGACCGATATACCAGCTGCCCAGCTAACGCTATGGAAGCAGATGGAATTTTTTGCTTTCCCTCATCAAACTCATCAAATACACAATCCAACAACTCCAAAACGCTCTCATGGACAAGTTGTGACCTGCACATTCACTATGCAATGAAATAATAACGTATAATTATGTAACATTACGACACATGAAGCAAATACTCGGAACTATTTCTTGAGTAAACCACTGGGCGGAGTGACACAGTGCAGCAGCCATGTCTGGAGTGTAGTTCCGACTTTGCATTTAACTTGAAAACATCTCCGTCTCATAATGTTCCATGATTATTTCATAACAGTAAATAAAATAAATTTATGAGAACAAGTTTATATAAAAGTAAAAGTATGTGTAGTTTCAGCAAAAATATAAAGTTTGATAACAGAATGATAATACTAGTGTTAACATTGACACCAAAATGACCGTAAAATGAGAAGGACTGATCATGTTAGCTATAACAGATGATGATGAGCAGCTCTTAGATCTATATTGACATTCATTCTGATGATAATAGAGGTGAGACTCATATTTAAAAGTAGGAGTCAGGCTGTCTGCAGGAACAGTCCAGAGTAATATGAGACAAGGAAGCCCTGGAACTGCCAGGAAGATCAGTTAAAAGAGGAAAGAGATGGATAGAGACAGGCAGACCCATGGAAACAACATCAGTACTAACAGTAGAAATGTGGCTAATATAAACACTTCAATGACAACATGAAAATGACTGAGAAGTACAAATGTGGATAAAAATGTTCAATGTCCTGGTGAAACAGGACATCTGTGTTCCAGACGGTCCCGTGGTCTCTTTGCCAAGCGCTCTGCAGAGGGTCAGCGGGGCAGAGGGGATTACTGTGACTCAATCTGGGAGTTCATGATTATTTCATTTGGCTGCGTCTGATTACAGTACTGAGCTCAAAATAAAAATGCTAAAGAAATGCAGCTTTGTGCATGCTGAAAGATGACACCCGTGTCCTGCAGATCAAACAGTGCATCTTCTGAAGGCCTGGGTGTGGTAATGGGGCAGGATTTGTGCTCTGTGGTTCAGTTTTCTTTAACCCGTCAGCCCATTGTCTCCCTGACTGCCGGCCTGTGCGTTTGATTTCCCTTTTGATCCAACCACGCCTGATGCCTGCGGCCCAATGACCCATGCTCTGTGTTTGGGGAGCCCAGAGCTAATCAGCCTCGTCTGGCCCACAAGTCTCCCTGCTTGACAGCACACAGGACCCAGGCTCAGGCTGAGGCTTAACCCATTGAAGAACTTCGAGCGAGAGAGGCTGGAGGCAGGTGCTGCTGGAGGCGTGAGGTGGCAGTTCCTCATGCATTGCTGACTTCTGACAGACCAGAAATGGACTCGCTTAGACTGCAGAAAGGGAAGGGGACTTTCTGAAAGGGGAATAGGAGGAGAAAAAAAAGCTCTCTGAACAACAGACCCCTTTCTTAAGAAACAGAGATGCAAAAACGTTAACAGGAAGGTGGGTACACGAGGCTCTGTTCTGCACAGGTCTCCACAGATGTCACATGATGTGGGTTTCCTGCTTTGACACAGTTTTTAGCACAGTAGGGCCGGATCCTCACACTCACTAAAGAGCTGCTGCTGCAGGAGGACATGAAACTGCTGTGAGGACTACTGCACCATGCAAGCCGTCATGAATTTCAATGTACTTGAGCGCCAAGCCAGCCAGGACAGTTTCCTAGTGGATAATACTCTGAGGAAGAAGTGCTCCCTGTGGTACAGGCGTTCACTGAGGGGAAACAGTGAGAGGTCACGGCAAAATACAGGCTCTCTGTCCAGGGTGCGCAAGGTGAGGCATGAATCAACTGTTAAATAGAGAATTCTTCTGCTTTTAAATGAAATATAGTGAGAAAACTTACATTAAAGTCTGATTAGAGCTGAGATTTTTAATGTTTTTTTAAAAGAAGTAGTTCACAGATTTTTTTTCAGCAGCTCCATGCAACCGGGCAAAAGCTTTCCAACTATTTTAATCTTTTGTGTTATGCAACTGGGATATGTAACACTTAAGTTTTAAGGTGTTTGCATAAAGTTCCCTGATAGGTTCAAGCACTAAATTGTTTGTACTGTTTTAAAGACGAACTCTGCATTTCTCCTTTTGCAGACAAAACAATCCTACTCCACTTCTCTGGTTGATTATTCAGACCCACAAAGGTAAATCTATTAACACTGGACATGCAACTTGTCATCTAAAGAAACTGCTATATGTTGTTCTTTTGTTTTGCAAGATCCCTGAAATTACAATAGATTTGATTTTTCCTCCCTTTTTTGCACATCTCTTTGCACAGAACCACAATTGTACTGGAAAAGCCAGACAATGGAACATTTGGGTTTGAAATTCAGGTTAGCCTTTTCACATAAAGTACATCATTAGCTGTCATGCTGTTTAATATCTAAATCTTTATCTTTATGTTGAATAACTTTAAAAGCATGTAATGATTCAGCTTGTCTATCTGATGCAGACTTATGGTCTGCAGCTGAGGGACACTTCTGCAGTGGAGATGTGCACGTTAGTGCGCACAGTGCAAGAGGACAGCGCAGCTGACAGCGCTGGTCTGACTGCAGGTAAACCTCCCATATCCTCCACATACACTCTCTCATACATGCACAAACCCTTCTGACCTTGGTGTACCTTTTTGTAGCACATAGACAGACAGTTATATCACTGACCACAAATTTTATAGCTGTGAACCGCCCACACACATATGCTCCAATGCACAAACATAATAGAAATGCAGCCTGACTTCTTGTAATTGATGAGTTTCCTCTTTTCTGTCCTCATTTATTATAGGAGATGTTATCATAACTATTAACGGGGCCAGCATTGAAGGATTTTCTCATGAACAGGTGCTCAACTTGATCAGAGAGTCGACTAACAGTCTAAAGTGAGTAACACAAAGTTACACTTCATACACTGTCCTGGTATTAAAAACAAATGAAATACAGTAATTATAATAAGAAGAATATTCTACATAGCAATACAAAAAATCCATAACTCAGTATATACTCATTATAATTCTACACAATTAAAACTTTGAATTATTTTACATTTCTGTTGCCTTTTCATTAAGCCTTGAAGCAGACATGCATCCATATTTTTAATCCATTTTCTGTTAACATTTTTTTTGCAGTTTTCTGCTAATTGATCTAGTATGCCTAGATTGCACTAAATAAGCAAAGAAATAAATTTCGTCTACCTCATTAGCATGGCCAGTGGCAGCATTGGTGTAGCTTGATTTGGCCATTTTGCTAGAATACCTTCGTCTTTTGCCGTATACATGCACAGCAGGTGAATGAATTTATTGACAGAGGTATGTTGAACTGTGCTAGTGATGAAGGTGAGATGTCCCCTTTCAGCTAGATACTGAGGATATTCTTTCATTCAGCATTCAGCATGTCTTAAACCGCAAACTTCTGTTCAGTATAGAGCACTTACATCACAGAAGGTTAGCACTGTTACAAATGGTGAACTGCTGTTTTGCACTAACAGGATGTGACAACAGTTTAACTGCTTCTGGTTTTTTGTACTTATTTTTAACAAGTTGAAATCAGACATTAGTTTATATAATCGGAATTTGATAGCTATTTTCACCTATGATTAGATTCATGTAACCTGTTTTTTGTGTTAACACAATATGCTTAAAGAGAATTTAAAAATATTTCAGAAATTCATTGTCTTAATTGAAATGGCTGTCGTTGCTAACAACACGGTAGCTAGCTAGAGGATACTAATGTAAGCTAGCTAGCGGATGCTGACGTTAGCATAGACATTATATACGTAGACGCCTCATTGACTGTGTTTGCCTGTTGCTGCTATACGTCAACGTGTCTGGCATATTACCAGAGGATACACCGTTCCATAAACAGATGCAAGTAAATAGGGGATGAAGGGTTTTGTTACTGTTTGAAATGTTATTCCACACAATCTTGTCAGCCCCACGCAGCACAGGAGTAATGTGTCTTAACCAGGAATACCTCTGGCAAGATGGCGGCGGAGTTGATGTACGGCCCACTGGCCAATGAGGCGTCTACGTATATAATGTCTATGGACGTTAGCATCCTAGTAGCCCTCAATGCAATGTGCAATAGTGGGCGGTGACCAACGAGCATTAGGCATCACCCACTGTCAAGCGTTGGGCATCACCCACTTTCAAATGGTCGTCCAATCAGACGGTTGGTCTACGTCACTATGTCATCATCACCTTTGACCAACGTCATAACGTCCACTTACAAGATACAGGAAGTAAACAGTACTTTACGAAAATGATTCAAAATGGAAAATACTCGCTTAAATAAAACATTTATATATACTTTTTTTCTGCTGGCTAGCCTACTTTAGCTAGCGTGCTAGCTTGCTAACAGTACAACACCTGCCACTTCACTAATTGTGACATACTCGTCACATCTACGCTTTTTTTCAGCCTCAGTTTTCTGCCCAAACATGCCTAAACTTATGCACAGTACTGTGTATCACATGCTAGCAACAGTGCACCCCTGCTGAGGAGTAAACAAAAAAAACAGAGGCTGGAGACGCAGTCTTTATCTTTGTTCACCATCAGTGAAGCCAGTGGATAAATTGAACTCATACTGTCGCTTTCAGCATGGCTTTGATGAAGCTGCAGATACACCTGCATCCACCCTAATCTCTTCTTCAGCAGATGTTGTCTGCAGGCTTGCAGTACCACAACAAAGCCCTTAGATACTGCCTCTGTCTCTTAAAGGGATGTGAATTCTCTGACCTGGAACCAATGTTTCAGCTTGGGGCTTTGCAAGAAGGATCCACCTGATGACAGAAATGGAATGTGGTTATCCATTGGTTTTGCAAGAATGCTATTTACATGCATTTTAAAAGTGCAGTTTTAGTTAAACTAATATAGTTACTAAGTTTTTTTTGTTCCTGCATGTAAATGCAATGAGTGTTAAAAAATGTCCTGCCATCCCAAGATAACAATTGAGACAACATAAGATGAGATCTAGCCAAAACAACTGGAAATTACTTGCAAGGATGCATGTCTGCTTAGGGTTTTAGTAACTTTTACCATCTGATTAGCAAAGAAAAGCTACCAATGAAAAGAAAGCCATCTCTTTATCTAAGTTTGTTCTCACCAGAACAAAAAAAACATACATTTTTCGTAATTTCAGTAAACTGCCTATGCCATGTATCACATCCCTCTTTTTTTTGCAAAATTAAAGTTTAAAATGAGTTGAAGTATTATACAAGGCCTTGTTAAAGTCTTCCAGTAATAGTGTTTAACTAAGTTATTATGTGACTGCAGGATTGAGACTGTAAGTGGGACTGTTGTGAAGCAGATCGAGCTGGAGAAGAAGTTGAACCTGCTTAAGGTGTGTCTCTTTAAACTTGCCCTAGTTTCTTGCTTGCTGTAAATTTGTGGTTGACTCTGACCAAACCTGCAAACAACCTGGCACTACACTGCAAAGACTTAACCCTTAGAAAGTGTACTTGTCCACATTTTTTAAAAACATAATTACACTTACTTTAAGCCACTTCACCTGATAGTCAAGATAACATCTCAAGATGTTAAAAAAGGTTTTAATTGCTTGAAAAAATATACTTTATATCTTAGATCAGCCTGAATTATACAGAATTTAATTGGAAGGATAGCTGTGTAAGATCATGGTGGTGTTGTTCTATTAGTGTCCAAACATCTATGCACAGTATGTGGGTGTTGCACCCATTGCTAAAAAAATCTAGAACCGGAATAAAGTCTCTGGTCAAACTGCTGTAACACTGAGTAAGTGTGCAGGCATCTCTCTTATTTCAGCTGTAAATGACATAGCTGGTAAAGACTAGAGAGACACACATTCACATTTGTGCCAGGGGTAGTTGACCTGTATTAATGAACTATTTGATTGACTCTACTCTCTAAAACTGTGCTCTCATACAGTTACGCAAATGTTCTGAATGCTTATGAAAAATGAGTTTCACTTCAAGTAAAACCCACGTTTTTTTTGACCATACAGCAAACGCTACGTGAGAAATTGGTGGAGCTGCAAGCCCTTACTTTACAGGAAGACCGCCTGACGAGAGGTGAGAACAACTCAGCTGTCAAACCACAGATTTCCTTTCTCACAGCTATTGCGCCTAAAGCAACTGTTTGTGATCAACATGAAGTGTCAACTCTATAGAAATAAGATAAAAGAGTTCCCCAGAAGCTAAAGACGAACTTGCGCCACACTAGACTTACAATGTTTTTAATAATTCCAGGTAACATGAGCAGCAGCAGCCTTCAGCTCTCATTGGACCATTCAGCCATCCTCGACTCCCCAGCAGGCCGCTACAGCCGCCGGTTCTCCAGCGGCAGCAGCTTCAGGAGCGTGATGACTGATAGCAGTGACCAGGTCAGTGTATTTGGAGACGTCAGCTCGCCCAGCCCCTTCAGCGAAACCAGCACTGCAAGTGACAGATGCTTCTTCCCTGGAGATTTCCCCTCACACGACAACTCCAGCCAACATCACCATCAACTCCTCTGCCGTTCCAGCAGCTCCAGTCTGGCCTCTAGCAACAGCTCCCTCTCAACTCCTCCTTGGGAGGAAACGAGGATTTCCTCCTTGTTTGGTACCCTGCCCCGCAAAGGCCGGAGGAGTGTTCGTAAAAACATCTTTAAGTTGATTCCTGGACTGCAGCGATCGGTTGAAGAGGATGAGACAAACACTCAGTGACATGTTACTCAAAAGCTCTGTGTTACAACGGGCTAACAAGGTTCTCATGTTTTCAACGAGTTACAAAAAGACACTTTAAATGATGTGCCATTTGCCACTTAAATGTCTTTTTAAAGCGCCTGTAAGGAAATTGGCATGTATTGACTTTGGCGCCCCCCTGTGGACAAACGGCTTGTTATTGCTTTCTCATTTTGTCCTGCACCTGTGTAGTCGGAATTTTTAAAAGTAAACAAAAGCTGTTTCAACTGCACTTCATCTGATACATACCCAAGGCAGCAGTTTCACATACTTTAGTAACTATATCCTCCTGAGACCCATGCCTTTGTTTGGAATGCACTTTTAGTTTCTTCCACTTATTTGAGCTAAGTCAGATCCAATGTATATAAACCCAAAGCCCTGTCTTTGAATAGGAAGAAGCTTTCACCAAAAGATGATGCCTGCATATGAGGACAACAGACCTATCTTACTACACAATACAAAACAAAACTGTTCCTTTAATTTTGGGAAGTCAATTTGACAAAATCTGTTTTTTTTTCCACTAAAAATTCTTGAGGTGTTGGAAAATTTCCCTTAAATTATCAGAGATTTCCTAAACCCAAAGAAATATCAATACATTCCTTACAATTTCCTAGACAAATTGGAAAAAAATCTTGAACATTTTTTTAAAATGATCCCTAAATTACCATAAACTTTACCCCAAAAAATCTGTAAAACTTACTGAGAAGCTTTAGATTCAAATATTTTTCCCCAAAAAATTCAATTAAAATATCTGAGGAAATTCACCCCTTTACATGACGAGTGATTAATGCACCCACAGCATAAAATCACTGTTTCAGTGGTTAAAGTGACTCGTTAAGGCAGTGTTACTCAACCCTGCACAACCAAAGAGCTAAATAGCCACAATCTAAGAGGTGAAAACGGCAAAAATGGCTTGACGTAGCAATGAAAAGAAGTTAAAGGTTGCAAAAATGGTCAAAATGCAGCAAGAAAGGGGTGGAAATGGGGAGGAAAAGTGCAAAAATGGTCAAAAAGTGGCAAAAACGTGGCAAAAAATGAGTGAAAAGTCACTTAAGAATGGCAAAAATGGGCAAGAAATAGGAAACAAGTGGTATGTAATGGCAAGAGGTAACTTAAATGGGCAAAATGTGGCAAAAAATTGTAAAAAATGGGCAAAAACAGTGGCAAAAAGAAGAGGCAAACATTTGGGGAAAAATTATTTAATTATTATTTATTTATTATTTATTATTATTTAATGACAAAACTTATTTTGACAAAAAGTGGTAAAAAAATATAAAAAAAAAAAGGCCAAAATTGGATAAAAGTGGCAAAAATGGGGAAAAGTGTCAAAAGAAGTTGCAAAAATAATCAAAAAATAGGAAAGAAGGTGTATTTAATGGCAAAGGGTAGCTAAAATGGGCAAAAAGTGGCAAAAAAATGGTTGAAAAAGGGCAAAAATGAGATTAAAGTGGAAATTGGAAAAACATCTTAAACATCTCTTTAAAATGATCCCTAAACGACTGTAAACTTTTCCCCCAAAAATCTGTAAAGCTTACTAAGATGCTTTAGATTTAATTAACCCCCCCCCCCCAAAAAAATTAAAATATCTTAAAAAAAATCAAGCAAGTTCCTTAAAAATTTTAAAAATTCCAGAAATAACCCCCAAAATTCCCAATAAAATTCTCCCAAATTAAAGGTCAATTCCGAAAATTCCAACAAAAGTACCTAAACAAAATTTCAAAACAATAATTACTAAAAAATAATAATAAAAATTAAGATATTTAAACCTGTCCACAAAAATATTATGGAAATTTGCAAAAATTTTAAAGCAAATTCCCTCAACATTGCAAGAAAATTGCTTGAATTTCTTTGGTAATTCAAGACCATTATTTAAAAAACCTCTAATAGCAGAATTTATTATGTTTTAGGAAAGCCATGTCCTCATGCGTACAGGCAGGGTTGCAGGAGAATTCAGTCTTTTTGCTGATGATCTTTTTGCTTTTATTGGTCAAACAGAAGCATCAGACTGTTCCATAACTACTACAAACTCTTAAAAAAGTGTTTGTTTTTACAGGAGATGATGGACATTATTGCACTTTCGTTGAGGTCAAATTGCCAAAGAGGCTCATCTTTATTTGGGGTGAACGTGGCTGTTGGACTGTAGGTTAAAAGCATTATACATCATCAGACTAAATGTAGCCTGTGCATAGATTGTTGTGTTTATACTGTAGATGAGGTTTTGTATGCTATCAGCTTAAGCATGAATGTAAAACCAAATGACTGATCAGCATTATTCAGTCTGATCTGACGTAGCCGTATTCATGTAGCGTGTTGAGTAGTAAAAATTTGATTATCATGGTACCAAAATAAATGGTAAAATTTCAGGTTTTAGGTCAGTCAAACATTTAAATAGCATTTAAGTCACGTTTGGTGCAAAACCAGACCTCCTCTCAGTTTTGACGCCTGCAGCTCAAAACAGGATGTGGGTACAAGAGGTGCAACTTCTTATTTCCATAACTACGCTCAGGCTGTACACCACTTACTTTCAGTGTTCACTTAAACACACTGAAACTATTCTGAATGGCTGAATGTACTTAAACTTGCAAGTTTCACTTTATGTAACTTTGTAAAGAATGTCAGTTTTTTTGTATCAAATCAAATAAAATAGAAAATATTTTAAAATTATAATAAACTTGTGAATTGCTTTAAAGTCATCAGTGTTTTTCTTTGGTAGTTGTAACACTTCATAATGAAAGATGGATTGCACTGCATGGTCTTTGTAATTCTCACACACACTGTATACTTAAGGTGCTCTTTGGGTTCTTATTTAATGGAGTTACATGGGTAAAAAATAAATTAAATAAAAAACATTCACTTCAAATGATCATTTGAAAACAGTCAAACGTTATCTAGCATCTGAGTAGAATAAAAACACCTCTGTCTTTTCAGCTAAATATGTCAGAATTAGCTATTTTGTCATGGCACCCCTTTACATGATGAGTGCATAATGCACCCTCAGCATAAAGTTACAGTTTCAGCGCTTAAAGTGACTAGTTAAGGCAGTGTTACTCAACCCTGCACAACCAAAGAGCCAAACTGTTGAAAAATGACTTTGCAAGAGCCACAATCTGAGAGGTGAAAAGCTGTAAAAACGGCTTGACGTAGCAATAAAAAGAAGGTAAAGGTGGCAAAAATGGTCAAAATGCAGCAAAAAGGGGTAGGGTAAGTGTACCCATTAAGCCCAGGCACCATTTAAGCCCACTTGCAACTTTGAAGTCAATTTAAAAAAAAAAAAAGAGGGGCCTGTCTAATGTGATACATTATTTTGTCCAATCACACAATTTCTTAATTATATGTCAGTTTTTGTTTGACACTAATCACATTTGTCGATACTGAAAAAGGCTTGCCTACATTCGTGCAGTCTCAAGGAGGCTCAGATAAAGTCGCCTCAAAACTTTGGTGTTTTGGGACCCCTCTAAAAAAACTATTTTCAACTATTTATAGCCACTGACTTGGTAAATACATTCAAAATCTGAACTTAGATTTTGGTGGGCTTAATGGGTACACTTACCTTAAAAATGGGGAGGAAAAGTGCAAAAGTGGCAAAAATGTGGTTAAAAAAAAGAGTGAAAAGTCACTTAAATGGGCAAAAAGCAGTCAAGAGTGGCAAAAAGGGGCAAAAAATAGGAAACAAGTGGTATGTAATGGCAAGAGGTATCTTAAATGGGCAAAATGCAGCAAAAAAATGGTGAAAAAGGGCAAAAATGGGCAAAAACAATGGCAAAAAGAAGAGGCAAAAATCAGGGAAAAAAGGAAACAAGTGGTATTTAATGGTCTAAAACTATCTGGATGTAAAGTGGCAAAAAACGAGGTTAAAAAAGGGATAAAAGTGGCAAAAATGGTAAAATGAGTCAAAAAGAAGTTGCAAAAACTGGCAAAAAATAGGAAAAAGGTGTATTTAATGGCAAAAGTAGCTAAAATGGGCAAAAAGTGGCAAAAAATGGTTAAAAAGGGCAAAAATGTGATAAAAGTGGAAAAAAAGGGGAAAAGGTGGCAAAAAGAAATTCCAAAATGGCCAAAAAAATATGAAAAAAAGGGGTGTTTAATGGCGAAATATAGCTTAAATAGGTGACAAGTGGCAAAAATAGGGAAAATGGCAAAATGTTTCCCCTTTTTAAGGTTTTCTGGGGAATAATATTTAAAATTAAGACATCAAAGAGCCACAAATCTCACAAAAGAGCCACATGTGGCTCCAGAGCCACAGGTTGAGTATCACTGAGTTAAGGTCTGATATATCATTCATTGCACATCATTTATCTGTAGCAAGAGATCAGAACCATGTTGACCTAATTATAGTGATTAAAAACTTGAGAATTGAAAGCCTACACATTTCCTGTAAATAGTTTCACTTCTATGGTTTTCTGCTGTCGCTGCTAAAGAGACATAGAGCTACAGAGGGGCGTTGTCACATTACGATAAATTACACCCTACTTTCTATAATGTTCCCAAAAATGATGATTATCAGAAGCTGAGATAAAAAATAAGGTGGAAAAACAGATAGTTACTGTTCACAGTGTTTTCTCTGTGAGGAAATGAAATGGTTCAATGGGTTCATATGGTGTTTTTATGAAAGATGTATGAAAGATACTTTTTAAAAAACCGTGTACCCTATCTACATAGAAAATTAAGAAATGAAAAAAAAATATCTACAAGTTTTCTAAAAAGTATAAAATAGAATCAACAGCCCTTTTGTTTAAAGACCCTGTGAGGTGAAATCCAAAGTTTGTGTCTTAACACTCTAGATATGCTGGAATATGTTTGCTGTGAACATGTGAAGATCTGAAGAAGAACTGAGATCTACATGTGACTGACTTCTGGTTTTAGACCATTTCAACGTTTTTCTCTTCTTCTCTTCTGCTGGGTTTCATGTGGCCGGGGCAAATATGTGGGCTGGTGATGTCATGAGCCCACAGTGGGGAATGACCCCGCCCCTCTAACACTACAATATAAAATCACAGAGCAGTTCATCTATGGAGCAATTATCGTTGCAAAAATATTTACAAATACGTACAAAGATCTGTGGCTGTGCACAAATCTGCAAATGCGTAGGCATATTTGAAAACACATACACAAATCCACAAATGTGTGCACATATCTGGAAAAACGTATTCAGATCTGCAAATGTGTGCAAAGATCTGTAAATGCATGCAAAGATTTGCAAATTTCTACAAAGATCCACAAATGCGTCCACTAATCTACAAATATATCATTTATAAGGTATTCCATAAAACTTACCCCCAAATTTCTTCAAATATTACCTGAATGGTTTTCAACAAAATTTTATCATACAGCCCTAACATTACAATAAAATCTTCCTCACAAATTCCATGTAAATCCCTAAAAATTTACAAGTAAATTCCCCCTAAAATTTATCAGCAAATTCCCACAAATTCTTTTTTTTTAAGATTTATTTTTGAGCATTTTTGTGCCTTTATTAGATAGAGGAGGACAGTGGATAGAGTCGGAAACAGGGTCAAGAGTGGGGGAGAGACATGCAGTAAAGGGCCTCCGGCCAGATTCAAACCCGGGCCGCCCGCGTACATGGTGAGCGCCTTTAACCACTAGGCCACCTGCTCCCCAAAATCCCACAAATTTATACATACATCGACAATGTCAGGAATTCCCTGAACCATCAAAAAAAAAAAAATTCCAAGAAAGTTCTTGAAAAAATCAAAAGGACCCTTACACAAACACACACACACACACACCTCCAAATCAAATTATCAAAACCTTACAGATAAATTTCCCAAATGTTTGTGCCAATACCAAAAAAACTTCAAAGAAAATTCCTCCCAAGAATTCCAATAAAATTACAAAAATTTTTACACATTTCCCAAATCTGCTTGAAGATGCCTGAAAATTTCCAAACAATTTTTCCAAATTCCTTTCACAATATCCCAAAAAATTCCCCTGAAACTTCCAATGATGCTCTCGAATTTACTCCTTATCAAAATCTTAACCCTCTATGGTACGCAATATGATGCCAGGTGGGTAAAAAATATTTGTGGTGTTTTTAGTCACAAAATAGACTAAATAAACATGATTTCCATTATGGAATGGAATGAACAAGAAAAAACGTGATTTAAAATTTGAACAAAAATAGTTTTAAAACATATTGGAATTGCAAAGTAGCTGCAACAGGTTGCAATTCATGTTATTTGAACTTTAACAATAAAAATAATTATTTTTAATATCTTACTGTATGCTGGTAATATTTGTTGCTGTACATTTACCCTCACTGTGCTCATCCTGATCCACATCACTTTTCCTCATCCTCATTCTCATCGTGATTAATCTCACTGTCCTTGTCCTCGTTTTTATTTCAGTAAGACAAAGGTTTATACCGAAATGCACCATACCAAAATGTAATGGTATCATTGTGAATCCATAATGGTACGGTGTTGCCTCAAGGCAACATGTATATTTTAACCATTTTCCACTATTTACTCATCAAAAAAGCAACATTTAACAACTAAAAATTAAACTTTACCTACCAATAATTATGTACCCATTTTTTTCCAGCCTCAGAAATGTCTGGAAAATATATTTTCTTGCAGTTTTTTTGCAGCAAAATGGCTGAGCTGTTTTGTGTGAGAATGTCTTCACAAAAAGGGTTTAAGATGGCAACCAGAGCATCATATGAAAAGTCTAAACACTTTTATGGGTTACTTAAGGTCCTGCCATTTTTTAAAAAAAGTATTCAGTCATACTCTGGAATGTATTATGTGAGCGCACAAGGCCAAAAAGTGGTATGTTTCCTCCATGCAACACCGTCCCATAGAGCAGTGGTTCTCAACGTTGGGGTCGGGACCCCCATGGGGGTCACGAGACACCGAGATGGGGGTCTCCAGATGCCCTAAAAAACCAATAATATTTTCAAAATTAATCTGTTGCCACTTTACACCAATCTTACTTAATTTTGACCTGTTTTTATCACTTTTCCCACCAATTTTAACACATTTTTGCCACTAAAAATCCATTTTTCCCATTTCAGACCCTTTCAACACTTTTTTCTGCCTGTTTTTGCCACTTCTAAACCAAGTCTTGCCACTTTACACCTACTGTTGCCTCTGTTGACCCAATATTGCGTCTATTAACCACTTTTTACCACATTTAACGCCCATTTCAACCACATTTCACTATTTGATATGCTCATTTTTACCAGTTAAACCCATTTCTGCCAAATTTTGCCCATTTTTCTGTCTTAGTTAACACGTTTTGCCAGTTTACATCAATTTTTCATCCCATTTCACCAAATTTTCCACCCAATTTTTGCCAATTTAAAGTCATTTCAACCACTTTTTAATTCCCCTCACCACTATTTATGCCTGTTTTTGCCACTTTAACCGATTTTTGCGACTTTTTGCTTATTTTTCGCCAATTTTATCACATTTTTTGCCACTTTAACCAATTTCTGCGACTTTGAAAATCCAATGTCACCACCTTTTCCACCATTTTTTGCCATGATTAAACCATTCTAGCCATTTTTTAACCCATTTTATTTCTGTTTTTAACAAAAGTGATTCAAACCCATCTACCACACAAATGAATAAAAATATACTTGCTTCTTAGGTAAGAGCGGTTATTTTTCAGGTTAAAGCCCCTCCATATCCCACCTTAAGGGCGGCCTTGTCATGACTATTCTAGATTGTGCATGGCTGTGTTTAACCACCTTCAGGTACAGTGGGGATCCCCAGTCTCTTGCACCTTTATTTTTGGGGTCCTGGGCCGAAAAGGTTGAGAACCACTGCTATAGAGGGTTAAGACCAGTCGAAAAATTGCAAGAATGCGCATTTTGCGCTGTTGGATCATAAGACGGTTCTAAGCAGAGCTTTAAAATGCAAAAAGAAGAAATGGGACTGGTTAAAAAAATGTGGACCTCATTTGGAGAATAAAACGGGATATCAAGCTCCAAACTAATGTGGGATTATCAAACTCAAACTATCTTTGCTGCACACCTGTGTGGCGTCCAGCGGGCTGCGAGGGAAACGTCCTAACCTACGCACAGACACGCGCCAAACTTTTCCCTGCTCTCTAAACATCCGGTAAAATTCGTCGTTATCCTTCCCTTCGTCTCCGTTTTAGCAGGCGAGAGCAAAGTCGCACAACGCGAAGCTCTAGTTTCGTACTTTTACACAAGTTTATCTCAACGTTCCTACCTGGAGGTGCGCCGCATTTTCACCCCGTCTTGTCCCGTCTGCAGGTGAATCTGAGAAACCCGAGGTAACGCATTTCCGCATTGTAAATAGGCGGGAAGGCGCGAAATGATAGCTTCCTGGTTTGGAAAAAAAATTACTCCTTTGCTTGTTTCATGCATTTTCTCAGGAAGTATGAATTTGTTGTCGACTTAGAATGAAAGACAAAATGTATTGAATTATGCTGTAGGAATTGTTGGGGGTTTCAAAGTTTAAACTGTGTTTAAATTATGAGAAAATCCGTTTTTGACATGGGTTATTGTTGATGTTGTTGTTAATGTGCTGTTTGCTTATTTTCTGTTATGGTTGGTAATTGAGATGTAACTGTCAGAATAAGTTTCATAGCTTTTGTATCCTGTACCTGTCTGTTTAAATTTAAATGGAAATTCCCCCTGTTGTTCAGTGATAACTAACTAAAGCCCCATAGCTTCAGGACTATATGTTTCATTTATTTTAAAGATTTTCTGCGGGAATAATATTTAAAATGAAGACATCAAAGAGCCACTAATTATCACATGTTGAGTATCACTGCCATCAATCAATCAAATCACTTTTTTTTTTTCTGGTTTATGGTTCCCGCCTCCCCTGAGGTTCTGTGGCGCCCCCCCAGGGGAGGCCGAGCATCACACTTTGAAAACCGCTGATAGAGACAAAAGACCACACCATTTAATATAGTTTAATTTTAACCACATTTGTTAAAACTTTTAGATTTTTTTTTTTTGCAAGAAAGAAATGCATTTTCAAAATGCTTTTTAAATGGGGGTCATTGCCATGCAAGAGGGGGCACATGAACTTGAAGGGGAAATGGAGAAAAAAGGATCACCTCTGCCAAGGAGGTTATGTGATCGGCAGGGTTTGTTAGTTTGTTAGTGTGTTTGTTAGCAGCATAACTCTAAAAGTCATGGACGAATTTTGATGAAATTTTCAGGAAATGTCAGAAATGGCATAAGGAAGAACTGATTAGATTTTGGGACTGATCCAGGTCACCGTCTGGATCCAGGAATTTTTTTAAAGGATTCTTTACTATTGGGAGATAATGCTAATGGTGGAGGTCTGCACTCTCCAAATGCTTTTCTAGTATTGTTTATGTCTATAAAACCCTTCTCGTGTATGTGTCTTTGATGCAATGGATTACTGAATCACTGTCATAATCCATATGTCATTTTTCTATGCAGGAAAGCTTTTTTTTTAAGACAAATGAATCATTTGCAATATACAACAATTTTGTGTGCTGAATTATTACAGACTTGGATATTTCAGTGATTTGCACTAACATTGATTTCTACGAATTATTTATTTATTTTCATTTTGCAGATTTCACATATTCCATCTAAAGCTGCAGAAAGCAAAAAAGTGTTTTGATATGAAAAACTATGAAAAACATTAATATTTTATTCTACTTTCATCTAGCTATTTTTTCCCCTACAACTAACCTAATTATTGATATCAAATATCATACATTTTTTACGGATTTAAACTAGGGCTGAACGTTTTGCAAAAATAATCTAATTGCGATTATTTTTCCCAATATTGCGATTGGATTTAATGTGCAATTATTCTTAGGTTCCCTATCTTATGTGTTGTTCAACAAACACAAGCAATAAATCAGTCTTTATCAAAAATAGCACATTAGATATAAAACTAGGAATAAATAACTTGGAAAAAAAGAAAAACGATTTTGATTCATATGGCAAATTGATATCATTTGCTATATTGAAGGGGGTGGCCTTTTCTTGTTGTTCTTGTTTGAATAAGAAAAACACATACATGAGGGAGAAAAGTAGGATTTTGTAAAAAAATAAAAATAGAAATAAAAAAAATCCACAAAAGAAACTGCAAACAGTGTAGAGCAGTGATACTCAACGTGTGGCTCTGCGGCATCGTGTAGCTCTTTTCTGATGATTTGTTGCTCTTTTATGTTGTAATTTTAAATATTATTCCCCTCAGAAAACCGTTAAAAAAACTTTTTGGGCATTTTCACAATTTTTCAGCTATCTTAAGCTGTTAAATACCACTTTTTTCCTTTATGGGAGGGTGCATTTTGCAACTTTTACCCGATTTATTCCACTTTAATCCGATTTTTGCCATTTTTCACCATTTTTTGACACTTTTCACCCATTTAAGGTACTGCTTGCCATTACATACCACTTGTTTCCTATTTTTTGCCCATTTTTGCCATTCTTGACAGCTTTTTGCCCATTTAGACACTTTTCCCTTATGTGTTTGCCACTTTCTGACCCTTTTCCACATTTTCTTCCAATTTTTTGCCCCTTTTCACACACAAACCGCTGCTGCTTTTAGACCATTTTTGCAACCTAACTTCATGCTGTTTCTGCCACCTTTCACCACGTAGATTGCGGCTCTTGCAGAGGTATTTTTCATCAAATTGGCTCTTTGGTTGAGCAGGGTTGAGTAACACTGGTGTAGAGCATAAAACATCTACTGCAAAAAATGGTATCTGGTATTTTGACCAATTTCAGGTTAAAGAAATATTGCACTGTCTGTGGTTAGAATATTGCAGCAGGCAATATCGCAATTTAATTTAACTTGCAATTAATTGCCCAGCCCTAATTTAAACCCTTTGGCTGACAGCTATTTATCATGATGCTGCCATGTTTTTCAATGAAAAAAAAACAGAAAAATTAATAAATTAATCATTTAATTAATTATAAATTCATTATTTTTGTTTCTTGTGTTGAATAATTACAGCCTGAAATATGTCAATTAGTGGCAGCAACATTGATTTAATGCATTTGTTTTCATGTTTAGCATGTTTTTCTCCCCATATGCCAAATATGGTCAATTTGATACCATTAGGTGGATAGAAGTAGAAATGATCAATTACAAGGCAAAAGCCCAGATTGATACCCATCTATAATAAAATGCATGTAATATGCTTTAATGGAAGTGAGATCAAAAATGGCATTTTGAATGGGTTCCATTGGTGCATTTTTGGCCTTAACAGTTTGAATTTAACTCTTGCTTGAAAACAGTGTATTTTAGGCTTACTGTAGGAGCTGAGCTGGAAATAACAAGATCAAATCAAAATACCTAATCTTGCCTAGTGTTGCATTGTATTTATTCCAAACCTCAAAATGAATTTTGGTGGTTCAAAATCTTCAGAAATGTACGTTGGATTGGGATTTATTATGAAGGAGGTGGTGGTTGGTTCTGCAGTTAGACAAATAGAGAAGCACTTGTTTGGAGTAGCAGTTTTGAACTGGCCTAAACTCAGGAATCATAACTAATGAGAAAAGGCGACCCAAGTTTTTGAAATTTTCAATCGGTTGTGTTTATTTCCTAAGAATAATAATGCAGTTTTCACCTTAGATGGAGCAAAATGTGAAGGACAGACAGCAAAACAAACATGTATTAAAAGCAAATCACTGGAAGAGCCTGGGAAAATGTGCATTTATTTTCTTATCTCATCATTACATGTAAATTTAGGTTGTATTTGAGAGATCTCAAAAATTAATGTGACGTGTTAGGAAAATCAGCTCAATTATCCCAAGATAATGAGATAACTAAGCAGAGAGCCAGAGAAAACAACCAAATTTTACTTGTCACAAGAAATGGGGTAAAATAAATTATATGGATGTAGTCCCTTAGGGCTTCCATACATCTCGACTTCTCACCAGTTTCTTTCATTCAGACACACATTGACCACCCATTCAAAGTATCCCATTGACTCACTTTTGGGTCCCAAACCACCACTTGAAAACCACTGGTTGTAAGGGGTTTTGTCTCACCTTTATACTGAAACATGGAATGCACTAGATTCAAAATGCACTCTTAATCACATAAAACATCTTTCCAACATGTTTTTCAGTGCTTAGCACTATGCCTTATGGATCTGGAATAAATGTCTTTCCAGTGTGAGAAAGCTTTAATATGTGATATCAAAATTTTAAACGTCAACGGGTTAAATTTGTTGACACTTCTCAGGGCCTCCAGTCATCAAAGTCAAAGCATCAGTCTCCAGAATTATTCTGGACACCAACAACCTTACCATGGACAGAGACTTCATTGCCTTGAAGGTATCTGCTGCTACTCCGAGATTCAAAGGTATGTGGCAGTTGTCTTCATCAGTGTCCTGACCCTACCTCAGGTAAGTCCCATTTATTTATTGGCTATGAAACACGCTGGAGCGGTCATATCAACAACAAGGTTGACAAAAGTGCTTTAATACATCAACGAACTGTAATATATAAAGACAAAATCCATGTAAGACAATTTTGAAAATGTTTTCAATACAGCAGTGTTAAAAAAGCAAGTGAAACTTTCTAACAGTGTTTTCAAAATTTACATTAAAAACTACATTAAAAAAATAATGCTAAAAGAAAGAATACCAAAACAAATAAACACTGCTTGAACATAAAAATGATTTTGCAATGGGAAAAAATACTAATAAATAAAAACAGTATACCCTAAAGTTTAACACAAAGACAGGATAAAAGTTAAAAATGTCATTTTTGCTACGCAAATCCAGAACAACCTTCATCTTCTAAAACTAGAAGTTCACACACTTGCATCTGTAAGACCACGGCAACCATCCCTGACCCCAGTTGGACCTGCTCACGAACACTGAACACCAAGATGTCCATTGACCTGGTATTAATAGTTTGTAATTTTAAATTATATTGCTGACTTTTGTCCTTTTTCACTCCTTGATGATTGTAAAACAAAATAATCATTCCTGCTGGATACTGGCCTGTTATTTCACACTGCTAATGCTAATACAAAACTAGCATTTTTGATGGAATGGGCCTTTTTTATTTCACACTGCTAATGCTAATACAAAACAAGCATTTTTGATGGAATGGGCCTTTTATTTCACACTGCTAATGCTAATACAAAACAAGCATTCATGCTGGTAATATACCATGTGTGTGTCTCTGCTAATGCTAATACAAAACAAGCATTCATGCTCACAATGGGCCTTTTATTTCACACTGCTAATGGTAATTAAAACAAGCATTCATGCTGGCAACGAGACTTTTTTATTTCACACTGCTAATTGTCATAAAAAACATGCATTCATCCTGTCAATGGCCCTTTTATTTCTCTCTGCTAATGTTAATACAAAACAAACATTCATGCTGGTAGTTAGCCTTTTATTTCACACTGCTAATGTTAATAAAAAAACATGCATTCATGTTTGCAATGAGCCTTTTTTTATTTCACACTGCTAATGGTAATAGAAAACAAGCATTGACGCTAGCAATGAGCCTTTTATTTCTCCCTGCTAATGGTAATACAAAACAAACATGCTGACAATGCTGACAATTAGCCTTTTATTTTACACTAGAAATGTTAATAAAAACATGCATTCATGCTAGCAATGAGCCTTTTTTATTTCACATTGCTAATTTTAATAAAACGTGCATTCATGCTGGCAATGAGCCTTTCATTTCACACTGCTAATGGTAATAAAAAACATGCATTCATGCTGGCAACGGCTCTTTTATTTCTCTTTGCTAATGGTAGTAAAAACAAGCATTCCTGATCGAATGGGCCTTTTATATTTCACACTGCTAATACAAAACAAGTATTCATGCTGGTAATGGGCCTTTTATTTCTTGCTGCTAATGGTAATACAACAGAGGCATTCATGCTGACAATTAGCCTTTTCTTTTATTCTGCTAATGCTAAGATTTAATAGCGCTTTTCCGAGAATGAAAATTCACAACCATATTTTCAATTTGACCCACAATTGGAGGGCCACCACTGGCTGGCTTTGTGTCTCTGTCCAAGTGGTTCATCTGACATGAGGGTCCACTTCCACCCTTCAGAGGGTTTCTTGGCCTTTTTGTCCACTACCTCCCTTCAGAGGTTTCTTTGGCTTGTGGGTCTACTTCCACCCTTTGGAGGGTTCCTTGGCCTGTTGGTCCACTTTTATCCTAGAGAGGGTTCCTTGACCTGTTGGTCCACTTTCACCCTCAAGAGGTTTCCTTAACCGGCAAGTCCACCTTCACTCCAGAGAGGGTCCCCCAGCCTTCAGCTACACCTTCATCCTGCAGCAGGTAGGTCACCAAAACCAGTTGAGTCCAATTTTTTCAGTTCCTAAATGCTGCATGGTTGATATACATATAAAACTTCACAACATGCATTTAATAGATAAAACAGGTGTTTAAGACAAAATAAAAATTCTAATTTAATACCTTCAAACAAATTTTGCCTGGATCACAAAAAATACATTTGAAAAAAAAAAAAAAAATTCTAAAACACAAAAATCACAACCCAAAGGTGTGTGGTTTCAGGTCAGGATTTAGGGTCTTTGTATTTGTTTGATGTAAATTATAATTCACATCCTAATCGATTGGCACTATGGCCCGCCATCGGAGGGCCCCTGCCAGCCAGCCTGGTTCTGGTGTTCAGGTGGACGGTTCCTTTGGCCCCCTGGCCTTCCTCTTCCCAAAAAAGGGTTACTCCAGTCTCAAGGTCCTCCTTCACCCTACAGGGGGTTTCCTCGGTCTCTGGGTCCTCCTCCACTCTAAAAAGGATTCCTCCTGCCTCTGGGTCCTCCTCAATGCTACAGATGGTTTCCACAGCCTCCAGGTCCTCCTCCACCCTAAAGGATTCCTCCGGTCTCCGGGTCCTCCTCCACTCTAATAAGGTTCTTCCTGCCTCTGGGTCCTCCTCAACCTTACAGAGGGTTTCCGCAGGCTCCGGGTCCTCCTCAACCCTAAAGGAT
The DNA here is from genome assembly GCF_018320785.1 of Cheilinus undulatus. NCBI lineage: Eukaryota > Metazoa > Chordata > Actinopteri > Labriformes > Labridae > Cheilinus > Cheilinus undulatus. The sequence continues at coordinate 45,534,298 of NC_054879.1, forward strand.
TCCTCCGGCCTCCGGGTCCTCCTCCACCCTAAAAGGGGTTCCACCGGCCTCCAGGTCCTCCTCCACCCTAACAAGGGCTCCTCCGGCCCCGGGTCCTGCTTGACCCTACAAAGGGTTTCCTCAGCCTCCGGGTCCTCCACCCTAGAAAGGGTTCCCTCGGACTCCAGGTTCTCCTCCACCCTAAAAGGGGTTCCACCGGCCTCCAGGTCCTCCTCCACCCTAACAAGGGCTCCTCCGGCCCGGGTCCTGCTTGACCCTACAGAGGGTTTCCTAGGCCTCCGGGTCCTCCTCCAGCCTCTTGGTTTCTCTGGCCTCCGGGTCCTCCTCCACCCTAAAAGGGGTTCCCCTGGCCTCCGGGTCGTCCTCCACCCTAACAAGAGCTCCTCCGGCCTCCGGGTCCTCCTCCACCCTACAGAGGGTTTCTGCACCCTCTGGGTCCTCCTCCACCCTGTAGGGGTTCCTCCGGCCTCCGGGTCCTCCTTGACCCTACAGAGGGTTTCTTAGGCCTCCGGGTCCTCCTCCGGCGTCTGGTTTCCTCCGGCCTCCAGGTCCTCCTCCACCCTAAAAATGGGTTCTTCTGGCCTCCAGGTCCTTAAAAGCAAATGCAATGCAAATTCCAATCAATAAATCTAAAATGTACATTCTTCAACAGGTCCTGATGGTATCAGCCCAGATTCCTGAAGGACTGTGCAAAATGCAAGGTGCCTCTGGTCATCTTCAACCTGAGATGTGGACCTGACCATCTTCAATGAACACTAAGATGCCCAAGACCAGGTACTGGAGGTTGGTGTTTTTTGACCCCAGTGTTGAATTTGTCACTGTTTTTTTTCTACTTGCAGATGGGCCTTTTTATATCACACTGCTAATATTAAAAAAAAACAAGAGTTCATGATAGAAATGAGCCTTTTTTATTTGACTCCGCTAATGCTAATACAAAATAAGAATTCATCATTGAAATGGGCCTTTTATTTTACTCTACTGATGGTAATGTTTTTATGGTGTTTTGTTGTGAATTAATATTCCCAAACTGAGCAGTTGTTACTTTGACCCACAATCGGAGGGCCCCCACTGGTCGGCCTTGTGTTAGTGTCAAAGTGGATGGTTCATCTGACCTGTGGGTCCACTTCCACCCTTCTGAGGGTTGCTTGGCCTGTTGGTCCACTACCTCCCTTCAGAGGTTTCCTTGACTTGTTGGTCCACTTCTACCCTAAAGAGGGTTCCTTGACCTGTTGGTCCACTTCAAACCTACAGAGAGTTCCTTGACCTGCGAGTCTACCTCCACCCTACAGAGGGTTCTTTTGTCAGGAGGTTTCACCTCCACTCTTCATCAGGTCCCCCCGACTTGTTTCATGCAACAGGTAGGTCACCATCACCAGGTGAGTCAAGTTTATTAAGTTCCTAAATGCTGCATGGTTGGTCACTTACAACAACCACAATAATTACCAATAAAAACAAAAGTGCAAAATGGAAAATACCGAAAAACAAAATTAAACTGGGTTTAAAAGGGTTGTTCAGTATGAGTGAGAAAGCAATGTTTGTTTAATATAATGTAAACTAATGTCACAAAACCACTGAATTCAAATGAAAAAAAAGATCTGCTCTAAATGAAAAAACAAAGTCTAAAACTTTTCAAAGCTCAAAAAGGGTGTTCAGTATGAGTGAAAAATCTGTCTTTTATATTACCAAAAAATCAATACAATCACTGAATTCAAATAAAATAATAAAATTAATTCAGTGTGTTCAATAAAAGAAAAACAATTCAGACTTTCTCAATATCAAGAAATGCATCTGATCAAAAATATGTCCAATACAAAACAAACATAAGATCTGTTCAACACATTTAAAGGTAGAATCAAAGGGTTAACAATGTTCTTCCAAGAGAAACAAACAACTGAACAACAAAATTCAAGGCGATTCTACATCAATCATGTGGGGAAATACTTTGAAGGAAAAAATGAAACAACAGCAAAACAATATCCTCATAGTGCATTCAAGGAAACTTGGACCAACAATGGTCCAACAGCAAACAAAAGAATCATATTCTCAAAGTGCTTTCTAACATTGACACCGACATTGGATCCATGCCCAAAAAAAACAATTTTCTTAAAGAGCTTTCAAGGAAACTTAGTCCGACAATGGTCAAACAGCATATAAAAAAACAATGTTCTCAAAGTGCTTTCAAGGAAACTCAGACCAACAATGGACCAACGTCATATAAAAAAACAATGTTCTCGAAGTGCTTTCAAGGAAACTTGGACCAACAATGGACCAACGGCATATAAAAAAACAATGTTCTCAATAGCATTTAATATATCTATGTGGTTGAAATTCTTCAAAAATTTTGGTCAGGATCTCTCCTTTTGGAGATGGCGGGTCCTGAGTTTAGACCAGTTGAAAACCACTGGTCCAAGGTTCTCAAAGATTAGGAAAAGGGACAACATTTTTAGATACTTTTGATACTTGTGGCTATTTTACATCATGTAAAATGATATATGACAGTCTTCCAGGGATAAAGATTGCACCTACAAGTCAGCCTTTTGTGACTCTGGACTTATCTCTGGCCATAGGCTGCAGGAGGGTGTGAACTCTTGCCTACAGCTGAAACTGTTTTCTTCTCCTCTGACCCAGTGTTCATCCAATAAGAAGACCCCAATGCTCTCCATCTCCATAACTACTGGATACCTGAAGCGACTGGAGGCTAGAGCTGCCCTAACGTGCTCTCAACAGCAGCAAGTGCTTGCAGGTGAGCATCATGTTCTGATATTTTAAGTCTTATTGTTAGGCCTCCTCCTATACATCATATTCTTAACGTTGTGATATTTCACTCTTCGTTGGAAACTTGAAATGCCATAGTTTAAGATCATAACCAAATCTTGAGAATCTGACCATTATTTTCAATGAGTGTACCTTCAAAACCAAGTAGTTAAAATGTTAACATTTTAACCTTCCTTATCAATGGTTTTAATCTTTTTTGGAAGTATTGATTTCAATGAACATCATTTGGGAAACTGTAAATACTTAATGTTACTTTTTAAGGGATCAATAAATCTACAATGTGCATTCTTTAACAGGTCCTGACGGTATCAACCCAGACTCCTGAAGGACTGTACAAAATGCAAGGTGCTTTTGGTCATCTTTAACCTGAGCTTGAGTCTAGAGGAAGAGTTCCTACATGGTTCCGGCCCCAAAGACTGCACCTCAGGGACCTGTGGCCCTCACCTCTCATTTGCTGAAGTCCATGGAGAAGACCAGACATCATGGTGGTTAACGCCAACATCTACCTGCTGTACAGATCCGCAGTTCACCTGGAGAACCCTGGGGACGCTGTGTGGGTCATGTTCTTAGACTCCTACAGTGGAGCACAGGCAGATTATCATCGGCTTTGTAATCTGTCAGCTGGTACCCAGACTGTACCGATAAACATCCACAGACTGGACATTAAGAGGGTAGAGACATATAAAAATACCTGAGTGTTCAACAATAAAGTGAATGGGTCAAATAATACAGGCGTCCTGTACAAGATGGGGGAAAGGCCTGAGGTCCTTTGGAGTGTGCAGGACTCTGTCACAGACATTTTATGATAGTATGATGGTGTCTGCCCTCTTTTATGCTGTGGAGGAGGGAGCACAGAAAGAGACAGAAGAAGACTGAAATAGCTGGTCAGGAGTTACAGGTCTGTCCTAGACTGTCCCCTTGACTCTGGATGAAGCGGGCAATAGGAGGATGTTGGTCAAGCTGACATCCATTATGGATAGCCCCTCTCACCTACTGCATGACACTGTTGGGGCCCTGAGCAGATCCCTCAGCCCAAGACTGTTGGAACCACCCTGAAAGAAAGAGTGCAAGATCATCCATCCCATGGATCGGCAGCTATTAAGATTAATTTCAATTAATTCAGGTCTGTAATTAGTGCATTATTATTTTAATCGCGATTAATCTCACACTTTGTCTCTTTCAACACACTCTGGTAAAGCCACCTCAACTCTTCCCTACAGCCACAGAGATGAAATATAAGTCCATCACTGATCCTTAATTTTTTTTTACATCCCTTTTAACCCTTTTCCTACTGAGTCTAAAAATGGTGATTTGGACATATTTTGTTATTATGGCTGTAAAATAGTCAGGAATGACTAAGAAAATGCCCTAAGTCTGAGAGCTTTGGTCCTTGAGTTCTTGAACTTGACTTTTCAACATCTGGTTAATGATTATTGCACATTATATGGAATTGTCAGCAGTTTAAAAGAAGAAAAACACAAAAACAGATTTGTTTTTCATGGCTTTTATGAGAAGAAATGTTGTTATTGCTCATAAAGTTTTGATTTGACATTTGAAATGTGAACCTATACATGTTTAGAACAATCACCAATCATTTTTTGAGTCTAGGACTCTGGGTGTGCAAAACACAGTGCAAAATTTAACTATATACATAGGCGACAATTAGTGCAAATAAAGGTGGAAAAATGCATTCTCAACATTCTCAAGTAGCATATTGTTATTGCACATGACAGACACGCAAAAATGCCACTAACGCTACCAAAACAAAACCCCACTCTCGCTCTCCTTTTACTCTCTTCCTTCACTCTCCTTTCTCACTCGTCTTCTGCCAAAGCTACCGTTTTTGCAGTGCTGTTTGACATTACCGTAATATATATACCACACATCATATATTGCTGGAAAGCACAGATTCTCAGCTCTCTGTCAGCGTTGGAATATTTTAGGTTGAGCAAACTTTTGAGGAGTTACATTGTTGAGAATCTGTGTAGCGGTCTCGCAATACTTAAGGTGTTTTGCTATGAATGCCCACGTCATATGGTTGCGAGTACTGTAGTAATGAACCATATATGTGCACATACCCACAATTCTCAGCTTTCCAACACTGTTGGAATTTTTCTGATCAGACAAACTTTGACAGAGTTACGGTAATAATACTCCAGACATATAAAACACAGGGCCGGCGCTGGGTCCGTAGGTAAAGGGTTAAAAACTCAGACAGCTCCGTGAACCAGTCAGAAGTCATCTGCACCTTTTGTTATCAAGCATTTATTTTACCTTTAACTTGTTTCTAGTTTTAAATTCAAAATAATAGATTTAAATTGTGGTTAATGCAATTAGAAATGATGCAGTAACTTGCTATTAAGTACAGGGATTCTGAGATAAATCTCAATCAAAAATGTTTATTATTTAACAGCCCCTTCTTACAAATATATTTCGTCTAATTTATTGAACCAACAGTTATGTTTTCAAAGCTCAAACACAAATGGACAATCTTACTGAGTCAACTTAAAATAAAAATGGTTTGAAGCTACTTATAAAATGACATGAACAGTAGTTTTACAATAAACAAAGTATCTTTAAATTACATTTAGTAATTCTTCTTAAGAGTTTTACCGCAACACAGTCAGTCCCCTTCTTTAATGTCTTGCAAAGAACAAGCAACGACATGTATTGTTTTTTCTATTTGATATATTTCTAAACTGCGCATGGTGTTGTGCTAATGGTTTTACTTCTTGGCTGATAATCTTGTGTTTCCTTCATGTTTACAATTTGTTGATTCTAGCAATTGTCTCACAACCCACATAGTGCATGTTTGCCACCCCGATTCAAAACCACCGTCTGATATGTTTTACTCCACCTCACATACATGAGCTTACATAGATGTGAATATGTTTATGTCTGTTTGTAAGAATATGAAAATGAACACTTGTAAATTTTCTCACAGTCCCACAGATGTTACAGCTACCTTCCCAAAAGTGAACCTTTCTTCACCCCATAGCGACATGTTGAATTATTGTTAATACTATTATTATCACTTTTAGATGTGTAATAGTACCTGGATATTTAATCATTCTTTTAAATCAATACAATACAGTTCACACTGTGTTTTTCTTTTTCTGGTCTTGATCCTTCCACAAGTGTAAGTGTACATTTTTGAAAGGAAAATGACATTATTCTATCACTACTTTTTGTCATCTTGTATTGAAGTATTGTTGGTTCATTTTTCCCTAACTTTACAGGGTTTCTTGTGTAAATTTCTTAATTAAATACCACAAGTATTACAAACATTCAGTTTACTTTTTCTTTTTTTTACTATATATTTTCTGATTTCTTCCCCTCAGCTTTGAGTAAATGGCCCTGTTTTGAAGGAAAGCACATCTTTACACCCTGGGCAACGTTATTTTGAATGCATGGTGATTAACTGAACACAGTGTTTTTTATGCTGGGTGCTTTCTGTAAATCAGCATCAGGCCAGAATCTGCGCATGCGCAGGTGGGAGTGGATGACAGGCGCTGTGGTAGAGGGAGGCCATTTTCGAATTTGCCTACTATAGCAGCAGTGCGTACTGATTAGCCCAAAATGCAGTATGCAGTATGCAAACAAATGCGAAAGTTGTAGTATGCTAAAAATACCTGGATGACATACTGATTCAGGAAAATTTCACAGTATGCATCGGACCAGTCTGCTTCGCCTACTGTTAACCACAATGCAAAGTGCCGGGTCAGAGTTCATAATGGCGGAGAGCGGCTGACGGTTACGAAAAGTGCCATTATCATTTATCTTTACCTTTCTAACGTGTACTATAGCAAAATAAGTTGTAATAAGGTCACTGTTGTTTTTGTTTTGCCGTAACGGCCGGAAAGGTGCTGTCAAGTGTGTCCTTTTACTGCACTATACATGCTAAGCTAAAAACAACGGCTATAAAAATCCAGAAAAATCAAATAAAAACACTTCCCAGATTTTTTTCTGTACATAAATGAGTGGAAAACACAGTAGCGTTGTTTGCAATTGACCAGGGTATGACATACCCCTGTATACCGGAAACCAGCTACACCGGGCCAAGCGTACTACACAATGACGTCCTACTGGCAGTCATACTGCATACTACTGTCGAACACAGTACGCAGTGCGCAGTACATAATGCATACTGCGTTTGGCAGGAGTATGCAGTAGGCTAATTCGAAAACAGCCCATGTCTTCACTAGTTTTATCAGCAGTAAGGAGAGGTAGACATCATGCTGGCACAGTTTGCTCCAGGTGCAGGATCAGCACACTGGGCAGAGCCAGGTGACTGAAGTCTCTAATTTCAGAGTTTTCTCTGGTAGCCACAGCAGAACTTTAGCTATTGATGATGTTTTTATGTTGGGTTTCCTTTACTCACAGGACTGCAGAGCGATTTTCTATGTCAAGGGCAGCTGATGGAACCATCGGCGTGATGTCAGAGCAAATATTTAAAATAGTACGACTATTTAGTGCAAACTGTCATGGACTGAAAATTAATATTTTGTTAAGCTGGTCCTTTTTGATCACACATTGAAGCAAATTTTCAAGTCCTACATATTTGCTGGCCTGAGTGATTAAATTCCTGAGCAGTGCATAAAATAGAGCGATAAAGAAATTTTCCAGATGCTGCTAGAATCGAACCTTTTTCTGCATGATCGCAAGGTTGCATCACTGCTGCTCAGTCTATACGCTGTGATTTACATGTATCAGTATTGTTCAGTGCCTTCAAGCGTACCATTCAAGAACGGCAATCTTTCCCTTCCCCCCCTATTGATATGAATATAAATGTTACAGACCATTCTATCGATCTCATCGCTAACCATCATCCGGCTCATACAGCATCATAATATTGATTTCTATTTGAAAAATAGAACACAATAAATCCCTGTCTAGCAGAAATGACAATTTAACCACCACTTTGATATGATTTCGGAGGAAAGGAAGTCATTATTTTCTTCACTCTTTGAATGAAAATACGAAAATAACAGTATAATTCACGTTGATGCTACATACAGCCTTTATACAGGATCAACTGCTGCCTCCTTTGTGATGCCTATGCGATGAGGAAAGCAGCCTTGCCTGTGAGACTGCGCTGAGGGAAACAGACCCAGTCTTTACGCTTACAGATCTGAGTACACATCTGCAGATAGTGTGCGGTAAAAGTGTTGCAAAAGTCACGTGAGTATGACAGCCAATTGAGAGGCGGATTTCAGTTGTAACTGATGGCTTTTGAGGATTTGGACAACTTGAAGCAAAAAAGAGTTTTCTGAACCAAAATTAACCCAGTCCACAATTACAAATTGGTCTACATATTTGCAGATTAGTGGACGCATTTGTGGATCTTTGTACGCATTTACAGATCTTTGCACACATTTGTGAATTTGCGCATGCGTTTGTGGATTTGTAAATGTATTCAAATCTGCCTACAAATTTGCAGATTTGTGCACAGATCTTTGTACGCATTTGTAAATACTTTTGCAACAATAATAGCTCCATATTCATCTCAGTACAGTGTTGTTAGCTGATGTCACGGCTTTTACTGGAAGTTAACAGTCAGTTAAATGCTGTTTTTTTTGTTCATTGTGAGGTAAATTTACCAAATCTATCAGCCACAGTGGTCTATGGATCATTTAAAGCATCATAGCGGAGATTTGAGCCAGAAAACTGACTTTGTTTCTTCTCTGACACAGAGCCAGGCAGCTGTGCTCTAATCATAAGGTCAATGTAAGGTCAAGAGGCAGGCTAAGCATGAGTTTTTTTTCCACCAATCAGATCTCATATTTTACCTTTTTTAGGTGCACTATTCTAAATTCTAAGTCATATTTTTGCCTTAAAACATAATTGTGACTTTCTTTTTTATATATTTGCCTTTTTAAAAGCATTATTTAAACATCTAATTTTGTGTATTAACCTTTTGCACTAAGAACTTTGACATTTTATCTCACATTTTTACCCTATAGGTTCACAGTTTTAAATTTTGAGTCATATTTTTGCTTGAAAACATGATTGTGACTTTCTTTTTTATATATTTTCCTTTTTAAAACATTATTTTAACATCTTATTTTTTGTTTTGACCTTTCACACTAATAATTCTGACTTATTATCTCAGATTTAGAGTTTTTTAACTCATTTTTTTTTTTAATCATTTTGACTTTTTAAATCTTAAAATCATTTATCATCATTGCTATTTTTTCCCCCATAATTTATTACTGGTGAAAATAAGGTTGACAGTTAAATGTGAACCCTGTTAGGCCCTCAGGTCGGACCTTAAGTCAGAATTCGGCCCCTTCTGTGATTGAGTTTGACACCCCTGCTCTAAACTTTACATCTCCCCATGTGCAAGGTGTTTTTTTCCAAGGTAAATTAATATGTGGCTGTTATAGTATAAACAAATAGTCGAAGATTTCCCCTCAGAGATGCACATGTAAAGTAATTCCCTATGTTCCTCAGGTTTAAAGATTTTGCTGACTCTTCACTTCCTTGGAGCCCCACCCTCTTTATCTCAGTGGTTGGTTCAGAAACCAACATGGTGGCAGACAACTTAAAAAAAACAATGGATTAGATCAGGATGAGTCTGCCTTCTTTAGCATTTTGGATTAATTTCTGTAGGAAATGATGAAGATACTCCTCTGTGCTAACGTGTTGAACATTCTCCAGTTATATCAGCCTTTCAGTAGCCTCACGTCAACGTCTTTTTATCCACTTATAACCCAAGACATAATATGGCTAAGCTTCGGCACATGTGCAGGAGGTGCAGAGAGACCTATAGGGGAATGTTAATCCAGACTATAAACCTTACAGAATGAAGGTGGTCACCCTGCAGAGATTATTTAAGAGCACAATCACTACATATACAGATGCCAGAGAGACAAAGAGTCTCTGTTAGGACTACAACAAACCCCCTGTTCTTCTGTCTTTTGACGCGTACACAGACTTACATGGCACTAGCGCTAGAGAGCACACTAGAGAGCTTTGATTTACAGAGCAGACTGGAGGCAGGATGGATCCTTTCTTCAATCGATGACAATACTAGACAAGAGAAAGGAAGGTTTAGGGAACACTGGGGCAGAAGACGTGGACATGCAAAGTCTGAGTTTTTTTTGAGAGCTGATTATTGGATGTGACAGCTTTTAACATTAAAGAAAGAAAAGATGGAGATTGATGCACCTCCTAAGCCTCCAAGGCTCCCTGCAGGGGAAGTTGCACTTGCATCCCAGGTACAGGGGATGATAGGTGGGACCACTCCTGAAGCAACAAAGAAACTAGAGGAGCCTGAAGACATGTGGCCGATGGAAGAAGGAGATGACTCCGTGTTCTACAGTGATGAAGAACAACCACAAGAGGACATTGCAATGAAAGTACCATGTGAAATTGCAGCTGGGTCAAGGAAAATGGTCACCAGTGCTGCAGAAGAAGAAACTATCCCACAGAGGGAGAGGGATCCAGCAGATCCAGCAGAAGAATCCACTGAGACGCAGAGGGAAGGGACTCCACAGGTCGACCTGACTGGACATGGAGAGAAAGATCTCCAGAAAGCAGAACCTACTGATGAGCCAGACCCTGCAAACGTGGAGGCAAACTTTCATCCAAATCCAGAGAAGATTGCAAGCTCGTGTGAAGATTCTCAGCTGCTCACCTGTGCAATTTCAGATGTAGAGACACATCTTAAGGTCAAGAAATCAGCAGAGGAAGGTAATTCTCTAGTTTTTGTTGTAGAAAAGGACATGCAATGATACATTTTACAGTTTCCTTATGATAATAAATATATTGTGGCTGTTTTATATAACAATGCTGGCTTTGCAAATGATAATGGGTCATTTTGTCTTCTTGAGATCCTGAAATTTTGGTGTTATCACGAGAAAAACAACCAAAAACTATTTATGACTCCTCTCTTTACAATTTCCAGATGATCTCCCCGTTGAGAAAGAAGAAGCTGTTTTAAACACACACAAACAAAACCTTGCACCTTTTGATGCCACATATGAGGAGAATAATGGGAAGACAGAAATACCAGAGGAGACGTCTAAAGCCAAAGCTCCATCATCAGGCAAAAAGAAGCAGATCCAAGTGGACCAGAACCCAGAAAAGAACCAGAACTGTAGCGCTCCTCTTGGGTTTCACCAAAAACCCAACCCAAACTACGCCTCCCTGCCTAACCCCAAGAAATCAAGTCAGCAGAAATCCTTCGACCATCTCACCTCCTCCAAATACAGCACCGTTTCCTACCGCAGGATCCGCAAGGGCAACACGCGCAAGAAGATCGAGGAGTTTGAGTACATGATGATGAATTTGTGAGGTTTTTCAGGACGACTGTAAAGGATTCTGATGGTGCATGTATGTATGCTGTGCGATCAGAAATCTAAAGGGTTTATTAATTTTCATTTGATGCTTTGGTGATGACATCTTATGTAAGAACAGGTATTTGAGCAGCAGATTAAATACATAAGAAGCTCAGGGCTTTATAATCCCACTGCCTATAATAACTAAGCTACCGTTAGGTATTAGAGCTTCAGTATGCTCACCTCTGGAGTGAGGCGCCAGGCAGAGATGATTAACTACTTATATGTCTTAATATTCTCTGAATAAGATTGAAATAAAGAGATCTCCACCTCTGGATCTTTATCTTCATCATTTTATTTATCTTTCTTTACAAAATCTCATCTATCAATGTGTTGTTGAGACGTTTGATAACAGATTGGAATCACAGCACAGAATGTTTGAGCCAACGCTGCCCTCTAGTGACCAGAAAGAGTTCATACAACAATCTTCACAGCAAAACCCCCCTAAACCTTAATAACACAGTTTTAAACCAAAGAAGCAGCTGTTCACCAAAGTTCATCCTCAACAGAAATAGAGGAAGTAAAGAAATAAAGGTGTTCATCACTTTTACAAATTAACCTGTTTTACATAACATGTACTCTTGATTTAGTCCCAGCACACAAAAAATAAAGGAAAGGTCATTTTTACAACATAAATTTCGAGGCACTTTGGTAACAATCATCTGTTCTGCTGAAGGAACTTTTTCCCTTTTAATGTTTAAACATGCACATGGGCCCTTAATACCTTTTAATTTTATAATTATAAGGGTAATTACCCAGTAATTTCTCAAAAATAAGGAGGTAGATATCTTGTAATAAGTTAGCATTTTGCTAAATAATAGCTTGGAAATATGGTGGCAAATGGACGTATTTAGTAGTGCATTAATCAAGGAATTCCTTAAAATTCTGTGTCAATTCTCTGCTAATCAGGTGGTATTTTTGCCCCAGCCCTAATACTACTTTAGCCCTAAAAATAGCCCTTTAATTACGTTAGCCAACATAAATAAATTACCTGGGAATTATCAAGCAACTTGTACAGAAAATTATCATCTTATTTATGACAAATACTTAGTAAAATACCCCCTAATCATTAGCAAATTGACACAATGTTATGAAGGCAAGCATAAGAGGTAAATTGAGGGTTAGTGTAAGGGTAGGGGGTTAGGGTAAAATACTACCCCACTGCAAAAGAATTGCCACATTACCACGAGGGTTAGGGCTGCGTTAAAGGTCACATATTTTTGTTAGAAAGGCCTGAAAAAGTGATTTTTGCACAATACGTGACCTTTAATTTGACAGCTATTTTTAATTTTAGTCTCAGTTATTAGATTAAATGCCTTTCAGTTTAATTCACATTGTAGTCATCTCCACCCTTTAAAGTTTTACTCTTGATTTAGTTGATGAAAACTAAAAAAACATTTTAGTCTTTAATTGTAGTCCCAGCATTTATTCTCTTGCCTAAATCTAGTACCAAATCATGGTAGTGTGTTCTCTACACTCTGCATAACCTGGGGTCCCTGCTTTCTACAGCAGAATAGATACAGATGCATCGTATATTGACAGATTTACCCAAGGTGGAGAAATATCATGGATTTTGAATGTCCGATGAAAACTAAATCACATTTTAGTCTAGTTTTAGTCATTTTGACGAAAACTAAACTTACTTTTAGTAAGTTTTATTCATCATAGATGTAGTTTTAGCAAGTCTTAGTCTCGTCTTTTCACGTGGATGTCGATCAACATTTTTAGTCATAGTTTTAGTCGACGAAATTAACACTGGGTTAAGTTAAGGGGTAGGGCTTACGGTAAAGTACCATCCAACTGCAAAACAATATTACGAGGGTTGGGTCAGGGTAGGGGGTAAGGGTTAAAAAACCCACCCAATTATCAGGGAATTGCTATAATATTACGAGAGTTTTCTTTATATTAGATTATTATTATTATTATCATTATTACTAGGTAAATACTTCCTAAATATTACAGAGTTATTAAATAGTAAAATGTCTTATTACTAGGTATTTACCACCTTAATCTTGAGCAGTTACTAGATAATTACCCCTTATTACTATAAAATTACTAGGTAAAATAAAGGGCCCACTAAAATAAAGTGCTACCAAATTTTGTGCATGAATTCTGGGTTAGCTGATGTGTGAAGGCAGCAGAAATACTAACAAAATTCACCAGCAGGTGGGCAATTGGTGCCACAAGTGACTCTGTGACATTCTTCTGTTTGCTGGCATCTTTGTCCCACTGTAAATTGCATCCAGTCACACATAGCTTTCTCATAAAGGTAAAAAACTGTCAAAATAGTGCCTGACTCTGTTCCCTCGTCCACCATCTAGGAATTCTAATACCCCTCCCCATCTGAGCAGGAAAACTTCAAGCCATGAGGGACGAACAATTTAGGGGGACTTCAACAGAAGGCTGTCTGGTAATCTTCAGGAGTGCATATGTGAAAAAGCTTCTGACATTCACTGTACATCCTAATTTTTTTCTGTATGCCAGTGTGGAGCACCTCTTGCAAAAACTAGCAAACTTAAGTCCAAATATTTGCATAGTTAAAGATGCTCCATTGTCTTTGGCATAAAGGTTTAAACTTAAAAGTCAGGACATTAGAATCATTGCACATCCCCACACCTTTTTGCTTCCCACCACACCTCAATACCTCAGCTTCTCCAGACAGAGGTGTTTAGTTTAGTGTTTAGAGTCCCTAAGGTGCACACTAAACTCACTTCAGCCCAATGGGAGAGTGTTGTAGTGTGTGAACTGCCACTTTTGGAAGGGGTTGGCAGGATCACACGGGCTGAGCTGAAAACTGTCACCCTTAGGCCTCGACTCCAGGCACATGTGGAGGGAAGTAAACTCTGCGATGAGGTGCTCCCCCTTTGTGGACAAAAAAACAGGAAACACAATCAAAGAACAAAGCTGTGCTCATTAGCCAAAGTCTGCTACACCCAATTTAAGCCGGGTATAGCAGACTTTGCTTCTCGTCGATTTGAAGGAGGCTGTTTTAAATAGATCTTAGTCTGAACTGACAAAGAAAACAAAGACAGCACACAGAGAACGTAACACGCCCAAGGTCAACCTACCAGAGCGGCCTTGGAGGATTTGTGGAACCAGCGGAGTTCAGGCTTTTTGCTGTCACAGGGTTGTAGAGCAAAGCTGTTGTTGTTGAACTGAGCTGCTATGCAGAGGTCCTGGTGTCGAATTTGCTTTATCCAGGTGTAATTGAAGTGTTGACTCTGAGAGAGAAACAAGAGTGAGGAGGATGTTATTGTGCTCGACGAACACTGAAAGAGTTTGATGCATGGTTCAGTGAAGCTGCTCTGAATCCAAGAAAAGGCCTACATTAAGAAAGTTTTGGTTTCGTCTTTGAATCCACCCTTGTTTGTCCTGGCAAGGGTCCTGACTGCACTTATCCTGATCTGGGTCTATTCCTGGATGGTTCTGTTAGGCTCCTCCCATAATTACAACAGACATGAGGCCAAAATTCCACAGTGTGTGCATATTTGAAGAAAAATTGAAGAAACATGATACTTTTCTGCAGCTAAATCATTTTTTTCCACATGTAAAGTTCTGAAATGTCTACAAAATTTCAAGAAGGGCTGCCCTGTAAATCATTAATTGCTAATGTATACATGCACTTCAAAGCAGGGGACTAGCCCTTTAGGACAGGTGGGGATCTCATGATGATGGACATGCAGAAGGCAGAAAAGGCATACAAAGCAGGGATGGAAAGTTACTAACTACATTTACTCAAATGACTGTAAGAGGGCAGTTTTTTTGAGTGTGTTTTGAATTCACATACATTTTCTAGCGAATGTATATACCGTTGACCAATACATAAACTTTACACTGTCTGTAACACATTAGAAAATTTACCCTTAAGATATCTATTTTTGGAGCAATTAATTGCGTGCAGTGTCCGCTCGCTCACCCCCTCCCTCTGTCTTCATATTTACAGCACAAAGTCTCATTGTGTCTGTCCCGTATATATTCACCCATTATTCTGCAACCTCTCTTCTCAAACATTAACTTCTACCATTGTTTAGTTTATGAATTTATGAAAAAACTTCATAAAGTTCTCGCGCTGGTGCTAATCAGGAACCAATTGACGTTGTCAAACTTCCTTGTGTAGATCACCTGTTTTAAAATCAGATCGTGGATGAAAATAAACACAATGAACATTTTAAGGTGATTTAGTAAAAGAAAGAAGCAAAATGGATGAGCTGCTGTGTGTGACGGGGGGGGGGGGTCAAGATCAGCTGGTTTATGCTAGTTTAAATTTGAGGGGAAGACCCCAATAAAACAGACAGTTAACCCTCAGATCCTACTATGTCTGTTTTGAGGACATTCATCATTTTTATCATCATTTTTTTGAGTTAATAGTCACATTTTTATAGATTGAGGCATCAAATTTGGCCAGAGTTATTATTTTTCTTCATATTAAAAAAAACAAACAAAAAAAACAAACAAAAAAAAATGTGTTGCCCATAGAACTCGATTGACGTGAAATAACTCCATCCATCCTTGTTCGTCCGAAATCAGACAAATACTTCCATTAAAAACAAGTTTTTTGACTGTGTCTATGGCACCAAAACAACTTATAGCAACTGTTTCTTTGCAGTCACTTGATCACCAGGGATCTACATTTCACCATTCCACAGTGATCCAGCAGATTGTGCCAGCGCACCATTTTAACCCCTTCAGCAGCGCACACATGGTTTTCCTTCCATGAACTCATACTCTTTGGAGTGCTATTTCACCCACTAAACATCATCAGAATTAAATGAACCGATTTGTGCCACTAGATATGGATGTCTGAGAGAGGGCTGCATGTGTAAGGAAAAGTTTGTGTGCTCCTATGTGTGTGCTTGAGTGTGAATCTGCATCTATGTTTACAACCGGACATGCTGTAAGAGGAGTATTTACAGTTGAAAATGTTACTCCTGAGTTCTGCAGTCTGGGACTAAGAAAGGGGGACATTTGGACAATTTCAACTTTGCCCTCACTTCATAGCAAGTGGATGGACATGAATGAGGATGCACAGGGTCCTTTCGATCAATAGGTAAGAATATATCATATCTTGAATGTGCAGTAAATTTGTATCTGAGCGTAATTGGCATATTTGTGGTCACACTTTGGTTAGAGGCGGAAATGCGCATGTTCGTGATTCATATCCTTCATATATCCTCTGATTTTTTTATGCCTGTACATAAAATAAACCTAACATGAACAAATGCATTCGCTCGCATATGATTTGGTAGAGGAGGAGGCTCGAAAAAAGGATGGTAAAACTGGTGTGTTTTTCGCTCTGATAGACTCATCTGTTTAGCATGGACGCCATCTCACTGAATCCAAGTCATAGGCATAATGGACAATATCTGGCATAAAAAGGGTGTAACATTGAATTTTTTTTTTTTTTTTTTTTTTTTAGTGGTCAGGGTTGAAGTTGTTGAAGAGATCTGAAGTACTGAAAGTAAAAAAAAATTGAAATGAGTATTTCATTAACACCTTTCTGCATGTCCATATTCTGGACAAACAAGGACAGATGGAGCTAAAAATTACAAGCGAGCAAGGGTTAATAAAGTGGGATTAATGTTATGATGAAAATAATGAACCCACAGTGAATCCTTTAAAAAAAAGACAGATGGAATTTAAAATATTATTTTTTATCATCTGTGACAATGAATGTGATCATTAAAAGCAATGATCATTTCTGTGACTTTTTCAGATAAAAGTTAGTATTGCTGAAAGACACAGGTCTGTGGAAGTTTTTGGTATGTTAGCCTGGCATCTAACTCAGTGTTGGGGGGCCTCATATCAGAGTCTGCTTAGGGCCTCACTTTGGCCAGGGGCAGTCCTGATTTTACTGCAAACTCCAAAGCAGTAGCTCAGAACTAATAGTAAACTTTAAATTAAACACGTTTTATTTTTACCATAGTAGATTTATAGACCTGCAATTTTACTTTTACTTAAGTAAATGTACTTTTACTTGAGTATAATAGTCATGCACTTATCCCCACCTCTGAGATGAAGCAACAAAGTCCATCATTATGATGTGAATTCTTGTCTTTATAAAAATGCTATGTATAGTTTGACATATTAATAATATCAACAAAAGACTACAGAAGAACAGAGAGGAACAAAAACAAAGTAGTAACTTCACTTAATGCTCAAAGATCCCACCAGTCAGGATATAAACTATCGACCCTCCCACTTGCATGGGTCAAATTTTCTAATCCATTTTCTGCTGTGCCCTCACATCAGCTAACGCCACTTTCACACTGAGGCTGTCTGTGTTCACACAAGGAGCTCAGCCTGAAAATTTGTGAAATTTGTTTGCTTTGTTTACACAGTGTTAAATGAGCGGTCTACTACTGCCACACCTACCTGCTTGTTCAGATCACAAATCTCAAATGACGCAGAGCCTTCCTGCACAGAGAGGCATTTTCTTAAGCCCCGGTTAAAGACCTGTGATGAAAAATAAAAGGATAAAAACATTAGAGAGGTGAAGCAACGGCTCTACAGACATGTCTGCTCATTAGGATCTGCCCACAAAAAAGAGAAGGCTGTTCTATCCCTCATTGATTCTTTACAGAAAGCTTTCTCAGGCTTAAATGAACAAACATGCATTGTTCTCATCCAGCACAATCACGGTTTCTGTTTTGGATGTTTTTAAGACTTTCCCAGCAGAGACAACACAGCAGCTTTATGGACAGAGAGTATAAACAGCTTTTGTTTTAAAGAGGCCTTTCATTAAAATGTAAACAAAGGTTAGGTATCCACATACCAGGCCTTCAGCTTTCGCTAATGGAGCCTCCATATCTGGATACACGTTATCCAGGTACCACTTGAAGCTCTTGCACTTCAGCCTCTTCCTCAGCTCAATCTGCTCTGTGAGGTTCCCAATGTTGATGTTTTTATTATCCAGCAGGTGGTGGTAGCCATGACCGTAGAAAAGATCCTTGTACTCATCCAGCCAGACCTCGGCCACCCTGGCCAGATTACGCTCCACGGTCTTCTGCCTGTTTTTGGGAAATTTGTAGGGATTCTGTCCTCGGAAGATGTGTCCCACTCGAGAGCAGGGGATGATCTCGATTTCCCCTCCGCACATCCAGATCTGTTTAAAAACAGACCCATAGGACAATAACGTAAGAGGGCGTTCCTTAACAGCTATTGTATCTGGAGTGATGATGTGAGAAACGCATGACTGCTAAACCTTAAATGAAATCTCCATGTTCTCTCCGCCCCAAACATCCAGGCCTGGGTCATAAGCGCCAAGCTCATAGAAGTATTTTTTGTCTATGGAGAAGAGGCCTCCAGCCATGACTGGACATCTGGAAGAACAAATCATAAAAGTGAAAATGCAGCAGAAATAATGTAAAAACAATTCTAAAAACTGACTCTATGATACCTGATGGGATCTGCAATGGTCATGTTGTTCTTCTTTATGTATTCCTCTGGTAATGGGCTCCAGCCAAACACCAGAGGCCATCTGAAAATACCTCTTTGGAAGTTGTCAACCAGCATGTAACTGAGAAAGAGCCAGAACACGGATTTAAATAGGCTGTATAAAATTTGAATACATGATATGAGTGGCTACTCTGCTGCTGCATCTTGTCACCTCATGTCTTTGTCACTGATGACTTCAATAACAGGGCAGGGCACCTTCCTGCGATCCAGGTAGACTCTCTCCAGCAGTGGCTCCAGCCAGCCCACGTTACATTCAACATGGGAGTCAAGGAAGGTAAGGACTTCACCTGTGTTAGAGGAGAACAAACATCCTGTTGCACTTAAACAAACACACACTTAGATGCATGTTATCAATGTGGCCTTTATAGTACGTATGCTGGGTTCTTCAGCAGGCAGCTGTCTGTTCTTATAAGTAAACAGTATGTATAACAGTGCATTGTTGCACTCTCTGTGAACTTCTGTTTTAATAAGTCAACCACGTTCTCTTGACCATTGACATTTCACCAACTTAAACGTTTGCTATTCACTTACAAATGTACAAAAAGTCTGGTTTTTATGACAGAGAGATGAAGTCAGAGTTTTGGTCGAGTCAACCAACAGATATTTGATTGATTAGAACGTTACATTTCTGTTTCTGTGTTAATTGATGCTTTAAGAAAAATGACAGCAACACCACAGGTACACTAAATACGGGTCACAGACTGTAGAAAATACTGGAAAAAGCATGACTGGTGAAGGGGCTTTTGAGTCCAATGTGCAGCTGCCAACATAATGATAATGCTGTCTCAAAGTACATTTCTGTCAACCTAGAAACAGACAAGGAGGTGAAGCTGAGGTGGGTCTTAAGTCTTTTGATAAACAGCTACAGCATGCTGGCATGCAGATATACCAGTCATACCTCTAATAAAATATAAAATCAAGATTCTTATTAGAGGCAAGTAAAATAAAGTAAGTTAGGTAGTAAAATAAACTTTTGGGAGCCTGATGGAGAAGAAAGAAGGGATAGAGAGCAAGATGGGGAGAAGAGAGGAGAAGAAAGAAGGGATACAGAGCAAGATGAGGATGATGAAGGAGAAGAAAGACAGGATAGAGGGCAATACGAGGATGATGAGGGGAAGAAAGAAGGGATAGAGAGCAAGATGAGGATGATGGAGGAGAAGAAAGTGGGGAAAATGAAGGTTTTTTTGGAAGGTTGTGAATAGGAGGAGAGGTTTATAAAGAACAAAAAGTGGTGAAGAAATAAATATGCAGTATTGTAAACAATTTTCTTATGTGGGGGTTAGAAGGCTAAAATGGTATATTGTGTCATACTAAAGGAAGAGGCAAGTAAACACATTACATAATGTGAGGGAAAAAGTACAAACAATTTTAATCCATCCATCATAATAATAATGCTCATTAGGAAAATTACAGTTCAAAAGTAAATTAAAATGTGTGGATATTTGTAAAATGACACATTTTTTGCTTGGCTGGCCAGCTAAGGGGGCCCTGTGTAATTTTCTTTCTGGGGGCCGAAAATTCCTAGCTTCACTCCTGCAAAGCAAACCTCTTCCATCTGTGCCAAGGAAGTGTGCCATGCTTGAGCATGAAGAACACTAGTCAACACGAGTCAAAAAAGACATGTTAAGGCATGGCATACATTGCCTGCTGTGAGTGTGCCTGTAGAGTCATTTTCTTTACTGGAACCAGAGGATAAATCCTCCAAAGTGACCATTTAGATTATCTTTTGCTCCAACTTAAAAGCTTTACTTTAAGTTGCTATAAACTCTAGGACATTACTGAGGCCTTCTTGATTGTGGATACAGTTTTACACTCTGTAAATAGAAGTAGGGATGCATTATATTGGATTTTTATTGTTTTATTGAACTAAAAATTCAGTCCTGTGAACAAAATTTAAGGTTTGAGGATGAAAAAAAAACCAAACTTTTATTTTCTAAAAACACACTTTAAAGTTTGAAGAATGAGGGTCCTGCTGGTCCAACCTAAAAGTCCACTTGTTAATTAGTATATATGGCCAAATTTAAGAGTTGATACATGCTGATATTCATGGTGAAAATACTGGATGTAAATATCAGCAGAAATTTTGATTTCTGCCAATACGGATGTTAGGCCAAAAAACAGAAGTGAACAGAATTTAACAAGCGTTTATTGTAAGCACATTTACATCATGACCTTAACATTTGTTTGACCACCTCATATTTCCTGCTGAGCTATTTTTGAGCACTAAAGCTGCCCTGCAGCCCTTATTGTGTTCCTGGAATTCTGCTTCATTCTTGTCTTTTCTATACTATCAAACAATACGTAATATGGCTGTGCAGCGAGACAATCATTCCACATTCCAGTAGTGCTGAAGTCTTGCTGTTACTCAGCTATAATCTGAATAATAGCTGTACATGACTCATCAGGAGGGGTCACGGGAACCAATAGCAGCCTTTAAATGTTAAGCACACATTTGTGTTGCCATTGCAATAATGACTATAACAGAGTCTGAGTACATGATCTGACATGTTTCTCTGAAATCTGTAGCTGTATTTATTTTTTCTTTTGTGTGGGGCATGCTGTTTCAACCAACAACTTTGTAAAGATATTGATGTATAAACCATACATTTAGAGTACGTATGGAAAAAAAGAGTATTAGTCATAGCAGTGGTTACCTTTGGCTACAGCTGCTCCAGCCATCCGGGCCCTGATCAGGCCCTGACGCTCCTTCAGACGAATGATTCGCACTTTAGGAAACTTGGACATGTACTTATCCAGCTTCTCCTTCAGATACTCTGCAGGAACATAGGAATGCATTTAATTTTACTGCAATAACACACCATCTGAAAGTTTAACATTCAGTGTTATAGTGCTTTTAAACTGAGCACAGACCTGCTGGAACCAGATAAGGGTAGTGCCTCTCTATGGCTAATCCTCCCTGTGTTTACTTTGGTATTGATATATTATGTGTTATCATGATCAGAAACTAAAAGTTAGACTAGCTTGAAAGACAGAAAAGCAAATATTTATATAAGTTAATAAAGAAACAGGATTCACCCTGTGGTAGTTTGTTTGTAAAGGAGCACTGTGAAGTTAGGCATCGGCGGCAATTCTTCATACTTTATATAATTTCTTTTTATCAGAGCTCCTTAATATTTAAAACTGAAAAACTTGTCTAACTCATATATAAACGGGAGGGATACTCGGCTTTCGCCCTCTTCTTCTCTGTCTGATCAGCTGCAGATAAAATTTCATTGGATGTTTTGGGTGCTGAAGTCATTCTGCACCTTCAAGTTTTTCTTCAGAAATGTCAATAAATTCAAGCACACTACAGACTCTGCTTATCCTGAGTAAAGCAGCAAACAAATGTCAGGGAGTAATTCACAAATTATCAGAGGTCCACAGGTGATACTAATCCCATGCAAATAGCACTGGGTTTAAAAATATCTAATGCTTGTTTTGTCCCAAGTGAACTCCTCCCTCTTCAAGTGTTAGCCCTGTCACCATACGGAGGAAGAGACCCAGCCCCACTCACTCAGAGAGGCAGTCTGTACTGGTATAATAGTGGGAGTGTCATTGCAAGAATTCAACTGAATGAGAACCAACAGGCTTTACAGACAAGATTTTCTAAAGCCTAAATGCACAAATGTAACAACCAAATCAGCCATGTGATTCAGGGCATTACTTTAAATTGATTGCAGAATCTTGTTTCAGATGTTTTTTTCAGGTTAAATGATCTCGCTGCCTCAATGAAACCAAAAGAGAGGAGCTGGGGAGGTGTGGAGGCAGACAGGGATTGGGGAGCTGAGGGATGAAGGACTTGCATCCAAAGAAAGCCTTTGGTTTTGCTTACACTGCAGTTAAAAGGGACTCATATCTGATTTCTTTCAGACAGTGTAAACAGAACAAGTCACATTGAATCTGATCTTTTCAAAACAGATTCAGGCTTTCAGATGTTGTTTATAAATCAGATACATATCGGATCTTTTGGAATGTGCCTGCAGTGTGAACAAAGCCATTGTTTTAATCTGAAAATCTGCTCTGATATTTGCCTTGTGAGCCTTTAAATCCACATAAAAATCTAACATGAAAAATGTTACTCAAGGCTCTCAAGCAATGCATTGTTTACAAAATAAACATTGATTAAAATTTGACAATACACCTAAAATATGATAAAATATTTTTAGAGGAACATGCAAAAAAATTTGGGTCGGTCAAAATTAGGGCTGGGCAGTTAACCGCAAATTAGATTAAATCACAATATGGCCTGTTGCTATTTACAAACCGCAGAAGCTGCACTATTTCTTTGACTTGCAAATGTGACAAAATACCAGTTTAATACATTCATTTTTGCAGCAGCAGATATTTTATGCACATTATTCAAACATTCAAGTGTAATTTGTTTAAGATGGTTTACAAAAATCCTCCTTTTTTGTTTAATGTATGCTTTTCTTAACCAAAACAAGTGACATAAAAATGAAAATCCCCTACAACAGGGGAAGAGTGAGCCTCCCCAAAAAGAAATTATTCATTCAGTGGACCCCCACCCACAAAAACGATTCAAATTGAAAAAGAAATTAAACAACATTTCAAACATTTATGTCTAATCTTTAAACATTTTAACATTAATATATTTTGGATATTCTGGTTTGCAAATGTCCTTAAACATCTGCCTTTCCCCCTTATTCAGTTATAATGCCATTAAATACCCCTTTTTCTTATTTTTTGGCCATTTTACAACTTCTTTTTGCCCCTTTTTTCCACTTTTATCCCATTTTTGCCCATTTAAACTACCTTTCATTATTAAATATACCTTTTTTCCCAATGTTTTGCTCATTTTTGCTATGTCTTTTTGCTACTTTTTTTCCCAATTTTTGCCCTTATTTAACCATTTTTTTCCACTTGTCGACCATTTAAGCTATCCATTATCATTAAATACCACTTGTTTCCTGTTTCCCAAATTTTGCCTCTTCTTTTTGCCATTTTTTCCACCTCTTTGCCCTTTTTCATATTTTTTTTTCCACTTTTTGCCCATTTAGACTATCCTTTGCCATTACATACCACTTGTTTCCTCTTTTTTTGCCCATTTTTACCACTCTCGACTGCTTTTTGCCCATTTAAGTCACATTCCACTGATTTTCTTTTGTCACTTCTCTCCCTTTTCTGCTACTTTCTGACCATGTTTCCACTTTTCTCCCCATTTTTGCCCCTTTTCACCCATTTTTTTGCTGCTTTTTGACCACTTTGCCACCTTTAACCTATTTTAATTGCTACTTCAAGCTGTTTTTGCCACTTTTCACCTCTTAGATTGTGGCTCGTGCAAAGGTTTTTTTCAACAATTTGGCTCTTTGGTAGAGTAACACTGCTCTATAGCATAGTCCCTGTAGTAACTATAAGTCTATCCATTTAGCTCCATGCACAGCACAGGTTCAGAAAGCAAATCAACTTTTTTCTGGTTTATAGTTTCATGCCTCCCCTGAAGCTCTGTGGCGCCCCCCCCCCAGGGGAGGCTCGCCTCACACTTTTAAAACCACTGCCCTACAATAAAGCAATTGATAAAAAATTAGCAATACGAGCATAAAAATTGCAATTAGATTATTTTTTTCATTGTTTTGCCCTATTTTATTATATCTAATATTGATGAAGCTTAGCATTGTTTCACAGACATCACACCCCCAGCCACGATCAGCTGATAGTCAGGTGATACCAATTATCATCTCCAAGCTCTCACAGCCAATCACATCTCTTTCTCCCAAAACAGTGGTCTGTTTAAATATGGCGTGCCTCTCACTAATATTGCATTAATGCTGATGCACCACACTGCTGCTGGTAAAGCTTCACCTCCTCCACCCCAGCCACCTCCTTTATAGCTCAAAGGTTGTTGCACCTTCATATTTAGATTCACGCTACAATGGATTAATTAAATCTGAAATAATTCCACAGTTTTCAATAAAGGTCATCATACATGTACAGTGCTTAACAAATTTATTAGACCACCTGTCATATTTGTCTCAAAGACCATCCAGCATCATGAAGTGCTTTAATGTGGACTCTTTCATTTTCAGTCAGCTCTCCAAGTTTTACCATTTTAAACAGGAATGAGGAATTTCAAACTGAATTCACCCAAATTTGAGCCAGCTCACTGGGCTTCTCTGAGCAGTCAGAAAGGAATCAGGCATAACATTCAACCACTAAAACTCGTTTTTCTCTTCAGGAATGCAAGTAAATCGCTATAATTTGACATATTAATCAAGAAATATTAATGTGCTTTACTATTTTTTCTTTTTTTTTTTGTAAATCAGTAAATTTGACAATTCATGGATAACAATAATAATCATTAACCTGACACGCCAGACGGATTTGTTTCACACATCCATCTGGGAAAGCTTCAATAGGAAACATCTGAGAAAAAGAAGAGGCTTTGAAAAAACTCAGAGTTTGATTGGGTAAATGTTCTGTCTGTCACATCTCTACTGGCCAATCAGAGCAACAAAACACGGGACGTAGCCGCTATCGAGCTGTGTGTGCACAGCTGCTGAGGAATAACGCGAAACATGCCGACTATAGACATGTCAGTACTCGACTTTTGTCGTTTTTGAAAAGAAAACAACTCACTGCTGTTCTTTGTTCTTCTTTTAACGAAGAAATGTTGTCAAGTTCTGATAAAACTGGCGCTTTAGCAGCATCCACGCTAATCTCTTCCTCCATAACTGCACCAGCTCTTGCTGCTGCCTGTTTACGTCACGACTCTGCTGAGTCGGAAAGTACTGCCCCTCGTCGCTGATTGGTCCTGTCACTTTCTAACCGGACCCAGGCGGTTCAGATGGGAACTTTGCAAGATGGATTCGCCAGTGAAAAACAAGGAAATGGACATATCCATCTGGTTTGCAAAGTTAAATAATGATATTTTAGCATTAAAAATATCATTTGGGTTAAAGAGCTTCTACATGTTGGCTTATTAACCATTGCAGAAACATCAAAAATGATTTCGGTCATTACCAATGCTGTTAATTTAGGGCAGCTGTGGCATAAACCTTACTTTGGTTAGCGTTAGGGTGGTCTAATAAATTTGTTAAGCACTGTATATATGGGGGTTTCTAGCTAACGCTCCATGGAAAGTCAAAGCATGCTGCTTGACCAACACAGAGAGCATCTTTTGAGCAGAGCCTTCTCCACCAATTAAAACTGCATATTCATTTTAAAATAAAGCTGTTAAATGTATGATGAAAGCTCTTGACTGATATTAAATCGCAATCACAATACTGGGGATAAAAATTGCAATGACATTATTTTTGCAAATCAATCAGACCTCATATTACACAAACTGTCAATATTTACTGTAAACCGCACATACAAGTTTGATTTCAAATTTTAGGCTTTGAAAACTTAAAGGAACATTCACACATATTTGCAGATGATCCTGGTAGATATAGATAATTGTTTAGTCGAAGTTTCCACAGCAAACAAAAGTATTTAACATACATAATAATAAAAGCTTTATGTCGTTAATAGCAGCACTCTTGTGATGTAGGTATCAGTTGCTGACACACCCATAGGGACCCATTTAAAGTAACCTGCTCTACAGGTGAGTCATTCAGGACACTGTTACCTTTGGTGCTGAAGTCATCCACCAGAATGATCTCCTTGAGGAGGTGTGGTGGAGATCTGTTGAGCACACTGTGCACAGAGCGGAGGAGTGTGGACCACACTTCATCCACGAAACAGAAAATCACACTGGTGGACGGCAAGTCATTGTGGACAAGATTCTGCTTACACCTGAAAAACAGCAGACAAAAACACAAACTCAGCTGGGTATTTCAAGCACTTCTAGGGATAAAAGGAAAAAGACTCACATCTTAGGCCTGGTGTCTGGGATGGCTCGGTCCAGCGGGATCTTGTCACTAAGGTAAACATTGAAGTGTCCTTCATCCCATCTCCTCCTCACCTCTGACTCCTCACTACGGGCAACATTTGCTGCCTGACCAAACTGGCCCATTGCTTTAGGATCTCTGGGGGCGTTAGTGGCATCCAGAGAGAGCACTTTATGAACTCCAGTATCTTTGACAGCATTGGCTTCCTCTTTGGGTTTCTTTTGTGCTTGGACCTTGAGTGCAGGTTTTGGGAGTTCCTTCACAGCCGGCGGTTCACCTTTTGCCACCTTGTGAACCTGTTCATCCCCTATTTTAAGTTTGTCTTTTTCTTTCGTATCCTCTTTTGGAGGTTGACTTGCCGCTTTACCAGGATGTAAATCCTCCTCCTCATGTTGAGTCTCTTTGGTGCCATTTTTGATTTTAGGGTCTTCTTTGACTTCTACGTTTTTCTTTGAGTCCACTTTGTTCTCAGGGATTTTTACAACATCCTCTTTTTTAATGGGTGCCTTTTCTGTTTTTGGTTGTGGGGTATGTTTAATTTCCTGAATGCCATGTGGCACTTTGGTTTTATTTGAGTGCACAATTTTATTAGACACATTTAAACCTCTTTTATCCTCTATTTTCACCCCATTTAGATCCAGGTTAACAGCTTCTTTCTTTGCATGATCACCCTGCTTTGGTGCAACATTCAGCACTTTTTCTTTTTGGTCTAAAGCGATGTGTTTAGGTTTGTCAGTCTTTGGGAGAGAATCTCCTTTGCGGTTAACATTACTGTCCCCAATATTTTGGTCAAAAATCCTACCATGTCTGTAGACTTTAGCTAGTGGTGCTTGTGTAGCCGAGTCCACCCTCTGAAGTGGGTGTTTGAAGGGTTCTTTTATGGGTTGTGTCACCCTGGTTTGCTGCCTTTCTCTTTTCAGTTTTTCCTTAACTAGCTTGATATCCTCCTGGTCTACAGTAATGCGGAGAGCAGCCATGTCTAACAGCAGCCATATGACAGAAGCAATGAACACAAATGCAAGGACCCTCCCACTCCCCCTAAAGTATCTCCTCACCTTCATCATTATCACGTTTTAAAACAGAAAATCTTCGTAAAACTACCAAAAACGTCAAACTACATTAACGTGACAGCATGGGCCACCCCGGAGTCGTATGAAAAGTTTTCTTTTCTTTGGAGAAGTGAGCTGCCTGCGTGGCATGCTTAGCAGTATTACACAGAGCAGCAGTGGCAGCGGTGTTGTCAGTCAGAAATAAAGCAGGCTCGGACTCCTGTAGCCCACCACAGAGGTTACAATGTTCACTTATTCTCCCATACCAACCGTGTCTCTCCCGTCATCTCCAACCTCCAGAGGACACCATGTTTCAACCGCAAAAGTTCACCGAATTCCTTCAAGAAACGCAGCTACAGTACTCGGCTCTTTGATGGATCTCCTCGTCATAACTTTTACTGACACACGGATTTGTATGAGGACGTAGCAACAAACTTCCACCTTGTCAGTAAACTCTGATTGGACAGATTGGCAGGGAAGTTTCTGCCCACGCGGAACTAACAGCAAGCTAGCCGGAATTAGCGAGAGACGTAAAGGAAGTTAACACTCACCCTTAAAAATAAAGCATGTGTGCGACTAAAACAGTGACGTAGCTTGAATGGAAGGATATGTTTAATTAAGCAATATCATCCGAGATAGAGGGTTATACTGAATATTATCACTGCTGTGATTCGGTCGGTTTATACAATAGCTAAGATTAAAAGTAGTAAAAATGTAATTCAACAACAGATTTTTTTAAATTTCACGAGTAAATACTTTTACCTGCTTGTTAGGTAAAGAAAAACACCCCCCAGATAATCCGTAAATTAGAATATGTTGTGCTATTTTATGGTACAGGACGATTAATCAAGGAAAACGCGATTGGCTGTAAATATAAGTTAAAAGTACTTTGAACTGTTGGTTAGGCGGAGTGATACACATGGTGAAAAGTCCCAGTGATGTTCTCATTGACCGGGGATAGCTACCTTTAACAGTTCATGAAAGATAAGCTACTATGTTTACAGACAGGGGCGTATCTAGGGATTTTGTATGGAAGTAAATCAGTGCCCTCTGAGTTTGAATTTGAATTTCTAAAACTGAATTTTTTAGCATCAAAATTGGATTTTGAATTTGAAAAACCATCAAATTTGCACCGATCTTTTATTTTTATTTTTTTGCCGCTGAATGCAGTTTTTAAAAATGCAACATGTGAAAAGCAATTCAGTGTTAAAAAATTCAATCTCGAAAAAAAATTCAGTGTTGAAAAATTCAATCTCAAAAAAAAAAAAAAAATTCAGTGTAAAAAAATTCAACGACTCATAAAAATTCAACAGCAAAAAATTCAACTTCAGCATCACAAGAGACCTAGTAAACCAGGGAGAAAGAAGCAATCATCCTTGTCTCTATAGGTACTGTGATTGGCTCATCGCGTTTGAGGGCCGGACTTAGCCATAGGTCAATTGATCTAACGTCCAGCCAATCAGGTTACGCTCCCTCTGTCATGTGACAGAGACCCACAAGGCCCTTTTTTGCTGTTGAATTTCTGGCTGTTGAAATTTTTGAGACGTTGAATTTTTATTAGGGCTGTCAATAGATTAAATTTTTTAATCGCGATTAATCTCACAAATTCCATAGTTAACTTGCGATTAATCGCAAATTAATCGCACTTTTTTGTCTATTCTAAATGTACCTTATAATACTATTTCTCAAGATTTAAATACCCTTATCAACACAAGTGGACAAAAATGCTTTCTTTATGCAAATGTTTGTTCATATCAACAACCCAAAACAACAACAGATAAAGTCCAGAAAATTCTCTAGTCTGAACTCAAAGATACTGAACGCTGCAAAAATCTGCTGAGAGCATAGCATGGTAAACTCAAGCCACAACAGATGGAGATACTGACCTTAATGTAACATTACTGAATAATACCACAATGTAGAGTCAAACTTTAGACTTCTAGAAGTTAACTCCTCTGTTCTCAGCAGCTGAACTCCAAACAACAGGTCTCATCATCACACATGGACATAAAGAAGTCAAGTCTCTGCTGAGAGCTCAGCAGTAAGGCACAGACACATCTAATGGTGTTTCACCGTTCTGATGTGAGTAAGGTGGACACGTCTGCCCCGCTCAAGAGAAAAAGCAAGTAATTACTTAAAAAATGTCTGCTATTATTTATCATATTTTTACTTTCACACTAAAAAATGTATTCTAAATGTAAAATAAATGCTGACAGTAAAAAATGACTGAGAAATTTTAAGGTGTACTAAAAGGACTGAACCATCTTTTCATTCTTCAGATCATAGAAGAGCTACAGATTTTATCTAAAACCATTTTTTCTCCCTAAACAAAAGAGACCCTCAGTCTAATGATGCTTTCAGCTTTTATTCTGATACTCTACAGAGCTCATTCACTAACCTCTGCTCTCCTGTCGCACACCAGCCTCTGCTGCTCTGTCTCCTCCTCCTCCTCATGATGCAGCTGTATATTCACCAGCATCAGACAATCTCCTGTAGGGACTGCAGAGTCTTTGACAGTTTTGCAGCATCTTGATTGACTGTTAACTAAATTTGGCGTTTATTCACAGTTCCAGTCGATCGTTTTAATAAGTTTCGTTTTTCCGAATACTTTCACTTTCAAGCAGGAGCTGCGTGGGGATGAGAGCGGACCTTTAGGAGACGTGATCGGACCAGTCAACACTCAATAGCGCAGCTGTGGTGCCGGTTCATGGCAGATATAATAGCCTAAATAAATGAATACATCATACTGGCCCAAAAGTGCGTCGGCACACCGGGAAATGCTCGGTATGCCAGATTGCGAGTCCATCCCTGCAGAGTTGTCCGAGTGTCTCCATTGTAAACAAATCCAGCATGGCGAGGGGGGCGGCTCTCTGAATTAGTGGTGTGCATGGCCGGCGAGTGGTGCGGGCTATATAAGACTCTACGAACTTCCTGTAACTCCGTTCATGTCCACAGTAGGAGAAAATAACTTCAGTCTTATCTGACATGATCTGAAAGCTGAACCTGTCATTCAAAAGTCTCTGTCCTTTATCCATTTCTACTCGCTTGTACCGCATCATGACGGCGCCGCCCCCTGGTCTGGCAAACTACGGGATGGGTCGAGGGTCAAAAAATCATGCGACAAAAAATTTAGCGGCGTTAAACGTAATTTGAGTTAACGCGATATGACTTTGACAGCACTAATTTTTATACACTGAATTTTTTTTTAGATTTAATTTTTTAACACTGAATTTTTTTTTCGATGTTGAATTTTTAAAAACTGAATTTTTTGAGACGTTGAATTTTCTTTACACTGGATTTATTTTTTGAGATTGAATTTTTTAACACTGAATTTTTTTTTGGATGTTTTCATTTATTCCACTTTTTATAACTGCATTTCACTACAATATCTAGGCAGTTTTGCAACATTTTTGCCACTTTTGGGTTATCTTTGAAACTTTTTGTCCATTTATCCCACTTTTTAACTGCATTTCACTACAATATTCAGACCTTTTTGTGACAATTTTGCCACTAGAACACAATTTGTGAACTGTTTGCCAATTTTTGCTAATTTAAACCAACTTTTGTCACTTTTCACACATTTTTGCCACTTTTTAACCCCTTTTCACCACTTTGTCCAGTTTGTTTTTGCCATTATTGACCCATTTCTGATACTTTGGCCCTTGTTGACACTTTTAGCCCCTTTTCACTTCTCCATCTGGTCATTTTTGCAACATTTTCTTGCTACTTTTAACCCATTTTAATATTTTTGACCCTTTTTGCACCATACAGCCCATTTTCTGCTACTCTTTAACCCCTTTTAACCCCTTTTCCTGCCTATTTTTGCCACCTCTAACCCACGTGGGCCACTTTCAGCCCATTTTTGCATTCATTCAGTTAGTTTTCCTCTTAAGGTTGTCTCATTTCCCTCCACTTTTTTCTGGCATTTTTCTGTTTGTGCACATCATGGCTACCTCAATCCACATTTTTTAACATTATAAAAAAAGTTTCTTTTTTAAGAAAGAGGGTTACATTTTGAAAAAGGCTATTGTACTAACGTAAAAATAAGTATTTTTTAAAATTGCTTTAATAAGTGTTACTTTTCAAATGTAATATGAGATGTGGCTACCCCAGCTTAACTGTACAACAGACCGTGACATTGCTGGCCTCCTCATGGGCCCCCACATTAGGCTGGGCCCCAGAAAGCGCTCCCCTTATCCCCCCTAATGGATATATTGAACTTTGTTTTTTTGCTTTTTTTTATGTATTTTGAAATAAGGTGAACTCATTCAAAAAATAAAAAATAAAAATACCTCTTAGCTGTTCGAGGACCTCATACAACAAAAAGATAGGTCTAGGCCTACATCAATGCAATATATTTTATATGTATTGATGATTTTTGCTGACTGAAAGAGAACAGCAAGTTATTTTGCCAGCTGCAGTTTAAGTTGAAGAGAGCTCATCAAAAACCTGATTTATTTGAGGGAAAAGATGGCACAAGTCAAGGTAGCTATATAAGAAAATTAGAAAGGTTGGTTGTTTTGGCTTATTATTATACTTATTATTCATAAAAAGGCAAAATAAAATACAAAATCATCTTTAAAGTACATTTCCATTACAACTTCGCAAACTTCTTTTTTTTAATGGAGTGGTAGCTTTATCAGTTTAACTTATTGTCCGCCATGGGAATTTTACTTTGTAGGTCTCAACCGGAAGTAGTATTTTATTACGACTGCTTAACCTTCACGTAAAACAGGAGTCATGCCTTTGTGGAGGTAGTGTGACAGTGACTGACATCCAGCACAGGTGATTTCTTTAGGTATTATACAGCGTGTAGAGAGAGACGTTAATATGACGTCATAACAGGCCATCCAAACGACGGTTGACATGCCAGGTGACCTTACCTGTGCTCAACACACTCGACACACCTTGGAATCTAAGAAATGCGGTTCGGCTTGATTCACCGAGATTAATTCTGAGTGAACACGTCAAACATGTCATACCCAATGAAAACAGGCCAGCAGGCCTTTATTTTTAAGTTTGAACCTAAAATCAAGAGCAGACAGGCTAGTGCTGAGGCTTGACAGAGTAAGACTGCCTAAATTTTAGCTTCATCTTCGTCTTATTCTATTATTAGGCCTATTATTATTATCACTATTATTATTAACCCTGTGGTATCCCTATAAATTGCTGCCTCATTTTCCTCCTAGTGTGCAAAAAAAAAGCACAGGGGGGTTATTACTGTGAATAAAAAAGTTATATTAGTTTATTTTTTAATTGTGTAATTTTCTCCTTGTTTTATCAACTTGTGCCATTAACAAAAATACCAAATACTCAATAATTGTCATATCTTTAAACCCTTTAATTGCCATGTTTGTAATGTAAACAAACCAAATTTTTTGATGAAAAAAAAAACAAACTGATTTTTTTCAAGATACTACACAGAAAGTGAATAACTAAGCTTAGAAAAGCACGCTGTAAATTACATCCCCCTCTCCTGTACTCCTACAGTCCAACAGTATGAAAAAAAGCTGAATGTGGATTTCAATTCTACACTGAAACAGCCCTTTAACTTG
This sequence comes from Cheilinus undulatus, assembly GCF_018320785.1. Classification (NCBI taxonomy): domain Eukaryota; kingdom Metazoa; phylum Chordata; class Actinopteri; order Labriformes; family Labridae; genus Cheilinus; species Cheilinus undulatus. Next base: position 45,567,324 of record NC_054879.1, read on the forward strand.
AACCCATGATCAACATTCTGCATACAAATTGGGCTTTTATTTTGGATTTCTCATTTCAAGGCAAGGCAAGGCAAGTTTATTTGTATAGCACATTTCAGCAACAAGGCAATTCAAAGTGCTTCACACAGGACATTAAAATACAATGATAAAGAGAAAAAGAAACATAATGAAAACATTTTAATGAATCGTGTAAAAGGTGATAAAAAACAACAAATAAGACCCACAAAAGATAAAAAACAATGTTTCATGTTTCTGGCCAGAGTTATTTTATGATATACAGATGAGTGACACTTTGACAAAAAGTAACTCTCTCCCTGAACCTTTATTTTTCTATAAGATAACCACACGTAGACAGGGAAGAAGTGAGAAAGAAGAGAGTGAGACAGACACGTGTGGCAACCTTATCGGAGCACTCAGGCTCTTAACTCTACTATACTAAAAAAAAAATAATAATAATAATAATAAAAAAAATAAAAATAAAATTAAAATTAAATAAAACCCATGAAAGATAAAAACACAGATATTAGAGTGAAAGTTGCAGTGCAGAGTTGTAAAAGGTGATATAAACAGCAGATAAAACCCAAGAAAGATAAAAACACACATATTAAAGTAAAGCTACAGTGCAGAGTTCGAGTGAAAATAAAAAAATTAGAAAGGTAAAAAGTTTTTAGTCAAAGGCAGCAGTGAACAGGTGAGTCTTCAACCTTGATTTAAAAGAACTCAAACTCTCAGCAGACCTGATGTTTTCTGGGAGTTTGTTCCAGATATATGGAGCATAGTAACTAAACGCTGATTCTCCATGTTTGGTTCTGACTTTAGGGACACAGAGCAGACCTGCACCAGACGACCTGAGCGGTCTGGATGGTTCATACTGGACTAGAAGGTCTCTGATGTATTCTGGGCCTAAACCATTCAGTGCTTTATAAGCTAACAGGAGGATCTTAAAGTCTATTCTCTGAGGGACAGGGAGCCAGTGTAGAGACCTCAGAACAGGAGTGATGTGGTCCACTCTCTTGGTCTTAGTGAGGACTGGAGCTGCAGCGTTCTGGATCAGCTGCAGCTGTCTGATGGACTTTTTAGGCAGACCAGTAAAGATACTGTTACAGTAGTCAGTTCAACTAGAGATAAATGCATGGACCAGTTTTCAAGGTCCTGCTGTGACATTAGACCTTTAATCCTAGAAATATTCTTGAGGTGATAATAAGCTGACTTTGTAATTGTTTTTATGTGGTTTTTAAAATTCAGGTCTGAATCCATGACAACACCCAGATTTCTGGCCTGGTCTGAGGTTTTTAACTGAAGTGACTGGAGCTGCATGTTGACTTTAAGGGATTCTTCCTTGGGTCCAAAAACAACTACCTCAGTTTTTTCTCTGTTTAACTGAAGAAAATTATGGCACATCTATTCGGTAATTTGTTCCATGCATTTACCCAGTGCTTGTATGGGGCCATGGTCACCTGGGGACATTGAAATGTAGAGCTGTGTGTCATCTGCATAGTTATGGTAGTTTATTTTGTTGTTTTCTATGATTTGAGCAAATGGAAGCATGTAGATGTTAAACAGAAAAAAATAAAAGTCTTTTTGCAGTTTAACAGATTGAAAAGCAGCTAGTCCTCAAATTGGCCAATTGTTAGGAAACATTTGCTTTTGAAGTTTTTGGTTTCTGTGTTTAGATGAATGTGAGCCAGTTTAACACCAATATTTAGTTGCTGGTTGTGTGTGTACCAAGCATAGAAACACAATAGATTTACCGGTGAATGATTTACTGGGATCAGCCGTGACCTAAAACTTCAATATTTCTCATGCACACACACAGTCACACACGCGTGGTTCCATTTGTAAACGCTGTTACTGCAGCCATTAGTCAGTGATTAGTGAAGGCGACCACAGGTTTTCCTCTTCATCAGCAGGCCTCTCCTGGGACTCCCATTGGCTCCATCCAGCCTATTAACAGCCCCCAACACGAGGAGGGGAGGGGAGTGGTACCTCCCATGGCGGCTGCCCTTAGCCACACTACACACGCTTTCATTAGTGTGTTAGCTAAATGATTGGCCTCGGGATAGCCCCGGAGCCTTGCAATGCATGTGTTAGCTTATATGTTCCATGCACCAGGCAATTTATTCATTTATTCATCCGATTCTGCATTCACGCTCATGATGGCATCATTTGCTAAATTTGATTGTATTTTCTGTAAAGTGAACGGTGCACAGGGTTAGAGAAAAATAGAGGGAAGGCGAAGAGGGACTGAACATATATCTGGGAGGTCAATCAACAGTGTGGAATAGAACAGATTTAATTTATAGTAACATCACCAGACATGAAGTACAAAAATACAGAGATGTGTGCTTCTGTTACCTGTAGGAGATGCCCTAAAGCTGAGTTATTTTTTTCTTTATAGCTGATGGATTGATAAGTTAATTTTCAAATGATACAGGTAAACATCTCTGTGAATCGAGTGCTCTCGTGCTGAAGATTCCTGCAGACATGGGGCATGGTCCTGGATGATGGTCACCAGGACAAGCGTTGATGGGGAATGTACCAAACTGACATACGCTCCCATACCTCATATCCTCATTCTCTCTTCCCGCTCTGATGATCAGCTGATTATGGGCGTTCACTCTTCTAAGTGATAAACTAATCAGATTCTGACACAACCTGGTTCGTCCAATCATCATGCATATTTTTAACTGATGTCCTCTCTTCCACAGTCAGCCTGTTGTTTCAGTGTGGATGCTGCATCCCTCCTCCACCCCAGCCACCTCTGTTCACTTCATCAGCATCCTGTCCACATCCTCACAGGTCTTCTGCTCATCTCATCCTGCACACCTCCGTCTCCTCCTCCAAGCCAACTTATTGGCTTCTCAGAAGTCTGCTCCTCATCTGGTCCTCATTAACACCACCATCAGAATCTAGACGCCATAGACCAGTGTTACTCAACCCTGCTCAACCAAAAAGACAAATTGTTGAAAAATACCTTTGCAAGAGCCACAATTTAAGTGGTAAAAAGTGGCAAAAACAGCTTAAAGTAGCAATAAAAAATATATTAAAGGCAGCAAAACAATCAAAAAACAGCAAAAATATGGGAACAGGGGTGAAAATGGGGAGAAAAAGTGGGAAAATGGTCAGAAAGTAGCAAAAACGATGAGAAGCAAAAAAAATGAGTTACATGTGGCAAAAATAGGTCAAAAAGTGGCAAAATTGTGGAAAAAAAATAAGTGAAAAGTGACTAAAATGGGTAAAAAGGCAGTCAAGAGTGGCAGAAATGGGCAAAAAATAGGAAACAAGTGGTATGTAATGGGAAAGGTTAGCTTAAATGGGCAAAAAGTGGCAAAAGAGAGGCAAAAAATTTGGAAAAAAAGGAAACAAGTGGTATTTAATGGCAAAAGGTTGTTAATTTAGACAAAAAGTGGCAAAAATGGTTAGAAATAGGGCGAAAATGGGATAAAAGTGGCAAAAAGGGGGATTAAGTGGCAAAACATGGTGGAAAAGGGCAAAAATGAGGAAAGAGTGTCAAGAAGAAATTGCAAAAATGGTCAAAAATAGAAAAATAACAGGTATTTAATGGCAAAAGGTAGCTTAAATGGGAAATAAGTGGCATAAAAAATGGTAAAAGAAGGGCAAAAGTGGCAAAAAGAAGCTGCAGAATGACTAAAAAAGGGTAAATGGGGTACTTTATGGCAAAAGGTAGATTAAATGGGTGAAAAGTGGCAAAAGTGCTGTAGGTCTCATTACCCCTTCAAGTACCCCTTCATTTGTCAAACATTTCCAAACTTGTAAAATACATTTGTTAATCTTGTATCAAGTATCTCCTGATTGAATTGTCTTTGGCCGAACTTTGTTTCTAATAACTAAATTATAAACAAAGTTTGGCCAAAGACAATTCAATAGAGCTGAATAGTAATAAATCCAATCGTTTGAATCTTTTAATTTTCTTTTGGGTCACTTGGGGATTGCTGTTAGCCTCTCAGGGCCACCATAGCATGTAGTGTAACTTGTCCCACCTAGGTTCTCTTCTTGCAACCCAAAAAATCGCAGAAAAAGTTGTAGAGCAGGTGCCAAATGAAGGAAACTAATTTAGAAAAATAACACTTTGGGCCACCAGTAGGAGAGTGGTTATGGTTTTGTCCATGCAACCCATGGAGAAGGTCTTCTTTCCTGCACCGTCTCCCCAGTTTCAGACTCTTTTAACTACATTTGTACAAGGGCCACTTTTTACTTGGAAGACACTGATTGATTTGGCCCAATCAACATACAATAGTTTAGCTCTTGTGACAGACAGACAGACTCTATGTGACAGACAGAACTTTCATTCAATCACCCTCTGAGTTTATTTTCAAAGGCTCTGCCCTTTCCCAAACACCGTCTATAAGAGGTTTACCAGATGGATGTGTGAAACAAATCCAACAAATCCATGGTGTGTCAGGTCAGACATTTTATAATTTTAAATCTTTTGGGGGACGGATGGGAAACTGCACAAATAAAAAAACAAATATTGCGATTAAATATGCGATTAATCTAGGGTTAATCTTATGTCTTTTCTGACAAATTCAAGCAATAAATAATTCCATAAATAGGATTATGTGTATTTAAAACAATGAAATTGCTGGAGAAATTGTTGAATAATAGGGGATCACACACACATGTTTTGGGACTGCCCAAGAATTCAAGAGTTTTGGAAATCTGTTCAAAAAGAAGTTGAAAGTATTTTACACGTGACTGTCCCCTTAGATTCTCAATTGTTTTTATTAGGAATTGTTTCGGATGGGATTTGCAAGACAGATCACAAGTATATATTACGTATACTTATGTTAATAGCAAAAAAACAGTGCACTGGAAAGACACTAAACCTCCAACAGTGGCCGAGTGGAGACAGAGACTCAAACAAGTCTACACAATGGAAAAGATGACTTCCATAAAACATGAAAAGAAGGACTTTTGTAAATCATTATAAACTAGAAAAGCACTCAGACAGCACAGACCTCTGCCATCAGCCCTATCTCCCAATAGTGAAGAATCCTTTAAAAATATTCCTGGATCCAGAAGGTGATCCGGATCACTCCCCAAATCTAATTCGCCGATTACTCCCTCCCTGCAAAGCATTGGCTTCGCTACAGGTGGACTGTCATTGTGGAAGCACCCATGGTCTCACTGGATGACTGGAAGTCATGGCAGAGGGTGAATATTCCTCTATTCCTCCCAGCATTGTGAGTATGCTTGCTACAATTCACTGTCTTTCTCTCTGTTATGCTCCGACTCATCTCCTTGACCGGGTGTGCGTCTTTCAAACTCTATAAACTCCAAAACTTTAAATAGAAACACACCAAAAAAATGCTGCTGGGATTGAAGTTACTCATGTCCGCCATCTCCTGGTGTATAGTGGTAACAGCGCAGACCTCCGCCATTAGCCCTATCCCCCAACAGTAAAGAATCCTTAAAAAAAATTCCTGGATCCAGACGGTGATCCAGATCAGTCCCAAAATCTAATCAGTTCTTCCTTATGCCATTTCTGACATTTCCTGAAAATTCGTCCCCAACTTTTTGAGTTATGTTGCAAACAAATAAAAAGAAGAAACGAACCCGATCACATAACCTCCTTGGCGGAGGTAAAAATTGACACTTGAATGTTTAAATAATGTGCATAAAATCTCTAACCTGACATGCCAGATGGATTTGTTTCTTTTAACGAAGAAATGTCGTCAAGCTCTGATAAAACTGGCGCTTTAGCAGCATCCGCACTAAGCTTTTCTGCCATAATTGCACCGCCTCTTGTTGCTGCATGCTCGACTGTGCCGCGCCTGAAACTACTGCCCCTCGTCACTGATTGGTCCTGTCACTTAAACCGGGCCCAAATGGTTCAGACGTGAGCTTTGCAAGATAGATTCACCAGTGAGGAACACGGAAACGGGCGTATCCATCTGCTTTGCAAGGTGATAAAATCTCTGCAGCTGCAAAAAACATTGATGTATTAAACTGGTATTTTGACACATTTCAAGTTAAAGAAATATTTCAACCTCTGCGGTTTCAAAATTGCAGGAGGCCATATTGTGGTTAATTGCCCAGCCCTAGTCCTCAAACATCTCTGCTGCTGCCGCTTAGTCTCTGATCCTTCTGTTGCCTTTAATATAAAAAGGAATAAATGAGCTCCTCTATAGTAGAGAAACTCTTGTTTAACATGTAGGTGTTCTGTGAATATGACAGCTGTAGTCTTGAGTTGTAAGTGTGGTGAGTCACTGACTATAAAGCTCAGCACTTAGCTCAGCACTCAAGAAGTTTGAAAAAATAAGAGCCTTGTTGCCTAAATTGACATCTATAACTTAATCTGTCCTGATGTAATCCATCAAAGGGATTATATAAAATTAGTCACCTGGCAGTGACACGGCCGTGTGTAAAAGAAGCTAAATGCACTTGTATGATATCTTCAGAACATGTTAATTAGACCCTGAAATTAGAATTACAACAGTTGGTGTGTGTAATTTACATAGAGGTCATGTTGTGCTAATATGGCACTCGTTGAAATAGACAGCCGGCAACAATATGGTTAAGTCTGACCCACTGACATTTCCAGCTCCAAATTATGCACATTGTGTGAATTAAATTAATTAGGGAATTCATTAAGAAATATGGCTTGCGGAAACGAGTATAATATTTAGTTATGTGATGTAATTTTCTTTCATTGTTAAAGATAATTTGTTTCATAACACTTCCTGCGGTAGTTTCCCCCTCTTGCTAACTATGATGTATGTAATTTGTTAGCCCTTTAATTAATTATGATTAGAATTAGTGAATGTTGAGCTTGTTTTGACAGATGGTTCCCATCAGGGAGACCTTTGCACAATTAACTTATAATCAATTACATCCCATTTCTTCCTGTTTGTTACGTCCTGAAGTTTTTGTGGAGAATATCCAGAGCGTATGCATCACAGCAATGCTTTACTCTCAACACATCAAATCAGCAATTAACTATAATTTGGCCAATAATACAGAGCAGATAAACAACTTTGATTCATTTCATGCTTTGTGAGATACCTGCGAGCAAATTCATCTGCTATTAATGAACCTGTCGGGCTGCTTGTGTCCTCGCATGGGATCCTAACATCATAAATGTTTCTCCCACTTAATGACCTCCCTATAAAACGAAGGCTTTATTGCAGATTTGGCTCTTTTCTCTCACACATACTGTGTTTTCATACTTCCTTACTTTATTAGCTTCTTGTTTTTGCCTGTTAACATTTTATCTTACATCTTTTAAGGGCATAATGCAGAGGAATGAGCACAAGCTTGTTGTACCTATTTTAATCCACAAGATGGCGCTTTAGTTCTGTTCATGTTGAGCTCAGCTGGATGATTCGGCATCATGGAGGTGCCTGCAGATGCAAGGACTTATTTTTTTCTTTGCAACACATTTGAAAGATATAGATCCAAAATTTTTATTTGCAATTTGCAGCTCCAAATTCCACACTTTAAAAAAAGCTTTTAGGTTTCTGGCATCTTCAACTCAGAATAATCTACAGCCTGATAAAAGATATGGAACGTGGTTATCTTGAATACTTTTGAATCCTTGTCAAAAGTCTTGAATTCAAGCTTTCCCTGTGCACACAATTTAGCTGATCATGTGAGATGTGAGAAAAATCTGTTTTTGTTGTTAATTTGCTGCATATTTTCCATGAAAAAGAAATCTCTGATCTAAAAGATACTAACCTGGCTAAATAAAGGTGATAGAAAATCTACAAGCTGAAATAAAAATCACCGTTCACTTTATTAAGTTTGGATATTTGCCTCTGAGGCTCTGCATGATTTTATAGATATAGAAAGTTTTTGTCAACAGTGTGACATGGGTGTGTTTTCTGGAATATATTTCTGTGATTAAGGTCATTTTAAAAATTATTTTGTATCCTGTTTATGTGAAAATTAATCATCCTAAATCTCATCTTAAAAGAGTATGCTGTAGTGTTCTAAGGTTCACTGCTAGTATCTAAGTTATTCATACTTTAATTATATGATTTGTACAGAAACTGATACATTAAAATTAGAAATATTTGCAGATGACACTTAAATATTTTGTTCTAAATGGAAAATTAAGAAATGATGGAAAACAGTAGCAATTAAATAAATGGTTTGCTTTAATGAAGCTAAATATCCTGTTTTTGTTGTTGAATTGCTGCTTTTTCCCATGAAAAAGAAATCTCTGATCTCAAAGGTACTAACCTGGCTAAATAAATGTGATAGGAAATCTAAACTTTGAATCAAAAATTATCATTCGCATAATTATGTTTGGATATCTGAGGCTCTGCGTGAGTTCAAGTCAAGTCAGACTTAATTTATATTGCACATAAAAAAAAACAACCTTTGTTGACCAAAGTGCTTTTCCAGGCTTTGATAAAACAATAAAAGCACAATAAATGACTCACAAAAACATGATTTAAATGATTTTTGTACAGTAAGTCATTAAAATCTGTTATGTTTGCAGATGACACTAAATTATTTTGTTTAATTAAGAAAGAAAATTACTATTATTATTTATTAAGAAATTAAGAAATGATGGAAAACATTAGAACCAGAATTGATTATGTTAAATCAATGGTTCGCCTTAAATAAGCTATCACTAAAAAGTAAAATAAAATCTCTGTTGGGCCAATTCTGATTTGAAACTCAAAGAGCTTCTGAAACAAAGTTTCTGAGTCATTATTGATGATAAACTTTGTTGGAAGCTTCATTTGGAACATGTTAAATGGGAATTATCCAAGTCTATTTCTAGTCTTTCAAAGTAATTTTGTGTCCTGTTTATGTGGCATTAATGATACTAAATCTGGTCTTAAAAGAGTAACCTGTGGTGTTCCACAGGGTTCAATGCTAGGACCTAAATCATTTATGCACATATAGTGAAGGTTATTTGTACAGTAACTCATGCATTTAAATTTGTAATGTCTGCAGATGACACTAATTACGTTAAATAAATACTATAAATAACTAAATGAAATTTGAAAAAGGTATGTAAATTGGAGGTTAAAGAGCCATCTCTGATGTAAAACTGAATTTAGACTTTTTGGCACAGAATGATTATTTTTTCACTTTTTGGTCCCAAAGAGATTAAAGAACAAGTTTGTGTAAAAAAGTCGCAGTCATTACTGTTTACTGTTTTAATTTCCTTTTTTTCCTTCTGTCTTCATAGTCCCATAACTTTTTAAAGATTCAAATGACATTTCTACAGCAAACACATCCTTAAAGCCCAGGTTGTCCTGAAAAAAAAAAAGGATGTTTAGAGCTTGGTGGTTCACCAATATGAACTTTATTGGACAACAAGTCCAGGCGAGACAAAATGGTTAAAAATAGCTTAACCATTTGTTAAACAAAGTTGAAACTGAAAGAGTTTATGAGACAAAGTTTCTGATGATGATAAACTTTGTTGGAAGCCTCACATTAAGATCTAAAATGGAAATTATCCAAGTTTATTTCTATTCTTTCAAAAAAGGGTTTTACTGAATAAGAACTGCCTTCGTATTCTGTACTGTTTACTTGTGACGCCTTTTATGACTGACTGTGCCAACATTTGTGGAAATGCATATAAAACTAATTAAGATCCAATAATTAAACTTCAGAAAAGATCATAATTACAGTTGAATTCTGTGAATTTATCAGCCTTCCGTTTATTATCCACATTCAGATTGCTGGACATTATAAAGTGAGCACAAATGTAAATGAGAACTTCTCTGCTGGTCTTTAAAATGGCTTTAAAATGTGAAATAATCAAAGGTGACGATGTGAGTTCTAATCAAATTTGATACATAATTTAATTATCCTGTATAGTGTTTTTATTGTACTGCTGATTTTCTGGGTTAATCCTTAAATCAGTCCGGCCTCAAGACCCACCAGTCTGTCTTATATCCCAAGTTTACAAAAACTTTCAACAACACGTTTAGTTAATTGAATATGTTGCAGTTTTGGACCAAAACACTTGATATAAAAAAGAAAAGGGACAGAACTGACACATCTTATACACTCTCTGCATCACTATGTGTACATTTTTGCAAATTGTCCAGAGATCTTGAGAAATTACTTCATTATCATGGCAAAAGAAGCCATTTATTCCAAGAAGAGGAAATAAATATTTAAGTTGACCAAGTTTCACATTAAAACAGGGTGAAATAAAAGGTATCCATGCATGTCCAATAAGGACTTCAGGACTTTTGCCACCATTTTATTTTCAGACACCCACCAGTTGAGAACCACTGCCTTCGATGGTACAGGATAAACCATGCTAAATAGTCTGCTGATTGACTAATTTGATATAAAATGATCTTTTGTGACGCTTTTTTGTCAACATGAATGCAAACATCCTTTCATTCACCCGTGTGATCCTAATATGATTAAAAAAATCAACAAATACTTTTTCTCCTTTGGGCAGGGAAGAAGCAACCTTGTGCTGCATGCAAGTATAACTCTGAGCATGACTTTGTCTCTGTTTTTAAATAAAAAAGAAGAAAGGATAAGACAGCTGAATGTAATCATGTGATGATATTTAAGTATTCTTTAAAGAAAGATAAAGAAATCTGAACTAGTTTAGAGTCTAGACACACATTGCTCATTTCCATTCATGTCTTTGCACTACAAATCAGTGTCCAGCTTTGTGGATCTCCATTTTTCAAACATGCAGAGCAACAGCCCTGTTTAAGAAGTCCACAGCTTTTTTATCCTCTTTTTGTCCAGGTGACATGAAGGTGATACTGATTTGGCTCCGTGCTGCACATGACTTAATGTCTGACATAAAAAATAACTACATAATTTGTCTCAATCCAGAGGGCTGACTTGGCATGGACAGCAGCAGTCCTAAATGTCACCCTATAATGAGTTCTGGCCAAAGGTACACAGTTAGGACAGTGCCCGCTGGCACCTGGAATGCCCACTGGCTAGCTTTTTAGCCCTCAGCCATTTGGACAAACCCGGTTTTCTTTGTGAGAGCTGCCGCACACGATCTGCATCCAAACAAAAAGTTTAAATGTTGTAAAGTTTTAGCAAAGGACTCACAACAGCTGAATACATTTGGTTTCACAGTGCTGGAATAAAGCATGGTATTGACTTTTAAAAGGATTAAATACAATATAAATGAGGAAACGCTGTGATGCCGAGGTCTGGAATGATCCCCTTACATTCATAAACTTGCTGTCATTTCAAACTAAACGCACAGAGACTTTCACTTTTGAGGAACTTGACTTCTTTTGTGCGACTGCAGTGAGACCTATTGGCAACATGCTGCGTTTATTATCTCACAAAGGCGCAGGAAATGAGGGAACATTGTATCTAAATTAACTTTTTCTATTTCCTGGTGAATGAAATCAATTCCATCCTTTCATGTTACTTTTCATCTCCCTTTTGTCTTGTTGCTGAATCTTTTCTCTTTCGCTCTCATTCTTCTGTTTTGCCCTTTCCTTGATCTGATAGCATTAAACATATAATTAAGTCATAAAGGAGGGGACTGATGAGTGTAGCAGATGGTAATTGCGTCCTACATTTGAATGAAATGATATGCATTGCTACAATTTACAGCCTTCCCCTCATATTTTATTCAGCAACCTTTTATCTCTTTTCCTGCAGAATTATTCTGCAATAAATTTAGACATCTTATCAATAGCTGGAGTGATAGTGGCAGAAACATGGAAAAAATGAGCCCCAGCCGTTTTGCGCTGTTTAAAATAATTTTCCATAATAAAGGAGCTATCAGAGCTGCTCTATCACCGTAGAGGAGCAGATATTCCTATTTCTAGTAAGGCCTGCCTGGGTTTGTGGACAAGCTGTCACTCGCTTTAGTCTGAAGAAATGTGAAAAGACAGCAGGAGAGGGTTTGAGGAAAGTTCAGCCGAGGTTTGTTAACCTCACACAGAATAAAACAAGTCACTTTGGAAAGTAGTTGCTCCTTCTTCTGCTTGGTTTCGTAATCAGTTTGGTTTCATGCAGTTCTTGCAGAATCAAAGATTTAATGCCTGGAGGATGTGCATCAACCTTAGATGACTTAAGATAACTAGCTCAGATTTACAATTTCAGCTGAAATTGCATGGGGATGCTGAGAGCTGAATTGTGTAAGAACTGCTTAAAATAGCCAAAAGCACAAAAATAGCTAAAAATAGCATAAAATAGCATGAAATGGCATAGAAGTAGATGAAAATGGGATTCAATAGCTCAAAAAAGGATGAAAATAGCTGAAAGTAGCCTAAAAATAGCTGAAATAGCATAAAAATAGCATAAAATGGCATAAAAGTAGCTGAAAAGGGGATTCAATAGCTCAGAAAAGGATGAAAATAGCTGAAAGTAGCCTAAAAAAGCTGAAAATAGCATAAAAATAGCTAAAAATAGCTGAAAATGACATAAAAGTAGCTGAAAATGGGATTCAATAACTCAAACAGGATGAAAATAGCTGAAAGTAACCTAAAAAAGCTGAAAATAGCCTAAAAATAGTGGAAAATAGCATAAAAACAGTATAAAATAGAATACAATGGCATAAAAGTAGCTGAAAATGGGACTCAATAGCTCAGAAAAGGATGAAAATAGCTGAAAGTAGCCTAAAAAAGCTGAAAATAGCATAAAAATAGCTGAAATTAGCATAAAAATAGTATACAATGGCATAAAAGTAGATGGAAATGGGATTCAATAGCTCAAAAAAGGATGAAAATAGCTGAAAGTAGCCTAAAAAGCTGAAAATAGCCTAAAAATAGCTAAAAATAGCATAAAAATAGCTGATTTTGGCCTAAAAGTGGCTGAAAATTGCATTCAATGGCAGAAAAAGCAAAGAAATAGCTGAAAATAGCATGAAAATAGCTGTATTTTGAAAATTATAGAAGTTAGAAATGAGAAAAGTCATAGCAGTTGAATGAGGAAGAAACAGAATTTTTAAAAGTTTAAACGGTGTCGATACAACAAAGTCGAATGTGGGGACGCTCAGCATCCCCACATACGTTTTGGGGATGTTTTTGTTTTTGGGGTCTTTCATGAGGAAACTCTCCTTTGGATTCCAAGTAAGTCAGCTACTACAGCCTTGGGCGTAGCACGGGGGGGGATAAAGGGTACTGATTACCCGGGCCCACAGTAGGGAGGGGCCCTTGTGAAGCCTGCAATGAAAAGAGTGTTTTTATTTTTTTTCTTAGTAACTAGTGTCATTATTGAATCAAAAACAATGAATGAATTCGTCCAGACTGAAACTTGTATCAGAGTAAAACAAATTACTGGGGGCCTCTGCTCCTCCATAAAAATGTCCAAATGGTATAATTGTACCATTATAATAATGGGATTAAATTCAGTTTAACCATAGTAAAAATACTGCTCATAAATGGGGGAATTACGTTTCAAAAATACATGAAAAAAATAGATATTTGTAAAACAAATTCCCTAGCTACGCCCCTGACGCCCCCTAAATGATCCATAGACCACTGTGGCTGATAGATTTGGGCAAATACAGAGAAACAGCATTTAACTGACAGTTAACTTTCAATAAAGGCAGTGACATCAGCTAACAACAGACTGGACTGAGATGAACTGCTCTGTGATTTTAGATTGTAGTGTTAGAGGGGCGGGACCATTCCCCACTGTGGGCTCCTGACATCATGAGCCCATATATTGGCCCCGCCCACATGAAACAAAGCCAGGAAAGAGATTTCTAAATCCAGAATTCTGTCACATGTAGATCTCAGTGTTTTCACATGTTTACAGCAACCATATTCCAACATATCTAGAGTGTTAGACACAAACTTTGGATTTCACTTTACAGGGTCTTTAAAAATCACCATACTCTGCAGGTATTTTTCTTCCTTTTCTTTGTTCAATATATGCAATAAAATTGAAATAAAAAATCTCCAACCTTATTGGTACTCTGACAGCCGTTGCTTGCAGTACAACTAAACCCCTCCATAGCTACCGCCATGTTCTCCTCAAATGGTGCTGATTGATCTGGGCCGTTCTCAGAGTGGGTACAAACATTTCAGCTTGGAGCTTTGAAAGACAGAGCTACCTGATGACAGATGTGGAATCTGGCCTCTCCATTGGCTTTGCAGGTGCTAGCTACTGCATTAGCTGTACTCTATGGCTGAATCTCAGTCTCCTCTGTAAACCCCGAGCCCTTCTTGACTTCACTGACTGCACCTGGAAAGTTAGTGAGTGCATGAGGTTGCAAGGGCTCAAAGTGGTAGAAACAGGAAGGGGACAGCCCATAGTTTTTTGTTGACAGTCTGCATCCTGCAGAGCTTAAAACAAAGATAAGAATAAGCGTGCCTCACCTATATGTCTGTTTTCTCAGTGGATGAAAGTTGCTTTATATAATGTACTTAAAGGAAAAACACTTTTTTTGTGACGTCAAGCCCCTTTCAATGTTTTTTGTTTACAATTTTACTCTTTTCACTTCACTTTAATAACGTTTGCAAGCGGGCCTCCCCTAGGAACTCCTGTCATACGTCACAATGCTAGGAACTATGGGTAATTCCCTCTGCAGATATGCCCACTCATGGAAAGGGTGCATGAAGGACTCAAAAAGTCTGAAAGAGATCCCTCATGCACTCAGAAATCTGACAGTGGGACAGCCCTAAGGACTTAGCAGGAACGCGCTGCAAAGTCAGTGAGTGTGGACATTCTGTGGTCTATCTAAAAGGGTTTTGCTAGCCACTGTTGTGTTACAAAGAAGAAATAAGCAGTAAAGTCTGGTGCATGGGCGTAGCACGGGGGGGGGGGGGGGGGGTGTACTGATTGGAAGCCTGCAATGAAAAGTGTTTTATTTATTATTTTTTAAAGTTTATTCTTATTATTAATTATTATTGAATTATTGGATCAAAAGCAACAGACAGAAATTTGTATCAAATAGAGTGAAAATGCTGGGAGAGCCCAGCTCCTCCATAAAAAAAAATGTCCAAATGGTATAGCCCAGAGCTGTGAAATAATGCAGGTAAATTAATTTAAACACTGTAAAATAAAATATTGCTCATAAATCCAGAAAATATGGTTCAAAAATGCATTTAAATGCATATATATTTGTAAAAATGATGTAAATTTTTGCCTGGCTAGCAGGTTAAGGGGGACCCTGTGTAATATTCTTTCTGGGGGCCCAAAATCCCTAGCCACGCCCCTGACGCCTCTGGTCTGGTGACACAGCTGAGGTGCTTATAACTAACTTCCCTTGTCTGAACAGTAGAGACAATCATTTTACCTAACATTAGACTTCCTGTCTTACAAAGTAAGACCAAGTCAAAAGAGAATTTCCTGAGTTGAAATAAAAACAAAATGCTGTTATTCCATTAATGACAATTTCCATTATGTATGCAAAATCCCCCCAAGAATCCCCCCCCCCCTTCAGAAAATGTGTGCTGAAACAACCTGTTCTCAGATTTTACCCTCCTGATGTCATGTGGGGAGTTAGCCCCACCCCCAGGTTTGGTTGGTCCTCCCTGCTTGCTCCTCTCCTGATCCATTCATTAAGTTCATAGACTGTAGAAAGAATTGGACAAACCCCGTGTGATGTCAGTCTGCTTACATTAGGCGGACTCAAACGGCTCTTGAAGCCAATCAGTGGAGGCTTCCATATTGAAATCGCAGTCTCAACCGAACTTTGGGTCAACCTAACGGCCCGCCCACTAAGCACAACTTCCTGTTAGCCTGCTAGCTAGCATTCTGGTTGACAGAAATGGAGCCTCTGCCAGTCGAGCTATCTGGCAAATGAGACGCTCCAATTAGCTTTCATCCTAAATATAATCCAAACGGTCATGGTACAAAAAAAATCACCCCCCGTACAGTGGGAGCACAATAAGACACTAGCTAATGAGACATGCTTGGTGTGTCAAGACCGGCTGTTTAACATGTGTGCAGACGGGACTTCTGGTGTTCCTGCAGCCAGCCTCTAGTGGACACTCGCGCGATAGCAATTTTTTGCACTTCCGTGGTGGCTTCATTTTTTAGGACCGGAGGTTGCCGCTTGATTAAGCTACATCCATTCCCTGAGAGGGGTGGAGTCAGGGGTGGAGTCAGACAGCTCAGTAACATTTAAAGTTACAGACACATAAACAGCTCGTTCCAGGCATGGCTAAAACAGAGGGGTTTTTAGACATGCAAAATCCAATACTGGAGTGTATTTTTCAGCAACAAACTTCACAGGCATGTTTTGGGGACCTCTGAGACTGATATAAACTTGTCTTAAAGGGGTAAAATATATGACCTTTAATGCTACAGAGTTTGGATGTTCAGTTTTTTTTAAGGCAAATGTTGGGGAATGAAGCTCCATGTTTTTTCTGCGTGAGTGGGAGGGAGGTTGTTATTGTTGGAGGTGGTTAATCGAGTTTATTTGGTGAATTTTGAGCATGATATTACCATCCCTACTAGTGTTTCCATCAGTGGATAATTGTTTGGTCTCTGAAAAATAAAACATGTACAACCTTGACCAACTCTATCTGTAAAATGTCTTAGGATATCTTTTGTCGGGTTTTGGCACAACTTAAATATAAATATATTGCCTGATTAGTCACATAGATGTTAAACTTCTGTTCACAAACAGAGATGCAGTGTGCTAAAGCATAGCTTTCTGATTCATCTATCCGACAGATCCCCTCCTTCCTGATTTATTTTCACCTCCTTCCTGAAAAACTTCCCTCCTGTAATAGCAGCGAACAGAACAGAGGAGTGGAGCCGTGCCAGAAGGAGCTTTCCGTCCCATTGACATGCTTCCCCCTCGTCAGTCCCTGGTGAAGTGCTGGACTCCGCTGATATTTGAGAACTGGTAGCTGGGGCGATATAGGTTTAATTCTCATGTTTCTCCCGACCTGCCAAGTGCGGGCGTCGGCTGCCAGCTGGAAGGCTTTCATATGATGGTGTGCACGGGTGGAGGGGAGGTATTAGCAAGGGCAAGTATACAGTACATTCACAAGTGTCTCTAGACCTTGAAGGTGCAGGAGAAGTGCTTTCCACATCTCGGCACCCCGGACACTTAGCGTTTAGTCATGATGCAGGTCCATTACCTTTAAGTATAAGTACTTGTGTTTGCTCGCCTGTTTTTACAGCTCCTCCAGCCTCACAGGAATCTACCCAGGGTGACCCAACTCTCTTTATTGATGCCTCCTGAGTTTCCACTTGCCGGTAATAGACTGGAAAACACAGATAATGTGTTTGATCGATCAACGTGAACAAATTTCATTTGTTGGGATCAATAACAGTTTACAGTTGACAGAGCCCGAAGAACTACATTTATTTGAGCTTTTTGATTGAAGCTGTCTCTGTGTGTTGCACTCCAGACCGGGCCTATATGTTTCAGGCATGGACTCTTCTGTTCTATTATTGCTAGCAATCTGTATTTAAAACTAATATCAGTGTGTGCTGCATGGCTTGGGGCAAAAGGCACCAAACCAATCTTATATACAGCATGTGTTTCTTTTCACTTCCTTGTGATGTGAATTAGAATGTGAAAAATAACAATAGCCTTACATTTTTCACTGCTATCCATTTTTTTCATTTGAGGGTGTAATGATTAGATTTTTTTGTTGTTATCCAGCAGCATGATTTGTATTATGTTTTCACTGTAATAGAAAAGTGATGTGGAACCAAAGGGAGAAAGAGGAAATTAAGTGACGTGCAGAAGAAAGACGTTTCTCTGTGGCTCAACCTTTTGCAGTTTTCTTCATGTTTCTGCTTTTCATGATCATGCTCTGAAGAACGCCCTGCAGTCATGGGAGCCCTTGCTCTGTGTCACACAGTTCCCGGACAGGCCGCTACCTTCTGCGCACACAGACAAAACAGCATGAGATGGGAAGTCCACATGGATAAACATTTACTACGCTAGGTGTTGCTTCAGGCAAATACTATTCAGGGGGAATTTACTGGGTCTACACCGGTATCACGGCAATAACCTTCTTATAGAGGTATTTCTGCACAGCTCTTTATTCCACTGTTGTAAATGTTGGCTTTAGCATGACCAGTTTACCAAACATAGAAGAATAATGTGTACTGGTATTTCATGTTTACAGATTTTACTGTAATAATGTATGAAAACCAATAGTGAATTAGTTGGTCACCGCCCAAGGCCGCCCATCAGGGGGATAAAGGGGAGAGCTTTCTGGGGCCCATGAGGAGGTTGGCAAAATCATGGTCCATTGTAAAGTTAAGCTGTGATATTTTATTTTACATCAGAAAAGTAACACTTGTCAAATAAATTAAAAAAGAATTTTATTTATCTATGCTGTAGTAAAATAAATCCTTTTTCAAAGTGTAACCCCCTTTCTAAAAACAGAAAGACCTTTTTATGGTAATGATAAAAATGTGGATGGGCACATTGACTAAACCAGACTTCATAGGTAAGCCATGATGTGCAAAAATGGGTTGAAAGTGACCCAAATTGGTTTATTAATTGGAATATTGTCAAGAAAACTGGTGAAAACTTGGTATAACAGAAGCAAATAATGTTGACATAGGAAAAAAAGGGTCAAAAAGTATTGAAATGGGTTAAAAGTGGCAAAAATGTTGCAAAAATGGCCAGATAGAGTAGAGAAAAGGGGGTAAAGAGTGGCAAAAAGAAGTGACAAGTAGCAAAAATTTGTTAAAAGTGGCAAAAAGGGGCAAAGTTTATTAAAAAAAAAACTGGGTAAAAACATGGCAAAAAGGAGTTAGAAGGGGCAAAAATTTGTTAATATGGCAACAAAAGTGGCTAACATATAAAAAATGGTTGATAGTGTCAAAAATGTTGCAAAAATGGCCAGAGAGAGTAGAGAAAAGGGGTTTGAGAGTGGCAGAAAGAAGTGGAAAAAATGGGTTCAATTACAAAAAGGGGCAAAAGTTTAGAAAAATGTGTCAATAGTGGCAAAACAGTCAGATCTAGTAGTGGAAAGCAGTTAAAAAAATGAAAAAAATGGGTTAAAGAAGTGGAAAAAATGGGTTAAAATTGGCAAAGTGGCTAAAATATCAAAAATGTGATACTAATGTCAAAAATGGCTAGGTGGTGTAATGAAAAGGGTTTAAAATGTGGCTAAAAGGGGCAAAAAGTGTAAAAATGGATTAACAGTGGCAAAAATGTTGTTAAAAGTGTCTGGATAGTGTAGACAGTGGCTTACAATGGCAAAAAGTATCAAAAATTAGCAAAAAGTGGCTAAAAATGGTTTAAAAGTGGAAAAACAGTGGCATTAATGAGTGCAACAGTGGTGAAAAGTGGTTCAAAAGTGGCATAAAAACACTGATGTCAACAACAGAGGGTATAACTCCTCTGCTTTAACAGTAAAGAATTTAAACTGAACCCTTAAACAAACACATTTAGAGCTCATTCACAACATTCAACGATGAACGGGCCGATAGTTAATAAAATTATGGTCGTCTAGGACAGGGGTTCTCAAAGTGGTCAGCTGGAGATCCCCCAATATAGCAGTGCCAGGGACATGGGACCCCCACTGTCCCAGTGTTAAAGAACATTAAAGGTCACTTTTTTTTTAATTGTAATAATAATTGTTTAAAGGAGCAGTCTGATGTTTTAGCAAACAACTGTCACTATTAAAGGTCTGTTTAAATGATTGTTAGCACACATATTTTGTTATTTTTGGTATGTTTCTCTCAGGAATCGCTGTCTGCTGAGTCCTAAATCAATAATATGGTGAGACTAAACATCTTAAGATTGTAGGCTGGAAAACCAAAGAAAGAGTTAAATGACTCGGCCAGTCAGAGGTCAGAGGTATTTGGGGATTATTGTATTTTCTGTTCATTCAGTGAGTGATTCCTTTCAGATTCTACAGTCATTTAAATAATTGTAAGTTTAATGTATTAAAGTGACTATAGCCTCTTGATTTTAAATGACAGCAGCAGCTTAAAATGTCCTCAAAGCTAATCTTATTTCCTTTTTCATATGACTTGTAAAGTTCTGACTCTCAATGATCTTTTTTGTGACCCTGGTTGTGAACAGAATGCCCAGCTTGCTGCTGGTGAAGATGGCGCCTTTTTCTCGCCGTCCGCTCTTCCTGCAGGCTGCATGTGTGATTGCTGTGCGGCTGTATTCACGGGGAAAGGCATGCCCTCGGATTGGAGGACAATGCATTAAGACTGCCGGTCCCTGTGCCTTAGATTTGGCACAGGTTAGGGAGAGGCATGAGATGCATATTGTTTGTGTTCATTTGAATAAGGACAAATGTCAGATTTCCATGGCTCCAGGCAGCCTGCATGTTAGATGATCAACTCTTTTGGGCCCCTGGATCTGGGGTCATCAGTAGCGCTTCCAGGTCACTGTCACTGCATGCCGGTTTGGGGCCATAATTGACCTTTTGACAGAGCGCAGGGAGACAGCCGTTCTCTCAGGGCAGGAATAATCACTTCAGATTTACTTGTGGCTGAGTTCATGTTAGCTAATTACAATTTTTGTTCCATTAAAAATAAAACTGCAACCTTAGAGCTTTGTTTAAAGCAGTTCTTTTAAAGTACATATTTGATTGTGAATATACATTTATTGTTTCTGGTAAAGCTTTGCTGAAAATGTGGCACAAGTTCCCCATGTTGAGTCAGGAAGTCGTTTACTCATGCAGCATATGTAAAGTTTTAATTTTCTTATTGTAGCAGCATGAGTCAGAGCCTCTCATGGCGTACTGTAAAAGCACCATCATATGTGGTGTGTTGTAGTGTGTGTGGCCACAAAGAAAGGTTGAATACAGCCTATATCCCACTAGCCCTTGAGCTCCCTCAGGCTTCTTTCCGGTCCAGGATCTCCAAAGAAGCGTGCGTTTACCCTTCACTGTGCACGTTATTCCTCACAACACAGCACCCACGGCCATGTCTCTGTCTTCATAGCCCTTAACATTAACTTTCATTCACACCATGCACTCTGCTTTTAGAGGGTGTGTTCTCATCCTGGGCCTTTTTCTTATGCTTTGAATTGAATTCTCCTTCCACATCTTCCTCTGGAATTTATGCTTCTTCTTGGTTTCCTGTTTTTATTTTTATCCTAAATCACTGATCATCAACTGGCGGCCGGGGGGGCCATATCAGGCCCCCCAAAGCTTCCTGTCCGGTCTCCAAAAGATCATTAAATCAAGAAAAAGGAGGAAAAGAAGTATTGTGGTTTTAAGAGTATCCTTTGGCTTTAAATGCCTGCTAACGTTAACCACCCCACAAACAATTCATGTTGAAATAGTTTGAGAATGACAAAACATTTGATATGTTTTACAGAAATTTACTGTCATAATTAGTAGATATTTAAAAAGGGTTAAGGTTGGCAGAAGAGCTGCAAAAATGACCAGATAAAAAAGGTGAAAAAAAGGTTAAAATGAGGCAAAAATTGGTTACAGAGAGAAAAAGGGGCAAAAAAGTGACATGAATTGGTTAGAAATTACAAAATTGTTTAAAAACAGTAAAGAAAATGGGTTAAAATGGACAAAAAGTATACAAATTGATTAATAGTGGCAAAAATGTTGCAAAAAGTGAAATGGAAAGGGGTTAGACAGTGGAATAAAATGGTAAAAACTATCAAAATTTGGATTCGTCTAGGTTATTCTGGGTTTTTAGTTCTTTGTTTTATATATTTTTTTTGTCTTAATTTTACTCTGGAATTTTACATATCAGTGGTTCCATAATGTATTTCAAACTTGTCATGTTTTCTGACTCTGTAATGGGTCCACTAGGATGATTATGATGTTACATTGCTGGCTTTATCTTTCATGGGTTCCCCTGTCGTTGCGTTTTTGTCCTGTTATATTCTTTGCTTGTGTTATGATGATGCTCTGTTTTATTTGTGTTTCTGCTTATTGTCAAAGCACTTTGCAAACCTCTGTTTTCAAAGGTGCTATACAAATAAAGTTATTATTATTATTATTATTAAAAATGAGCATAATGAGGCAAATTAAATGATTTAAATGTTGCAAAAATGGGTTAAAAGTGGAAAAATGTTGCAAACAGCCAGTTAGAGTGAAAAAAAGGGGTTAAAGAGTAGCAAAAATTAGTCAAAATTGGTAGAAAGTGGCTTAAATATCAGAAATGTATTTAAGGTGTCAAACTTGTTGCAAATATGGCCAAGTAGTGTAGTTAAAAAATTGGCTAAAGAGTGAAAAAATGGGCAAAAAAGTGTGATGAATTGGTTAAAAATGACAAAATTGTTTAAAAACAGTAATGAAAATGGGCAAAAATAGAAAAAAGTGGCAAAAATGGATAAAAGATTGGCACAAAGGGGATAAAACTTGCAGGAAAAGTGGTTTAAATTGGTAAGAAAATTGCAAAAATTGGGTCAAGGAGGCAAAAAGTATCAAAAATGGGTTATAAGTGGCAAAAATAGCCTGGTAAATTAGTGAGAATGTGTTCAAGAGTGGAACACAAAGGAAATAACTGGCAGGAAAGTGGCAAAAATTGTTTAAAAGTTTCAACTATTGTTGAAAAATGTAAAGAAAAGAGGTTAAAAAGTGGCAAAATAGAAGAAAA
The DNA here is from genome assembly GCF_018320785.1 of Cheilinus undulatus. Classification (NCBI taxonomy): domain Eukaryota; kingdom Metazoa; phylum Chordata; class Actinopteri; order Labriformes; family Labridae; genus Cheilinus; species Cheilinus undulatus. The sequence continues at coordinate 45,589,713 of NC_054879.1, forward strand.
GTGGCAAAAATGATTAAAAGAGTGGCACAAAGGGGATAAATCATGCAGGAAAAGTGATTTAAAGGGGTTAAATAATGGGCAAAAATTGGGTTAAAGAGGCAAAAAGTATCAAAAATTGGTTATTAGTGGAAAAATAGCATATTAAATTAGAGAAAAGGTGTTCAAGAGTGGCACACAAAGGAAATAATTGGCAGGAAAGTTGCAAAAGGGGGTTTAAGAATAGCAAATGTGGGTGAAAAGTGGCAAAAATGATCCATCCAACCAACTTTTTGCAAAAATGGATAAAAGAGTGGCACAAAGGTGGTAAAACATGTGGGAAAAGTGGTTTAAAGGGGTTAAAGAATGGTTACAATTGGGTTAAAGAGGCAAAAAGGGGTTAAAATGAGTTTATACTGCACTGTAAAAAGCACCATCTATTTTACTCATAAACATTGAGTTGAAATAACGCAGTTCTTCTTAACCTGTTCTAAATACTTATTATAAACAAGTTACTTGTACTTCTTGGCCATAACAGCAAAAGGGCTTGATTTACTTAAGTTTACTTAGTTTAAAAAAATTAAGTAAAAAGGGGGCATAATTAAGTTGTGGTAACTTAAAAATCCAAAACAGCGATTTGAACTCTATTTTTATGAGCTGATAGAACTTATTTCAGTTTTAAGTGAACAGTACTTAAACAATTTAAGTATTTTTTGTTATAACTCATATTATTTGAGTTGTGGCAAATCTGCAGTTTTCCCAGAATGCCTTTGGGCACTAAACCTTTATGCACTCTGTTTGCTGCAGCTGTCTTTGCCAGGACACTTTTGAAAAAGAGATTTTTAATCTCAATGAGGTTTTCTCCTGGTTAAAAAAAGGTGAAATAAGATAAATAAATAAAATGCACCATGAGTGAAGTTGCTGTCTCAATTAAAGATGTCCCGCCCATAGGGGGCACTGACACTGTTATCAGCATCAGTGCAAGTTATATGGTACACTGACATTGATGAAGTGGGTCACCAACAGCCATTGTTGCAAATAGTGGCACAAGATAGTCCACCTTGGGTGAAACGACTTACAAAACTTTTGTACCAGCTGATGTTCTAATGTAATCAGTTATCTAAGATATTTTGAGTGCTATTAACTTATCAGTGTTTACAATGCACTAAAAATGTTAAGTATTACACACTCAAAGTAGATGATTTAGGCTAAGTCCTGCAAACTTAAATTAACATTTGAATCTCAGTTGTGAAAACTTAAAATAATTGATTTTAAACTAGTAGTGAATACTTAAATAGTTCAAGTAGAACAAGTACTGCACACTACTAACAAAGAAGTGTTTTTAACTCACAAAAGTCAAGTGTAGTTTACTTGTTATTTTTGAGGCAACGACTTTCCATATTTTTTTTAAGTAAGCTCAACTAATTTTTTCTTACAGTGTGGTGCTAAATCAGAATTGTGGAGGGCCAAGTCTCTGGGACTTTCTGAGGCTCAGCCAACTCTGTTGTCAGGCCTGTCTTCTTGTGGCCTGCTGCATTATGGATAATATAGGCATAAATCTCACTGGTAATGTCTAAAAATATCCTGCATTTTGAAAGAACATACAAATATGTTAACAGACCAAAATATGTATTTAATTTTTGTGTATTTGAAAGTCTGGCCCCCAGAGTCTCTGTCCAGACTAAATCTGGCCCTTGTGCAAAGATACTTGATGACCCCCGTCCTAAATGATTAAGTGTGCCACGGCATGCTTTTCTTGCCTCCAAAAATCTCTTCAATCACCGAATTCTGCAGAGAAAGTTTGAAACATTAAGAAGCTACATGAGAAAAATAATGCTCCAAGCATCTTTGCAGGGATCTTGAGAGTATTTACAAAAAAAGAAAAAAAAAAGAAAAAAGCAGCAGGACTGCCAGGGGTCAAGGCTTTGAGACCGGGGTATTACATTATTAATTAAAATACAAGTTGCCTTGTTGCCCATGGGTATACAATGTAGCACAGTTGATTGAATCAGGTAGTGGCAGCTCAGGCCTTTTGTATTTTGTGCTTGAAGGGAGGAGAGGAATTTGAGCTGGGCTGTGTTCCTCTAACATGTTTGGAGAAATGCTTGTGAGCTATCACTGAAAGCTGTGCAAGATTTAAAATGCCACCGAACTCCCTGCAGAGGCTGGACTTGATCCATCCAACCAACTTTCCCTCGTATGAAGACTTTAAACAGCTTTTAAATGCATTTAATGAGTGCATATCTTCAGGCTGTTATCATCCTGCATCTGTTCCAATGGATAGATTAACCAGCAAGTTAAATGCCATGCAGATAGAAATGATCAGACCTATCCATCGATCTGTTTGCATCTATACAGCAGACTTCTTCTAGACACTAATGTCCTACAACCGTCTTTCACCTTTTATTTCCACAATAATAAGAAAACAGCATCCAAATTCATTTTGCCAAATTCATAACGGATGATAATATCACAGACGTCTGAAATCTCCCTGAAAAATAATTTAAAGATTTGAAAGCACCTGCACAGAAAAATGCTTCCTCAATCTACTAGACCACTGATCAGCAACTGGGGGCCCCAGGGCCATACCCCACCCCACCCCACCCCCCCAAGCTTCCTGTCTGGCCCCCAGAAGATCATTAAACTCAGCAAAGGAGGAAAAGAAGATGCTGTGGTTTTAAGAGAATCTTTTTACTTTAAATGTCTGCAGCTGTTAAATCCACCATAAAAACAATCAATACTGAAATAGACTAAACATTTGAACTGTTTCTACAGAGTTACTTGTCAGCAATTATTAGTAAACGTTTTTAGGAAATGGGTTAAGACTTGAAGAAATAGCCAGAGAAAGAGGTGAAAAGGGGTTCAAGAGTGGCACAAATGGAGGATAAGTGTCAATGTGGGTTTTGGAATGGCACAAAGGGACAAAAATTGGCAGGGAAAGTGGTGAAAAGAGGTTAAAATGTGGCAAAAATTGGTAAAATAGGGGAAAAAAAGTCACACAAAATATCAAAAATGGGTTAAAAGTAGCAAAACTGGTGCAAAAAATAATGAAAAGTGGCTATAAAGTGGAAAAAAATGAAAAGCAGCAAAAATGTGTTTAAAAGTGGCAAAAATGGGATTAAAAATGGCAAAAATGGTTAAAGGAGTGGCACAAAGAGGATAGAACATACAAGAAAAGCACAAAGGGGCAAAGAACAGAACAAACTGGATTAAAGATGCCAAAAAGTATCAAAAAATATCAAAAATGGGTTGAAGGTGGCAAAAATATGGCAAAAATAGCCTGGCAAATGTGCAAAAAGGGGTTTAAGTGTGGCACAATTAGTAAAAATGGCAAAAATGGGTTTAAAAGTGGAAAAAATGGATAAAGGAATTGCACAGGGGATAAAACACGTGGAAAAGTGCTTTAACAGGGGGTAAGGAATGGAAAAATTGTTGAAGGAATGGCTGAGTGGAGGGAAAGGGGTTAAAAGTACCAGAAATTCTTCTTATTGGACTCCTAAACTTAAAACTTAAAATTCAAACTGGAAGGAGCATTTTTCTGGTTTAATGTAATGAAGTGCAAAACTCTACCATAATGATTCATTAATTCTGTGAAGTGGTCGTCTGAAGAAAGTAAAGGGAAATCTCTATCATTATCCTCATTATAAGAAAATGTTCAGATTAAGATTAAGGCGTCTCCTCACTTAAACTCTGAGCCACTCCCTTCCTGCCATGACCTCTCTTGATCCAATCTTTCTGCTGTTGTCATACTTAAATCTGTTCTCCTCTTCTCCACAGTCAGTCTGTTGTTTCAGAACAACAGCTGCAACCCTCCACCCCAGCTACCACCATTACATCTCACTGGTGTCCAGGTCCAGCTTCTTCATGCATCCTGCAAAAAAGGTCAGAGTTGGAAGTTCTGTATTGGTTTATCCGTATTGGTTTACTTTTTATTTTGCTTTTTTCAGATTAGTATTTTGTATCTCCATTATTGATGACCTGTTTGCTTGCAGTCTTTTAATATTTCTTTGAACAAGACTGTCTCAAATGTGTGTTGTTGTGCTCCTCTAACCCCAAAAATAAAGGTGCTAGTGACCGGGGACCCCCACTGTACCTGAAGGTGGTTAAACACAACCATGAACATTCAAGAATAGTCCTGTGCAGACAAGGCCGTCCATAAAGAGGGATAAGGGGGAAGGTTTCTGGGACCCAGCCTACCTGGGGGCCCATGGAGGTCAGGACATTCATGATCGACTGTGAAGTTAAGCTGTGAAAACTATATTTCATATTTGACCTAAATAATGACCACTCTTATCAAGGAAAAACAAATATCTCTGTCTATTCATATGTTGTAAATAGCCTTCATAAAATGAAAAGAACTTTTGTTAAAAACATTTTTACAATGGGTGAAAACTTGCTTAAAGTAGTTAATAAGAAAAGAAAAATGGTAGAAAAGGTGTTGAAATTGGATTTTTAAAGAACATAAACGGGTTAAAAGTGGAAAAAAATAACCGAAAACGGATTAAAAATGGCAAAAACAGGCACAAAAAGTGGTAAAAGGGGATAAAAAAGTGGCTGAAATGGCTTTAAAGTGCAAAAAATTGGGGGAAATTAGGTGTACTGGGATGAAAAATTGATATTAACTGGCAAAAATGGGGTTAAAAATGGCAAAAATGGTTAAAGGAGTGGACCAAAGGGGATAGAACATACAAGAAAAGCACGTTCAAAAAGGGGCAAAGAACAGAAGAAATTAAGTTAAAGGTATAAAAAGTATCAAAAATGTGTTTAAAAGTGACAAAAATGGATAAAGATGTTAAACAAAGGGGATAAACACACAGGAAAAGTGCTTTAACAAGGGGTAAAGAATGGAAAAATTGGGTTAAAGATACAAAAATGACCAAAAATGGGTAAAAATGATGGGGTCCTGACCCCAAGGTTGAGAACCACTGCTCTAAAGCGCTCTAGCCTTCTGACTACACATCCTGACTTTTGCATTTTAATTTCTCTCTAATTCTCAGAATCCTGATGTGGTAAAAAACCTATAAATGGGGCTGAGTTCTATCATGTAGAAAACGCCATGTTCCCTCCATTACTGAGCCGAGTCTATAGTTTGTCATAAAGGAAAAAGGAGGAGTCTTTTTCCATCCTCATTAAGCCTCTGTTCTACAGAGGTGTGAATATGCAAAGTTTTAATAAGCCCCCTGACAAGATAGATCTGGTGCCGGTTCTTTTAGAGCTGGGTTGGGAATGGTAATGGCTCCAAATCCTGGACATAAGGTAACCATAATGACTGTTAGGGTTCAAGTAAGAAAGAAATGTGGAGATATTCAGCTGTGCTCCTTTTCTAATATTCTCCTCTTCTACCCTCTCTTCTCCTCCCTTGATTCTTCCTGACCTCCAGTCTAGGTCTGTTAGATGTAGTCCAGGTCATAGCAGACAAACGAACGATGGAAATATCAAAGCCAGCCCAAGGCCTTTACATTCGGTTTTCTGCTCCAGGTAATCACAGTGTGTAGATCAGCGCAGAGCCCAGCTGAGGCCTTGATCCTCTCCTTAGCCTTATATTTCTGTCCCCATTTTCAATGGGGCTGAATTCAGCTGCTGGTGTAAGCAAACTGCAGGGATATTAACCCTCAGGCATCACTTTAATTTACTACCCTTTAAAGCCATTAAGGACAAAAACGTCCACTTCCAAAAAACTGCTATAAAACTTATCAGATTAATATTTTTTCTGCTTTTTTTTGTATAAATCTCTGAAACAACTTCAGCTGTGCTTAAAACTACCAAACATTTGATCATGTTGAGGATTTTAACCCTTTAAATGCCAGTTTGAATAATTCAAGATTGAAAATGTGGTCTGAATGGGAGTCAATGGGACATTTTTTATCCACAAGTGACTCAAAGGGTAATAAATTTTAAATCGGATGCTACACAAAAACTAATGATGCGTCAAAGTCAATATTTTGGCTAATGTTTGACATACCCAGGACTGATTATAAAAAACACCCCCCACCCCCCCAACATTAGTTATCCTGAAAATAATTACTGTTTTGTGTGTTTTTTGTAGAAAAAAAATATGACCATCCTGAAATCAAACTGGCATTTAAAGGGTTAAAATCCTCAAAATGATTGAATGTTTGGTAGTTTTGAGCACAGCTGAAGTTGTTTAAGAGATTTATGCAAAAAAAGCAGAAAAAATTTAATCTGTTAAGTTTTTATAGCAGCTTTTTAGAAGTGGACATTTTGTCCTTATTGGCTTTAAAGGGTATTAAATTTGATTCACAGTGTTCCCCTGACCTATTAGAGAAATTGAAGTTTGAATTTTAAAAATTGCCCAGAAAGAACTTTTGTTGCAAAAAATTAGACCATATGCACAAACACAGCCGAAATGTTGAGCAGAGAAAGAGGAAAAATTTGCCCACATGGACAAAAATGTCCCTAGTGATGCCTGAGGGTTAAAATAAAAAAAAAAATGTAAAAACTCAATGATTTTTTTTCTGTGTCTTCAGGAAGTCTGAGAGCTTTAGAGTGATGACACCATGTGACCTGAATCAGCATGGAAACAAAGTGTGTGTCAGAAAAGCGCTCCCAATTGTGTGCGATCATGGCCGCCTGTTCAGCCTGCGAGGATCTGAAGTGTATCGAGAGGCACAGCTGAGTGAGTCGAATAGTCTGCGGTCGATTGATAACTCGCGCCTGTTTTAAAATCCTGGCACAACAATGCAACCAACCAGGGCCTTGTGTTGCTCCACTGAGCAACAATACCTGCTCTCACTGGCAGCTTCAGGGTGATGATGACAAACAACAATAAAGGAGCTCTGATTTTACACGGGCCTCTTTTCCCTGGCATCCTTTGATAAGGACATTAAGTTTAGGAGATACTCTGGATATTTACATGGTAATACGTAGGGCTGGGCAATTAATCGCAAATTAGATTAAATCACAATATGGCCTGCTGCAATATTCTAATCGCAGACAGTGCAATATTTCTTTAACCTTAAAGTGTGGCAGAATACCAGATACAGTTTTTTGCAGTAGACGTTTTATGCTCTACAGCAGTGTTACTCGACCCTGCTCAACCAAAGAGCCAAAAAATACCTCTGCAAGAGCCACAATCTAAGTGGTGAAAAGTGAAAAAAATGGCATGAAGTACAATCAGAATAAGTTCAAGGTGGCAAAAATGGCCAAAACGCAGAAAAAAATGGATGAAAAGGTGCGAAAACTGGGAGAAAATGTGGAAAATAGTCAGAAAGTAGCAAAAATGTTCCAAAAGTGGCAAAAAAATTAGTGATAAGTGACTAAAATGGGCAAAAAGCAGTCACGAGTATTATTTTTTTGCTCAAAAATGAGCAAAAAAATAGGAAACAAGTGGTATGTAATGGCAAAAGGTAGCTTAAATGGGCAAAAAATGACAAAAAAAGGTGAAAAAGGGGCAAAAATGGGGGGAAAAAGGGGCAAAAAGAAGAGGCAAAATTTTGGGAAAAAAGGAAACAAGTGATTTTAAATGGCAAAAGTTAACTTATTTAGACAAAAAGAGGCAAAAATTGGAAAAAAAAGGCAAAAAAGGAAAAAATTGGCAAAACAACTAAGCAATAATTTTTGGGAAAAATGAAACAAGTGGTATGTAATGGCAAAAGGTTGCTTAAATGGGCAAAAAGTGGCAAAAAAATGGTGAAAAAGGGCAGAAGAAATTGGATTACAGTGGAATAAATGGGGAAAAAGTGGCAAAAGAAGTTGCAAAATGGCCTCAAAATAGGGGTATTTAATGGCAAAAGATAGCTGAAATGGGTGAAAGGTGACAAAAATGGCATGAAGTACAATCAAAATAAGTTAAACGTGGCAAAAATAGTCAAAAAGCAGCAAAAATTGATGAAAAGAGGCGAAATCTGGGAGAAAATGTGGAAAATAGTCAGAAAGTAGCAAAAATGGTCAAAATGAAGTAGCAAAACAAGAGAGTGAAAAATGACTAAAATGGGCAAAGAGCAGTCACAAGTAGCAAAAATGAGCAAAAAAATAGGAAACACATGGTATGTAATGGCAAAAGGTAGCTTAAATGGGCAAAAAATGACAAAAAATGGTGAAAAGGGGCAAAAATGGGGAAAAAATTGGCAAAAAAAGAGGCAAAAATTTTGGAAAAAAGGAAAATGATATTTAATGGCAAAAGATAGCTTATTTAGAAGTAAAGAGGCAAAAAATGGGAGAAAAGTGGCAAAAAAAGAGGCAAAAATTTTGGGAAAAAATTAAACAAGTGGTATGTAATGGCAAAAGGTTGGTTAAATGGGCGAAAAAGTGGCAAAAAATGGTGAAAACATGGTGGAAAAGGGCAAAAAAACGGATTACAGTGGAATAAATGGGGTAAAAGTGGCAAAAGAAGGTGCAAAATGGCCCCCCAGAAAAAGGGGTATTTAATGGCAAAAGAAAGGTGAAATGGGTGAAAAGTGGCAAAAAATTGTAAAAATGGCAAAAAAAAAGTTTTTTTTTTTTAATTTTTTCAAGTTTTCTGGGGGAATAATATTTCAGATCAAGACATAAAAGAGCCACACTTTGAGTACCACTGCTCTACACTATATGCAAACAGAGTTTCTTTTGTGGATTTTTTTTTTTTAATAAAAATCTTACTTTTCTCCCTCATGTATGTCTTTTTCTTATTCAAAACAAGAATAACAAGAAAAGATATGGATCAAAACGTCTTTTCTTTTTTAAAGTTATGTATTCCTAGTTTTTTTTTTTATCTTATATGTCGCTCTTTTTAATAAAGAGTGATTTATTGCTTGTGTTTGTTAAACAGCACATAAGATGGGGAACCTAAAAATAATGGCACATTCAATCGCAATTGCAATACTTGGAAAAAAAAAAAATCACAATTAGATCATTTTTGCCAATCGTTCAGCCCCAGTCATATGTTTTTAGTTTAGATGCATTTCAAGCAACAAAAGCAGGCAGACTTTGCAGAATTCTCCCCATCTTTACTTCTATCTCCTCTGTTTTGCTCATGCACTAACCTACATGTGCACACATACAGTTAGTGTCTTCTCTCAGTGTGCGCAGAGCTGGTCGGCCCCGCCAGTAGCTGGGAGGTATGGTGGAGTGTAAGCAGTGTTGATGTGGATGGCCCCTGGTCAGAGGCCAGGTCCTGGCTGTTAAAACGCAGCCTCTTTTGTGCGTCAGAGCCAGCACTGCCAGTCCCGTTCCACCCCTGTCGCTAGGGGTGGGGAGGCATTTACCCGCCGCGTGCATTCATTCCATTGGCATTGCTCGATGCCGGGCTAAATGGCATTGTTACAGCGTGCCTCTGAGAAGTGTTGACAGGTCCATATGCTAATTTTAATGAATACAAGGCAGCGGTGGTTTTATTCACCTCAACTCAGCTGCACAATCCGATCTGCGGCGAGACTTGCAAAATATAATTGCAGCAAACTCAAATGAGCTCATTAGGAGATGTATTGAATTTACACATTATTTCCAGTAGTTAAGCTGAGTTATTTTCCCTAAGGACTCAATTACATACTCATTTGTGACTCAGGTAAATGGCTTTCTGTGTGTGTGACTTTTTCAACTGCAAAATTGAACTCACTGAATAATTTGTAAGGAAGCTGTTGCACCAGCATATCTATTCACGTTCATGTCTAAATGCAGACAAGATAACGGCTCGCTTTTGTTCCTTTATTCACTTCATTTGATTAACTCACAGCGTTTCATTTGCTCGTGAGATATTTGAATGTTTGCTCATTTGTCTTCATTGTAATATTTTCATTCACAAAGGCAGTGTTGTCTTTCTGACACGTGTAGCGTGTACATGAACTTGACAAACGTGAAAGCACGAGTCCTTTTTTTCCCAATGGAAGGACAAAATAAAAAAAAAAGAGGAGACCCGGTGAGTCAGGGTTCAGTATCAGGGATTATGGCAGCCTACTGTGCTCTGAAATGAAAGTGAACATTCATCGGGTGACTCACTTCTTGAACTGTGTCCTCCCTGAGCCACAATAAGGGGATTGTCTCAGGGACTGGACATGCTGTGGAAACTATGTGAACAAGAGGAGTAGTCCAAAATTCAAATTGCTCATCAAATTGCTGTTTGTTCTGTGTGAAAATGGCCTGAGCCGCTGGAAAACAACAGAGAGTTTCTGATGGGTAAGCATAAGGGTGCACAGGGGGCGTTGTCCTGGCCTGTGATGGATGAACTAAAGTGACTCTGGCTGTTGGCAGACGTCCCGGGACCATGTTGAAGACACTTTGAAGGGGCTGTAGTGGATGCCATTGATTGAAATGAATGACTGATGCCTGGTATAATACAACACTGACATACACTACATGGACAAAAGTATTCGTCCACCTGCCCATTACATCAACAGTGTCTGTAGTGGGATTGCATTCAAATAAATACACTTTAATATGGAGTTGGTCTCCCTCTTCTTGGAAGGCTTCCACAAGATTTTGGAGTGTTTTTGTGGGAATTTGTGCACATGCATTCTGTAGAGCAGTGATACTCAACGTATGGCTTTTTATGTCTTAATTTCAAATATTATTCACCCAGAAAATCTTAAAAAAGGGAAACTTTTGCCCTTTTTCACATTTTTTGCCACTTTTCACCCATTTAAGCCACCTTTGCCATTAAATACCATTGATTTTCCTATTTTTTCCCATTTTTGCTACTTCTTTTTGCCACTTTTCCATTTATTGCCACTTTTATCCCATTTATGCCATTATTCACATATTTGCCATTTTTCGTCCATACAAGCTACCTTTGCCATTAAATACCACTTATTTCCATTTTGCTACTTCTTTTTGCTACTTTTATCCCATTTTTGCCCTATTTCACAACTTTTTGCCCATTTAAGCTACCTTTTGCAAATAAATACCAATTGTTTCCTATTTTATTGCCCATTTTTGCCACAGCTTTCTGCCACTTTTATCCAACTTTTGCAATTTTTCGGCCATTAAATACCACTTGTTTCAATTTTTTGCCACTTTTATCCCATTTTTCAATTTTTCACAATTTTTGTCAATTTAAGCTACCTTTTGCATTGAATACGTTGTTTCCTGTTTTGCCCATTTTTGCCACTTCTTTCTGAACATTTTGTTGCAATTCTTGTCCCTTATCACATTTTTTGGCCTCTTTTCCCCCATTTTAGCTACCTTTGCCATTAAATTCCACTTACTTTCTTATTTCAGCTGCCTTTGCCATTAAATTCCACTTATTTTCTTATGTTGCCACTTCTTTTTGACACTTTTATCCCATTTATGCCCTTTATACCACTTTATAGCCATTTATTGCCCATTATAGCTACCTTTTGCAATTAAATACCACTTGTTTCCTATTTTTTGTCCATTTTTGCCACTGCTTTCTGCCATTTTTATCTCATTTTTGCCATTTTTCACATTTTTTTTGCCACTTTTTGTCCATTTAAGCTACCTTTGCCATTAAATACCACTTGTTTCAATTTTTTCTACTCCTTTGTGCCCCTTTTTGCAATTTTTGTCACTTTATCCACTAATTTTTGCCCTTTTTCACTTTTTTTTTTTTTTTGCCACTTTTGACTGCTTTTTGCCCATTTTATTCACTTTTCGCAAACCCTTTGCCATATATTTGACGTTTTGGACCATTTTTTGCCACCTGTAAGTTATTTTTTGTCACTCCTCACTCATTTTGCTACTTTCTGATCCTTTGTTCATTTTTTTTCTCCCCATTTTGGCCCTTTTCACTCATTTTTGCTGCTTTTTGACCATTTTTGCCACCTGCTTTTATTGCTACTTCAAGCTGTTTTTGCCACTTTTCACCACTTAGATTGTGGCTCTCTCAAAGGTATTTTCCTACCATTTGGCTCTTTGGTTGAGCAGGGTTGAATAACACTACTGGAGAGCCTTTTTGAGGCCTTATTAAACTTATTAAACCATGTCTTTATAGTCTTTGCTTTGTGCACTCAGGCACAGTCATGTTGGAATAAAAAAATGGCCTCCCCCAAACTGTCGCCACACAAAAGGAAGCATAGCATTGTCCAAAATGTCTTGCTATGCTGAAGCATTAAGACTGGAGATAAGGGGTCTAGCCTAAACCTTGAAAAACAGCCTTATTCTATTATTCCTCCACCAAACTTCACAGTAAGCACAATGCAGTCAGGCAGGTAACGTTCTCCCAGCATCCTCCAAACCCAGATTCGCCAATCTGGCTGCCAAACAGGGAAGTGTGCTTTACATCATTCCATCTGACGCCTGGCATTGGACTTGGCAATGAGAGGCTTGCGTGCAGCTGCTCAGCGATAGGAACCCATTTCAGGAAGCTCCCGCTGCACAGTTTTGTGCTTACGTTAATGCCAGTGGGATTTGGGAATCAAACAGTGGCATAAATGGATCAAATAAGGCCAAAAATGAGACAACAGCATACTCCATCAAAAAGCATATCCTAACCTACTTTAGATTAGTTTCACTAACTTTAAAGAGCCTGTAACGTGAAAATAAATCCGTATTTAGGTTTGTTGTTTGACAGCTCACTGTGTTATGAACCACCAGGTCAAATTTCAGTCAGACAAAACATCTCTAGGTTTATAAAATTAAGCAAAATCATGAAAAATGAGGGAGTAAAATCTGTTCCACGATGATATGAGCGTGTCTGTTGAATGAGCTGAAGCCACGCCCACTCAGGAGAAATCATCTCAGATTAAAAAATGCTACAACCTGAATTGAGGAAAGCACCATTAGCCTGCCTCTTGACCTTTTCTTGACTTTAGAGGAAGAGACAAAGTCTGTTTTCTCAGGATCACGAGGTCACATATTGGCCCCGCCTAAACTAAACCCAACTAGGAAAGAGGTGAAAAACTTAATAATAATCTAAATCAGGGGTGTCAAACTCAATCACAAAAGGGGCCAGATTCTGACTTAAGGTCTAACCTGAGGGCCTAACAGGGTCCACATTTAACTGTCAACCTCATTTTCACCAGTAATAAATTATGGGGAAAAATTAGCGCTGATGATGAAAAAATCAAAATGAGAAGTTAAAAAACTCGAAATCTGAGATAAAACATCAAAGTTATTAGTGCAAAAGGTCAAACCACAAAATAAGATCCTCGAATAATGCTTTAAAAGGCAAATATCTAAAAAAGAAAGTCACAATCATGTTTTTGAGGCAAAATTATGACTCAAAATTTAAAACTGTGAACCTAAAAGATAAAATGTGAGATAACAAGTCAAAAAATAAATTGAAAAGGTCAAAATATGAGATAAAACACCAAAGTTATTAGTGCAAAAGGTTAAAACACGAAATTAGATGTTAAAATAATGCTTTCAAAAGGCAAATCTATAAAAAAGAAAGTCACAATCATGTTTTTAGGGCAAAAATATGACATAGAATTTAGAATAGTGCACCTGAAAAAGGTAAAATATGAGATACAGGTCAAAACAATAAATTGAAAAAGTCAAAATATTGGGTAAAGTCAAAATTATACGTTGAAAAGGTCAAAATATAAGACAAAAAGTCAAAATAATAAATGTAAAAGCTCAAAATATGAAATAAAAGTAAAAATTATAGACCAAAGTCATTATTGTTTAATGAAAAATTTTAAATATGAAATAAAAACACAAATGAATTTCTTTTCCCATATTTCTTTTTATTTAATTATTTTTACTCTTTATTTTTTCACATTTTTATGTCTGAAGGATATTTGCAGACCACATGTTTTATAATAAGAATATGATATGATCTTGCGGGCCAGGTGTAACTGTACCATGGGCCAGATTTGGCCCCCAGGCCTTGAGTTTGACACCCCTGGTCTAAATTTAAAATTCAGTCACATGTAGATCTCAGTGTTTTTACGTTTACAGCAACCATATTACAACATATCCAGAGTGTTTGGATTTCACTTTAATATAGTGAGGCCCCACCGTCATCATATATTTCTGTATGTGGCCCACAGTAATACTGCCCTACAAGATCAAATGCGGTCACAGAGACCCCTAGTAAGGGCCTGAAATCCTCTTTGAACAGGACCATTTATTCTGTGCATCTTTCTGGCTTTTTTGGGGGGGATTTTCTACTGGGGGTTTATGGGTTGATGAGAATTTGGAGGGTATCACTTGTCAAAAAGGTCATTCTCCAGATTCGAGATTCTCGGCATCCCAAGCACATGGCTACCACCTCACTCTGCTGAGCCAGCAAGCTGTCCAGAGTACATCAAATTAAATCCGGTGTCACTTGGTGCACCTCTGTATTCAGATTTTACGGCATCTTGCTCTGTGCTGGCTGTCCTCGCCCATGGAGTAGCCACGAGGGAAGTGGGACCGGGCCCAGTGCTGCCCTGGCCCTGCGAGCCTGGGTCCAAACACATCCTCTGCACTCAGCTGTAAATATCACCAACAGCTGGTGGCACATGAGTTAGTCGTGCTTAACAAATGGCTGGCCTACATGTGGAGGGGAATGGGGGCTTCACTAGCCTGCTTGCCACAGAAGTGGCCATTGAAGTACAGCGAGCGAAAAGGGGTTTTAAAAATCACTCAGGCACATCTTTTTCTATGAGAAGTGCTACAAAGAGTAAATACAGATAGCATAGTTGTCTTATCCAGCATTGTAAAACAAACGGCGTGGCCTATTTGAAAAACCCTTCTAGTTAAAAACAACAAAAAGGTCAAACTTTTTGGAGACACAGGCCTGTTTGATGCCACCTATCTCTGCTCCCACTCCTCATAGGCGCGGAGCTCTGTTTAGAGAGATAGGAATTATCAAAGTCACCTTTGAGCTCAGTAGCCCGTCTAGTGCTCATGGTATCACACATAATGACATTCAGTGTCGCCCAGATCACATTTATGATAGCATATTTGATACAGCTGTACAAGGGCGAGGAATAACGCAGCCTAAAAGAATAAACCTCCCCTCCCTCTTTCTTTCAGTTTAAACACAATCCATTTTCCAGTGTAAATCACTTGTCACTCCATTGCAAATGTAACTGCTCTGATCTGAAAGAGAGAGGTGGAGAGAGAGAAAGAGAGAGAGTAAAGATTATCTTTTGGGCCATTTCACCGGCACCGTTGCGTGACAGAGACTGACAGCTCTTTCAGATGACTGACAGGTGTCCTTTGAAATGCCGGTGAAGCAGCTTCTGTTCAGACTGTTGAAATGCATATTTGGAGCTCTTATCATAAAGGCATGGATGGCCCAGATAGGTGCCGTTAACATTGCAAATGGCTCCAGAATTATTCATTGTCAGTGCTGCAGGAAAGAATGGGGGGGGGTGAAGTTTGATTATTCCGCTCACACAATGGCAGGGTGCTTAATGATTCCTCTCCACCTTGGCAGCGGCATGTGCCGACTTCAGGCGCTAGCGGCGGGTGACACAGGTCTGGCCAAGTGTTAGAGTAAGATCATACGTCCGGGCCCCATTTTAATTTCTAATACATTAATCTTTTCCTCACAGATCCTCCATGAATATTCCAGGGCTCCTTGTTTGTCGGGAAGGCTGTCTCGCTTTCATCTATTCAGGTGGTTTCATTCACTGTGAAAGCCGGCTAAATGGACCCGATCAGTCAATGACAACCGGGATACAATAGAGCCCGGTAACGTGTCCCTTTTCTCCTTTCAGCCTTCTGATAGACAACCCTGACACCTGCTCCCAGGGGAGACCCTCCGCCAAGTCAGTGCACTGTTCCTTGAGAGACTTCCCTTACTTTATCAGCCCATAAAGGATTGTCACAGGTGACTATATCAGCTGAGGTATGGAGCTGCTCCCTCTGACCTGCCCCTGGTGCGCTGAGGTCGAGGCACCACGCGGTCGAGGCGCCATGCGCCGCATAACAAGAGGATTAAGGTGGCTTAAACGCTGTCATACAAGCAGACTCAGTGCTTCACACTTTCTAAAAATGTTAAGCCTTTGTTCTTTTCCATTAATTAGCATTGTCTTAAGTTCATTAGACCACTGCTCGTGTTGTTACTAATGAGGTAACGTAGACCACCTACATCAGCAGTAGCTTTGTAGAGCCTGACCTGACAACGGCTCCTGTGCTTTCCTGTCCACCGTGTAATGACAAAGACACAAAGGAGGATGCAGAAACGCACAGATCCAGCTAAGAGAGAGACGACCCTCATTAACAGCTTAATCATTATTTAAAATACCACAAGAGTGCACGGATGCGTCCAAGAGTAAGACTCTATGTTGCCTGATTTTATATGCTGATGATGCAATGTGTTTTAATTCTGACAGCAAGATATTAACAGATGCTTCAGTGCAGGGGTGTCAAACTCAAGGCCCGGGGGCCATATCTGGCCCATGAGATCATATCCTATTCTTATTATAACTGGCCCTAAAACATGAGGTCTGCAGATTTCCTCCAGTATAAAAATGAACACTTAAACTTGATGATATCAAATATCCTTCAGTCATAAAATGTGGAAAAATTAAGAGTAAAAATAATAATTAAAAAAAAGTGGGAAATTCATTTATGTTTTCATTTCATATTTTAAAAATTTAATTGCACAATTATGACTTCAATTTATAATTTTGACCTTTATTTCATATTTTAACCTTTTACATTTATTATTTTCACTTTTTATCTCATATTTTGACTTTGTCAAATTGTTGTTTTGACCTGTATTTCATATTTTACCTTTTTTAAGGTGCACTGTTCTAAATTCTAAGTCATATGTTTGCCTTAAAATATGACTGTGCCTCTTTATATATATATATATATGTTGGCATTTTAAAAGGATTATTTCGACATCTAATTTCGTGTTTTACCCTTTTGCACTAATAACTTTGATGTTTTATCTCAGATTTTGACCTTTTCCAGTGTAAAAATGAACACTCAAACCTGATGATATCAAATATCCTTCAGACATAAAAATGTGGAAAAAAAACAAAGAGTGAAAATAATAACATAAAAAGAAATGTGGGAAAAGAAATTCATTTGTGTTTTCATTTCATATTTAAAATTTTTCATTGCACAATTATGACTTTAGTCTATTATTTTGACTTTTATTTCATTTTTTAAACTTTTACATTTATTATTTTGACTTCTTGTCTCATATTTTGACCCTTTTAACATATAATTTTGACTATATAATATTTGGCTTTTCAATTTATCATTTTGACTTTACATCTTATATTTTGACTTTGTCAACTAATTGTTTTGACCTGTATCTCATATTTTACCCTTTTTAGGTGCACTATTCTAAATTCGAAGTCATATTTTTGCCCTAAAAACATGATTGTGACTTTCTTTTTTATATATTCACCTTTTAAAAGCATTATTTCAATACCTTATTTCATGTTTTAACCTTTTGCATTAATAACTTTGACGTTTTATCTTAGATTTTGACCTCTTCAATTTTTTACTTTGACTTTTTAATCTCATATTTTGACTTTGTCAACTAATTGTTTTGACCTTTTCTCATATTTTACCTTTTTTAGGTGCACTATTCTAAATTCTAAGTCATATTTTTGCCTTAAAAACATGATTGTGACTTTTTTATATATATGTTTGCCTTTTAAAAGCATCATTTAAGCATTTAATTTCATGTTTTAACCTTTTGCACTCATAACTATGACATTTTATCTCATATTTTGACCTTTTCAATTTATTATTTGGACTTTTTTCTCACATTTTTACCTTTGAGGTTCACAGTTTTAAATTTTGAGTCATGATTTTGCCTCAAAAACATGATTGTGGCTATCATTTTTAGGAATTTGCCTTTTAAAAGTATTATTTTAACATCTAATTTGTGTTTTGACCTTTTGCACTAATAAGTTTGACTTTTTATCTCAGATTTTGAGTTTTTTAACTTATCATTTTGACTTTTTAAATCTCAAAATCATTTGTCATCAGTGCTAATTTTTCCCCATAAGTTATAACTGGTGAAAATGAGGTTGACAGTGAAATGTGGACCCTGTTAGGCCCTCAGATTAGACCTTTAGTCAGACTCTGGCCCCTTCTGAGAATGAGTTTGACACCCCTGCTTTAGTGGCTTCAAGAGTAGTATAAAAGTTTGTTCTCTTCTCTCAGGGATCTACCAGGGCACTGTGCTTCCCAAATGAGCCTATCAGTCAAACCTCCCTTTTGCACGGCTAAATGAGACTCACAGGGGCCCGTGTGCTAGAGCGGCGCCACACCGTACTATAACTCAACACAGAGAGCACCTTAAAAGAGGAAACTTAACTGTGCATTGGCATATATGGATATTAGATGTGTCAAGCCCAGTGATGTAGATTTGGTGCCATTCATAATTATGATATCTGATTTCGACTAAAAAGGGGCGCGTTGGAGAGAAAGAGGGGGGAGAGCACCAATATTTTAAAGGAGAGCAGACAGCCTTCTCCCTCAAGGAACATCCTCACTGACACTGGCTGCTGGAAAATTGGGATTTATACTTCCTGTTTTCTATTAATATGGAGATGAATACAGGTGTTCCTGTGTCATAAAATTAGTTTAGCTCTTGCAAATTGCAATTACACATGTTGGGGAGAGAAAAAGGGATGTCTTTGCTTTTTTTTTCAGGCAAGAGAAAATGTGAGAAAATTAGGAAAAATATTGAGATTTAAAATGAACATAATAACGTGTAATTCCATCCTCTCTAGCCCCCCTCAGCCCGGTCTGGCAGCTGTAACTATTTGTTCTGGTTGAGGCTTAACAGACTATTGCACTTTTTCCTCGCTCCTAATGCAACGACGAAGCGCAGCAAATAAGCTGTGAAACGTCTTCAAGGGTGAGGACTTGGGAAGGGTTTCAAACCTCGGGGAAGTCATCCAAAAATCCCTGCTGCCTTCCTGAGGGAGGCATGTGGAGGGCATTGTGCAGAGGATGCTGGTGGCTTTAGCACAAAGGTGAGGTGGGGCTAAAGCACAGAGAAGCTAGCAAGCAGCTGTTATTCTGAACACAGACAGGGTAACCTGAAAGGAAAAGTCACTTTTTCTGTCTGTTAAACATAATAAGCATTACATTTCTAAGCATAATAAGCAGGAAGAGAAGATAAGTTAGCTTAGCTTAAACAAAAATTAAAACCAAAATGCATTTCACAATGAGAAGCTAGTTTCCCTCCCCTTATTTGATAATTTGTTCGTAGCTTTAAAAATTATAGTTCTTGAACGTTTAGGGGAAATATAGTTGCCACAGAGAGGTTCATGATGAGAGCACCATCACTTAGAGTAACTGTGAAGCTAGCCATACCAGCTAGTTAGCTTAGCTTATGACAAAGATGGATAACAGCAGGACGTAGCTAGCTTGGCTTAGGCTACTGGTTTGAAATAAGGTAGCTTCTCAGAGAGGGGTCTGGCTGCAGACCACAGCTCTCAGACACCCCCTTTTGCAGACCACTACTGTGAGACGTTGCCTCTGTTTTTATGAATTAATCTTTATTCTTAAACAAAATCTGGCAGTTCCATTCATCGAATAACCACAATGCAAAAGCTACAGACTAAGCAAAAATTCATGAAAAAAAATAACAGAAAGGAAGGTCAGAGGTCTAATCCAGGATTAAATTATTTACAGACCTTTAAGAAGTAGTTTTGACTCACTAAAGTTTCATTAGAGTTACCTACAGCTAACACATCTTTGCTAGCTATATAGTTGATGTCACTTTGTAAGCTAATGTAGCTACATTACCTTTTGCAATATAAGTTTAAGAAAATGTGGATAATGCTAATGGAGCTATGTTATGTAGCTATGGTAACCTTGGTAGCTATAACCTTAGCTATATAGCTATTATATGTGAAGAAATTATTGGTTTGTGGGTTCTGCAAATTATCAAAGGTGTATAGTGGTCAGCTACGTAACCTACATAGATAACATAGCTAATGTAGCTTCGTTAGCTTTAGCCTTAGCTACATAGCTATTTTATGTGAATAAGGTATGGGTTTTGTGAGATGTGCAAATTATCAAAGGTGTACACAGTCTTCAGCTACATTACCTATACAGATTACATAGCTAATGTAGCTTTGTAAGCTTTAGCCTTAGCTACATAGCTATCATATGTGAATAAGGTATGGGTTTTGTGAGATCTGCAAACTATAAAAGGTGTACACAGTCTTCAGTTACCTTACCTATATAGGTTACATAGCTAATGTAGCTTTGTTAGCTTTAGCCTTAGCAACATAGCTATCATATGTGAATAAGGTATAGGTTTTGTGAAATCTGCAAACTATTAAAGGTGTACACAGTCTTCAGCTATGTTACATATATGGCTACATAGCTAATGTAGCTTCGTTAGCTTTAGCCTTAGCTTTCATGGAGGAAAATTCCTGTAAGCAGACTGTTTAGTCAGCTTTGTTAAATGTTTTGTTATTACCCACACTGATGAAATCGGTAGGGGGTTATGTAAAGGGTTCTGTATCTTTGTTTGTTTGTATGTGTACAAGATAACTCCAGAACGGAAAGTTGGATCTTTACCAAACTTTCAGGGAATGTTGGGATAGTGACAAGGAAGAATTGATTAGATTTTGGTGATGATCCGCGCACCCATTCGGTTTTTCTTGGACTTCAAAATTTTGAACACCATAGTAATCAATGGGAGCGTCAGTTCCTTGGTGGTGCTGCTTAGGCGTGGGTCTGCTGCCTCAGACGGCATTCTAGTTAGGTTTTGCAGGTCAGGTTTTTGACATAACTTATAGTATCCTAACCCTAACCTTAACTGGAAGTTTAATTCGATTTTATTTTGAACGTTTTTGTGTGTTTCCATCCTCACAGTCAAGGTCTGCAAGAGCTGGGGTCTGCAGCCAGACTGTCTTAGGTAGCTAACTCTTAATCAAATGTATACCAGTAAAACTAAATGTTGTGCTCGATCCTGATTAGAAATCTGAATAAATAGGAAACAAATGCCAATGCCTGTATATCTTCGAACTTCTCTGCATGTTACCTTTTATGGTGGCAGTTGAAATTTGCATTTGAATCGAATAGATATCTATATGACAACATGTTTAACCAGGTAGTTGATCAGTCCTTTGGCCAGGGCTAGGCTGGCTAGCTTGCACAGTATTCATTGGACAATGTTGATATGACTAAATTAGCTGAGACAATAATGCTTTTTTTGTGTGTATACAAAAACGTCAGACTTTTCTTTCAAAAAGACAAATAAACAGCAAAGGAACAAAAAACATTTTTCAAGGCTGAAATTTTAGAACAGTTGACAACTAGAAGTCATTATAATCCTGTGACACTATCATTTGTTTGTTGCAGTTTCACAGTATTTCAACATAAATGCTCTGCTTTACAACAGGACGTGAGCTGCAGCTCTTACCTGGCATTGGTCTAACTTCCTCTCCCAGCCAATAGAGGGGCTCTGGTGTTGAGGCGAGACATTAATTCATTGTGTCAACCTGTCCCCTTGGAATATTTATGATACTAAATACATTTAATTAGGCACCGCAGCTCTGATGGGAGGAAAATGCACTGTCAGTAAGAGAGAGAGAGAAAAAAGAAAAGATTCAGTTACCTCTAATGCTGATAGGCTGGTAATGTGCTTACTCATTCTCAGTGACACCACCACCAAATGCACTACAGAGGGGATTTGAATCACTGAAAATCATATGTGGCATGTTCATTATAGTATCGTAATATCTCTGGAAGAGGGGAGTGCACATGCTGGATGGAGCATATTCCTGGGCAGGTTTTTGCGTGATAATCTTAGTTGCTCATCACTGAGACTTTAATGAAGAATACAGAAGGCATGGTGGGATAAAAATAGAGCAGTGTGTCATATTTATATTGCAGGATGCAGGATATTTTTTAAAGAAAGTTAGGTGTAATTTTACGACATTTTCAACAAGATTTTTTTGATTTTGGGAGTCAGTGTTGTAAATGTGTCTCCTGACTGACTGGAATAAAGCTATTTTGACAATAAAAACAGCCAGAAAATAAATATATACTCCCAAATATCACAAACAGACAGGTTCTGATGCATTTGCTGACAGCTTGGAGTAAAGTGAGACATCATGTCTGTCTGTGATAAAAACACGGCTACAGTAAATAATGGCCAGTTTCCATCTTGACATCTGTCATCTGAGTAGAAATGGATGGGGAAATGACCAGCTCTTTATCGGCCCAGCTCTGGCTGTGTCACTGGCTGAATGATGCAAAATAGAAGATAGTATCAGTGCTATAGTGAATGGCATTACTCCAAATGTAATGTCATTAAAAGGGTGGGTATTAGCTTTGCCGTCTGGAGGTGCTGGTGTGGGCTGCTCCGGCTTGACTGACACACAGATTAAGTGCAGTGACAGGGAGCACAATAAAGTCATCAGAGAATGTGACATGTCAGTTAGGGGGGGGATGAAGGGATGAATTGTCACTCTCTGTCAGAGCCCATCCTCTTCCTTATCCATGATGTCCCATACACCACCGTGGGAAAACAGGACGGTACGGGCGCTTCAGACAAATATTTATTCAGGTAGAGGACAAGTAGAGCCACTCAAGCTTTTCCTGTTCACTGCATATTTGTAGATTTGCTCCCAGAAGAAGAAGAGTGCATGAAGTGTCCTCTTGTTTTTACCAGGCAACATGAAAATTTGATTCAGTATAAATAAAAGTGTTATATCCTTACACTTCCAAGCAGGTTTGCATGATTGCTCCTGGTTTTATATGTAAGTTTGTATTGACATGAGATTGGGAATCATTATTTTTTAATTAATAATTGTTTTTTTTTTTTTTTTTATTGAAGAATAATTCCTCCAGCCTCATTAACAAAGAAATAAATCCTTTACATACCTTCATGTCAAGCTGCTGTAGAGTCTCACTGTGGCTTTGGAGCATGAAGTATCCCTGGGATTTTACAGAGGAGTATACAATCTGGCCAAAAGATGGCAATGTTGCAGTGCTGAATTCCAAATGAGTTTTCCACTGGTCGGCCCCCCATCGCAGACTGGCCATTGCCTTCCCCTGCAGCACTACTTCTCTCCAAAGTAGCCCAGAAATTTGTCATATCTAGCAAGGGTACAAACTGCACAGAAGTGTGAGAATAACATTAGAGACAAACAGTAAAAGTTCCAGCAAGAAAAGTTGATTACATGGAGGATGGATGTGAAGACAAAGTTTGGCGTGATAGGTTGAGGGAATTGGGCCAGAGTGCCATGAATGCACTTTTTCCCTGCGGTGGTGTTTGCTGCTTTTTATCCAATTTCACTCTTGTTTCAGGTGCATTATTTTATCAGAATTTAATCTGATTTTCACCATTATTCTTTTTTTCCCTGAGCAACAATTTTTATAAATACATTTCCCCCTTTTCTTGCCAATATATGATGAAATAAAAAAAGTTAAGTGCAATTTTCACTTAGGAGATTTTGCTGTGAGTGTTTCTAAGTAGGAAAGCATTTTGATGCATCTGGTGGAGTCAAACAGACGCCCAGCTGTGCAGCAATTGGACAGCTATTATAGCACTAAACTACTTGAAATGTGCCTCTGTAAATGGATTATGAAGTTAAGTCCTATACTGAAAGGGTTATCAGGTCCGCTGAAAATAAATTGTCAATTCTCCACTCTTGTCCAAATTACATCCTTCCCCGATGCCCACAAAGGCAGATGTTTTTAATGGCATCACTTTAACTTTAAACACCTGGCTGCCGGACTCTCTAGTGACACTTGTTTGCTGTGTTGTTGTGAAAGAAGAAGCAGGAATAGAAGCCTCTCCCATGTCCACTTTGCTGGTCTTTATTATTGGCTTATTGCCTTTAAGCTGTCACCACTCAGAGCGTTTGTGCTCTCAGGGGATTGTCTTGTGGGACTCGAGAGAGCTCGGCTGGCTGGGACTACTCAGCTCTGTTGCAAACTGCAACTGTGTCATGCTGCATGTAGTGTACTCTCACGCTGATTATTTTACACCGTCCCAGAATTCAGAAACATTTGTGTTAAAATATCAGAGTTATCTGAATTTTACTCTGTAAAATCAAGCTTTTGTTTCAGAGGATTTTTACAAAATTTCTATAATTTCTTTGTGTCTGTGCAGAGGTGTATAAAACAACATTTTTCCTGCTTAGAACCATTTTTATTAAATTGCCCATTAATAGGATGAAATTATGTTTTATGCAAGCTAAATGCCACTCAAGCCACAGTCAGATAGCCTCTTTGTCTCTTGCATCCTTAGAGCGAGTGTGGCAGGCAGACGCTCCAATAAAAACCTGCAGAAACAGAGGAAAAAAGCAAAAATAATCAGTAGTGAAGTATTTTATTAATGCACAATTAAAAGAACATGTCAAGTGACCTTTTACCTTTATATGCCGATTGCAGGATGAAATAATTTCATGCTTTTTGTTTTTGGAATGTGACAACCGGTGAGGCAGCAGGACTAATAGTTGATTTGAAGTGTATAGAAATCCCAAGATTAGCAGGAGGATGTGATTTTCTGCTCCCGAGCCTAATCCCACCATTCCTCCACCTCTCCTCTCTTATGCCAGTCACATTTTCTAATTAGCTTTCCCTGTGGAGGAAGAAGATGGATTATATTTTAATATCTGGGGCCTAAAATTAGTTTATATTTTAGCAAGTTAGCACTTCTTGGAAGTTGATTTACTCTTGAAGCTGTAAAACCCAGTGAGCTCGCAATTAATCATTCTCTTTGGTCTTGTTCTCCAGGAAAAAAAAGAGAGGCTGCAGTGTCAAAGGCTGGATCACAATAGGTAAACACCTAATTTACACTATTTAGAAATCACCTCTCCAGTATTGTACAACACATGACACTCGCTCCCTCAATTGTTCCGTCCTGCTCCCGTTATTAATTACAGCACACTTTTTAACAAAGCGACATTGTCTATGACTAATCATCAACGCAGAATGATTAAAGATGGTCCTCGCTTTTTTGAATTACTTGCTTCCCTTTGGTCTGCGTTCATTCATGAGCTACATGTCGCTCCTTTTTCTTTCTTGGTCAAGGATTTGGTTTGCTGTTATGTGGTAACCAGCGTCCTGAGAGGCTTTCACAGGCCCATCCATCAAGGCTAAGGGGCCGAGGGAGAGCCTGAGCAACACTGCTGCAGAGATGTAAAGCACAGGGCTGCATGGTTAAATAGAAATACACAGGGTATGAAAATATGTGATGCTTTTGCCTCTGAAATGTGTCAAAAACCTAAACTCTCTACAAAAGATTCACATTTAAATTCATTCACTTACATTTATTGTAAAACTGAAATGACTCAGAAAGAGTTTGTAGGAAAAGTTGTCATCCTGTGAGTGAAATGTGCCTGACTGTATGGATGTGTTTCGTCAGTGCGCAGCCCTCCCTCTCAGCCACACAGAGTGAGAAGAACATCTCCTAAGCCTGGATCTGGCTCGGCTTTGGAGCGCTGTTTGGTGACTGCAGGTAGAGCAGTGTCTGGAGAATCATCAGTGGCTCTCTCCCAGGGAGATGAGCAGCGTAGGCCAATTTCATATGCGGGGCTCGGCCCCTGGGTCTGAGTGGAGGTGGGCTGGGTCCACCCAGTATCCTGGCTTCATTAATCATCCCGCCAAGGCTTACCGGCAAACCCCCTCTCCGCCCTCTCCTAGACAACCCCTCGGATTACACAGAGCCAGCGAAATGTCAGCCCAAATCTGAGTCTTGATGCAGATAATCATTTCAATAATATTTCTCCATTTGTGCCCCCGATGCCAGGGGAATAAAGCTTTTCCACTGTCAGGTAGCATAAGACTACAGTTGGTGGGAATACTTGACTCTGAGCCAGATGGCTTAGCCATGCTTGCAGCATATGTTCAACAAGCAGTCCTGTGCCAAGCACGCATTAGGTTTTTATTAATTTGAAGCAGGCAGGAATGCATACATATAAATTTACCTGATCCAACCATTCCTCGTCACCCTGTTACCCAGAATCCCTTTAGAAAAGTTAACTCTGCTCTACTGCTGTCTGCAGTGAGGAGAAGTAACATGCAGGTTTGTTATGAGGTATCTGAATTATCCTCAAATAGTGGGAGAAAATTAAAATCATCTCCTCTTTTGTCAGGGTTTTTTTAAAAATAAGGATGAACTCATCACTAATCAAACGTAATTATAAAACATATTTAAGGCTCTGATATGTGCCAGTTGTTACAAAGCAAATTACCATTTAGATGCATGAATATGCTTGGGTCCAAGACAAAAGAAACAGAACTGCATGGGAGGGCAAATTTATTCATTACCACTAAGTTGAACTTCCCTTTAACAGCCCTGTGCTCTGCAATCCTGGGAGTTCTTCTCTCAGTGACTTATGGTGGTGCAGGGGGAGGGGAGGGGGGCGCCGAAAATGTCAATAGAAATAGTAAGTGTGAGAGGGAAGGCTTGCCTAATTAGTGCCCATTTAGATTTTATGACGGCTCGGAGATCTGCTCTTCCTGACAGAGAGCACTATAGCTGCATATTGTCCTAGCCTGAGGGAACCATAGGAAAATCCAGATTTATTGTACCTATCATACCAGCATATTTCATTTGCCATTATGAGATGCCATCTTGCGATGATGCCGGATTATTTATTACAGATTAAATTGTGGGACCTGGGTGGTTGAGGAACATTTCAAAGTACCATTCCTCTTATTAACT